>NW_028270162.1:69342643-69998476 GCF_037043375.1 Chiloscyllium plagiosum | reverse complement strand
ATAATTGATTTATGGAAGCAAACAGGGTGGTGGTGGAGGGTTCTCTATGTGTGTGTTTATGTCTATATCTGTTTAATTGCAGGAGACGGGTTGGTGGTGGAGGCTGGTATGTGTTTGTTTCTGAGTATATCTGTTTCATGGCAGGAGACATGATGGCGATTGTTGGTTGTGCGTGTATGTCTGTGCATATATGCTTAATGGCAGAAAACAATGTGTGGCGTGCCGTTGTGTGTGTATTTCTATGTATATCTGTTTAATGGCAGGAGACAGGGTTGTGGTGGAGGGTGGTGTGTGTGTCTTTCTGTGTATATCTGTTTAATGATAGGCGAGAGAGTGGTCGTGGTGGTGTGTGTGTGTTTTTGTGTATATCTGTTTAATGACAGGAGACAGTGTGGTGGAGGATTGTCTGGATGTTTCTGCAAATATCCGTATAATTGTAGGAGACAGGGTAGTTTTGGAGGTTGGTGAGTGTGTGTTTCTGTATATAACTGTTTAATGAATGTAGACAGGATGGTCGTGGAGGGTTGTATGTGTGTTTCAGTGTATATCTGCTTAATGACAGAAAACAAATTAGTGGTCAATGGTTGTGTGTGCGTGTGTGTTTCTGTGTCTATATGTTTAATGGCAGGAGACAGGGTGGTGATGAAGATATGCGTTTATACCTCTGTATATATCTGTTTAATTGCAGGAGACAGGGTGCTGGAGGAAGGTGGTGTGTCTTTGCGTTTGTGTGTATATGTGTTTAAATGCAGGAGACAGAGTGGTGTTGGAGGAATGGGTGTGCGTGTTTTTGCGTGTTTAATGACAAGTGACTGGGTGGTGCTGGAGGGTTGTCTATATGTTTCTGTAAATAGCTGTTTAATTGCTTAATGACTGGAAACAAATTGCTGTTGAAGGTGTGAGTGTGTGTATGTTTCTGTGTATGTCTGTTTAATGGCAGAAAACAATGTGGTGGTGGAGGGTTGTGTGTGTGCTTCTGTGTATGTCTGTTTAATGGCAGGAGACAGGGTGTTGGTGTCGAGATGTGTTGCTTCTGTTTATACCTGTTTAATCACCAGAGAGTGTGTGATGGTGGACCATTGTGTGTGTGAGTGTGTGTGTGTGTATTTCTGTGTAGATCTGTGTAATGGCAGGAGACAGGATGGTCGTGAGGGCTGTATGTGTGTGTTTCTGTTTATATCTGTTTAATGGCAGGAGACAGTATGGTCGTGGATGATTCTGTGTGTGTTTCTGTGTATACCTGTTTAATCACAGGAGACAAGGTGGTCATGGAGTGTTTTGTGTGTGTGTTTCTGTTATTTTTGTTTCATAGCAGAAGACAGGAAGGTGGTTTAGAGTTTTTGTGTGTTTCTGTGTATATCTGTTTATTGACCATACGGGATTGTGTGTGTGTGTGTGTGTGTGTGTGTGTGTGTGTGTGTGTGTGTGTGTGTGTGTGTGTGTGTGTGTGTGTGTGTGTGTGTGTGTGTGTGTGTGTGTGTGTGTGTGTGTGTGTGTGTGTGTGTGTGTGTGTGTGTATCTGCTTAATAGCGGGAGACAACGTGGTGGTGGAGGGTTGTGTTATGTATTTCAGTGTATATCTGATTAATGGCAGGAAACAGGGTTTTGGTGGAGGCTTGTGTGTGTGTTTCTGTGTATATCTATTTAATTGAAGGAGTCAGCGTGATGGTGGAGGGTTGTATGTGTGTGTGTTTCTGTGCATATCTGTTTAATGCCAGGAGACAGAGTGTTGGTGGAGGGTTGTCTGTGTGTGTTTTCATTTTTTCTGTGCATGTCTGTTTAATGGTAGTTGATAGGGTGGTGGTGCAGGGTTGTGTGCGTTTTTCTGTATTTGTCTGCTTAATGACAGGAGACAGACTGGTGTTCGTGGAGGGTTGTGTGTGTGTTTCTGTGTATATCTGATTAATGCAGGCAACAGAGTGGTGGTGGAGGGTTCTGTCTGTGTCTGTGTTTCGGTTTATATCTGATTAAGGGCAGTAGACAGGGTAGAGGTCGAGGGTTGTGTGCATGTATTTCTGTTTATATCTGCTCAACGGCGGGAGAACAGGGTGATGTTGGAGGGTTGTGTGCGTGTTTCTGTGTGTAACTGATTAATGACTTGAGACAGGGTGGTGCTGAAGATATGCGTGTATGTTTCTGTCTATTTCTGTTTATTCGTAGGAGATAGGGTGGTGGAAGAGGATGGTGTGTGTGTTTCTGTGTATATATGTTTAATTGCAGGAGAACACGGTGGAGGGATTCGTGTATGTGTTGTTGTGTATATCTGTTTATGGGTAGGAGACAGGGTAGTGGTGGAGGGTTGTGTGTGTATGTGTATTTCTGTATATCTCTGCTCAAAGGCAGGAGAACAAGGTGGTGTTGGAGAATTCCGTATGTGTTTCTGTGTATATCTGTATAATGGCATGAGAAAGGGTGGTGGTCGAGGGTTGTGTGTGTGTGTATTTCTGCATATACCTGTTCAATAGCAAGAGAACAAGGTGGTGTTGGAGGTTTGTGCGTAGGCAGGATGTTCATGGAAGGTTGTATGTGTGTTTCTGTGTATATCTGTTTAATGGCAGGAGACAGGGGTGGTTGTCGAGGGTAATGTCTGTGTGCATTTCTGTGGCAAGAGACAGGGTGGTCTTGAAGGGTTGTGTGAGTGTGCGTTTCTGTTAATATTTATTTAAGGGCTGGAGACAGATTGGTGGTGGTGTAGCGTCTTGAGTGTGTGTTCCTGAGTATATCTGATTAAAGGCAGGAAACACGGTGATGGTGGAGGGACGTGTGTGTGTTTCAGTGCATTTCAGTTTAATAACAAGAGACAGGGTGGTGTTGGAGGAATGGGTGGGCGTGTTTCTATGTATATTTGTTTAATGAGAGGATACCGGGTGGTGGTGGAGGGTTGTCTATATGTTTCTGTAAATATCTGTTTAATTGCTTAATGACAGGAAACAAATTCCCGTTGAAGGTGTGTGTGTGTGTGTGTGTGTGTGTGTGTGTGTGTGTGTGTGTGTGTGTGTGTGTGTGTGTGTGTGTGTGTGTGTGTGTGTGTGTGTGTGTGTGTGTGTGTGTGTGTGTGTGTGTGTGTGTGTGTGTGTGTGTGTGTGTGTGTGTGTGTGTGTGTGTGTGTGTGTTTTTCTGTGTATGTCTGTTTAATCACCGGAGAGTGTGTGATTGAGGAGGTGTGAGTGTATGTGTGTTTATGTGTATATCTGATTAATAGCAGCAAACAGGCTGTTGGTGGAGGGTTCTGTATTTGTGCGTGTTTCTGTGTATATCTGTTTAATGGCAGGAGAGAGTGGTGATTGAGGATTGTGTGTGTATTTCTTTATGTACCTGCTTAATGGCAGGAGGCAGGTCGTGATGGAGGGTTGCGAGCGTATTTCTGTGTGTACTTGTTTAATAGCAGGAGACAGGGTGTTCGTGGATTGTTGTGTGCGTGTGTTTCTGTATGCATCTACTTAAGGGCTGGAGACAGGGTGGTGGTGAAGGATAGTGTGTGTGCGTGCTTCTGTGTATAACTGTTTAATGACAGGAGATAGTGTGGTGGAGGAGGAATGTGTGTGTGTTTCTGTCTATAACTGTTTAATGACAGGAGTCAGGGTGGTACTGTAAATATGTGTGTGTGTTTCTGTATATATCGGTTTTATTGCAGGACACGGTGGTGGAGGAGGCTGGTGTGTGTGTTTTGGCGTAAATCTATTTAATGGCAAGGGACAGTGTGGTGGTGGAATGTAGAGTGTCTGTGTTTCTGTGTCTATGTGCTTACTGGCAGGAGACAGGGTGGTGATGGATGGTTGTGTGTGTGTTTCCGTGTATATCTGTTTAATGGCAGGAGACAGGGTGGTTGTGGAAGGGTTGTGTGCGTGTGTGTTTCTGTG
Organism: Chiloscyllium plagiosum; assembly: GCF_037043375.1. Classification (NCBI taxonomy): domain Eukaryota; kingdom Metazoa; phylum Chordata; class Chondrichthyes; order Orectolobiformes; family Hemiscylliidae; genus Chiloscyllium; species Chiloscyllium plagiosum. The sequence continues at coordinate 69,994,616 of NW_028270162.1, read as the reverse complement.
TATATCTATTTAAGTGCTGGGGACAGGGTGGTGATGGAGAGATATGTGTGTATTTCAGTGCATATCTGTTTTATGACGGGGACAGGGTGGTGGTTGCGGGTGGTGTGTGCGTGTTTCTGTGTATATCTGTTTAATCATAGGAGACAGGGTGGTGGTGAAGGGTTGTCTGCATGTTTCTGTAAATTTCTGTTTGATAGCAAGAGACAGCGTGGTGGTGGAGGATGGTGAGTGTGTGTTTCTGCCGGAGACAGGGTGGTGCTGGAGTTTTGTGTGTGTATTTCTGTACGTATCTGTTTAATTGCAGGAGACAGGGTGGTCGTGGAGAGTTGTGTGTTTGTTTCTGTGTATATCTGCTTAATGACAGGAAACAAATTGGGTATCAGGGGTCGTGTGTGTGTGTGTTTCTGTGTATATCTGTTTAATGGCAGAAAACAATGTGGTGCTGGAGGGTTGTGTGTGTGTTTCTGTGTATGTCTGTGTAATGGCAGAAAACAATGTGGTGCTGGAGGGTTGTGTGTGTGTTTCTGTGTATGTCTGTTTAATGGCAGGGGACAGGGTGATGGTGTCGAGATGTGTGTGTGTGTTTCTATTTATTCCTGCTTAATCGCTGGAGAGAGTGTGTGTGTATATGTATATGTCTGTGTGTGTGTGTGGTTCTGTGTTTCTCTGTGTAATGGCAGCAGACAGGAAGTTCGTGGAGGATTGTGTGTGCGTGTTTCTGTGTATATCTGTTTAATGGAAGGAGACGGAGGTGGTTTAGTTTTGTGTGTGTTTCTGTGTATATCTGTTTATTGACAGGTGGCAGGGTGTTAGTGGAGGGTTGTGTGTGTGTGTTTCTGTGTATATCTGCTTAATGGCAGAAAACAATGTGGTGGTGGAGGATTGTGTTGTGTGTTTCTGTGTATATCTGTTTAATGGAAGGGGACAGCGTGATGGTGGAGGGTTGTGTGTGTGTGTTTCTGCATATATTTGTTTAATGGCAGGAGACAGAGTGTTGGTGGAAGGTTGTATGCTTGTGTTTCTGTCTATATCTGTTTAATAACAGGAGACAGGTATTGGTGCAGGTTGGTGTGTATGTGTTTCTGCATATCCCTGTTTAATGGTGGGAGTCAGGGCAGCGACGGAGGGTTGTGTGTGTGTGTTTCTGTGTATGTCTGTTTCATGGCAGCTAACAAATTGGGTGTCAAAGGTTGTGTGTGCGTGTGTGTTTCCGTGTGTTTCCGTGTATATCTGTTTAATTGCAGAAAACAATGTGGTGGTGAAGGGTTGTGTGTGTGTGTTTCTGTGTATGTCAGTTTAATGGCAGGAGACAGGGGGATGATGTCGAGATGTGTGTGTTTCTGTTTATACCTGATTAATTGCTGGAGAGTGTGTGATTGTGGACCATTTGAATGTAAGTGTGTGTGTGTGTGTTTCTGTGAAGATCTGTGTAATGGAAGGAGACAGGATGGTCGTAGATGATTGTATGTGTGTTTTTCTGTTTATATCTGTTTAATGGCAGGAGACAGTGTGGTCGTGGATGATTGTGTGTGTGTTTCTGTGTATGTTTAATCACAGGAGACAAGGTGGCCATGGAGTGTTTTGTGTGTGTGTTTCTGTTATATCTGTTTCATGGCAGGTGACAGGAAGGTGGTTTAGAGTTTTGTGTGTGTTTCTGTGTATATCTGTTTATTGACCATAGTTAGGGTGTTAGTGGAGGGTTGTGTGTGTGTATGCGCGTGTGTACTTCTGTATATATCTGCTTAATAGCGGGAGACAACGTGGTGGAGGAGGGTTGTGTTGTGTGTTTCATTGTATATCTGATTAATGGCAGGAAACAGGGTTTTGGTGGAGGGTTGTGTGTGTGTGTTTCTGTGTATATCTATTTAATTGATGGAGTCAGCGTGATGATGGAGGGTTGTGTGTGTGTGTTTGCATATATCTGTTTAATGGCAGGAGACAGGGTGATGGTGGAAGGTTGTGTGCTTGTGTTTCTGTCTATAACTGTTTAATAACAGGAGACAGGTACAGGAGCAGGTTGGTGTGTATGTGTTTCTGTGTATCCCTGTTTAATGGGAGAGGCAGGGCGGCGGTGAATGGTTGTGTGCATGTGTGTTTTATTTATATATCAGTTGAATTGCAGGAGACAGCGTGTTTTTAGAGGGTTGTGTGTGTCCATTGCTGTGTATTTCTGTTTATTGGCAGGAGACAGAGTGGTAGAGGGGGATTGTGTGTGTGTGTTTCTGTGTACAACTGCTTATTGGCAGGAGACTACGTGGTGATGGAGTGTGGTCTGTCTGTGCTTCTGTTGTGGTTCTGTTCACCGAGCTGGGACTTTATGTTGCAGACGTGTCGTTCCCGCTCTAGGTGACATCCTCAGTGCTTGGGATTCTCCTGTGAAGCCCTTCTGTGATGGTTCCTCCGGTTTTTAAAGTGGTTTGTCTCTGCAGCTTCCGGTTGTCAGTTCCAGCTGTCCGCTGCAGTGGCCGGTACATTGGGTCCAAGTCGATGTATTTGTTGATAGAAGCTGTGGATGAGTGCCATGCCTTTAGGATTTCCCTGGCTTTACTCTGTTTGGCTTGTCCTATAATAGTAGTGTTGCCCCAGTCGAACTCATGTTTCTTGTCATCTGCGTGTGTGGCTACTAAGGATAGCTGGTTGTGTCGTTTCGTGGTTAGTTGGTGTTCATGGATACGGATCGTTATCTGTCTCCCTGTTTGTCCTATGTAGTGTTTTGTGCAATCCTTGCATGGACTCCATCAAGTCACATTTCAAAAATCATTTTAATCCACGTGCCCAGACATATAATGAAACATCTCTGTGTGATGTGAACATTTAGGCTCAGAGGTTGGGGCACTACCACCACTCAACATTAGCCCCTAAAGCTGCAACGTGATTCTCCTGTGTGTTTGTTCATCAGCTTTCTTTGAACATACTGTGACACACCCCCACAACAGAATCGAGATCATCTGTTCCAGAGAAAGTGACACTACCACAAGTTCATGGAAGGGAATCGAATCCAGAGCTCTGCCCCAGGGGCATGGGCGCTATCCACCACACAAGACTTATACCATGCCCAGAATTGTAAGTGTCAGTTTTGAGCTCTATATCGATTTACTACATTCTGATTAACATTACTGAAAAACACAGGCAACAGTTCACATTGTTAAACAAATAAAAGGTATTAGCCTCAACTATAAGATGATGAGTGCACGTGCTCTGCCATCGAGATGAACAATGGACTTCTTTAATTGCTTGGCTATGATTTCCAGCTTCAATGGCTATTATCTGTAATCTGCAATATTAGGGTAAGAAATCTTGCAGAAACACTCTGCACTGTGAGGGATGCCGAATAGATATCAATACTGAACACCAGAGATGAGGAAAGAGCACAATTTCCGGCCAAAAACACTGGCCACTATTTCCAAACTCTGACATGTGGCTTCCCTCTTCCTGAAATTATTAAGTGATGCAAGGCATCGGTTTACTTTCCAGCCTCTCCGTACCCTCTCCTCCCTCTGCTTGCACAAAGTAAATCAAGCTCTTGGTCTTTGGGAAACTCAAGGCCTGTGATGTAGGCTTTCTGAAGAGGGGAGGGCCTTTTAAACCTGAAGCAGGAGGGGGAGGGGGCAGTAATATCACTCACTGGGCTGCGGCGTGGCAGTTCGAGTTTAACTTGGATAAACGGGAGGTATTACATTTTGGTAAAATAAAAAGCGAGGGCTTATGCAATTAATAATAGTGCGTTGGTAGTGTTGTAGAAAAGAGGGACCCACAGGTGCTGATCGAATTCACAGACGTTTGTGGCACTTATAGACAAGCTGTTTAAGTCTACTTCATTGCTCAGACATTTGGGGTTAGAAATTGAGAAATCATGCTGAGATTGTGCAGGACATTGATGAAGCCTCTTCTGCAGGACTGTGTGAAGTTCGTTATTGGAAGGAGATTATTAAGCTGAAGGGGGTTCAGCAGAGATATACCAGGATGTCGCCAGGAACACCTCATCTTCTGCCTAGGGATCCGACAAACACAGGGCATGAACATTGAACTCACTAATTTGCAAATCTCCCCTCGTCGACCCAGATCCCAGATCCAACCCGCCGACTCAGATCCACCTTCTTGTGGGAACCTAACTGTCCATCTTCCTTCCTACCAATCCGCTCCAACTCCCCACCGACCTATTGCTATCACCTCCTAGCTTCGCCCACCTATCACCAGCCTTTCCCCCAGCCTCACCCCCACCACCAATTTATCTCTCAGCCCCTTTGCTCCTTCGCAGTTCAGAAGAAGTGCCCTGCCTGAAACGTTTACTCTCTTGCTCCTCGGATGCTGCCTGACCTTCTGTGCCTTCTCCACTATCACGCTTTATCTACACTTAATTCTCCAACATCTGGAGTCCCCATTGTCTCTTAGGTACAATTCTCTGTTAACATATCAATGTTGTCTGTCTGTTATAACCCCATGCTGTCTTGGGTACATATTGTCTCCAGATCATGGCCTATAAAAGTACTCTCAATCTATACTGATATTGTCATGCCTCAGTAGTAGTTACAGGGTCTATGTTTCCATTTATAAGCAGAGAAACATGTTGGTGTTACGATAAACCTTTGGCATTACTTTCATATCCAATGCAGACTGAATGGTTCCACACAATTAATCTACCAGACTCAACATTCGATCCCTCAGTCAAACTCATATATCCAATCCAGACTGAGCAAATGTTAATCATTATTTTGAATTGTAATAAAACAGTATTGTATTGAAAGGCGTTGGCTGCAGCTATTTGTTCAGTGACTGTGATTAATGTCAGTCTCCGTGGATCCTAAATGTGTCACTGGAGGGCTTGCCTCTTTTATTAATTAAGGATTAAGTTCCATGTGTTATCCCATAGTACGAGTGGGAACATCGCCGACAGTACTAACAGGGATCAGCAGCTCCAGAGAGACAGGGAGGAGATATCAGAATCTGAGAACATTAGACTGGAATGATCCAACAATGGACAGGAGTTTTTCCACTAGTCTTTACTGGCTTTCCAAACCTTGGATATCATTAGTATGGAGGATATATGATGTACTGATTGTTATTCAAGGTGGTTACTATCCCATCCTCGCTATAGTTGGAGTTCCTGGTAAGTCATTCTAACTGTCCATTAAAGCAGTTTAATCTGAATTGTTGTTCATGTTATTGAAATTAGGAAAGGTGGAAGTCATCGTTTTCAGCTCCAATGAAAAATCCCATTCCTTACAAATTATAATGAGCAAATTACTACTTTCAAATGACTCACCAATATGTGAGGAGAAACTCTAAAACTTCATAATCCTTCTAGCTCTGCACAGATCGATATCTCCATATCCTCCCCATTCTCTAATTCTGTTCAATATCACCTTCGTGATATCCCAGTCTCCTCCTCAGCCACAGTGCACCTTCTGAGTAAACTATCATTTGAGCCTCTGTTAAATCCGGAATCACCTGTGTTAAGCCCCTTCTAACCACATGTCAATCACAAAATAATTGCACTTGAAATGTTTAACTTGTTCTCTGCACAGAAACTGTCTGACGGGAAGATAATGCATCGTGCTCAAGTCATTAACTCATGATCTAGAGCCACAGAATAATAATCTGTTAATATGAAGCAAATTGGTGGCATTGAAGTGAAACCATCATCATTAAGTATAAAAAGCCCATCTGCTTGCCTCATTTCCTTTAGTGAAGGCAATGGGTCATCCTTCCCTCATCAGGTCTCTGTGTGACTGCAAGCCCACAGCAATGTGTTTTACTCTTTACTGTCCTGTAGAACAGCTGAGCCAGCCGCTCAGTTCAAGATAGGCATAACATGTTGGCCTGACCTATGAGGGAAGAATAGTTTCCCATATTCCTACAGCTCATTTTCATTCAGGTGGGTGACCATTCGTTATTTCAAGTGCATTCTTTCTTAGCCTTTTCACTGAGTGTGATGTTCATCTCCCGTAGCACCTCTGGTGTTGGCTGTGTTGATGCTCACATATAGATGTAAGGAGCTTTTAAATTCCACGTCAGTCGCAGTGTAGCGAGAAGGAAAGGATTTTTACGCCATAGGAAAGAAACTGAGGTATCTCAGTGAGGAAAAGGAATTATTGTGATCAAACCTGAGAGTGTTGTTGGGGCAGTCTTGGGAAATTGTGGACAGATTTTCTTTCCCTTATAAGAAATAATCGTCCTGCCACGGAGAGAGTGCAAAGGTTTTTCACCAGACTAATCCCTGGGATGGTGGTAAAATGAGGGGTGAATGAAGATTAGTCTTTAGCGCTGTGAGAGAATAAAAGATGATTGCATTGAAACTTAAGGGGAATGGACAGTCTCTCATGATGTTCTAAACAGATATTGATACGGTGATAAAATCCATGGCTTGTTTTTACTCGGGTTACAAGAGCTTCTGAGGACGTTCCCCTCACCCCACCCCCACTCCCTATATCGATAGAGAGTGGGCGAGCGGGAGAGAGAGAGAGAGAGAGAGAGAGAGGGTCAGACTTTGAATATAGTGCATTTGGTGTGTGATACTACATTAAACATCACGTTATCTAAAATCCTGACAGCAGCCACGATGCCTTCATTCTAAAACAGTTAACTATTCCCATCATCTTCTGACTTCCATGGAGAACATAGGTCTCTCTACTTAGAGATGGAAGACGCCGCTTTGAGACTTGATGCAAAACATCTGGCTTCCCTCCTCACTGCTAGCAAACCACGTTACTGAAGCAGTCGTTTCACCAGCAATGGACCCACGAGGAACCTCGGACGGCCATCCATGAGTGCAGTCTCTGCTCCATTGGTTTGTTGTATTGGAGCATCAGTGACACCCTCCTGTTCATGTATAACAAACTCGTGGGGCTGAATGGCCTCCTCCAGGTCCCATGAAACAGGTTCAAGGGTCTGATTGGACGCTATCTGATCCTGTTTAACAGCTCAATGTACTGACCAGATCCTTTCTCTTTCTGTGGAACAAGCGGGAGTATTGAATGGGCTGTCCCTCTTCTTGTTCAGTAGTTTCGATAGGCTGAATGGCTTCCACATTTCTGTATGTAACCAGCTTGAGATGTTGAATGAGCTCTTCTTTTAACTGTGTCTGACAGCACTGTTACATGAATGTTACCGACACTTTAACAGCACAAGCCTGAATGCTGTCCGGGTCTGAGCTGATGGGAAACAAAATGTTCTGATCATTGTGTAACCCTCAATGAACATCCCCACCTCCAGTCTTGTGATGGCGAAAGACATTGGTGAAGCATTTGAAGATGTTTATGCTGAAGAAGCTACCCTGATGATCTCCTGAAGTGATGTCCTGGGACTGAGATTTTCGGCCCCCAAACAGGCATCTTCCTTTGTGCTCTGAAAGACCCCAGCCAGTGGGGAAGAGACACCTGATTCCCATTAAGCTCAAATAAAATGGCGCTTCTGATGACATTCTCAGTCAAATACTGCCTTGATATCAAGGCAATTGACTCTTTGCTGAGCCCTTGTGTTCCCCTCTTGTTCATATCAATAGGTGATGGTGTCTTTGTGGGGAGTGTTTTCCTCTCACAGAGGGTAGTGAATGTCAGGAATTATCTTTTCTCGCGATCTAGGGAAGCTACATCACTGAAAGTATTTTAAAAAGGAGGTGGATGGATTTTTGACCTGTCACAGAGCTGAGGGGGTGTGAAGAATTGGACATTAAAGATGAGTTAATACGAACAGTAGATCGGCCATGATCGTATACAATGTGTTGATTATCCGAACTATCTGATCCTGTTCCTTATGTTCTCATGTTCTGTAATTACAAAGTTAATGGTTGTAATTTTCCTGCACGTTCTGTTATTGAACGTTGCAATCAGAGAGAGCAAAGTACTTTATGAGTCATTTCTTAGTGAGGTCTGCGGGCTGAATTCACAGTGAATCTGGGTCTATACCATGAGCAACAAATGAAGTACAAGTTGCAGAGAGGAGACACTCTGTAAAGAGACCAGAGTTGTCTTTCGAACCCAGTCTGGGTTTTAAATTAACATTTTCCAATCCACACCAAACTATGTGTGACAGCCTGGAGGGTGAATGAGATCCTTTGTTACTGTGGACCAGGTATTTGGAGCAAGATGCCACCGTCAGCACCAGTGCAGGAGGTTTGGGGTGCTGAATTCAACATAGGAACATAGGAATGAGGAGCAGGAGAGGGTCATTAGACACGTTATCACTGTTCCACAAGACACTAAGATCGTAGCTGCTCTGATTGTGGTTTCAGCAGCACTTTTCTGTCTGTATACAATTTTCCTACATGAACTTGTCTGTCAAATGTTTGAATACAGCACAACTTTGAACAAATGCAATCATCCAGGCACCACAAACGTTTGGAAAAGGGAAGTCCCACTTGAACAGTCCAATAAGAATTTCTCATTCGTGTTCCGACAAATGTTGGAGCATCACTGTGTCCTGTTCCAGTCCCACTCCTCCACTGATTACAACAGATTTTACAACTAGCCAGTTTAGTGTTCTGACCAATTGCATAGGACTCAGACTGTGTCATTTTTGAGAAAAATGTGAAATGCAGGAAGTTGAACTCACAACAAATAGTAAAAGATAGTGTCCAAATGTTCTTCTGCCTTTGAAATTATTCTGCTCACACAAGCTGCTGGTATTGGGATTTATTTGCGGAACAGTTGGATTTGGCTGAACTATCTTTGCTTCCAGCAGTGAAGAGATTCCATTGAGTCCTCACCAGGAATCCTTCACAAGTGGTGAAGATAACCCAGGACTTTTAGGGTCTCACATTTTGCTATCGGGAGGACAAAGTAAGAGAGAGTGATCAATCAGCTCTGCTTCTCAGGCAGGGAACATTTTTCTCCTTCTGTGTTGAACAATAATATCAACTGAACATCAAACTGGGCCATGTGTCCTCTCCTGGAGCATTCTCTGGAACGAATGATAATGGACGATGTGAAGGTGCATCATTGCTGTTGTTGTACACAGCGCCTTTTATTAGAAAAAAAAGTCCCTGCTTTGACATCTGATGACATGTTTATATGCGTCTGTGTAATTTGTAACTATCGGTCGATGTCTACATAATACGTCAACACATCTTATTCTTAAATTTATTCTCTAGCTTTAAACTCCATAACAAGAGGAAATATGCATTCGGCTGAAACACATTTCAGAAAGTCATGTATGGTTCAAGAAGGTTTCTCATCTCAGATCAAAACTATAATCCCCCATAACAAAAGACCTTCCTTCCAGGAATGAGTGAAGGGAAATATCTATGAAAATCTTCTGAAAGGATTATATCTCTTTTTTTTTTAAGTTTAGGCGATCAAAACTGCACAGTGTATCCGATGTGGTCTCAGCAATGCCCCGTACAGATGTAGTAAAACATTCCTCATTAAACGTGATAACCTTTGCCAGAAACAGCATAATTCCACTTACCTTCCAAATCACTTGCGGCATCAGCAGACTGTCGTCATATGATTCATGTCCCAGGAACATGGAAACGGCCTGTATCACAGAGTTCTGCAATCTCTCTCCATTTAAATTGTTCGCCATTGTTTTATCCTTCCTGCCACAATAGACAACTCACCTTATGTTCTTTCTGCTGAAGGGTTGCTCACTAACCTTCCCTATCTGTATCATATTGCAGACTCAGTATGTCCATTTGACGACATCTTGAACGATCATCTTGGTGATGCGCTAATTGAGCTTCACGCCATTCAGTTCCCTTCCTCCAGATCTTTGATACAGATTATTTGTCATTGATGATCCCACAGTGATCTCTACAGCACTACACTAGTTACAGTTTTGCAACCTGAACATAAACATGTATCTCTTCTCTCAATTTCCTGTTAGCGACAGCTTCCCTGTTCCTGTGTAGCACATAAGGTGGGTTGAATGGTCTCCTCTTGGGCTGCATTGATTCATTCTCTATTCCTGTGTAACTCATTCGGGGGGCAGAATGGTTTCCTCTCGTCTCATTGTAACAATCCTGTCTGACTGCAAGGGGTTACGTTGTAACAGCATCGAGGGGTGGATTGAGGGAACAACACATAGGGTACGGGCAGCAGTATATCTCTGTAAGAGCCTCAGGGGTGATTGAGGGAACAACACATGGGGTAGGGGCAGCAGTATATCTCTGTAAAAGCCTCGCGGGTGATTGAGAGAACAACACAAGGGGTAGGGGCAACAGTATATCTCTGTGATAGCCTTGAGTGATGGATTGAGGGAACAATATATGGGGTAGGGGCAGCAGTATATCTCTGTAACAGCCTCAAGAGTGGATTGAGGGCACAGCGCATGGGGTAGGGGCAGCAGTTGGTCATTTGGCTGCACCCTTCAGAAGGCTCATAACTGACCATCCGTCTCCGGTCTGTTCCCAATAAACATTGACTCTCCTGTCCAGCAAAGATCAGTCAAGCTCAACGTTGAATATCTTCAATAAACCGAGTATTCACTGCTCCCTGAGGATGAGGACACCACAGATAGCACAACACAAAAGTGAAAAGGACATCCTTATTTCATTGTGCGACCCGTTATTATAAACCGTGTTAACCTAACATCAAATCACCACTTCTTTACAGACATAAGGACACAATAATTAGGAATAAACATAAAGCATTCTGGAATTCAAACCTGTCCCACATTCCCACTGACCCTTTCCAATCAAATATGTATCAAACCGAGCCTGTGCTGCTGTCTCAGATAGAGAATACCTGATAGCATAACACCACAAGAACATTAAAGCAAGGAGCAGAATGATACCATTCGGCCCATCAAGTCTAAAATTCCGTTCAATTATTGCTTATATGTACCGCAACCTTATTCTTCTGCCTTCTCCCTAGTATCCTTGATCTCCTTACAAATCGAAAGCATATCGATTTGCGTCTTAATGACGCTAGTTTCTGTTCCTCTGTGACTGCGTGTGTTTGTGTGTGTGTCTGTATGTGTGTGTGTGTGCGCCTGTGTGTGTGTGCGTGTCTGTGTGTGCGTCCATGTGATTGCTATCTGTGTGTTTGTGTGTCTATGTCTGTCTGTGTGTATCAACCTGTGTATTACTCAACTGTGTTTGTGTCTATTTGTATGTGACTGTATATGTCTCTGCGTGTTTCTACCTGTGTGTATGCCTATCTCCTTGTAAGTATTGTATGTGCTCGTATATTGGGGTATTTACTAATACTTATGTGTATTTCTGTGTCTGTGTCCCTGTGCAGTAAGGTACCTGTGTCCTTTTTTTGGAAGTGAAAGGATTGTCGTTGAAACTGCCAATGGGTTTAAAGTGAGAATTGTCTTTCACTGAACATTGCTCCTTAATTGGTCGGTGGGACGTGGATGTTTCAGAATCTCCACAAGAGGCGTCCCAGCTCTCTCCGTCTCATACTAGTGTCCTATCCACATGGCAAGGGGAGGGGGTGAGGGAATGGATATCGGGCACTCCACCACCTGGCTTTGCCTTTATGTCCTATTCTAGGCTCTTCCTCCTGGAATGGGAGAAAGGGAGGGTGGGAGAGAGAGTGGGAATGGGTGACCCTGCTGTTAGTGCTGATATATTTGGGAGGAACTGTGAGGTGTCTGGAATGAGTCACTCGACAGTTTTGAATCCATATTGTATTATTAATGTGAGGGGTATTGCATAGGTGACAGAGAAAGTGAGGAAGAAAGTTCCTGAATTCAATAGTGAGAGTGGTAATGCCTGAGCCTTATCTGGAAATAGCAAGTGAACCTTGTTCGGGGTAGGTGCTATAACAGATATACATTGAATGTGAGCGAGCAGAGAGTATACGGGGACTCTTATCCTGACAGAGCGGGGAGGATATCGATGCTTATCCTGTATTGCAGGACATTTCTTTAGATCATCTCAGCATCGAGGTGAGGGTCCCCGAATGTCTTGTCCAATCTGTCACTAATAACGACACAAACCTGTCCCTCAGCTTCCACAGAATCAGTTTAGGTAGAGCTTACAGATGGCAAGGAGAAGCAAATATTGATGTGTTATATATCAAAACCAAAACGCTAGCAGAAAACTTCACATCATATGCTCTGGAAATTAAATATGCAAGTATTGTGGATGCTGCAATCTTATGGGATGGTCTCAAGTTGCACCTAAACTGCGTTAACTAAGTGACTGCTCATGTTGTGAAAAATAAATTCCGTAAATCTATATGAGGTGGGTTGATGAGTATGTTGTGACACAAACTAGAGAGCAGGTTATTTTGAATTTGGTATTGTATGTTCAGAATGACGAATTAATAACCTTGTACTGAAGCAGCTTTTAAGGAATAATGACATTAATAAGGTGCATTTTACATGGCGTCTGTGTACAATATAGAATGCTTGAACTTTCTAGTTAAACCTCATGGAAGACTGGAGACTAGAGTGTCAAGTTAGCTCCAGTGAATTGGGAAAGTTCAGTGTGAGACAAGCAATGGTTGTTAAGAGTCATAATGTCCGACAGCATGGAGACAGGCCCTTCAGCCCAAACTGTCCATTCCGACCAAACTGTCCATCAAAGCTAAGCCCAATTCCCGGCCATTGCCCCGTATCCTTCTAATCCTTTTCTATCCGTATATTTGTCCAAATGCCTTTTAAAGGTTGTTAATGTTTCCGCCTCAATCACTTCCCCGGCAGCTCATTCCATATGCGTAGCAGCCCATGTGTGTAAAAAGGTTGTTCTTAAGGTTCTCTTTTATTTTTTCTCCTCTGATGTTAAACTGATGCCCTCTAGTCTGTGATTGCCCAACCCTGGGGAAAAACAAAACTGGGCACATTCACTCTATCCAAGGCTGCCATGACCTTACACACTTCAATATGATCATCCTCAGTCTCACACGCACAAAAGTAGAAAGGCCTAGCTTGTCCAACCTCTCCCTATAACTCAGTCCATTGAGTCCTTGGCAATATCCTTATAATTTCTTACTGCATTTTTTCCAGCTTAATAAATCCTTCCTATTGTAAAGTGAACAAAACTGAATATAACGTTTCCAATCTGGCCTCAACCGCGTCCTGAATAACTGCAACATAACTCTCTAATTTCGATACTCAGTGAAAAACACTGATTAAGGCCAGTGTGCCAAACCTTTTCTTCACTGCCCTGTCTACCTCTGAATCAACTTCTAGAGAACCATGCACCTGAATTCCAAGGTCCCTCTGTTCCACTACACTCTTTAGGACATAACCATACACCATGAAACTTGATTTGACTTTCTAAAATGCAAGAACTTACACTAATCAATATTAAAATCCATTTGCCATTTCTCAGCCCACTTCCCCAGCTGATCAAAGTACTGCTGTAATTTCTGAAATTAATGATAACCTTCCACACTCTCCACGATGCCGCTTATTTTAGTGTCCTCTTTAAACTTACAAATCATGCCTGTACATTCTCAACTAAATCATCGATATATGTAATATGCAGCGGTCCCAGCATCTACCCCAGATGCATCAACCCCATATGCTGGTCATATGCCTCCAGTCTGACCAGCATTCTTCCAGTATTAATCTCTCCTCCCTACCATCAAGCCAATTTTGTACCTAATTTACTAGCTCCCCCTCAATTCCATGTGATCAAACATTCCAGATCATCGCACCATGTGGAACCTTACTGAAGCCCTTCCTGGAATCCATATAGACTACGTATACCACCCTCCCCTCTTCAACGTTGCTGGTCACTTCATCAAAGAAGTCCAATACATTAACGAGTCATGATCTCCCATGCACAAAGGCGTGCTGAATTTGATGAAGGGCTTTTGCCCGAAACATCGATTTTCCTGCTCCTCAGATGGTGCCTGACCTACTCTGCTTTTTCAGAACCATTCTAATCTTGCTCCGAATCACTCTCTGTCTGTTCAAATGTAGGTGTATCAAATCTCTCTGAATCTTCTCAAGTAGATTTTAGGTATTCTGGTCTTTAGTTCTCAGGTTTATCTTTTTAGCATTTCTTGAGTATGGGTTCAGCATACGCTACACTCCATTCGTCCAGGACCTCACCCGTTGGCCAACAATGATGGAAAAGAGCCAGGCAGTGCTCCCGTAAATTCTTCTCTGTCCTCCTATCCTCCTGCAGTGTTCCTCAATGTATCTGGTCAGGACCAGGAGTTTTTAGAAATTCTGCAAAGTCTGAAAAATGCGTCTACTTATTTCAGGTACAAACACGAAAGAGTGAGAAAGTGACCTAATGATGGTTAACATAACAAATTAGAACATGTATTAATCATAGGAAGTGACTTCAGAAGAATTCCAGATATTGTGGAATGCTGTGAATTCTCAGAAATGAACAATCCAGGAAAGGAAGGCCATGCAACTGATAAGGAAATCAAATAGAGAACATGCATGCTAACAAACAGGAACACAAAGACTGCATCAGTCTTCGATCTATATTTCAAAGGAAACAAAATAAAAGCAAGGTCAAATGTGGAAATTTGTAATCGGGAGAGGAGAGGTCATTGTGGAGAACAGGGCAATGGCCAAGAAAATAGCCAGTTACTTTGCATCTGTCTTCATGGAGAAAGATCCAGAAAATCCCCCAGTAATACTAAGTGATCATATCGGCCTTCTGGAGCTGAAGACATGAAGTCAATTCATATCAGTAACAAGGTAGTACTTGAACATGTAACTGGATTGAGCATTGCTAAGTCTGACGAAACAGATGTACTTCCTATCAAAATGTTCGAAATAAATCACCAATAGAAGTATTAATTGCTCTGTCGATGACTGTGTTTTATTTTCCTGTACATTCTGCAGAGTCCAGAAACTATTGTGGTTAAACGTGATCGAAACACTATCGATGAATGGAAGGGATCCAAACAGTTACAAAGGGAAAAAAGACATAGTGTGGAGAACTGCAGATCAATTAACTTGACACCTGTAGGGAAACTGTTAAAGTCTATTACACGGGATCACATTTTTGATATTTAAAAAGTAACAGCAACAATGGAGAGAATCAGCATGCATTTCTGATAGAGAAATCATATTTGATAAACTTCGGAATTGTTTGAAGTTGTTTCTTACAGCATAGATCATGGGGAACCAGTAGAAGTAGTATATAATGGATTTTCGGAAGGGTTTCTAAAAGATCACAGTGAGTTCTTAAATGCAATGAATGTGGAGGGTATTTGGAGGAATACATGTAAGTGGAAAGTTAAAGTTTGATTTACCTTCATTTAAGAGAGTCAGAACACTGATGTAAAGACATGTTGAAGAAGATTCACAGCGTGTTGATGGGACTGTACCTGGAGTATAGTGTGCAGTTTTGGTTACCGAATCTCAGAAAGAATATACTGACCACAGAGGAAGTGCAATGGACATTCTCTTGATTAATCCCTCAGATGGTGAGATTGCCTGATGAGGAAACTCGGCCTGTGTTCCCGAGAGATTCAAAGAATGAGTGGTGGGTTACAGCGAAATTTAGAAAATTCACAAAACATCTGACAAGTTGGAAATTAACAGAATGCTTCCCTCGCTGTCTATTCCACATTCAAGGCAAATAATGGCAGGATCTGGAACAGGTCAGTTAAAACTGCAATAAAAAGGACGTTCATCACTTGGAGGGGAATAATTAACACTGGGACATGGAAACCTACTGGCAGGCAAGATTCGGAAGAATCTCCAGATATGCTCTCAGTGTCTCCAGCGGAACAGAATAACCAGGGAACAGGTAGCACTCATTAGTGACTTACCAAGAAGCATCCAAATCATCTTTAGTGGTAGAAGACAAAAGATGATGGTAGAAGGCTGTTTGTGTGATTGGAAGCTAGTGTCCAATGGTGTACCACACAGATTAGTGCTGTGTCTCTTATTATTTCTGAATCTGAGGAGTTGGTGTTGGACTGGGGTGGACAAAACTAAAAATTGCATAACACCAGGTTAGAGTCCAAAAGGTTTCGTCAGCAGCACTAGATTTCGAAGCGCTTCTTCAAAGCGCACAACCACCTGATGAAGAAGCAGTTTTTCGAAAGCTCAAGCCTCGGAATAAACCTGTTGGGCTACAAGCTGATGTTTTGTGATTCTAAACTTTATCGTAACTGATACAGATGTGAAGATGGGCGAAGAGTGGGAGTGTCATAAGTAAGTTTGTGTTTGATACGAAGATTGGCCGGGTGGTTGATAGTGAAGAGGAAGGCCTTATGTTTCAGGAAGATACAGATGGAATGGTCAGATGGTTGGATCAATGGCAGATGAAATGTAACCCTGATAAATATGAGGTGATGCACTTTGCAAGAAGGAACCAGACAGGGGAGGACTCAATGAATGACAGCACACTAGGAAGCTCAGAGGGTCCTTCTCCACGCATACCTGAATGTGACTGCACAGTTTTTGCACAATTTGGGAAAGCATAGGGGAAAGTAAACACAGCCTTTATACATCGAAGCATAGCTCATAAGAGCTATGCGGAACTTTGTTGAGGCCAAGATGGAAAACTGTGTGTCGTTATGGGAGCCACATTACAGGAAGGATGTGATTGTACTGGAAGGGATACAGAGGAGATTCGCCAGGATATTCCCTGGGATGGAGTATATCAGCTAAGGAGAGAGGCTGGATACACTCGAGTTGCTTACTTTGGAGCAGAGAAGGCTGAGGGGGCCGTGAATCAGGATAAGATTATGAGGGACATGGACAGGGTGGATTGACAACAGCTATTCCTTTTAATCAAATGGCCACACTTCTAAAGTGAAGGGTTTGAGGTTTAGTGAGGATTTGATGACTGTTTTTCACCCAGAGTGTGTTGGAGTTTGGAATGCACTTTTGAGAGGGGAGTTGTCATGGTAACCACAAAACGTTTAGAAAATACATGGCTGTGCAGTTGAAGTGCCATAAGATTCACAGCTACGGTTCTTGTGTCGGAAAGTGTGCCTAATATAGACCGTGCTGTATTTCTGATGGAACAGAAACTGTGCTTCTGTTATTGTATGGATGTGGGAGGTCAATCCTTGAGTGGCTTAAGATAGGAATTGATGGGTTTCTGAAGAATACCTTGTCAAAGTATATAAGAGTGATCTTGTAATATCTTCTGAAAATATATCAATGGCAAAATTAAGAGAAAGAGTTTCAACTTTCGTACAGTCTGATACCAGATAATTGAGGACAGGGGAAATAGCAGAACTATGGAATAAATACTTCAGTTATGCCTTCACAGAAGAATGAAAAACTTCCTAGAAATACTGGAGAAATTTATTCTGGTGAGTAAACGGGAATAGCAACTAAATTAGCAACTAAACAGTTTTAGGGAAAAATATTGGACTGAAATTAATGAGCATAGACAATGTCAACCGAGATTTATGAAATGGAAATCATATTTGTGAAAGGTGCTTTTAGCAAAATTATGGAGAAGGTATCAATGCAATGCGATTGGAATCTCAGAAAGATTTTTCATAATTTTTTAGGGCGGCACGGTGGCACAGTGGTTAGCACTGCTGCCTCACTGCGCCAGAGACCCGGGTTCAATTCCCGCCTCAGGCGACTCTCTGTGTGGAGTTTGCACATTCTCCCCGTGTATGCGTGGGTTTCCTCCGGGTGCTCCGGTTTCCTCCCACAATCCAAAAGTGTGCAGGTTAGGTGAATTGACCATGCTAAATTGTCCGTAGTGTTAGGTGAAGGGGTAAGTGTAGGAGTATGGGTCTGGGTGGTATACGCTTCGGCGGGTCGGTGTGGACTTGTTGGGCCGAAGGGCCTGTTTCCACACTGTAAGTAATCTAATCTAATCTAATAAAGCCCCAAGCGTTTTGTGCAAATTCGAAACCTGTGGGACTAGGGCTAATATTCGGTCATGGTTTTAGAATGGGACAGCTGGCAAGAAACAGTGCATAAGATTAAAACCATATTTTGAATGGAAGGCTTAGAGAATATAACAAGGATCGAGATTTGACATCCAGCTATTTCCAATACACATAATATCTTTGGTTGAGAGAGTCAAAAGCAATACGCCCAGCTACAACATTTAAAACTCATTTGGACAAACATATGAATGGGAAACATTTAGAAGCCTATGGGCCAAATGATGCAGATGGGACGAGGTTAATTTCGAAAACCCGGCCAGCATGGACATTTAGAGAAGTTTCACGCAGAGTCAGTGTGGGTTTGTGAAACGGAAATTATACTTTGCCCTGTAAAATCATGCAAAGTATGTCTGGACATGCCTGAGAATGTAACAAGCGGACTGCATAAAGGGGATCTGGTAGACACCAGGCTTTCCAGAGATTTTCCACAAGGTATGACAAAATAAGTTTCTTACACAAGACAGAAGCTCGTAGGATGATGGATAATGTATTAACATGGGATGACGATTGGTTATCTCATAGCAATCGTAGAGTCAGATTAATAAATCTTCATAATAAAGGTGCACCTGCTGGCGTGCCACAGCTTTTAGTCCGATGGCATCAGTTATTTACAATCTATACTGATAGCCTGAAGGAGGGAGTTGAGTGCAATATACATCAGAGTTTTGTGGATGACACTTAGAACCAAAAGGCAGGCTGTTATTTAATGGAAAGGACTTCCTGAAAAGGAGCAGTACAAAGGGATTGGAGTCTTCCTGTTTATGACACGTAAGGTCAGCATGCTGGTGCAGCAAGTAACTAGGTTGGTTCATTAGACGGGTTCCTGGGATGAAAGGGTTGTGTTATAGAGAATCTCTAAAATGGTGAGACGATTATTCATTGGGGTTTAAATGAATGGTGAGTGATACTGCTGAACAATACAAGACACAGAAAGGGTTTGAGAAGGTAGATATTGAGAAGTTGTTTCCATTCTTGGCCAAAGTGTCAAACTCGAGGATATAGATACCAAATAAGGAACATCGATGTCTATCTGAGATGCAAAGTGATGTCTTCTCTCAGAAGGTAGTGAATGTCTGGAATTCCCTGACCCAGAGAGGTGTGGACGGATACAAGGAGTCGGCAAGAAAGTGGGGTTGAGTCCTGGACTAGATCAGCCATGTATTTATTAAATGACAGGATTAGCTTGTCGGGCGGAATGACCTACTCCTGTTCCTATTTATTAATTTCACATGTTATGTTTTTGGAAAGTAACGGGTTATTTTCCTGAAAATCGTGTTGTAAAATGTTGCATTCAGGGACAGCAGAAAGTTTGTTGATTTAACCGTGGGTGGGGTATGGGGGCTGTATTCCCAGCGTATCTGGGGGTGCAACATGACCCACATCTGGAGCAGAAGTTACAGAAAGGGGAAGCCTGGAAACAGGGATTGGGGGTGGGGGTTCACTTCCTGACCCAGCCTGGATTTTCCAAGTACATTTCCCAAACTACACCAAACCATCGAAGTGGCAACGATCTACCACCACGTAGCAGGTCGGAAGGGCTGAATGGAACATCAGAACATAGGGTTGAGGGACACAAGAGGGCCATTCGGCTGTTTGATACTACTCCACCAGTAAATGAGGTAATGGCTCATCTCATTGTTGTGCCAGCTGCACTTTTCTCTCCATGCACCACTATCCCTGATTCAACTGTCTATCGAAAATTAGACAAAGCCAGCCTCGTTATAAGATAAATATCTGGATATCCCAAACTTTTGGGAAAGAGAATTCCCACTTGAATGAAATCCCATTTTGTGAATTTCTCATAATTCCTGAGGATGGAGGGTGTCACGGTTTCCTTTTTAGTCCCACTCCTCCACTACTCACAAATTTTAAATGTAATCAGTTTGGTGATATGGCCGATGATAAAGGTCACAGACCGGGTCAGGTTCAGTGACAGGAACAAGTCAGACAGATTTCTTTCGTCAGCCACAAATAACTAATAGAACTAACGGATGCGCTTGGTGGATCTGTGGTTAGCACTGCTACCTCCCATCACCAAGGAGCTGCGGTCAATTCCAACCTCGGGCAACCCTCGATGTGGATTTTGAATATTCTCCCCATGTCTGTGTGGGTTTCCTTCCAGTTTCCTCCCACAGTCAAAAAATATACAGCCTAGAGTGGATTCGCCATGCTAAATTGTCCGGAGTGCACAGGGATTTGTATGTTCGATAGGTTAGTCATGGGAAATGCAGGGTTACATGGAAAGAGTATGGGGGCAGGTCCGGTGGGGGGGAGGGGGGGCGGGGTTGGGGGAATACTGTTCCGAGGGTCAATGTGGACATGATGGACGGAATGTCTTACTTCCACACTGTAGACATATAAGTGACAAGACGTTTGGACTATACAAACACCCAGTGGACATCTATCTGATCCATTCTCCTCCAGGTTTTGGCTGTTTCAATAATATCACCTCTCATTCCAAGAGTAACCTGTTAAAGCCTCCATAATATAAGACCCTCATCCCTGGAATGCATGAAGTGAAACATCTCTAAACTGCTTCCAAATTAATTATATCCTTTCTCAGGTGAGGAGACAAAAATAATCTCACACACAGATTAGGTTAATTTTTGTTTTCTCAGTGGTGAGAGTATTTGGAACTTTCTTCCCCGCAGAGCATTGGAGGCAGAAATTTTGAATATTTTTGAGGCACAGACAGAAGGTTCATAAATGGTAACGGAGTCAAGGAATATCGGGGAATGGCAGGAATGTGCAGTGTTGGGGAAATGCTGACAGTGGTACAAAATCACACTGCTCCAGAACATTCAGGGATATAATGCAAAATAAAATGATAATATTCATAAAATGTTAAGAGGGAATCCAATATAGCAGCGATCTGGAAAGTCTGCTTTGTTGGGCTCTGCATCATAGCACGGGCAAAGTGGCTCCCTAACTCACTCCATCCCAGCAATGTACTTAAATTTCAACCCTAGAAGAGTGATAGAATCTTTACTAATCCCGTTTTCTCAAGTGGAGATGACAAAACATGGGAAAGGATCGAGTAAGTCCCAACAGACGGTACACCCGTGAGAAGCATCGAGCATGCCTGAGGCTGTAGTTGCAACTCACTCTGCTCGTTCCATGGACCCAGTTCCTCACGAGGCCTTGGTCACTGAGTTCACCAAGTTATGTGAAATGATTGAAGGCATGATTGAACAAAGGTTCAGCTGTCGTTCGAACCACTACGACTCTCAGACACGCTGCAAAAACTTGCGCATCAACTTGACAGCCGTAGAAACAGAACAGATGATGACAAGCGCCGAGCAGCAGTGGCAGATACCGCGATCGATTCCTCTCAGGAGAGGATCCAAGCCCTAGAAAAACAGGTCCGTAACTTAACTGAACATGATGACGACCTCGAGAACAGGGGCAGGATGAAGAATGTTCACATCGTCAGTCTGCTGGCCCAGACAGCAGGTGGTCAGCCAGTGACTATTTTTCGAGATCTGGCTGCAGCGATTCCTTCACTTCGAAACTGAAGAGGGACGGGTGAAGACTGATACAGTTCATCGGGTTACGGTGCACAGGTCATCGGATTACGGTGGGAACCTTATCGAATTCCTTGCTGAAATCCATATACACCACATCAACCAGTTTACTCTTATCTACATCTTTGGTCACCTTCTTAAAGAACTCTATAAGGTTTGTAAGGCACGACCTCCCCTTCACAAAACTATACAGACTATTTCTAATCAAATTATTATTTTCTATATGATTATAAATCCAATATTTTATAACTTTCGTACCGTCTGCAAACTTACTAACCCACCCTTCTACGCCCTCACCCAGGTGGTTTATAATAATGATGAACAACAGTGGACCCAACACCGAACCTTGTTGTACACCACTGGTAACTGGAATCCAGGATGAACATTTCCCATCAACCACCTCCCTCTGTCTTCTTTCAGCAAGCCAATTATTGACCCATACCTCCCACAATCCCATTCCTCCGCATTTTTTATAATAGCCAACTGTGGGGAACGTTATCGAATGCCTTGCTGAAATCCATATACGCCACATCAATCGGTTTCCTCTCATCTACACATTTGGTCACCTTCTCAAAGTATTCAATAAGGTTTGTAAGGCACGACCTACCTTTCACAAAACCGCGCTGTCTATCGCTTATCAAATTATTCTTTTCTTGGTGATTATAAATCCTATCTCTTACAACCAAAGTGTCATCTGCAAATTTTCTAACGCATCTTTCTACGCCCTCATCCAGGTCATTTATAACATTGACGAACAGCAGTGGACCCAACCCCGACCCTTGAGGTACACCACTGGTAACTTGACTCCAGGATGATCATTTCCCATCAACTACCACCCTCTGTCTTCTTTCAGCAAGACAAGTTCTGATCCAAATTGCTATATCTCCCACAATCCCATTCCACCTCATTTTTTTTATAATAGCCAACTGTGGGGAACGTTATCGAAAGCCTTGTTGAAATCCATATACACCACATCAACTGGTTTACTCTCATCTACCCGTTTGGTCACCTTCTCAAAGAAATCAGTAAGGTTTGTGAGGAACGACCTACGCTTCACAAAACTGTACTGACTATCCCTAAGCAAATTATTCTTTTCTAGATGATTATAAATCTTATCTCTTATAACCTTTTCCAACACTTTCCCAACAACTGAAGTAAGGCTTACTGGTCTATAATTACCAGGGTTGTCTCTACTCCCCTTCTTTTACAGGGGAACCACATTTGCTATTCTCCAGTCTTCTGGCACTATTCCGGGTGACAATAACGATTTAAAGATCAATGCCGAATTAAAGGCTCGGCAACCTCCTCCTTGACTTCCCAGAGGATTCGAGGATAAATCCCATCCGGCCCAGGGGACTTATCTATTTTAACACTCTGCAGGATTTCTAATACCTCCTCCTCGTGAACATCAATCACACCTAGTCTTGTAGCCTGTATCTCAGTAATCTCCTCGACAACATTGTCGTTTTTTAGAGTGAATACTGTTGAAAGATTTTCATTTAGTGCTACCCCATCTCCTCTGAATCCACGCACAACTTCCCACTGCTATTCTTGATTGGCCCTAATCTTACTCTCATCATTCTTTTATTCCTTAAATACCCACAGAAAGCCGTAGGACTTAGCCTGATCCTATCCGCCAACAATTTCTCATGTCTCCTCCTAGCTCTTCTGAGCTCTCTCTTTAGGTCTTTCCTGGCTACCTTGTAACCCTCAAGTTCCCTAACTGAGCCTTCACATCTCATCCGAACATAAGCATTCTTCTTCCACTCGACCAGAGATTCAACTTCCTTCGTAAACCACGGCTCCCGCACTTTACAGCATCCCCCCTGCCTGACAGGTACATACATATCTAGGATACAGTAGCTTTTCCTTGAATAAGATCCACATTTCTAATGTGCCTATCCCTTGCTGTTTCCTTTCCATCCTATGCTTCCTAAATCTTGCCCTATCGCATCGTAATTGCCTTTCCCTCAGCTGTAGCTCTTGCCCAGTGGTATACATCTATCCCTTTCTATCACTAAAGTAAACATGACAGAATTATGATCGCTATCACCAAAGTGCTCACCTACTTCCAAGTCTAACACCTCTCAAGAGAAGAGTAAAGGAACACGGGAATCAGTATTCCCTCTGGTACCCAACGGTTCTCCGTATTGAACTTAATGGATCCATGAACTCGTCTGACTCTGCAGAGAAACGAAAACTTTGTGGACATTTTAAATTCCCTTATCGATTTTGTTTAGTTTTTTTTTAACGTTTAGTTTTGGAAAGTTTTGAGAGCTTGTCCGTTGTACGAGTTTTAGTTTGTGTAGTTTTGGTTATTAATGATCAGTAATTCGAGTTCTTCTTCTCTCGAGTTCAAATGTTGCTACAGTGTGTTCTAGATAATGATGTACCTGGAGCATTAATGGGAGACATTGGCCAGTCAAGAGGAAAAAAAATACTTTCTCGTCTTAAAGAAAGAGAGGGTGGATGTTGTCCTATTGCAGGAGACGCATCTGGATGACAAAGAATATTTGACGTTACAGCAGTGCGGGTTTAATCGGGTTTATTTCTCGTCTTTTGATACTAGGAGTAGGGGAGAAGCCATACTGGATAAGAAGTATTTTCCATTTAAATTGCTATTTGTATTTGACACTCACGGGAGGATGATAATCCCCAAAGCTTTGAATTACGGTAAATAAACCAATATTTGTAGTGGAAATTGCGACCCTCTACCCACCACCCCATTTCCCCACCACCATCCCCGTCTCTTAAAATCCTGGTAGATGCATTTTCCAAATTCAATTATCTTGCATCATGGCACATTATCGTAGAAGGAGATTTCAACTATCTTATGGACACCACCATGGACAGAATGTCCAAAGGTCCTCCAATACTCCCGTTATAATGCAAGCAATTGGTGGATTTGTGTGCGGAACTAGAGCTGGTGGATGTCTGGAGGCAGATCCACATCACAAGTCGGGATTTTATTTTCTCCTTTAACCCGTAGAAATGCCACACGAGGTTTGATCTCTTCCCCATCCCTGCAACGATCTTAGATTCAGTGGCATCCTGCACAATTGGGAATATTACCATTTCTGACCATATTTATTGATTAAGATTAAGGGCAATATGACAGATTCGAGGCACTGGCGATTGTATCCCTTTATATTTAAGGCTAGTTAGTTCATTGATTATTTCTGTAATGAATTCATATCTTAGCCATTAATTCAGATTCAACCAGTAAGCCACCCATCCTATGGGAAATTGCTAAGGCTTATGCCAAGGGAATAATTATTCCTTAAGATGCAGCAGAAGGGGGAGCAGGAACGCTGGCTTGAGGCACAGCTGAGGCCAGCCGAGAGGGCATACTGTGATAGACCCTCCGTGGCTAAGCTGCAGAGAATCACACGGTCTCCTCGCTCACACAGACAGCAAAGAAGGAACTTACTTATGCAAAACAAAGGGTGTTTGAACATGGTGATAAGCCAGGCAAGTATTTAGCCTATCTTACCAGAAAACGAGCGCCCTTCTCAAACCATTACCTCAATTAGGGAAAGTACTGGGATCCTTACCTTGGATTCCAAAAATGTTAATGCAGCCTGTCCGAGATTTTTCTCCGAATTATTTCAGACTGAACATAATGTACCATTGTTAGGATAGATATATTAAGATTGAGTCATTTTTCAAGAACCTGGGTCTTCCAGGAGTAACCCCTGAATAAGTGTTGTGCCTTAATGTACCATTGTCAGCACAGGAGGGTGTGAAGCAGCTTCAGAATGTAAAGGTGCACGTTCCTGACGGACTTCCTAGTGAATTTTATAAATACTTTATAATCCTATTGTCAGGGTTGATGTTAAACATGTTCCTTCACTAATACAGTCACAAACCCATCCCTCCATCCTTAAGAGAGCCTCATATCTCTCTGATGCTTAAGAAAGGAAGACCCTGGAGGATTGTGCTTCTTTCAAGCCAATCTCACTTTTAAATGCTGTTTTAAAAATCCTGTCTGAGACTCGTGCATTAAGGCTGGTAACTTTGCTGCCTTCTGTTGCCAAAGAGGAAGAAACAGGCTTTATAAAGGGCCACAGATCTTCCTACAATGTGAAGAGGTTACTCAATATGATCCAAGATTGTCAACAACAATCTGCCCAAGGATTATTGATCTCTTTAGATAAGAGAAGGCATTTGATTGGGTTGACTGGCCGGATCTCTTCTGTACATTAGAACGGTTTGGTATATGCAAAGTTTTTATCTAGTGGGCGAGGGTCCTTTACCGTGATCCTCTGGCTGCGGTTCTCACTAATGGTGTGCCAACCAGTAATATTAATATTTCTCCAGGCAGCCGCAAAGGTTGACACCTTTCGCCATTGTTGTTTACGTAAGTGATTGAGCCACTGGCGGAGGCCACCCGTAGGGATGCCAACATATCTGCCCCAGAAGTGGGACAGAAGTCTCGTAAGATTACATTGTATGCAGATGTGGGTCTTATGTTTTTTGTCAAATCCCGCAATTTCGGTAGTTCATGTGATGCAATGCATTAATTCGCTTGTTGCCTTTCTGGGTGTTTAGATTAATTTTACAAAGTTGGAGGCCATGCCTATGGGAGATCTTAGGGAAATACCTGATACTGAGGGCAAATCCCGATTTCCTTTTAACTGGTCACTGGGGTGGTTTCCCTAATTCAGTATATTCATTATTTGATCATTTATTTAAGGTGAACTGTGTCCATTTGTTTGACAAAATTAAACAAGACCTTCAAAGATGGGAGGCATTTCAAATATCCTGGCTAAGTCTGATAGCTGTTATTAAAATGAATGTCCTTCCTCATTTCCTGCACCCCGTGTGAATGCTTTTTTTGATGGTTCCCAGACAGATATTTAGGAAACATAATGGTTGGTTTAGCTCTTTTATTTGGCACCATAAGTGATTCTTTATCAAGCTAACAAAATTGCAACTGCTCCCCAGATTGTGGAGAGTTGATCTCCTCGATTAGAAGCAATCAGTTAAGTTCTTTTATCATCCTATGTTAGTGCCTGGGCCGCTGAGGACTCGACGTCAATACAGCTGGACATTGAGCCGTCTCAGACAAAGTGAACCCTTATTAGTCTGATGTTCTTAGATAAAATGACAACATTTATGAAGCATTGTCAAAAAATAATGATTACCAATACTGTTAAAACTTGAAAGACAATGCGTCAGATCGAGGGCAATACAGCCATTACCATGTTTCTTACCCCTATAATTGGTATACCGGGTTGTCAACCGGGGATAATGGATTTCAGGTTTAAACTGTGGGCAGCGAGGGGTGTGCCTTGCTGGAGTGATTTAGAATTAGTAGAATCTCTACAGTGTGGATACAAGCCCTTGGGCCAAGCCAATCCACTTCCACCCTCTGAAGAGTAGCCCACCCAAACCAATTCCCCTATATTTATCTTGACTAATGTCTGAACTTACAGATCCTGGAACACTATGAGCGATTTAGCAATGCCCGTGTCATCTAACCTGCACATAATTGTGACTATGGGAGGAAACCTACGCAGACACAGTGAAGAACATACTAACTCCACACAGCCAGTCATCCAAGACTGGAACCAAACCCGTGACGCTGGTGTGGTGAGTCAGCAGTGCAAACCATTGAACAACCACGTCTTACTTGAGGGTGAAACAATGATATCATTTGATCAAATAACTACCTAGTAGAGACTTCTTTTTTTAAATTTTCCCGATTAGATATTTGAGTTTAAAACCACACACTTTTAACAGACTCTTACAGATCCGATACAGAGAAGCGGGAAATATTGCTAAGGATACACTCTTTGTCAGTACCCTTTATCATTTGTTGGGGAGTGTCCCCTCAGACAAGACTGTGCAGCTTCGTGACATCTGTGCAAGAGAGTTGGGTGTTCAGATCTCTTTGGAGACATGGGAGGATAGTTGTGAAAATGCTCGAATGATTTTGATCTGCAATAGGACACATTCCATACTGTTGAAAATCATTCATAGGGTCTATCTGACACCAGATGTTCTCTCAAAATTCAATGTGGGCTTATCATCAGCATGTCCTCAATACAGAATGACTACAGGCACTCTTACTCATTGCATGTGGTCCTGCTGCAGGTTTCGTATGTATTGGATCACTGTGTTAGGTGTGGTAGAGTGGGTCTTGGGGACCGAATTGGAGATGGACACGGTTTTATCTTTTAGTGCGCCTGCCTGGAGTATCTTACGCAGATTCACATGGGAAAAAAAAACCCTTACTTTCTGTGCTAGGAAAAAATATTCTGTTGTGTTGGATGTCTGAAACTCCCAGGGCCTGTTGGGGCTTTGTAATCTCCTCATGAAGAATATCCCTTTGGACTTTCTCATCAGTATGGTGCACCAAAAAAACAGAGATTAATATAAGTAATACAGTCATAGAGATGTACAACATGGAAACAGTCCCTTCGGTCCAACCCATCCATGCCGACCACATATCCCAAACCAATCTAATCCCACCTGCCAGCACCTGGCCCATAACACTCCAAACCTTTCCTATTCATATACCCATCCAAATGCCTCATAAATGTTGTAAATGTACCAGCCTCCCCCACTTCACCAGGCAGCTCATTCCATGCACGTACCACCCTCTGTGTGAAATAATTGCCCCGTAGGTCTCTTTTATATCTTTCCCCTCTCACCCTAAAACTATGCCCTCCACTTCTGGACTCCCTGACCCCAGGGAAAATACCTTACCTATGTACGCTATCCATGAACCTTATAATTTTCAAAACGTATATAATGTCACCCCTCAGCATCCGATGTTCCAGCGACGCTCTGCCTCCCCTGTCTCTATCCCCTCCAACAACTTGCCCACCACCAACGTCAGGCTCACTGGTCTATAGTTCCCTGGCTTGTTCGTACCACCCTTCTTAAAAAGTGACACCACGTTAGCCAACCTCCAGTCTTCTGGCACCTCACCAGTGACTATCCATGTTCCAAACATCTCAGCAAGAGGCCCAGCAATCACTTCTCTAGCTTCCCACAGAGTTCTAGGGTACACCTGATCAGATCCTGGGGATTTATACACCTTTACCTATTTTAAGACATCCAAGACATCCAGCACTACCTCCTCTGTAGTATGGACATTTTGCAAGGTGTCACCATCTATTTCCCTACATGTTATATCTTCCATATCCTTTTCTACAGTAAATACTGATGCAAAATACTCGTTAGTTTCTCCCCCATATTTCCTGTACCAGGAAAAATATTCTGTTCTGTTGGATTTCTGAAAACCCCCGGGTCTGTTTGGTCGTCGTAAACTCGTCATGGAGACTATCCCTTTGGACATTCTCACCAGTATGGTGCACCGAAAAGCAAAGATTTGTATAAGATATGGCTGACCGCTTATCTGCCACTCCAAAAAGGGCTTTTATATAGCCATGTCGATATTGTCTAATGAATCTAATATGGAGAATTGCGAACATATGAATGTGTATCAGTTAATTCTCTCGAAGAACAAGAGCTATCGTTTTGTTGTTCTGAGCCGTATTATTTATTTATTATTTATTGTTTATTTTTGTTTTTCTTCTGTTCGTTAAGAGACTTCAACTTGTTTTGTATGTACATGCACATGGGTGTAATTTTGTTCAGTTATTTGAGTTGGTTTTTTATTGATTTAATATAATAAGAAGAATCTATTTTTCAGTAAAAAAAAATTGTTAAAAAAATTAAAATGGTAACATTGATGAGAATAGAGTCCCAAAGAACTCTCATTAGATAGACCACTCATGGTGGTTTACGCTGAAGGTCACCACACTTCGGGTGATGGAGTGAGGTTGAGAGAGCATCCACTTCATGGTAACCTCAGTCAGTGTGGGGAATTGAACCTGCGCTGGTGGCCTCCCTCTACATCATAAACGAACCATCCAGCCAATTGAGTGGGAGACTGTGCAACTGTTACACGCAGAATCAGTCACAGACAAAGTGCAAGGGAAACATTCATGACAAGAAAAAAGGTATATTTGAGATAATGATCATGATAACGGCTGAGGATAAAAATGTTCTCTGCTAGAAATTGTATTTTATAATGAGACAAGTGTTTGGAAGCTGTCTTTGGCTGAATACAATAAGGTGAGACAAGTGAAATAACCAGAATGACTAATTGTGATTGAATATCGATAACCATAAAATAAGTGCATGTTTTTGATTGGTCTGTGGAAAGCATGCTGACTATTGTATGAACTTATAAAGCAGATGAAATATATTGTTAGGAGAGTCCGTCCCCATGGGAAATGCCTTCTGAACACATGCTAGAAGAAACCCGGGGTAAAAAGTTTCTGAAAATCGTTTGCTCGGTGACAGAAAGCTGGGGGTTGAATGACTGAAAATTCCTGTAACATGGAGCTGAGAAAATAATCAGATCACCCACAAACGTATTGAAAGTTGGAGCATGTTTGAAGTACTGAATGCCCTCATGATGGATTTCAACTGTGTGTGATTTGAAAAACGTGCATCTCTACTCCATCCTCTTACGAGTTACACACTGGGGCACTGCCGCTTTACTGAAACTGGGAATAAGTTGGAACATTCTCTGGAACATTCCATAATTGGCATTCTCCACAATATTCTATAACTGTATGGGGGGCATTAGAAATGCAAGAGAGAAACAGAGGGAAGGTGCTTTATGCAGTAGTGAGAGTGGTAGAGTATGAGCCTTGTTCGGGGGTCGGTGCTATAACAGATATACAGTGAGTGTGAGGGAGCAGAGAGAATACAGTGACCCTTATCCTGACAAAGTGGGGAAGGTTATTGATGCTTGTCCTGTTTTGCTGGACATTTCTTCAGACCGCAGATACTGCACTGAGCTGGGAGGGGAGCTCAGACCATGCTCGGTGGATCTGGTGGTGTGATCCCTCTGGGAAGAGAATGGTCCCCCTCTGTACAAGCCCATCCACCAGGACTTCCATGCCCCTGTAAAGAAACCGTGGTGTAATTGCCCCTTATCTGCCATGCTCGGGGTAAAATGTGCACGGCAGCTCCAAACTGAGAAAGCTCAAACGTGTGCCCATTGGCCTTTTAAAGATGGCCCCAGTGTCAGAGATCAACGAATACCCAGGGACATCCGGGTGATGGTGAGTATCTCCGGTCATGATGCGTGGGAGAATCGTGTTGGCATTGTATGAGAGGGACACCATGGAGTGGGGTGGGTAGGTAATGAGATGAATTTGGTAAGATAGCACCATGAAACTAGCTCGGCCTCGTGCAGACATCCCCTCTGTCACATTCAATGAAAATGTCACTGAGACAGTTTTTTGTTAGATTCAGGCCAGTGAGGCGAAGACTCTGCTGTCCTCACTCCCAGTTACAAAGCTGCAGAACAAATGGTCATCCAAAACTCTCCATCGCCTGAACTCACAGCAATATCCCTTTCACTCATAATTCTTCATAATACTGACCCGTGTTGCATGATACTATCGAAATGTCTTCATTTCAGCATTCTGAAACCTGTGAACATATCCTTCCATCACATTTTTTCTCAGTCTCCACCACTCTGCCTCCACTCCAAAACACACTCATTTATGACTGACCATTTGGCCCAGCAGGTCAAAGTGTCCATCCACACTCACCCCATTTCCCTGCCCTTGTTCTGTATCCCTCTAATCCTTACCTATCTGTATATTTGTCCAAATGCCTTTTCAATGTTGTAATTGTACCCACCTCAATCACTTCCAATGGCAGCTCAGTCCAGATGCGTACCACACTCTGTGTAAAAAAACGTTAATGGATGTCCTCTCGTCATCGATTCCCCAACCTTTGGAAAAATTTGAAGTATTCACCAAATGCACGCCTCTCATGATTTTATAAGAGTTACACTTCTATAAGAACGGTCTCAGTTTCCTAAAGAAATAAGTTGTAAAGAAATAAGTTCTAACCTGTCCAACCTCTGCCGATAACTTCGAGACTTTAGCACAAGAAACGTCTTTTTAACTTTCTTCTACACTTTTGTCTCGTTCAATAATGTCCTTTCTAGAGCAAGGTGAACAAACCTGAACACAATACTCCAACTGCAGCCTTGCCAACATCCTGTACAACAGGAACATAAATCCCAACTTCTTTACTCAATGCCCTGATGAAGGCCAGTGTGCCAACAGCCTTCTTCACTGTCCTGTGTATCTGTGACTCAAATTTCAGACAACTGTGTACCTGGTCTCCAACGTCCTTTTGTTGCACTATACGCCTTAAGGCCCTTTCATGCATCATTAAACTCCTACCTGGATTTGACTTTCCAAAATGCAAGACGTCACACTTATCTTTATTAAACTCCATTTGCTATTTCTCAGCCCACTTCTCCAGCTGGTCGAGGTACTGCTGCAATTTCTGATAACGTTCCTCACTGTAAATGATGCCTTCTAATTTAGTGTCATCTGCAAACTTACTAACCTTGTGTTGTGCACTCTGGTCCAAATCATTGATATAGATAACAAACAAAAATGGGCCCAGTACTGACCCCTGAGGCACTCCACTGGTCACAGGCCTCCAGTCCGACAAGCATACCTCCACCATAGCCATTTGCTTCATAACGTTAAGCCAATTGTGTCGCCAATTTGCCCGTTTACATTGGAGTCCATGCGATCTAACCTTCTAGAGAGGCCTACCATGTGGAAACTTATCAAAGGCTTTACTGAAATCCATATAGACTATGTCCACCACCGTGTCCTCGTCAACCTTCCTGGTCACTTCCTCAAAAAACTCTATCAAAACTCGTAAGGCATGATCTGCCACGCACAAAGCTATGCTGACTGCTCCAAGTCAAACTCTGTCTTTCCAAATGCATACATATCTTATATCTCCGAACCTTCTCAAGTGGTTCCCGGAAACAGATGTGAAGCTTACTGATCTATATTTCCCAGGCTTTTCTTTGCAGCCCTTATGAATAAGGGCACTACATTTGCTACCGCCCAGTCTTACGGGACCTTGGCCCCTGAACTGTCTTCTCTCGCCTCTTGCAGTGCTCTTGGATATATCTGGTCAGGACCAAGAGATTTATCTGACTTTATGTATTCTAATATATCCAACAGCACCTATGCTGTGATATGGACTATACCAAGATATGACAATTAACCTCCCAACAGTCACAGGTGTTCATGTCTTTATTCATGATAAACACAGAGGGGAAATCGAGGACTTCAATCATCTCTTGTGGTTTTACATATGCATGCCGAGTTTGGATTTTAAGGCGTCCTATTCTCTCTCTCGTTGTTCTTTCTCTTTACTATACTGAATTGTTATTCACCCTAATCTGCTCAGCCAAGACTATCTCATCCCCAAATTTAGCCCTGCTGATTTCCTTCTTCAGTAAACTCCTGTATCCCATGTGTACCTTCAGGGATTCCCTTGGTCCCAGCTGCATGTACCTGAGCCACGCCTCATTTTTGCTGGTCAGAGCCTCAATATCTCTTGTCATCCAGGGTTTTATCTTCCAGCCTCACATTCCCTTCACCCTCACAGGAACATATCGATGTTGAACTCGAGCTTTCTCATTTTTGAAGCCCTCCCTCTTGGCCGGGATCCTTTTACCTGGAAACAAACTACTCCCATCAACCCCTGCAATCTCCTGTCTAATTCCAACAAAATATGCCTTGAAACAATTTAGAACTTGAATCTGTGGACCAATTGTTTTCCTCCCATAACTATTTTAAAAGTAATACAACGCAAGTCACTTTTCCCAAAATACTCTCCCACTTTACCTATCCATCTCTCTTTCGAGATGGATAGGCTGAGTTTATCCCTCCCGAGTAGTACCATCAACATACTGCTTGTGGAAACTTTCCTGAACATACTTAAGAAATTACATTCCATCGAAATTCTTAACCATCTGGATGTCCCAGTCTATGTTAGGAAAAGTTTAATCACCTATTATGACAATCTTATTGCTCCTACTACTCTCACCAGTCTCCCTGCATATTTGTTCCTCCATTTCCCATTGAAGATTTGGAGGCTTGTAGTTTATCCACTATAACATCACCATCCCCCCTTACTTCCTTGCACCATTCTCAAAACCTCACCGGATATTATCTCAGTTATTTCATCTTTTAATACTTGTGTGATTCTCGCCTTAATCAGAACTATTGGTATTTGATCTGTTTCCATTTACATCTCTCCCTTGCAATGATTTTCACATCCGCAGCACCCCTTAGCTAGGCACAGTGGAAATATGGAGCTATAAATGGATGGGGGCTGCACATCCTGTCTCATCCAGCATTGGCTTAAAGTTTCCCCACACTGAGCAGTGATCGAACACAGTGTTACTGAACAATGCAACAGTCTGAGTTTATATGTAAATGAACCAGTGCGGACTGCACAGCTCCCCACCCTGGACATTAAGCCCAGGATTATAGACCAAGCATTGGTGTGGGCTGCACAGAGTTCCAATGTGGACCGGATCTACACAGTGCTCCGTTCTGAATGTGTAATGGATGGGCTGGTTTTGTGAGTTTGATGGCAAATATGAGAGAACCAAACATCTGGCAACACTTTTATTTTGTGTTTTCATTCTTGTGATTGGACCTTTCAAATCCTGACTCATCCTTAGACCCGACCCTCTGGATGAGTGATGGTGACTGTTGTTACAGCATCTGGGTCTGCAATATGACCGACAAATGGAGCAGAGGCTGCAGAGAGGACAGTTTCCGTAAAATGGAATGAGGAAATCACAATCAGTTCAGCCGTGGTCTTAGTGAATGGTGGGGCAGGAGGACTGAATGGACCACGAATGCAACTTATTCATATATTTATGTTTGTTCCAAGCAAACGTTCCTTCACTCCCAGTGTCCCATACTGCTGGGGAGTGAGGCATCTCCTCCTGTTCCTGTGTAACAGGATTCTGGGGCCTCACTAGCCTCCAGATTTCCCTGTGTCCCAGTCTCGAGCAGTTGAGTGACTGCCTCCTGTCCCTGTGTCCCAGTCTCGAGCAGTTGAGTGACTCCCTCCTGTTCCTGTGTCCCAGTCTCAAGCAGTTGAATGACTGCCTCCTGTCCCTGTGTCCCAGTCTTGAGCAGCTGAGTGACTGCCTCCTGTCCCTGTGTCCCAGTCTCGAGCGGTTGCATGACTGCCTCCTGTTCCTGTGTCCCAGTCTCGAGCAGTTGAGTGACAACCTCCTGTCCCTGTGTCCCAGTATCGAGCAGTTGAATGACGCCCTCCTGTTCCTGTTTCCCAGTCGTGAACAGCTAAGTGACTGCCTTCTATTCCGGTGTCCCAGTCTCGAGCAGTTGAGTGACTGCCTCCTGTTCCTGTGCCCCAGTCTCGAGCAGTTGAGTCACTCCCTCCTGTCCCTGTGTCCCAGTCTCGAGCAGTTGAGTGACTCCCTCCTGTTCCTGTGTCCCAGTCGTGAGCAGTTGAGTGACTGCCTCCTGTCTCTGTGTCCCAGTCTCGAGCAGTTGAGTGACTGCCTCCTTTTCCTGTCTCCCAGTCTCGAGCAGTTGAGTGACTGCCTCCTGTCCCTGTGTCGCAGTCTCGAGCAGTTGAGTGACTGCCTCCTGTTCCTGTGTCGCAGTCTCGAGCAGTTGAGTGACTGCCTCCTGTTCCTGTCTCCCAGTCTGGAGCAGTTGAGTGACTGCCTCCTAATCCAAGCTTCGTGAAAATAGATGTCCTCCTCCCGCTCAAGAGTAACAGGCTGCAATAGCTCTGTGCTCTCCTGCTGCTCCTGTGGAATGGCTTTGTGGGATTGAATGGCCTCTTCACATTCTTGACAGCTTTTCTTATCAAAAAGCCTGTCTCCTGTTTCTATAGAACATCATCAACATCTGAATGATGTATTTTACTCTCAGTAATTGAGCAAATCAGAATCTGAATAACCACCTGCTATACACTCAAGAGGCAATGGAGTCTCAGAGATGTACAGCACGGAAAAAGACCCTTCAGTCTGATTGTCCATACTGCCGAAATATCCTAAATAAATCTCGTCCCCCTTGCCAGCACTTGGCCCGTCTCCCTCTAAACCCTTCCCATTCATCCAAATGCCTTTTAAATGGTGTAACTGTACCTGCATCCACCACCTCTTTTAGCTGTGCAATCCATACATACAGCAGTCTCTGTGTGAAAATGTTGTCCCTCATGTCCCTTATAAAATCATTCCCCGCTCACCCGTCACCCGTCTGCGCCAAGTCACCCGTCTGCACCAGGACAAGTCTGCAGACTTCACCTGGCCCAGTCACCAGACTGCATGGGGCCCAGGCTCCAGACCGCACCAGGCCCAATCTCCAGGCCATACAGGGCCAAGTCTCCATACAGCATCATGCCCAGTCTCCAGACCGCATTGGGCTAAATCTCCAGACTGCACCCAGCCCAGTCATCAGGCTGCACTGGACCCTGTCCTCAGACCACACTGGGCCCAGTCACCAGGCGGCACTGGCCCAGTCCCCCGACAGCACCATGCCCAGTTTCCAGACCACATTGGGCCTAGTCTCCAGATCGCATTGGGCCCAGTCTCCAGGCAGCACTGGGCTAAATGTCCAGACTGCTCCCGGCCCAGTCATCGGCCTGCACCGGACCCAGTCTCCAGACCACACCAGGCCTAGTCACCAGACTGCACCAGGCCAAGTCACCAGTCTGCATCCAGCCCAGTCTCCTGACTGCACCGGGCCCAGTCTCCAGGCAGCGCTGGGCTAAGTCTCCAGATTGCACTGGGCCCAGTCACCAGACTGCACCGGACCCAGTCTCCAAACCACACAAGGGCCAGTCACCAGGCTGCACTGGGCCCAGTCTCCAGACCATAGTGGGCCTAGTCACAAGACTGCACCGGGCAAAGTCACCAGTCTACACCCAGCCCAGTTTCCTGACCGTACCAGTCCCAGTCTCCAGGCAGCACTGGGCTAGGTCTCCAGACTGCACGGGGCCCAGTCATCAGACTGCACCAGACCCAGTCTCCAGACCACACTGGGCCCAGTCACCAGGCCGCACTGGGCCCAGTCTACAGACTGCACCGGGTCCGGTCTTCAGACCGCACCAGGCCTACTCCAGACCGCATCAGGCCAGGTCTTCAGACTGCACTGGACCTAGTCACCAGACTGCACCGGGCCCACTCTCCGACCACACAGGCACAGTCTCCAGGCCGCTAAGGGCCACGTCTCCATGCGACACTGGGCCCTGTCTCCAGACCACAACAGGCCCAGTCTTTAGACTGCAGCAGGTCAAGTCTAGAGACTGCACTGTGCCTAGTTACCAGACTGCACAGGGCCCCGTGTCCAGACCGCACCATGCCCAGTCTCCAGACGGCACCAGGCCCAGTCTCCAGACTTCACTGGCCCCCATCTCCTGAC
Organism: Chiloscyllium plagiosum; assembly: GCF_037043375.1. Lineage (NCBI taxonomy): Eukaryota > Metazoa > Chordata > Chondrichthyes > Orectolobiformes > Hemiscylliidae > Chiloscyllium > Chiloscyllium plagiosum. The sequence goes on along the minus strand of NW_028270162.1, from coordinate 69,958,076 downwards.
CACACCATGCCCAGTGTCCACACTGCACCAGGCCCAGTCTCCAGACTATAACAGGCCAAGACTCCAGACTGCACCATGTCCAGTCTCCAGACCTCACGATGTCCAGTCTCCAGACTGCACCAGGCCCAGTCTCCCGACAGCACAATGCCCAGTCTCAAGACCGCACGATGCCCAGTCTCTAGATCCCATTGGGCCCAGTCCCCAGGCAGCACTGGGCTGGGCACAGACTGTGCCCAGCCCAGTGATCAGACTGCACCGGACCCAGTCTCCAGACCACACTGGGCCCAGTCTCCAGACTGCACCGGGCCCAGTCTCCAGGCTGCACTGGCCCCCAGTCTCCTGACCACACCATGCCCAGTGTCCAGACTGCACCAGGCTCAGCCTCCCGACAGCACAATGCCCAGTCTCAAGACCGCACGATGCCCAATCTCTAGGTCGCATTGGGCCCAGTCTCCAGGCAGCACTGGGCTAAATCTCCAGACTGTGCCCAGTCCAGTGATCAGACTGCACCGGACTCAGTCTCCAGACCACACTGGCCCAGTCACCAGAATGCACCGGGCCAAATCACCAGTCTGCACTCAGCCCAGTCTCCTGACATTTGTGGGCGGCACGGTGGCACAGTGGTTAGCACTGCTGCCTCACAGCGCCAGACACCCGGGTTCAATTCCCGCCTCAGGCGACTGACTGTGTGGAGTTTGCACATTCTCCCCGTGTCTGCGTGAGCTTCCTCTGGTGCTCCGGTTTCCTCCCATAGTCCAAAGGTGTGCAGGTCAAGTGAATTGGCCATGCTAAATTGCCCGTAGTGTTAGGTAAGGGGTAAATTTAGGGGTATGGGTGGGTTGCGCTTCGGAGGGTCGGTGTGGACTTATTGGGCCTGTTTCCACACTGTAGGTAATCTAATCTAATCTAATCTAATCACTGGCCCCAGTCTCCAGGCAGCACTGGGATACGTCTGCAGACTGCACCGGGCCCAGTCTCCAAACCACACTGGGCCCATTCACCAGGTCGCACTGGGACTAGTCACCAGACTGCACCCAGCCCACTCCAGATCGCACTTGGTCTAGGTCTCCAGACTGCACTGGGACTAGTCACCAGACTGCACCAGGTCCAGTCTCCAGACCGCATTGGACAAAGTCTGCAGACCTCAATGCGCTTAGTCACCAGACTGCTCTGGACCAAGTCACCACCTTACTCCAGACCCAATCTCCAGACCGCAATGGGCCCAGTCACCAGACCTCACAGGGCCCAGTCTCCAGTCCACACCAGGCCTAGTCTGCACAGTGCACAGGACCCTGTCTCTGGACTTCACCAGGCCTAGTCTCCAGACCACATAGGGCCCAGTCTTCAGTCCATACTGGGCGCCATCTCCAGACTACAACTCGCTCAATCTCCAGAAGGCACCAGGCCCCGTCTCCAGACAACACGATGCACACTCAACAGACCGCATTGGGCCTAGTCTCCAGGCAGCACTGGGCTAAGTCTCCAGACTGCACCCGGCCCAGTCATCAGATTGCACCAGACCCAGTCTCAAGACCACACTGGGCCTTGTCACCAGACCGCTCCAGCCAAGTCACCAGTCCGCACCCAGCCCAGTCTCCTAGCCGCACCAGACTGCATCGAGTCTCCAGACTGCGCCAGGGCCAGTTTCTAGAGTGCACCGGACCCAGTCTCCAGACAACACTGGGCCTAGTCACCGGACCAATCCAGCCACGTCACTAGTCCGCACCCAGCCCAGTCTCCTCGCAGCACTGGGCTAAGTCTCTAGACTGCACGCGGCCCAGTCATCAGACTGCACCAGACCCAGACTCCAGACTACACTGGTGCCAGTTTCCAGACCGCAATGATTCCATTCTCCAGACCACACCAGGCCCAGTCTTCAGACCACACCAGGCCCAGTCTCCAGACCACACCAGGCCCAGTCTCCAGACTGAACCAGCCCCTGTCTCCAGGTCACACCAGGCCCAGTCTCCGGACTCCATCGGGCCTAGTCTCCAGAACACACTGGACCCCGTCTCCAGACCGCACCTGGCCCGGACTCCAGGCTACTCCAGTCCCAGTCTCCAGGTCACAGGGGCCAGTCTCCAGACTACAGGGCCCAGTCCCCAAACCACAGGGCTTAGTCTCCAGACTGCATCAGGACCACTCACCTGATTGCACCAAGCCCAGTCTCCAGGCCACGCAGGCCCCAGTCTCCAGTCCGCACTGCACAGAGTCACCAGGGCACACAGGTTCCATTCACCTGACCGCACTGGGTGCAGTGTCGAGACCACACAGGACCCAGACTCCAGACCGCATCAGGCACTGTTTCCAGATAGCACCGGACCCAGTCTGCAGTCAGCACTGGGCTAAGTCTCCAGACTGAACCTGGCCCCGTCATTAGACTGCACCGGACCCAGACTGCAGACCACCACACTGGGCCCAGTCTTCAGACTGCACCAGGCCCTCTCCAGACCGCACAAGGCCAAGTCTCCAGACTACACTGGTCCCAGTTTCCAGACCGCAATGATCCCATTCTTCAGACCACACCGGGCCCAGTTTTAAGACCACACTGAGCTAAGTCTCCAGGTCATTCTACAGAACAAATCGGGCCCAGACTCCTGACTGATGCAGGCCCAGTCTCCAGACTGAACCGGGCCCTGTTTCCAGGCCACACCAGGACCAGTCTCCAGACTCCATCGGGCCTTGTCTACAGAACACACTGGACCCAGTCTGCAAATCACACCTGGCCCTGACTCCAGGCTGCCCCAGGCTCAGTCTCCGGATCTCAGGGCCCAGTCTCCAGACAACAGGGCACAGTCTCCAGACTACATCAGGCCCAGTAACCAGACTGCACCAAGCCCAGTCTCCAGGCCACACAGGGTCCAGTCTCCAGTCCGCACTGTGCAGAGTCACCAGGCCGCACACATGACCATTTACCTGACCGCACTGGGCACAGACTCGAAACCATACTGGACCTAGACGTCAGACCACATCAGGCCCAGTAACAAGACCGCACCGAACGCAGTCTCCATTCTTCACCGGGCCCAGTTTCCAGACTGCACTGGGCCCAGTCTCCAGACTGCACAGGGCCAAGTCTTCAAACCGCAACGTATACAATCTCTGGTGTGCAGTGGGCCCAATCTCCAGGCTGCACAGAATCAAGTCTCCAGGGTGAACCGGTCCCCTGTCCTGACCGCACTGGACCCTGTCCCCACACAGCACCATGCCCAGTCTCCAGACTACACCAGGTCAAGTCTAGAGACTCCACTGGGCCTAGTCACCAGACTGCACCGGGCTCACTCTCCAGACTGCACAGGCCCAGTCTCCAGGCCGCAAAGGGCCAATTCTATACATGACACTGGGCCCTGTCTCCAGACCACAGGAGGACCAGTCTCCAGACGGCTGCAGGCCAAGTCTCCAGACTGCATTGAGCCTAATCACCAGACCACACCGGGCCCCATCACCAGACCGCACCATGCCCAGTCTCCAGAACGCACCAGGCCAGGTCCAGAGACGGCACTGTGCCTAGTTACCAGACTGCACCGGGCCCACTCTACAGACCGCACAGGTCCAGCCTCCAGGCCGCAAAGGGTCAGGTCTCCAGGCTACACTGGGCCCTGTCTCCAGAACACACCAGGCCCAGTCTCCAGACAGCACCAGGGCCAGTCTCAAGACTGCACCAGGCCCAGTCTCCAGATTGTACCAGGCCCAGTCTCCAGATTCACTTTGGACCCAATCTCCAGACTGCACTGGCCCAAGTCTCCAGACTGCATTGAGCCTAATCAGCCTGCACCAGACCCCGTCTCCAGACTACACCAGGCCAAGTCTAGAGACTGCACTTGGCCTATTCACCAGACTGCACTGGGCCCACTCTCCAGGCCGCACTGGGCGCAGTCTCCTGCCTGCACGGGGGCCAATATCGAGATTGCACCAGGCTCACTCCACGCCGCACTGGGCCAAGCCTCTAAACCACACGGAGCCTAATCACCAGACTGCACCGAGGCCTGACTCCAGACCGCACTGTGCCCAGTCTCCAGACCGCTGCTGGCCAAGTCTCCAGACTGCATGGAGCCTAATCACCAGACCACAACGGGCCCCATCTCCAGACCGCATCACGCCCAGTCTTCAGACCGTACTAGGCCAAGTCTCCAGACTGCATTCAGCCTAATCACCAGACTGTACCGAGGCCCGTCTCCAGACCGCACCATGCGCAGTCTCCAGACAGCACCAGGCCAGGTCTAGAGAATGCACTGGGCCTAGTCACCAGACTGCACCGGCCCAAGCTCCAGAACGCACAGGCCCAGTCTCCAGGCCGCAAAGGGCCAATTCTACAGGCAACACAGGGCCCTGCCTCCAGACCACACCAGGCCCAGTCTCCAGACCGCACTGAGCCTAATCAACAGACCACACCAGGCCCAGTCTCCAGACCGCAACTGGCCCCGTCTCCAGACGACACGATGCACACTCACCAGACCGCATTGGGCCTAGTCTCCAGGCAGCACTGGGCTAAGTCTCCAGACTGCACCCGGCCCAGTCATCAGACTGCACCAGACCCGGTCTCAAGACCACACTGGGCCTTGTCACCAGACCGCTCCAGCCAAGTCACCAGTCCACACCCAGCCCAGTCTCCTAACCGCACCAGACTGCATCAGATCGAGTCTCCAGACTTCACCGGGGCCAGTTTCTGGAGTGCACCGGACCCAGTCTCCAGACAACACTGGGCCTAGTCACCGGACCAATCCAGCCACGTCACTAGTCCGCACCCAGCCCAGTCTCCTCACAGCACTGGGCTAAGTCTCTAGACTGCACGCGGCCCAGTCATCAGACTGCACCAGACCCAGTCTCCAGACTACACTGGTCCCAGTTTCCAGACCGCAATGATTCCATTCTCCAGACCACACCAGGCCCAGTCTTCAGACCACACCAGGCCCAGTCTTCAGACCACATCAGGTCCAGTCTCCAGACCACACCTGGCCCAGTCTCCAGACCACACCAGGCCCAGTCTCCAGACCACACCAGGCCCAATCTCCAGTCTCCATTGGGCCTAGTCTCTAGGAAACACGGGTTCCAGTTTCCAGACCACACCAGGCCCAGGCTCCAGACCACACCAGGCCCAGTCTCCAGACTGAACAGGCCCCTGTCTCCAGGTCACACCTGGCCCAGTCTCCGGACTCCATCGGGCCTAGTCTCCAGAACACACTGGACCCCGTCTCCAGCCCGCACCTGGCCCTGACTCCAGGCTTCTCCAGTCCCAGTCTCCAGATAACAGGGGCCAGTCTCCAGACCACAGGGCCCAGTCCCCAAACCACAGGGCTTGGTCTCCAGACTGCATCAGACCAGTCACCTGATCGCACCAAGCCCAGTCTCCAGGCCACGCAGGCCCCAGTCTCCAGTCCGCACTGCACAGAGTCACCAGGGCACACAGGTTCCATTCACCTGACCGCACTGGATGCAGTCTCGAGACCACACAGGACCCAGACTCCAGACCGCATCGGGCACTGTTTCCAGATAGCTCCGGACCCAGTCTGCAGTCAGCACTGGGCTAAGTCTCCAGACTGAACCTGGCCCCGTCATTAGACTGCACCGGACCCAGACTGCAGACCACCACACTGGGCCCAGTCTTCAGACTGCACCAGGCCCTCTCCAGACCGCACAAGGCCAAGTCTCCAGACTACACTGGTCCCAGTTTCCAGACCGCAATGATCCCATTCTTCAGACCACACCGGGCCCAGTTTTAAGACCACACTGGGCTAAGTCTCCAGGTCATTCTACAGAACAAATCGGGCCCAGACTCCTGACTGATGCAGGCACAGTCTCCAGACTGAACCGGGCCCTGTTTCCAGGCCACACCAGGCCCAGTCTCCAGACTCCATCGGGCCTTGTCTCCAGAACACACTGGACACAGTCTGCAAACCACACCTGGCCCTGACTCCAGGCTGCCCCAGGCTCAGTCTCCGGATCTCAGGGCCCAGTCTCCAGACTACATCAGGCCCAGTAACCAGACTGCACCAAGCCCAGACTCCAGGCCACACAGGGTCCAGTCTCCAGTCCGCACTGCGCAGAGTCACCAGGCCGCACACATGACCATTTACCTGACCGCACTGGGCACAGTCTCGAAACCATACCGCACCTAGACGTCAGACCACATCAGGCCCAGTAACCAGACCGCACCGAATGCAGTCTCCATTCTTCACCGGGCCCAGTTTCCAGACTGCACTGTGCCCAGTCTCCAGACTGCACTGGGCCCAGTCTTCAAACCGCACCGTACACAATCTCTGGTGCGCAGTGGGCCCAATCTCCAGGCTGCATAGAATCAAGTCTCCAGGGTGAACCGGTCCCCTGTCCTGACCGCTCTGGACCCTGTCCCCACACAGCACCATGCCCAGTCTCCAGACTACACCAGGTCAAGTCTAGAGACTCCACTGGGCCTAGTCACCAGACTGCACCGGGCCCACTCTCCAGACTGCACAGGCTCAGTCTCCAGGCCGCAAAGGGTCAATTCTATACGTGACACTGGGCCCTGTCTCAAGACTGCACCAGGCCCAGTCTCCAGATTGTACCAGGCCCAGTCTCCAGATTCACTTTGGACCCAATCTCCAGACTGCACTGGCCCAAGTCTCCAGACTGCACTGAGCCTAATCAGCCTGCACCAGACCCCGTCTCCAGACTACACCAGGCCAAGTCTAGAGACTGCACTGGGCCTAGTCACCAGACTGCACTGGGCCCACTCTCCAGGCCGCACGGGCCCAGTCTTCTGCCTGCACGGGGGCCAATATCGAGATTGCACCAGGCTCACTCCACGCCGCACTGGGCCAAGCCTCTAAACCACACGGAGCCTAATCACCAGACTGCACCGAGCCCTGACTCCAGACCGCACCATGCCCAGTCTCCAGACCGCTGCTGGTCAAGTCTCCAGACTGCATTGAGCCTAATCACCAGACCACAACGGGCCCCATCTCCAGACCGCATCACGCCCAGTCTTCAGACCGTACTAGGCCAAGTCTCCAGACTGCACTCAGCCTAATCACCAGACTGTACTGGGCCCCGTCTCCAGACCGCACCATGCGCAGTCTCCAGACAGCACCAGGCCAAGTCTAGAGAATGCACTGGGCCTAGTCACCAGACTGCACCGGCCCAAGCTCCAGAATGCACAGGCCCAGTCTCCAGCCCGCAAAGGGCCAATTCTACGGGCAACACAGGGCCCTGCCTCCAGACCACACCAGGCCCAGTCTCCAGACCGCACTGAGCCTAATCAACAGACCACACCAGGCCCAGTCTCCAGACCGCACCTGGCCCAGTCTCCAGACTGCACCAGGCCCAGTCTCCAGACCACATTGGGCCCAATCTCCAGACAGCACTGGGCATAGTCTCTAGGCCACTCTGTGCCCTGTCTCCAGACCACAACAGGCCCGGTCTCCAGACCGCACCAGGCCCAGTTTCCAGACTGCACTGGACCACGTCTCCAGACCACACTGGGCACAGTCACCAGGCTGCACTGGGCGCAGTCTACTGCCTGTACCGGGGCCAGTGTCCAGATTGCACCGGGCCCACTCCAGACTGCACTGGGCCCAGTCTCCAGACCACACTGGTCTCAGTATCCCGACCGCAATGATCCCATTCTCCAGACCGCACCGGGCCCAGTCTCCAGACTGCACTGGGCTAAGTCTCCTGACCGCACCAGGTCCAATCTCCAGAGCACTCTTGGTCCAATCTCCAGACTGCACCAGTCCCAGTTTGCAGACCGCACAGCGCCCAATTTCTTAGCTGCCCAGGCCCATTCTACAGACCAAACCGGGCCCAGTCTCCAGACTGAACTGTGCCCTGTCTCCAGGCTACACCAGGCGCAATCTCCAGACTGCATTGGGCCTAGTCTCCAGAACGCACTGGACCCAGCCTCCAGACCGCACCAGGCCCTGACTCTAGACTGCCTCAGGCCAAGTCTCCAGACCACAGGGTGCAATCTCCAGACCACAGGGCCCAGTCTCCAGACTGTATCGGACCCAGTCTCCAGACTGCACCGGACCCACTCTCCAAATGGCACTAGGCCCAGTAACCAGACCACACCTGGCCCAGTCTGCAGACTGCAGTCACCCCATGGCTCCAGGCCCAGTCTCCATTCCATTCTATACAGTCTCCAGGCTACACTGGGCCAGTCCCCACTCCACACCACACAGTCTCCAGACCGTGTCGAGCCCAGTCTCCAGCATTTGCTCCACTTTTTTTATCATGTTTGAGAAACACTTGGGAGAAAGTGAGGTCTGCAGATGCTGGGGATCAGAGTAGAGAGTGTGGTGTTCTAAAAGCCAAGCAGGTCAGGTAGCATCCGTGGAACAGGAAAATCCACGTTTTGGGCGTAAGTCCTTCATTCCGAATCAGCATCCGTTACCTCATTCTTTTTCTGTTTAAGTGTCTCAATGGGGATGATGGTTTCCTTCTGTTCCTGTGTAAGTGAGTTGAGGCGCTGAATGGCCTTCTCTTGTTCCTGTAAACGTGACTTAATGGGCTTACTGGCCTCTTCCTGTCTCTGTGTAAGTGAGTCAAGGGGCTGAATGGCCTCCTCGTGTTCCTGGCTAAGTGACTCAACGGGCTGAATGGCCTCCTCATATCTCTGTTTAATGACATGAGGGGATGAATGGTTTCTTCCTCGTATGATTGAAGAGGGCAAAGCGCTTGATTGGGTAAAAGTGGTTCCCATTTAACAGCTTGATGTGCTGACTCGTGTGATGAACTTATAGCTTTAAGAGGTTATTTTGTCCAAGATTCTATTTAGAGATGATGAGCTGGTTAGTTAAGACCAGTTGAGTAAACAGCTTAGAAGATTTTGGGTTAATTTAAATGCATCCTGAATGGGTGTGGTCAACTCTCACAGGTTAGGATCACCGGGTTTTGGTTTCTCAGTAACATCCGAAATTATTAGGGTCTCAACACCGTTGGAAACTTCAGTGAATTTTTTCTGGCTGCTACTCTATCTGAATTTTCTCTAGGCTGGACACATTTCACCCAGTTATGTCACATTTGCCTTTAGAATTAGAAACTGGTTGGATCTAGGCTACTGTATTAAAATATTTTAAGGGGCTGTGGTCTGGTCTGTTACACTGCATTCCCTCTCTTCCTGTGCGATAAGCTGCCGGGACTGAATGGGCTATCCCTCTTCCGATGCAGTAGTATTAATGGGTTGAAAGGCTTTTTCATTTTCCTGTGAAGTGACCTTGAGGTACTGATTGAGCTCCTCCTTTCACGGTGGGAATGTGCAGTGTGCAGCAGTACTGTTACATGAATGTTACCGATACTCTAACAGCTCAGTCTTGACTGCTGTTGAGGTTTTGCTGCAGAAGGACAGACAGACTGGTTCAGGAGCAGAGGGCTGACACATTGTTCTGAACATTGTGTGATCTTCAGTGACCATCCCCACTTCTGACCTGATGGGGGAAAGGCATTGATGGAGCAGCTGAAGATGTTTGTACTGAGGAAGCTACACTGAGGATCTCCTGAATAGGTGTCCTGGAACTGTGAGGATTATCGACCACAGACCACAAACATCTTGCTCTGTGTTTCAAATAACTCGAACCAAAGGTCGTTTACACTGATTCCCATTCAATACAATTGTGTTCAGGTTTTTTCATTCTATCCTTTGTAAACTACTGCTTTGATATCAGGGCCAGTCACTGTCACCTGACCCCTTGTGTTCACCTCGTTTCCTCATATGAGGAGGTCATGGTTTCGGAGAAGGGACTGTTTGCCTCAAACAACGGGTCGTGCATTTCAGCGATTCTGTATTCCACAGAGTTGGAGAGCTAGATTACATGATTAGAGGATTACAGGCTTGCTAGGAATGGGCTCAGCGATGGACTGAGGAGAGCCAGGAGGGGGCACGAAAAAGAACGGATGAGGGAGAACCCCAAGGCGTTTTACTCATACGTGAGGAATAAGAGAGTGATCAGGGAGAAGGTAGGACCGTTCAGGGATAGCGCAGGGAACTTGTGCGTGGAGTCTGAGCCAATAGGGGAAGCCCGAAATGAGATTTTTGCATTGGTTTTGAACAAGGAAAGGGAACTTGTTGTGGATGCAAACTTTGAGGAGCTGGAATACAGTCTTGATCTGATCACGATTGATGAAGTTGATGTGTTCGATATTTTGGCAAACATTAAGAATGATAAGTCCCGGGGCAAGACCAGATTTATCCTAGGCTGCTCCAGAAAGTGAGAAAGGAGGGTATTAAGCCACTGGCGAAGATCTTTGCCTCCTCACTCTCCATGGGAGTCGTACCAGGAGATTGGAAGGAGGCGAAATTTCTTCCTCTTTTCAGGAAGCGTAATAGGTCACAGCACATTTTTTTTCTTCTTCTCCTGGATGAATGCGAAACGATGCTTTTTGGAAGTCGAACTCGAATGCTGATTGTACGATTAAAGACAGGATTCTTGGAGTGTGGGTGAACAGAGGGATTTCGGTGTTCAAGTATATAGATCCCTGAAAGTTGCGACTCACGTGGATAGGGTTGTTAAGAAAGAATATGGTGTTTTGGTTTTCATTAACGGGGGAATTGAGATCAAGAGCCGCGAGGTGTTACTACAGCTCTACAAGTTGCTGGTGAGACTACACTTGGAATATTGTGTTCAGGTCTGGTCACCCTATGATAGGAAAGATACAAAGGCTTTGGAGAGGGTGCAAAGAAGGTTTACCAGGATGCTGGAGGGTTTGCCTTATGAAAAGAGGTTGACTGAGCTCAGACTTTTCTCTCTGGAGACAAGGAGGAAGAGAGGTGACCTGATCGAGTTATGCAAGGTAATGAGAGGTATGGATAGGGTCAATAGCCAGAGACCTTTCCTCAGGGCAGGATTGACTCGTACGAGGGGTCATAGTTTTAAGATATTAGGAGGAAGGTATAACGGAGACGTCAGAGGAACGTTCTTTACGCAGAGCATTGTGAATGCATGGAATGCATTGCCAGCGGTGGTGGTGGGAGCAGAGTCTTTAGGGACATTTAAGCGACGGATGGATATGCACATGGATAGCAGTGAATTGAGGGGTGCATATGTTAAGTTGTTATATTTTACATGAGGATTTGCTCTCGGCATAACATCGTGAGTCAAAGGACCTTTTCTGTGCTGTACGTTTCTATGTGCTATGTTCTATATCACTGAAATTATTTTAAAAGGAGATAACTGGATTTTGAACTGTCAGAGAGGTGAGCGTGATGAACAACTGGGCATTAAAGAGAATTTGGGTCCAAGATGAGATCAGACATGATCTTAGTTAAGGGCACGTGAGGCTTTGGGCCGGGAGCATGTTTGGGGGGCGGGGGAGTGAGGGTTGAACGACCTGCTCCTGTATCTGATGTTCTGACATTCTGTTATTGGAAAGTTAGTTGATATTATTTTCCTGGAAGGTATGTTATTGAATGTTGCAGTCAGGGAGACCACAGGATTTTGAGCAAACTCTGGGTGAGATATTGGGGCTGTATTCACAGTGAATCTGGGTCTATAATATGACCAACAAATGGAGCACAAGTTGCAGAGAGGGGAAGCTCTGTAAAGAGAGATGAGGGGCCCCTTTCATACCCAGGCTGGGTTTTCCAATTACATTTCCCAAATCACCTCAAAGCATGTGGGACAGTACTGAGGCGCTGAATGGCCTTCCCTCTTTCTGTGCACCAGTTTATAACAGTAAGTGGCCTCCAACTGTTCCTGTCTAGCAGGTCTGAAGGGATGAATGGAACACAGGAACAAGGGACTGAGGAGCAGGAGTGGGTCATTAGAGACGTTGAGCCTTCTCCACCAGGCACTAAGATTGAGGCTGATCAGGTTGTGTTGTCAGCCTCACTTTCCTGTCTGTATCCAATTATCCGTGACTCACTTCGCTGTCAAATATTTAACTAACTCAGCTTTGAATCAATGTAAATCAAGAGGCACCATATACTTCCGCAAAAGTGAATTCCCACTCCAAACACCCTCTTAGAATTTCTCCTTATCCTTGTGATCGAGTCAAATAATCATACAGGATGGAAACAGATCCTTTCGTCCAACCTCTCTACGCTGATAAGACATCCCAATCTGATCCTGTCCCATTTGCCAGCATTTTACCCCATCCCTTCAAATCCTTCCTATTAATATGAACATTCTTTTAAATGTAGAATTGTATCAGAGTCCAACACTTCCTCTGGCAGTTCGTTCTGTACACACACCACCCTCTGTGTGAATATTTTGTGCTTAAGGTCGCTTTAAAACCTCTCCTCTCTCATGTTAAACCTGTATCCTCTATTTTTGGACTCCCCTATCCTGGGAAAATGACCCCTTGGTTATTAACCCTATTCATCCCCTCATGATTTAGAAAACCTGTCACCACTCAGCCTCTGACACTCTGAGGAAAGAAGCCCCAGTCTAATCAACCTCTCCCTATAGCTCAAACCTTCCAAACCTGCAACATCCCTGCAAATCTTTTCTGCACCCTCTCAAGTTTAACAATAGCCTTCCTTTAGCACAGCGAACCGAATTGTATGTGGTATTCTAAAGTGCCCTCACCAATATCCTGTAAAGTTGCAACATGACATCCTAACTCCTACACTGAATGCTGTGACCGATGAATGCAAGTATGTCAAATGTCTTCTTCATTATCTTGTCTACATGTGAATCCGATTTCAAGGAACTATATACCTGCACCCCTGGGTCTCTCTGTTCAGCAACACTCCCAAGGGCACTACGATTAATTGTATAAGTCATGTCATGATTTGCCTCACCAAAATGCAGAACCTCATATTTATCTAAATTGAACTCCATCTACCACTCCGCGGCCCATTGTCCCATCTGATCAACATCCTGGTGTACTCTGAGGGAACCTTCATCACTGTCCACTACACCTCCTATTGTGACGTCATCTGTAAGCTTACTAACTCGACCTCCTCTGTTCACATCCAAATCATTTATATAAATGATTAGAAAGAATCGAGCCAGCACCAACCTGTGGCACACCGCTGGTCACAAGCCCTTAGTCAGAAAAGCAAACTCTCACCACCTCCCTCTGTCCTCTACCGTCAAGCCAATTTTGTATTCAAGTGGTTAGCTTCACTGGAACCTATATGACCTAACCATACTAATTTGACTACAATGCAGAACCTTATTGAGGGCTTCGCTGAACTCTATATAGACAATATCTATCACACTGTTGTCATCCATCTTCGTGTCACCTCTTCAAAAACCTTAAGTTAATGGGACACGGTTTCCCATGCACGAAGCAATGTTTACAATCACGAATCAGTTCTTGCTTCACCAAATATATGCAAAGTCTATTCCTCAGAAACCTCTCCAACAACATACCCATCACTGGCATCGGCTCACAGGTTTATAGTTCACTGGCTTTTCGGGACACTGTTTCCTGTTCTCGTCCCACCCCGCCACTGGTCACAGTAAATTTTGAATGTAACCAGGTTGATGAGTTTGGAGGTCAGAGACGTCTCAGATTGGGCCACTATCTGTGTTCGGAACATGTCAGACAGGTTTTTAAATAACAAATCTGCGGCCAAACAAAGATACTCAAACTATGATGGATGCTTGGAAAAAGCAAATATGGCTTACGATATTTCCTTTCCTAAAAATATTGGCATGTACACACACACACACACACACACACCACATGTGTACACGTTTGACAACAGACTGAAAAGCAAACTGTCTGAAGAGTGTACACTTGAACGATCTCTGTCCAAGTATTAGCAAAACTCATGACAAAAGAAAAATAAATGTGAGATTGTTCTAAATATGAGTCAGCTGCTGACGTTATTCTGCTCAAAACAACTGCTGGCAATGTGATCCAATCCTGCAGCAGTTGGATTGGCTGAATTCGCTTTGCTGCAGGCAATGAGATATTGCAATGAATCCTCATCAGGAATCCTCCATGAGTGGTAAAGATGACTATGTTTGTTTTTAGCTTCACACATTGTTGTGATGGGAAATGAGAAAAGATAAAGGGAACAATAGTCTGTTCCTTCTCAGGAAGGTTTCATTTTCTCCTCTCTGTGTTGAACCACACAACAATGTTCTCTGACACCAAAGTGAGCCATGTGACGTCTCCTTGTACATTGTCCGAACTATGTCTCCATCACATTCCCTGCTCCGTGTAAGTACATCATTGCTGTTGTCATATACACACCCATTCCCTTCATAACGAATGTCCCCAATTGATTTAAAGATATGCGCGTGTAATTTCAAAATAAAACATGTAATATTTTCACAATATCTGTATGAAAATGAATATGTCTCATTCTTACGTTACTTCCACAATTTCATTCTCCCATACAAGATAAAATATCCAACGGGTATTCCCCAAATACATTCTCCTGGCGATCTTAAATGATCAAAAGGAACATCTCTCATTCTCAGATCTAAATTGTCACTCATTCATAACATCATGTCTTCTTCCCATGTAGTGCAAAAAGAAACATCTTTGAAAAGTTTTGAAAGCATTTGTGTATTTATTTTCAGTTTATGCGATTATAAGTAGACACAGTACGATAGATGTGGTCCCAACAATGCCCTGTAAAGATGCAGAAGAAACATCCCTAAAATTATACTCGATACCACTGGTTAAAAAAAAATCATTCCATTCACCTTCCTCATCACTTGCTGCATTTTCAGAATAACTTGATGTCATGTACCAGGACACACAATTCACTCTGTACCACCGATTTATGCATTCTCTCTACATTTAACGAGTTTACTCTTGTTTTATCTTTTTCCCCAAAACACAACCTACCCATCACACACATTTGTACTGTTTTATTGCTGAAGTATTACTCACTCCAATCCCCTATCTGTATCCTATTACAGATGTTCTATCTACACTAGACATCTTGTTGAATGCTTATCCTGGTATTTGAGCAAACTGAGCTCCAATCCATACAGCCCCTTTACACAAATCGTCAAACTGGGTTGTAAACTGTTGATGAACTCACACTGATCCCTGAGGAATTCCAGTGTTCCATCCTGGACAGATTGTTGGTTTGTACTGAGGCTGGTCTGCACAATATTCCGTTCTGGACAGACTGTTCAGTTGTACAGAGCCTGGTCTGTACAGTATTCCATCCTGTACAGATTGGTGGTTTATACTGAGACTGGTCTGTACAGTATTCCATACTGGACAGATTGCTGCATTGTACTGATACTGGTCTGGCCAGTATTCCACCCTGAACAGATAGCTGAATTATACTGAGACACGTTTGTACAGTATTCCAGCCTAGACAGATTTCTGTGTGCCACTGAAGCTGGTCTGTACAGTATTCCATCTTATACACGTTTCTGGGTTGGACTGAGCCTTGTCTGCACAGTATTCCATCCTGGACTGATTGCTGTGTTGGACTGTACCTGCTCTGTACAGTACTCCATCCTGGACCTATTGCTTGGTTGCACTGAGCCTTGACTGCACAGTATTCCACCGTGGACAGAGAGATGGGTTGTACTGAGACTGGTCTGTACAGTGCTCCAACCTGGACAGATGGCTTTGTTGTAATGAGACTGGACTGTACAGTATTCTTCCTGGCCAGATTGCTGGGTTGTACTGAGTCTGGTCTGTACAGTATTCCATACCAGAAGGTTTGCTGGGTTTGTACAGAGCCTGGTCTGTACAGTATTCCATCTTGGACAGATTGTTGGATTGTACTGAGACTGGGCTGTACAGTATCATTTCCTGGACAGATTGCTTTACTTTACTGAGACAGGTCTGTAGAGTGTTTTATCCTTCACACGTATCTGGGTTCGACTGAGGCTGGTCTTTACAGCACTCCATCCTGGACAGATTGCTGTGTACGAATGAGCCTGTTCTGTACAGTGATCCATCATGGACAGAGTTCTAGGTTCGACTGAGCCTCTTCTGTACGGTATTCCATTCTGGACAGATTGCTGAGTTGTACTGAGACTGGTCTGTACAGTATTCCATCCTTCACGCGTTTCTGGGTTCTATTGAACCTGGTCTGTATATTGCTCCATCGTGGACAGATTGCTGTATACCAAGGAGCCTGGTCTGTATAGTGATCCATCATGGACAGAGTTCTTGGTTGTACTGAGCCTGTTCTGTACAGTATTTCATCCTGGACAGATTGCTGAGTTGTACTGAGCCTGGTATGTGCAGTGCTCAATCCTGTACAGACTTTTGGGTCTATACAGTACTCAGTCCTAGTCAGTTTAATGGTTGTACTGTGTTTGGTCTCACAGTATTCCATCCTGGACAGATTGCCGGGTTATACTGAGACTGGTCAATGCAGCATTCCATCCTGGACAGATTGCTGTGGTATAATGAGCCTAGTCTGTAAGTATTCTATCTGGGTCATATTGCTGGATTATACCGAGACTCGTTTGTGCCGTATTCCATCCTTTCCGTGTTGCTGGTTGTACTGAGCCTGATCTATATAGTTTTCCAACCTGAATGATTCTTGAGTTGTACTGAGCTTTGTCTGTACTGTATTCTATCCTGGACAGATTGATAGAGTTTACAGAAACTGGTCTGTACAGTATTCCATCCTGGACAGATTGCTGGATTGTACTGAGCCTGATCTGTACAGTATTCCAACCCGGACAGATTGCTGGATTGTCCTGAGCCTGGTCTGTACAGTGTTCCAAGCTGTACAGATTGCTGGATTGTTCTGAGACTGGTCTGTACTGTGTTCCAATCCTGGACTGTTTGCTTGGTTGTCCTGTGCCTGGTCTGTAGAGTATTCCATCCTGGACAGATGACTGGGTTATATTGAGACTGGTCTGCACAGTATTCCATCCTGGACAGGTTGCTGAGTTATACTGAGACTGGTTTGTACTGTATTCCATCTTGGACAGATTGCTGTGTTGTACGGAGCCTGATCTGTATAGTATTTCATCCTTGTTTGCTTTGTACACTGTTCCATCATGGACAGTTTGCTGGGTTGTACTGAGCCTGTTCTGTGCAGTGCTCCATTCTGGAGAAATTTTCGATTGCATTTAGCCTGGTCTGTACAGTGCTCCATCCTGGAGAGATTGCGGGATTGTATCGAGACTGGTCTGTACGATATTCCATCCTGGACAGATTGCTGGGTTATACTGAACCTGGTCTGTATAGTATTCTATCTTGGACATATTGCTGGATTGTACTGAGACTCGTCTGTGCCATTTTCCATCCGTCACACGTTGCTGGGTTGTACTGAGCCTGATCTATAAAGTATTCTAACTTGGATGGATTGCTGAGTTGTACAGAGCCTGGTCTGCACTATATTCCATCCTGGACAGGTCAACGGATTTTCCTGTGCCTGGTCTGTACAATATTCCATCTTCTACAGATTGCTCGGTTGTACTGAGGCTGGTCTATTTTGTATTCCATCCTGGACAGATTGCTGGTTTATCCTTAGACGGGTCTGTACAGTATTCCATCCTGCACAGGTTGCTGAGTTGTACTGAGCCTGGTCTGTACTGCATTGCATCCTGGACTATTTGCAGAGTTGTCCTATGCATGGTCTGTACAGTGTCCCATGCTCGACTAATTGCTGGATTTTACAGAAACTGGTCTGTACAGTATTCCGTCTTGGACAGATTGCTGTGCTGTACTGAGCCTGGTCTGTAGAGTGTTCCATCCTTTACACGTTTCTGGGTTTTACCAAGCCCTGTCTGTTCGGCGCTTCTTCCTGGGCAGATAGCTGTGTGCCAACGAGGTTGCTTTGTACACTGTTCCATCATGGACAGATTTCTGGGTTGTACTGAGCCTGTTCTGTGCAGTGCTCCATTCTGGAGAAATTTTCGATTGCATTTAGCCTGGTCTGTACAGTGCTCCATCCTGGAGAGATTGCGGGATTGTATCGAGACTGGTCTGTACGGTATTCCATCCTGGACAGGTTGCTGTGTTGTACTGATCCTGATCTGCACAGTATTCCATGCCATACAGATTGCTGTGTTGTGCTGAGCCTTGTCTGTACAGTATTCCATCCTTTACACGTTTCTGGGTTGTACTGAGTCTTGTCTGTACAGCTCTTCTTCCTGGGAAGATTGCTGTGTGCCAATGAGGTTGGTCTGTACAGTATTCCACCTGGACAGATTGCTGGGTTGTACTGAGACTGGTCTGTACAGTATTCCATGCTGGACAGGTTGCTGGTTGTACTGAGCCTGGTGTGTACTATATTCCATCCTGGACAGATTTTGGGGTTGAACTTAGGGTCGGTCTGTACAGTACTCCATTCAGGACAGTTCGCTGGTTGTACTGAGCCTCGACTGCACAGTATTGCATTCTGGACAGATTGCTGGTTTATACTGAGACTGGTCTCTATAGTATTCTATCTTGGATATATTGCTGGATTGTACTGAGACCCGTCTGTACAATTTTTCATCCTTCACACGTTGCTGGGTTGAACTGAGCCTGATCTGTAAAGTATTCCAACCTGGAAGGTTTGCTAAGTTGTACTGAGCCTGGTCTGTAGTGTATTCCATCCTGGACAGATTGATGGATTTTCCTGTGCCTGGTCTGTACAATATTCCATCCTCTTCAGATAGCTCAGTTGTACTGAACCGGGTCTGTATTGTATTCCATCCTGGACTGTTTGCTGGGTTGCCCTGTGCCTGGTCTGTACAGTGTCCCATGCTGGTCAGATTTCTGGATTTTACTATGTCTGGTCTGTTCATTATGCCATCATGAACAGGTTTCCGGGGCTATACTGAGCCTGGTCGGTATAGTATTCTATCCTGGACATTTTGCTGGATTTTACAGAAACTGGACTGTGCAGTGTTTCATCCTGGACACTATCCTGGATTGTGCTAAGACTGACCTGTACAGTATTCCTTCCTTTACATGTCTCTGTGTTGTACTGAGCCTTGTCTGTTCAGCGCTCCTTCCTAGGCAGATTGCTGCGTGCCAATGAGCTTGGTCTGTACAGTATTCCACCTGGACAGATTGCTGGATTGTACTGAGCCTGGTCTGTACAGTGTTCCATCCTGGAGAGGTTGCTGAGTTGTACTGAGCCTGATGTGTACTGTATTCCATTCTCGACAGATTGCTGGATTGTCCTTAGACGGGTCTGTACAGCACTCCATCCTGGACAGATTGCTGTGTTGTATTGATCCTGATCTGTACTGTATTCCATCCTGGACAGATTGCTGGATGGTACTTAGAATGATCTGCATAGTATTCCATCCTGCACAGGTTGCTGCGTTGTACTGAGCCGTGTCTGTTCTGTATTCCATCCTGGACAGTTTGCTTGTTTGTCCTGTTCCTGGTCTGTACAGTATTCCATGCTGGAAAAATTGCTGAGTTGCAGTGAGTCTGGTCTGTACAGTATTCCATCCTGGACAGATTGCTGAGTTGTACTGAGACTGGTCTGTACATTATGCCATCATGAACAGGTTTCCGGGACTATACTGAGCCTGGTTCATATAGTATTCAATCCTGGACATATTGCGGGATTTTGCTGAAACTGGTCTGCACAGTATTTCATCCTGGACACTTCCCTGGATTGTACTGAGTCTAGCCTGTACAGTATTCCAACTTTTACACGTTTCTGGGTTGTACTGAGCCTTGTCTGTACAGCGCTCCTTCCTGGGCAGATAGCTGTGTGCCAATGTGCTTGGTCTGTACAGTGCTCATTGACTGGGTCATATTGAGCCTGTTCTGGTTAGTGCTCCCACCTGGAGAAATTGTGGGTTGCACTTAGCCTGGTCTGTACAATGATCAATCCTGGACAGATTGCTGGTTGTACTGATCCAGGTGGGGACAGTACTACATTCGGGACAGATTTCTGAGTTGTACTGAATCTGATCTATACAGTTTTCAAACTGAGAGAATGTGGCTTTGTACTGAGCTTGGTCTGTACTGTATTTCATCCTGCACAGATTCATGGATTGTCCTGTGCCTGGTCTATACAGTATTCCATCCTGGACAGATTGCTGGGTTGTACTGAGCCTTTTCTGTACAATACCCAATCCTCTACAGATTGCTGGGCTGTACTAAGACTGGTCTGAACAGTATTCTATCCTGGACAGATTGCTAGATTGTCCTTAGACGGGTCTGTACAGTATTCCAACCTGTACAGATTGCTGTATTGTACTGAGCCTGAACTGTACAGTATTCCATCCTGGACAGTTTGCTGGATTGTACGGAGACTCACTTGTACAGTATTCCATCCTGCAAACGTTGCTGACTTGCACTGAGCCAAGTCTGTACTGTATTCCATCCTGGACTTGTTTGTTTGTCCTGTGCCTGATCTGTACAGTATTCCATCCTGGAGAGATTGCTGGATTGTACTGTGACTGGTCTGTACAGTGTTTCACCCTGGACAGATTGCTGGATTGTACTGAGACTGATCTGTCCAGTATTCCATGCTGCACCAGTTGCTGAGCTGTACTGAGTCTGGCCTAGACAGACTTTGGGGTTGTACTTTGGCCGGTCTGTTCAGTAGGAAAAAACAATAACTGCAGATGCTGG
Organism: Chiloscyllium plagiosum; assembly: GCF_037043375.1. Lineage (NCBI taxonomy): Eukaryota > Metazoa > Chordata > Chondrichthyes > Orectolobiformes > Hemiscylliidae > Chiloscyllium > Chiloscyllium plagiosum. Next base: position 69,937,682 of record NW_028270162.1, on the reverse strand, counting down.
AAACCAGATTCTGTATCAGTGGTGCTGGAAGAGCACAGCAATTCAGGCAGCATCCAACGAGCAGTGAAATCGACGTTTCGGGCAAAAGCTTCATCGGTCTGTTCAGTACCCCATCCAGGACAGTTTGATGTTTATATTGAGCCTGGTCTTCCCAGTATTCCACCATGGATGGATTGCTGGGTTGTGCAGAGCCTGGTCTGTTCAGTATTCCATCTTGGACAGATTGCCGGGTGATACTGAGACTGGACAATGCAGCATTCTATCCTGGACAGATTGGTGGGGAATACTGAGCCTGGTCTGTATAGTATTCTATCCTGCTGGATTGTACTGTGACTCGTCTGTACCATATTCCATTCTTTACACGTTACTGGGTTGTGCTGAGCCTGATCTACAGAGTATTCTAACCTGGAAGGATAGCTGAGTTGTACAGAGCATGGTCTGCACAGTATTCCATCCTGGACAGATTGCTGGAGCTTCCAGTGCCTGGCATGTACAATATTCCATCCTGGACAGATTGCTGGATTTTACTGACGTTGGTCTGTACAGTATTCGATCCTGGACAGATTGCTAGATTGTCCTTAGACTGGTCTGTACAATATTCCATCCTATACAGATTGCTGGGTTGTACTGAGCCTGATCTGTACAGTATTCCATCACATACAGATTGCTGTGTTGTGCTGACCCTTGTCTGTCCAGTATCCCATCCCGGACAGATTGCTGAGTTGTACTGAGACTGGTCTGTACGTTATGCCATCATGAAAAGGGTTCCGGGGCTATACTGAGTCTGGTCTGTATAGTATTGTATCCTGGGCATATTGCTGGATTTTACAGAAACTGGTCTGTACAGTATTCCATCCTGGACATTTTCCTGGATTGCACTGAGACTGGTCTGTACAGTATTCCACCCTTTTCACGTTTCTGGGTTGTACTTAGTCTTGTCTGTACAGCGCTCCTTCCTTGGCAGATTGCTGTGAGCCAATGAGCTTGGTCTGTACAATGTTCCATCATGGACAGCTTCCTGGGCTGTACTGAGCCTGTTCTGGGTCGTGCTCCAACCTGGAGACATTGTGGGTTGCACTTAGCCCGGTCTGTAGAGTGGTGCATTCTGGAGAGGTTGCTGGGTCATAGTGAGACTGGTCAATACAGTGATCCATCTTGGACAGATTGCGGTGTCGTACCGATCCTTTAGGGTTCAGTATACCATGCTGGACAGATTTCTGAATTGCACTAGTCTGGTCTGTACAGTATTCCATCCTGGACAGATTTCTGTGTTGCACTGAGCCTGGTCTGCACAATATTCCATCCTGGACAGGTTGCTGAGTTGTGCTGCGCCTGGTCTGTACAGTATTCCATCCTGGAAAGATTGCTGGGATATACAGAGCCTGGTCTGTATAGTCTTCTATCCTGGACATATTGCTGGATTGCACTGAGCCTCGTCTGTACCATATTCCATCCTTTACTCGTTGCTGGGTTTTACTGAGTCTGATCTATACAGTATTCCAACCTGGAAGGATTGTTGAATTGTACTGAGCCTGGTCTGTACTGTATCCCGTGCCGGACAGACTGATGGATTTTCCTGTGCCTGGTCTGTACAATATCCCATCCTTGATGGATTGCTGTGTTGTACTGAGGCTGTTCTGTACTGTATTCCCTGCTGGACAGGTTGCTGGATTTTAATAACACTGTTCTATACAATGTTCCATTCTGAAAAGATTGCCGGACTGTTCTGAGACTGGTTTGTGCAATCCTATACAGATTTCTGGGTGGTATTGCGTCTGGTCTGTACAGTATTTCATCTTGGACATTTTCCTGAATTGTACTGAAACTGGTTTGTGCAGTATTCCATCCTTTACAGTTTCTGGGTTTTAGTGAGCCTTGTCTGTACAGCGCACTTTCCCGGGCAGATTGCTGTGTGCCAATGAGCTTGGTCTATACAGTGGCCCATCGTGGACAGTTTGCTGGGTTGGACTGAGCCTGTTCTGTTCAGTGCTCCTACCTGGAGAAATTGTGGGTTGCACTTAGCCCGGTCTGTACTGTGCTCCATCCTAGACAGATTGCTGGTTGTACTGATCCTGGTGAGGACAGTACTCCATCCGGACATACGTCTGAGTTGTACTGAGACTGGTCTATGCAGCATTCCAGCCTGGACAGACTGCTGGGTATATTGAGCCTGGTCTGTATATTATTCTATCCTGGACATATTGCTGGATTGTACTGAGACTCGTCAGTACCATATTCCATCATTCACTCGTTGCTGGGTTGGACTGAGCCTGATCTATACAGTATACCAATCTGGGAGGATTGCTGAGTTGTACTGAGCCTTGTATGTACTTTTTTCCATCCTGGACAGAAGGATTTCCCTGTGCCTGGCCTGTACAATATTACAACCTCTGCAGATTGCTGGGTTGTCCTGGGCCTGGTCAATACACTGCCCCATGCTGGACAGATTACTGGATTGTACTAGGACTAGTCTGTATAGTATTCCATCTTGAACAGATTGTTGTGTTTCACTTAGCCTGATCTGTACAGTATTCCATCCTATACAGATTGTTGTGTTGTACTGAGTCTGGTCTGTATAGCATTACATCCTGGACAGATTGCTGTGTTGTACTGAGTCTGGTCTGTACAGTATTCCATCCTGGACAGACTCCTGGATTGTACTGAGGCTGGTCTATGCAGCATTCCATCCTGGGCAGATTGCTGGGGTATACTGAGCATGGTCTGTATAGTATTCTATCCTGGACATATTGCTGGATTATTCTGAGCCTCGTCTGTACCATATTCCATCCTTTACCCGTTTCTGAATTGTACTGAACCTGATCTATACAGTATTCCAACCTGGAAGGTTTGCTGAGTTGTACTGAGCCTTCTCTGTACTGTATTCAATCCTGGACAGATGGATTTCCCTGTGCCTGGTTTGTACAATATTCCAACGTCTACAGATTGCTGGATTGTCCTGGGCCTGGTCTGTATACTGCCCCATGCTGGACAGGTTGCTGGATTGTCCTGAGACTGGTCTGTTCAGTGTTCCATCATGGAGAGTTTGCTGGGTCGTACTGAGCCTGTTGTGTTCAGTGCTCCTACCTGAAATAATTGTGGATTGCACTTAGCCCGGTCTGTACACTGCCGCATTCTGGATTGGTTGCTGGTTGTACTGATCCTCGTGGGGACAGTACATATCCGGGACAGATTACTTAGTTGCACTGAGACTGGTCTATACAGTGTTCCAACTTGGATAGATTGCGGGATCTTGCTGATCCTGGTGGGTTCACTATTCCATCCAGGACGGATTTCTGAGTTGCACTGAGCCTGGTCTGTACAGTATTCCATCCTGGTCAGTTTGGTGTGTTATACTGAGCCTGGTCTGCACAGTATTCCAGTCTGGACAGGTTGCTGCGTTTTGCTGAGCCTGGTCTGTACAGTATTCCATCCTGGACAGATTTCTGGGTTAAACTGAGACTGTTCCGTGCAGCATTCCATCCTGGACAGATTGCTGGGGTATAATGAGCCTGGTCTGTATCGTATTCTATCCTGGACATATTGCTGGATTGCACTGAGAGACGTCTGTCCCGTATTCCCTCTTTTACACGTTGCTGGGTTTTACTGAGCCTGTCCAATACAGTATTCCAACCTGGAAGGATTGCAGAGTTGTACTGAGCCTGGTCTGTACTGTCTTCCATCCTGGGCAGATTGATGGATTGTCCTGTGCCAGTTCTGTATAGTATTCCATGCTGGAATGATTGCTGGGTTGTACTGAGCCTGGTCTGTATATTTTTCCATCCTGGACAGATTGATGGAATGTCCTTAGACTGGTCTGAACAGTATTCTATCCTGAACAGATTGCTGTGTTGTACTGAGCTTGATCTGTATAGTATTCCATCCTGGACAGATGGATTTCCCTGTGCCTGGTTCGTACAATATTCCAACGTCTACAGATTGCTGGGTTGTCCTGGGCCTGGTCTGTACACTGCCCCATGCTGGACTGGTTGCTGGATTGTACTGAGACTGGTCTGTACAGTGTTCCATCATGGACAGTTTGCTGGGTCGAACTGAGCCTGTTCTATTCAGTGCTCCTACCTGGAATAATTGTGGATTGCACTTAGCCCGATGTGTACACTGCTGCATTCTGGACTAATTGCTGGCTGTACTGATCCTCGTGGGGACAGTACACATCCGGGACAGATTACTTAGTTGTACTGAGACTGGTCTATACAGTGTTCCATCTTGGATAGATTTCGGGGTCATACTGATCCTGGTGGGTTCACTATTCCATCCAGGATAGGTTTCTGCGTTGCACTGAGCCTGGTCTGTACAATATTCCATCCTGGTCAGTTTGCTCTGTTGTACTGAGCCTGGTCTGCACAGTATTCCAGTCTGGACAGGTTGCTGCGTTTTACTGAGCCTGGTCTGTACAGTATTCCATCCTGGACAGATTTCTGGGTTAAACTGAGACTGTTCCGTGCAGCATTCCATCCTGGACAGATTGCTGGGGTATAATGAGCCTGGTCTGTATCGTATTCTATCCTGGACATATTGCTGGATTGCACTGAGAGACGTCTGTACCGTATTCCCTCTTTTACACGTTGCTGGGTTTTACTGAGCCTGTCCAATACAGTATTCCACCCTGGAAGGATTGCAGAGTTGTACTGAGCCTGGTCTGTACTGTCTTCCATCCTGGGCAGATTGATGGATTGTCCTGTGCCAGCTCTGTATAGTATTCCATGCTGGACTGATTGCTAGGTTGTACTGAGCCTGGTCTGTATAGTATTCCATCCTGGACAGATTGCTGGAATGTCCTTAGACTGTTCTGAACAATATTCCATCCTGGACAGATTGCTGTGTTGTACTGAGCCTGATCTGTATAGTATTCCATCATGGAAAGTTTGCTGGGTTATACTGAGACTGGTCTGTGCTGCATTCCTTCCTGAACAGATTGCTGGTATATACTGTTCCAGGTCTGTATAGTATTCTATCCTGGACATATTGCTGGATTGTACTGAGACTCATGTGTACCATATCCCATCCCTTATATGTTGCTGGGTTGTCCTGAGCTTGATCGATTAAATATTCCAACCTGAAAGGATTGCTGTATTGTACTGTGTCTGGTCAGTACAGTATTCCATCCTTGACAGGTTGCTGAGTTTTACTGAGACTGCTCTGCACATTATGCGATCCTGAACAGTTTGCTGGATTGTGCTGAGCCTGGTCTGTACAGTATTCTATCATGGACCGATTGCTGGATTGTACTGAGGCTGATCTGTATAGTGTTCCATCCTGGACAGGTTGCTGAGTTATACTGAGACTTGACTGTACATTATGCCATCCTGAACAGATTGCTGCAGTATAATTAGCCTAGTCTGTATAGTATTCTATCCTGGACATGTTGCTGGATTTTACAGAAACTGGTCTGTGTAGTGTTTCATCCTGGACATTTTCCTGGACTGTACTGAGACAGGTCTGTACACTATTCCATCCTTTACACGTTTCTGGATTGTACTGAGCCTTGTGTGTGCAGTGGTCCTTCCTGGGCAGATTGCTTTGTGCCAATGAGTTTGGTCTGTTCAGAGCTTGGTCTGTTCAGTGTTCCATCCTGGACAAATTGTTGGATTGTACTGAGACTGGTGTCTATAGTATGCCATGGTGGACAGGTTGCTGAGCTCTACTGAGCCTGGCCTGTACTGTATTCCAACCTAGACAGATCTTGGGGTTCTTCTTAGTCAAGTCTGCACAGTGCTCCATCCTGGACAGTTTGTTGGTTGTACTGAGTCTGGTCTGCACAGTATTCAATCCTGGACTGATTGCTGGGTTGTAATGAGATCGGTCTATGCAGCATTCCATCCAGGACAGATTGCTGGAGTATACTGAGACTGGTCTGTATAATATTCTATATTGGATATATTGCCGTATTGTACTGAGCCTCGTCTGTACCATATTGCATTCTTTGCACGTTGCTAGGTTGTACTGAGCCTGATCTATACAGTATTCCAACCTGGATGGATTGATGAGTTGTACTGAGCCTGGTCTGTACAGTATTCCATCCAGGACAGATTGCTGGATTGTCCTTAGACGGGTCTGTACATTATTCCATCCTGGACAGATTGCTCTGTTGTACTGAGCCTGATCTGTTGAGTATTCCATCCTGGACATGTTGCTGGATTTTACATAAACTGGTCTGAACAGGATTCCATCCTGGATGGGTTGCTGAGTTGTACTGAGCCTGGTCTATACAGTTCCGATACTGGACTGATTTTGTTGTTGCACTTAATCCAGCTTGTACCGTGTTCCATCATGGACAGAGTTCTGTGTTATACTGAGTCTGGTCCGTTCACTATTCCATCCTGGACAGACTCCTGGGTTGTACTGAACCTGGTCTGTACAGTATTCCATCCTGAACAGTTTCTTCGGTTGTCCTGTGCCTGGTCTGTACAGTTTTCCATACTGGACAGATTGCTGTGTGGTACTGAGCCTGATCTGTACAGTATGCCATCCTCTACAGATTGCTGGGTTGTAATGAGACTGGTCTGTGCAGTATCCCATCCTATACATATTGCCATGTTCTACTGAGCCTGGTCTGAACAGGATTCCATCCTGGACGGGTTGCTGAGTTGTACTGAGCCTGGTCTATACAGTTCCGATACTGGACTGATTTTATTGTTGCACTTATCCCAGTTTGTCAGTGTTCCATCATCGACAGAGTGCTGTCTTATACTGAGTCTGGTCCGTTCACTATTCCATCCTGGACAGACTCCTGGGTTGTACTGAACCTGGTTTGTACAGTATTCCATCCTGGACAGATTGCTGAGTTGTACTGAGGCTTTTCTGCACAGGGCTCCATGCTGAGCAGATATATCAACTGTGCTTATACGTGTCTGCTCTGGGTCTAGCAATTTAATTCCTGATCAAGCTATTGTTCCTCGAACATGGCAGGTTCTCCTGTCAAACCCCGTATTTCTGCTACATTTCGTCCATGCAGTAATTATCTCGTTAAAGCGTGAATGTTTGTCTTTCTTCCTATGCACGCGAGCGGACACCTCTCTCCTGGTCCGAGACATTTTCTCCTTTTAATTCTAAGTGTCAGGTGCTGTGTTTCAGATGCAATTCACTTGGTCTAAATATTCGGCATTAACTCAAACACAATTTATGCACACACTGTAACAATGTACAGCAAAACAAGAATAATTTGGAATAACTTAATTATTTCGGAAATCTTCACAGAATTATAGGTTATTTAACTGCTCAACAGTAACTGCTCCAATATGATACAAGCCTATCAACACACACGTGTCAAAAAGCAAATTCAGAAAACAGATCGTCTCGCATGCAGTTTTCCAATCCAGGAGGAAAGAACCTTGGCACGGTGGCACAGTGGTTAGCACTGCTGCCTCAATGCGTCAGAGACCCGGGTTCAATTCCCGCCTCAGACGACTCTCTGTGTGGTGTTTGCACATTCTCCCCGTGTCTGCGTGGGTTTCCTCTGCGTGCTCCGGATTCCTCCCACAATCCAAAAATGTGCAGGTTAGGTGAATTGACCATGCTAAATTGTCCATAGTGTTAGGTGATGGGATAAATGTAGGGGAATGGGTCTGGGTGATTTGTGCTTCGGCGGGTCGGTGTGGACTTGTTGGGCCAAAGGGCCTGTTTCCACACTGTAAGTAATCTAATCTGAAATATCAAAAGAAAATTCTGAGAGAAGTCCCAGAGAGTGAGTGTAGCAGCCAGGAGCGATTTACTGCCTTCCAACAATTCTGAGAACCCAGCAATAACTGGAGAAAGGTAAAACTAAGAATCCTGCTTCTGGGAGAGTTTGACTATCACTCAACAGGACCAGATCGTGGCTGCAAGGACCACAAGAAATGGACTGCATCTACACCCTCTATAGCACTGTAGGAGCATTCTCAAATAATTCAAAAGGATGCAGCGGGCCTGCTGATCAGATAAAAACGGCCTCGGGAGCCCAGCAATTCCTCCCCTGCCAGAATCATCTAGATTGTGAAGAGAAAGCGTCATCTCTCACCCTCACCTCTAACTTTACAATTGGAGATGTGCCATTAATCCAATAGTCAGCGATGTCAATATCCCACGAAGACCAAGTATTATTGTGAATTATGAGGGTTATCGTAAAATTGGTTAACTGGAGCTGTTTGTTCGGTGACTGTGATTGATGTCGGTCTCCATGAATCCTAGTTGTGTCACTGGAGGGTTTCACTCTTCTATTAGTAAGAGGCTTCCTTCAACTGTTATCCTAAGAGAGAGGAAGAAAATTTTAGAACATTAGACTGGAATGCTCCAACAATGGATCAGAATCTGAGAACATTAGGCTGGAATACTCCAACAATGGACAGGAGTTTATCTTTGGGTCTTCCCTGGTTTCCTCAAGATTGGGTTAGAGTTACAGATCCAAGCTGTAGTGATGATTATTTCAGCAGGTTATTATCCCATCCTCGCTATTGTTGGTGTTCCTGGTAAGTCTATCACTGCCCATTCTATTAATGATAGTGAATGCTATTGATATTTCAGTTATTTGTATTTAACAAATGCATAAACTGTTATCTTCAGTTTCAGTCACAAACTCCACTTCATTTCCATCAAATTCAGACTCCTCGCTCATAAACATCTGAGAAGGAAAAAGACTGTTCAGACCCTTGTGTCTTCCTTTTGCCTGGAACTGTTTTGTGTCTCTGGATTCTCTGCAATCAAACATGCCTGCACACATCTATATAATATCCTCAGTCTGCAGCTCTGCCTCAGTGCTGTTGCGGAATTAACCATCATCTGCCCTCTTGTTAACTTCAGATTTTATAGGTCCAGTTCTCTTCTGACCACTCTGCCAGTTACAAATATTTGGACCACAAACATGTTCTTGCCACTACAGCTATTTCATAATAGGAACGCCATAGCAAAGTACTGATGTCATTGCATGGGTAATTCAGAGGCACAAGTTATGACTTTAAAGGCATGGTTTCAAATCCAACCACAGCCAATGGCAAAACTTAAATTCGACTGACAGGAATTGGAATGAAACCTCATTTTACGAATGGGAACCATAAACCAACAGGATTCCTTTTATTATTTCACTGATAGGCTTTGGTAAAGAAACTAAGTGTGACAATATGGTTGACTCCATATTGTCTTCAGAAATGACCTAACAGTCAAGGGCAATTAGTGATGAATAACAAATTCTGCCCTTGCCAGTGATGCTGACATCCCGTGAAACAACAGCATTAAAGGTGAAATAAACTAATGAACTGTGGATCTGGAGATCTGAAATAAAATTCTCCAACGTCTGAAAGTATTGGAGAATATCAGTAGGTATGGCAGCCTCTGTCAGGAGAAACAACAGATAACGTTTCGAGTCCAGTGACCCTACATCAGAACTGAACGCAAATGGGAAATAATATAATTTATGTCAGGGATGGCTATGTGAGTGAGGGCGGTGGGGGGGTGGGGTTAGTTGAATGGATGGAGAAATGTCCAGAGAGAGAGAGTGAGAGAGAGAGTGAGAGAGATGAAAAGCAAAAAACTGGACTGCTAATGATGAACTGGATGGAAAATAAAATGGGAGCTTATTCTTACATTTTCCCTTTTTTTGACATTCCTGAATATCATGCCAATTTAGATGTGTCCCTGTTGAAATTTAGTTTTATTCTCTCTATCTCTCTTCCCTGAGTGTGGTGAACAACTCCATCGGCATTACTGGTGCTGCCCTTAGTTGCTGAGATACAGAGAAACGTAATGTTGCATTGTCAACTGCTTTAGACAGAGGAACCGTTACTGTGGGACTGTGCAGAAATGCAACAGCTTACTCAGCCAGGAAGAGAAACTGAGGAGAGCGATGCATTTTCAACACAGAATGGGTGCACCATGGGTGTGGGGATTTGACTTGCGCCTGTTATTAGACAGAAAGGGGAGGTTCTGTGGACGCTTTCCTCGGGTCTGTGCTGTCTGCTGCTGCTTCCATTCAGGGAGACCCGAGAATCTGGTGACCCCACTCTGGACACTGCATTTAGAGAGTGTCTGGGTCCATAGTAAACAAATGTAGCTGAGACTACACAGAAAGGAAGCTCTGTACACGGGGAGTGTCAGGGCACTGTATTATCCTCTCTTGGAATTACAGGAACATTTTGCTAAGCTGGACCAATTCCGAGTGTAAAATGTGAAACCAGCATCTTTCAAAAATGAGAATCTCACTGAGCTACGTCCCCTCCTTCAGTATAACCGATAGTCTCACGCCAGGGACAGGGCTGTGTTGACAGTTACCATGAAGTGAACTGGGTTGATTCTGGAACTTTCCAGGCTGGAGTGGATGACATATCCGAGTGCAGCCCTCCGATGTATCACTGGCTGTCAGAAGCCATCTGCCCACTGAGAGGAATACAGTGATTATGTCTCACCCGAAGAAGGTACAGAAAATAATTGCCAGAAATACTAGGGAACTGCCGCTATTTAGAATTAACGAAGAGTATGTTTTTGAAAATCTCATCGAATTAAAGCTTGTTATGTTGCTGCATTTAATGAGCTACATCTCAGCGTATTGAGGACGTGGCAACAGAGCTAGTGAAAGAATTACTGATTATTCTTCAAATATTCTGGAAACCATCCTGCAGACTGGAAAACAGCTATTGTAAACCTACATATCTAAAACAAGACGGAGAGGGCAAACAGAAAACTAAATAGCTTCATGTCAAGTGTGAGAAAAATATTGGATGATCTTATAAGGAATGTGACAACTAGACACTTTGGGAATAATGATCTGATTTGGTAGAAATTCGGGCTACATTCGGGAAAGGGAAATGATATTTGATCCACTAGCTGGGATTTGTGGAGATTGTCCGTTGTGACATCAACAATTGAGATCCAGTGGGAGTGAAGTATTTGAATTTTCAGAATACGTTTGACATGAGTGGAGAATTTTAGAGTCCATGGGTAATTTGGGGTGGATTATACCGAATGGATTAAAACTTGAATAATGGGCAAAATGAACAGAGTAGTTTTTGTTTCTCTGGACGGAAAGCTTGTAAGGTATCAGAAGGATCAATTCTTGTGCAATAGCTGTTCACAAGAGATAAAATATGATTCAGATGTGAACAACAAATACCATCGTTCAGTTTTAAGTTTATTAAATGGTGAGAGGTTGGGAAGGGCTGTTTTGAAATGGATCTAGATGTCCTTGGTTATAAGTCACTAATAGAATTCCTATGGGGAAGGAAGTAATTACAACTGTAAAGGATATATGGTCCTTGATGCAAAATGATTTAAGTCACAGAGTAAATATATCTTTCTCAATGGCAGCGTTTTGTTGAGACACGATTTGGGGTATTATGTACAGACCGAGTCTGCTTTATAAATAATGATCTTCATGTCACTAAGATAGTGCAAAGGATGTTCACCAGAGTGAACCCTAGCATGATGGTATCAAAAGGAGAGAGAGTGCAGTAACTATGTGTTTAATCTATTGTGCTATGAGAGAATGAGAAGTTAAAACTTGATCATTATGGACAGACATTCATTATGTCTCAAGCAACCATTGTAAGTTGAGAAATTCCATACTTTTCACAGGATGTTTGATTCCTAATAGTTTATGTGCCTGTGCAGAGACCTCATGTCGATTGACAAAGAGATACAGGCTCTGAATGAACTGTGAAAACTTTAATGCAATGTTATTGTCTAATTCTGCGCTCAAAGTTACATTGTTCACAATCCTGTCAGCAGCCATGATACCTTCATCCTGAAACAGTGAGCCATTCCACACCAGCTTCCGACCTCCAGAGAGAACATGTATCTGCTCTGTTAGAGATAGAAGATGCCTTTGAAACTGTTTGAAAAAAGTTGACTTCATTCCTACTGCCAGAAAACCATGTTAAAGTAACACGTATGTACGATAAGTAATGCAGACACGAGGAGCAAGGTGGAACATTCAATCTGTACAGAACCTGTTCCATTTGTTTATGAAGTTGGAGCATCTCTGACACCTTCCTGTTCCTGTGTTAGTGACTTGAGAAATTGAAAGACCTCCTTCTGTTCCTTTGTAAGTGACTCAGAGTGTGAAATGGTCTCCTTCTTATCCCGTGTAAGTGATGTGTGGGCTGAGTAGACTCCTTGTTTCCTGTGTAACTGACAGGAGGGACTGAATGGGCTGTCCTTCTTCTTGCCCAATAGTTTAATTAGCTGAATGGCCTCCCCACATTCTTGTGAAAACCAGTCTGAAATGCTGAATGAATTCCTTCATTTGCTGTGGAAATGTGCAGTGTCTGGCAGCGCTGTTACATGAATGTTACCGACACGTTAACAGCACAGGTTTGAATGCTGTTAGGTCTTGGTTCACATGGAAATAGACTGCTTCAGGAGCAGAGGAATAAGAAAATGTTTAAAATATTGTGTGACCGAGAATGAATATCCCAATTTCAGGTCAGTGTGAACTCAATGGGCTAAATGGCCTGCTTCCACACTGTAGGGATTCCCCGCCGACAACTTGGAGATACCTGGACTGAGGGAGCTACCCTGAGGATCTCCTGTATCGATACCTCCAAACAGCAGAGTGTGTAATCAATTCTCATTAAGTGCAATTTTGCACCATTTTCTTTGATGTCATCGTCCATCAAATACTGCACCGATATCAGGGCCAGTACCTCTTACCTGAGCCCTTGTACTCATCTCTATTGCTCATATCAATAGGTCATTGCGTCGGAGCATGGAGTGTTTTCTTGGAACAGAATGTAGCGAATGTCAGGAATTATTTTAAAGAGAGAGTTAGAGGAGCTAGATCACTGAAAGATGACTGCATGGTCTCCTCTGTTTCAGTGCACCAACTTCCAGCAGTAAGTGGCGTCCAACTGCTCCTGACTAGCATTTTTGAGGGGCTGAATGGAACACAGAAACATGGGACTGAGGAGCAGGAGTGGGTCATTAGATAGTTTGAGCTTTCTCCACCAGGCACTAAGATTATGGCTGATCAGGTTATGTTCTCAGCCCCACCTTCTTGTCTGTATCCTATTATCGGTGCCTCACTGTCAAATATTTAAATAACTCAGTTTGAATAATTGTAAAACGAGAGGCACCACAACATTCTGGGGAAAACAATTTCCACCCGAAAGGCCATTTTCGAATTATTCCTCATCTCTCTTACAGTATCATACAGCACAGAACTTTGTCTACATAGACCAGGCATCCCATTCTGATGTTGTTCCATTTGCCAGCATTAGGCCCATATACCTCTAACTCCTTCCTGTTAATATGAACATCTCGATACCTTTTAAGTGTTGTAACTGTACGAGTCTCCAGCACTTTCTCTGGCAGCTTGTTCCATACACAAACCATCGTGTACATGAAAATTTTATATCATTTTCCTCTCATCTCAAACCATTGCCCATTGGTTTTGGACGCCCCTATTCTGGGAAAAAGACTTTGGCGATTCAGACTATCCATGCACCTTATCGTTTTATAAACGTCTATAATGTCACGCCTCGGCCTCCGATGCTCCAGAGTAAGCAAGCCCCAGTCTGTCCAGCCTCCCCCGGACCTCAAACACTCCACTCCCGGTAATATCCTTGTAAAGCTTTTCTGCACCCTTTCAAGTTTAACAACATCTTTCCTGTAGCAGACAACACTGAATCAAATACAGTATTCTAAATCTGGCCTCACTAACATCCTGCCCAGTCACAACATGATCTCCCAACTCGCATATTCAATGCACTGATCAATAAAGGCAAGCATACCAAACCCAACTTCATCACCCTGTCTATCTGTGATTCTACTTTCAAGGATCGCTGAGTCTGCACACTTCTGTTCAACAACATTCCCCAGGGCCCCACCATGAATTGCACAAGTCCTGTTTTGTTTGACCTTGCCAAAATGCAACACTTTACGTTTATCTAAATGTAACTCCATCCTTGGCCCATTGGCCCATCTGATCAAGGGCCCATTGTACTCTGAGGTAAAACTTGTCCACTACACCTCTTATTTTGATCTCATCTGCAAACATACAAACGAGGAACATACTCACATCTAATTCATTTATATAAATGATGAAAAACAATGGATTCAGCAATGCTACTTGTGGCATAACACTGGTCACAGTCCACCAATCATAAAAGCAAACCTTCACTACCCTTGTCTCCTACCTTCACTAAATTTTATCGTCAATTAGCTAGCTTATAGAGTCTAGAGTCATAGAGATGTACAACATTGAAACAGATCCTTCTGTCCAAACCATCCATGCTGACCAGATATCCCAACCCAATCTAGTCCCACCTGCCAGCACCCAGCCCATATCCCTCCAAACCCTTCCTGTTCATGTAACCATCCAAATGTCTCTTAAATGTTGCAATTGTACCAGCCTCCACCACTTCCTCTAGCAGCTCATTCCATACATGTACCACACTCTGTGTGAAACAGTTGCCCCTTAGGCCTCTATTATATCTTTAACTCTTCCCAAAACCTATGCCCTCTAGTTCTGGACTCCCCGACACAAGGGAAAATACTTTGCCCATTTACTCTATCCATGCCCCTTATGATTTTGGAACCTCTGTAATGTCACCCCCAACCTCCGATGCTCCAGGGAAAACAGCCCCAGGCTGTTTAGCCTCTTGCTATAGCTCAAATCTTCAAATCCTGGCAACATCCTTGTAAATCTTTTCTGAACCCTTCCAAGATTCACAACATCTTTCCGATAGGAAGGAGACCAGAATTGCACGCAATATTCCAACAGTGGTCCACCCAATGTCCTATATAGCCACAACATGATATCCCAAATCTTGTACTCAATACTCTGACCAATAAAGGAAAGCATGCCTAACGCCTTCTTCACTTTCCTCTCTACTTGTGATTCCACTTTCAAGGAGCTATGAACCTGCATTCCAAGATCTCTTTGTTCAGCAACAGTCCCTAGGACCTTACATTAAGTGTATAATTCCTGCTAAAATTTCCTTGCCCAAGATGGAGGACTTCGCATTTATCTGAATTAAACTTGATCTGCCACTTCTCAGCCCATTGGTCCATCTGGTCAAGATTCTGTTGTAATCTGAGGTAAACCTCTTCGCTGTCCACTACACCTCCAAATTTGGTGTCATCTGCAAACATACAAACTGTACCTGTTGTGCTCACATCCAAATCATTTATGTAAATGACAAAAAGTAGAGGATCCAGCACCGATCCTTGTGGCATTTCATTGGTCACAGGCTTCCAGTCTGAAAAACAACCCTCCACCACCATCTGTCTTCTATCTTTGAGCCAGTTCTGTATCCAAATGGCTGGTTCTCCCTGTATTCCATGAGATCTTTTCTCAGCAGAGAGCGG
Source organism: Chiloscyllium plagiosum (assembly GCF_037043375.1). Taxonomy (NCBI): domain Eukaryota; kingdom Metazoa; phylum Chordata; class Chondrichthyes; order Orectolobiformes; family Hemiscylliidae; genus Chiloscyllium; species Chiloscyllium plagiosum. The sequence goes on along the minus strand of NW_028270162.1, from coordinate 69,922,391 downwards.
CGCGAGCTGGGCGGAAGTGAGGTTGGAGCGCAGAGCTGGTCGGGATGGTAAGTGATATATAAAGAACTTACCTCGACGCCAACGGTCTTTTCTCAGCAGAGAGCGGCGCGAGCTGGGCGGAAGTGAGATTGGAGCGCAGAGCTGGTCGGGAAGGTAAGTGATTGATATTTGAGTGGGTGTGTTCTATACCCCAGGCCCTACATAGTAGGGCCTCCCTCCCATCCTCCTCCTCTAACCTAACTTTAAAGTTCACAGGTAAGCTACTCAGTGTTCTTGCTTTGGAAACGAAGTGGAGAGTAATGGCAGCGCAGGCAGTGGAATGTTCCTCCTGCCAGATGTTTGAGGTAGGGGTGACCACCGATACTCCTGCCGACTTCATCTGCAGGAAATGCAGTCAGATTCTGCTCCTCACAGAACGAGTTAGGGAACTGGAACTGGAGTTGGATGAACTGAGAATTATTCGAGAGGCTGAGAAGGTGATAGATAGAAACTACAGGGACATAGTTACGCCAGAGAACAGAGGTAGGTGGTTAACAGTTAGAGGTGGGAAGGGGAGGAAGCAGGCAGTGCAGGAATCCCCTGTAGTCATTCCCCTAAACAATAAGTATACTGCTTTGGATACTGGTGGGGGGGACAGCCTAGCAGGGGTAAGCTGCAGTGACCGGGTCTGTGGCGTGAAGTCTGGCTCTGAGACTCAGAAGGGAAAGGGGGAGAGGAAGAGAGCGCTAGTTATAGGAGACTCTCTCGTTAGAGGGACGGACAGGCGATTCTGTGGGCATGGGCGAGACTCTCGGATGGTTTGTTGCCTCCCGGATGCCAGGGTCCGAGACGTCTCGGACCGTGTCTTCAGAATCCTTAAGGGGGAGGGTGTGCAGCCAGAAGTCGTGGTGCACGTTGGCACCAACGACATAGGTAGAAAGAGAGGTGGGGAGGTCATTCAAGAGCTCAGGGAGTTAGGCTGGAAGCTGAAAGCTAGGACAGACAGAGTCGTCATCTCTGGGTTGTTGCCGGTGCCACGTGACAGTGAGGTAAGGAATAGGGAGAGAGTGCAGTTGAACACGTAGCTGCAAGGATGGTGTAGGAGGGAGGGCTTCAGGTATTTGGACAATTGGACTGCATTCTGGGGAAGGTGGGTCCTGTACAAGCAGGACGGGTTGCACCTGAACCAGAAGGGCACCAATATCCTTGGGGGTAGGTTTGCTAGCTATCTTCGGGGTGGTTTAAACTAATTTGGCAGGGGAATGGGATCCGGACTTGTAGTCCAGCAAGTAGGCTAGCTGTTTGTCAGGATGTCCAAGTGTGTGGGGAGGCTGTGAAGAAGGTAGCACTGACAGGGAATACTTGCGGACACAGAGATGGGTTCAAGTGCGTATACTTCAACGCAAGGAGTATCAGAAATAAGGTCGGTGAACTTAAGGCGTGGATAGGTACCTGGGACTACGATGTTGTGGCCATCACGGAAACGTGGATAGCAGAGGGACAGGAATGGTTGTTGGAGGTTCCTGGTTACAGATGTTTCAGTAGGATTAGGGAGGGTGGTAAAAAAGGAGGGGGGATGGCGTTGCTAATTAGCAATGGTATAACAGCTGCAGAAAGGCAGTTCGAGGGGGATATGCCTTTAGAGGTAGTATGGGCTGAAGTCAGAAATAGGAAAGGTGCAGTCACCTTGTTGGGTGTTTACTATAGGCCCCCCAATAGCAGAGCGATGTGGAGAAACAGATTGGGAAACAGATTTTGGAAAGGTGCAGAAGCCACAGGGTAGTAGTCATGGGCGATTTCAACTTCCCAAATATTGATTGGAAGCTCTTTTGATCAAGTAGATTGGATGGGGCGGTGTTTGTGCAGTGTGTCCAGGAAGCTTTTCTAACACAGTATGTAGATTGTCCGACCAGAGGGGAGGCCATTTTGGATTTGGTACTCGGTAATGAATCGGGACAAGTGATGGGCTTGTTAGTGGGTGAACATTTTGGTGATGGTTACCACAATTCTGTGACTTTCACCTTGGTTATGGAGAGAGATAGGTGCGTGCAACAGGGTAGGTTTTACAATTGGGGGAAGGGTAATTACGATGCTGTAAGACAGGATTTGAGGAGCATAAGTTGGGAGCATAGGCTGTCGGGGAAGGATGTCGTGGAAATGTGGAACTTTTTCAAGGAACAGATACGACGCGTCATTGACATGTATGTACCGGTCAGGCAGGAAAGAAATGGTCGTGTGAGGGAACCTTGGTTGACGAGGGAGGTTGAATGTCTTGTAAAGAGGAAGAAGGAGGCTTACATAAGGTTGAGGAAACAGGGTTCAGACAGAGCAGTGGAGGGATACAGGATAGCCAGAAGGGACCTGAAGAAAGGGATTAGGAGAACCAAGAGAGGGCATGAAAAATCTCTGGCGGATAGGATCAAGGATAACCCAAAGGCATTTTATGCGTATGTGAGAAACATGAGAATGACGAGAACGAGGGTAGGTCTGATCAAGGACAGTAGTGGGAGACTGTGTATTGAGTTGGAAGAGATAGGAGAGGTCTTGAATGAGTACTTTTCTTCAGTATTTACGAATGAGAGGAACCGTATTGTTGAAGAGGAGAGTGTAAAAGGGACTGGTAAACTAGAGGAGATACATGTTCGGAAGCAAGATGTGTTGGACATTTTGAACAGCTTGAGGATAGACAAGTCCCCCGGGCTTGATGGGATATATCCTAGGATTATGTGGGAAGCAAGAGAGGAAATTGCAGTACCGTTGGCAATAATCTTTTCATCTTCACTGTCAACGGGGGTGGTACCAGGGGAAAGAGAGTGGCGAATGTTGTGCCCCTGTTCAAAAAAGGGAATAGGGATAACCCCGGGAATTACAGGCCAGTTAGTCTTATTTCGGTGGTAGGTAAAGTAATGGAAAGGGTACTGAGGGATAGGATTTATGAGTATCTGGAAAGGCACTGCTTGATTAGGGACAGCCAGCACGGATTTGTGAAGGGTAGGTCTTGCCTTACAAGTCTGATTGAATTCTTTGAGGACGTGACCAAGCATTTGGATGAGGGTAGAGCAGTGGATGTAGTATACATGGATTTTAGTAAGGCATTTGATAAGGTTTCCCATGGTAGGCTTATGCGGAAAGTCAGGAGGCATGGGGTAGAGGGAAATTTGGCCAATTGGATAGAAAACTGGCTAACCGGTCGAAGTCAGAGAGTGGTGGTAGATGGTAAATATTCAGCCTGGAGCCCAGTTACAAGTGGAGTTCCGCAGGGATCAGTTCTGGGTCCTCTGCTGTTCGTAATTTTTATTAATGACTTGATGAGGGAGTCGAAAGGTGGGTCAGTAAATTTGCAGATGATACGAAGATTGGTGGAGTTGTGGGTAGTGAGGAGGGCTCTTGTCGGCTGCAAAGGGACTTGGATATGATGCAGAGCTGGGCTGAGGAGTGGCAGATGGAGTTCAACCCTGCCAAGTGTGAGGTTGTCCATTTTGGAAAGACAAATAAGAATGCGGAATACAGGGTTAACGGTAGGGTTCTTAGTGAGGTGGAGGAACAGAGGGATCTTGGGGTCTATGTTCATAGGTCTTTGAAAGTTGCCACTCAGGTGGATAGAGCTTGTTAGAAGGCCTATGGTGTATTAACGTTCATTAGCAGAGGGATTGAATTCAAGAGTCGTGAAGTGATGTTGCAACTGTACAGGACTTTGGTTAGGCCACATTTGGAGTACTGTGTGCAGTTCTGGTCGCCTCACCTTAGGAAAGATGTGGAAGCTTTGGAGAGGGTGCAGAGAAGATTTACCAGGATGTTGCCTGGAATGGAGAATAGTCGTACGAGGATAGGTTGAGAGTGCTAGGCCTTTTCTCATTGGAACGGCGAAGGATGAGGGGTGACTTGATAGAGGTTTATAAGATGATCAGAGGAATAGATATAGTAGACAGTCAGAAACTTTTTCCCTGGGGACAACAGAGTGTTACAAGGGGACATAAATTTAAGGTGAAGGGTGGAAGGTATAGGGGAGATGTCAGGGGTGGGTTCTTTACCCAGAGAGCGGTGGAAGCATGGAATGCGCTGGCTGTGGGAGTGGTAGAGTCAGAATCTTTGGTGACCTTTAAGCGGCAATTGGATAGGTACATGGATGGGTGCTTAAGCTAGGACAAATGTTCGGCACAACATCGTGGGCCGAAGGGCCTGTTCTGTGCTGTATTGTTCTATGTTCTATGTTCTAAGTTCTATCTAACCTTGCTCATTAGTCTCCCATGGGGAACCTTGTCGAACGCCTTATTCAAATCTAAATAGATCACATCTACTACTGTGCCCTCATCAATCGTCTTTGTTACTTCTTCAAAAAACTCAATCAAGTTTGTGAGACATGATTTCCCACGTACAAAGCCATGTTTACTATCCCTAATCAGTCCTTGCCTTTCCAAATACATGTACATCCTGTCCCTCAGAATTCCTCCAACAACTTGCCCGCCGCTGAAGTCAGGCTCACCGGTTTATAGTTCCCTGGCTTGTCTTTATCTCACTTCTTTCACAGTGGCACCACGTTTACCAATCTGCAGTCTTCTGTCACCTCACCTGTGACTATCGATGATACAAATATCTCAGCAAGAGGTCCAGCAATCACTTCTCTAGCTTCACACAGAGTTCTCTGGTACACCTGATCAGGTCCTGGGGATGTATCCCCTTTTAACCGTTTCAAGACATCCATCACTTCCTCCTCTGTAATATGGACATTTTGCAAGATGTCACCATCTATTTCCCTACAGTCTATATCTTCCATATCCTTTTCCACAGTAAATACTGATGCATAATATTCCATTTAGTATCTCCCCCATTTTCTGCGTCTCCACACAAAGACTGCCTTGCTGATCTTTGAGGGGCCCTATTCTCTCCCTAGTTACCCTTTTGGCCTTAATATGTTTGTAAAAACCCTTTGCATTCTTCTTAATTTTATTTGCCAAAGATATCTCATGTCCCCTTGTGCCCTCCTGATTTCCTTCTTAAGTATACTCCTACTTCTTTTGTACTCTTCTGAGGATTCACTCAATCTATTCTGTGAATACCTTCAATACGCTTCCTTCTTTTTCTTGACCAAACCCTCAATTTCTTTAGTCATCCAGCATTCCCTATACCTACCCGCCTTTCCTTTCACCCTGACAGGAATATACTTTCTCTGGATTCTTTTTATCTCCTTTCTGAAGGCCTCCCATTTTCCAGCCCTCCCTTTATCTGTGAACATCTGCCTCCAATCAGCTTTCTGAAGTTCTTGCTTGATACCGTCAAAATTGGTCTTTCTCTAATTTAGAAATTCAACTCTTAGATCTGGTCTATCCTTTTCTATCACTATTTTAAAACAAATAGAATTATGGTCGCTGGCTCCAAAGTGCTCCCCCATTGACACCTCAGTCACCTGCCCTACCTTATTTCCCAAGATTAGGTCAAGGTTTGCACCGTGTCTAGTAGGCACATCCACATACTGAATCAGAAAATCGTCTTGTACACACTTAGCAAATTCGTCTCCATCTAAACCTTTAACAGTATGGCAGCCCCAATCAATGTTTGGAAATTTAAAATCCCCTACCATACCTACCCTATTATTCTTACATATAGCTGAGATCTCCTGACAAGTTTGTTTCTCAATTTCCCTCTGACTATTAGGGGGTCTATAATACAATCCCAAGAAGGTGATCATCTCTTTCTTATTTCTCAGTTCCACCCAAATAACTTTCCTGGATGTATTTCCGGGAATATCCTCCCTCAGCAAATATTGGAATGCTATCCCTTATCAAAAATGCCGCTCTCCCCTCTTCTTTTGCCTGCCTTTCTATTTCTGCGGTAGCATGTGTATCCTGGAACATTAAGCTACCAGTCCTGTCCATCCCTGAGCCATATTTCGGTAATTGCTATGATATCTCAGTCCCATGTTCCTAACCATGTCCTGAGTTCATCTGCCTTCCCTGTTACATCCTTGCATTGAAATAAATGCAGATTAATTTATTAGTCCTACCTTGTCCCTTCTTGCCCTGACTGTTTGACTCACTTCTGTTCTCAACTGTACTCGTCTCAGATTGATCTCTTTCCTCACTATCTCCCTGGGTCCCACCCCCACCTTATTAGTTTAATTCCTCCTGAGCAGTTCTCGCAAATGTCCCTGCCAGTATCTTAGTCCCCTTCCAATATAGGTGCAATCCATCCTTCTTGCAGAGGTCACGCACAACCCCAAAAGATATTCCAATGATCCAAACATGTGAATCCTTCGCCCATACACCATCTCTATCTTCCTATTCCTGCCCTCACTCGCTCGTAGCACTGGGAGTAACCCAGATATTACTATCCTTGACGACATAATTTTTAAATTTATGCCTAACTCTCTGTAATCTCCCTTCAGAATCTCAACGTTTACTCTTCCTATATCGTTGGTTCCAATATGGACAATGACCTCTTGCTGGCCCCTCTTGCCCGTGAGAAAATTCTGCACCCTCTCTGAGACATCCTTGATCCTGGCACCAGGGAAGCAACACACCATTCTGCTTTTTCGCTGCTGGCCACAGAAACATCTGTGTGTACCTCTGACGACAGAATCCCCTAACACAATTGATCTCTTGGAAGCCGACATACCCATCGTTGCATTAGAGCCAGTCTCAATACCAGAAACTTGGCTGTTATTGCGACATTCTCCTGAGAATCCATCACTCCCTACATTTTCCAAAACAACATACCTATTTGAAATGGGTAGATCCACAAATGACTCCTGCCCTAGGTGCCTACCTCTCTCACCCTTCCTGGAGTTAACCCATCTCTGCGACTGTATCATAGACTTTGCCCCCATCCATCACATTCTGTTGCTGTTGAAACTTCCTCATTGCTTCTACCTGTCTCTCCAACCGATCCATTCGATCTGATAAGATTCGCTCCAAAAACATTTATGGCAGATAAAATCCACAGTAAACCTTAAACTCCCTTTAAATCCCAAATCTGACAAGAAGTACATATCACTGCAAAGGCCGTTTTTGCTCCTTCACAATCTACAGAACAGAAAATAACACTGTTGTATTCCTCTACAAAACTCTGCCCCAGGTTAAATTAATAGTTATGGCTTATATTTAAGTTTAATCAAGAGACTTATCTCCAAAAACATATAATCAAGAAAGAATCCACTCTACTCACTACTGCAGCCTTTCTATTGGACAGACTTAAAACAACGATTAACTTATCTGATTCTGTGCTGTGAACTTCGCCCAAACAGATTCCTCCAAGATTAGTTGTGAAATTCAATTTTCGTTAATTTTCCCAGATGCACTTCGATGTCCAGCGACACATGAATTCAAAAACAGCAAAGGCACTAACTGTGCAGGTTCTCTGTCTCTCTCTGTCTCTCTCTGTCTCTCTCTGTCTCTCTCTCTCTCTCTCTCTCTCTCCTGGACTCTCCTCACATTGTGCCTTCTTTGTCTGTTGTCTGTTCTTCTCCCTTTTAAAAACTGCTGTTGTTTTGACTTTTTTTCCCCAAAGTTCCAAAACTATGCAACAGCATATAAAACAGTAATTGATGTTCCTGGAATTCGAGAAGATCAGCTCCAACACCTAAAATACCTCAAAAATATGAGCAGCTGTTACAGCCAGAAATTTTTCCCTCCTTCAACTTGGATTACTTTATCTTGGATCTGTTTATGACCTAAACTTACTAACTTGGTCTGCCATGCGGAATCGTGCCGAATGCCTTACAGATGTCTGTATAGACAGCGTCTACCACACTACCATCACCAAATATCTTTGTCAGCTGGTCAAAAAAATGTAATCAACATTGTTAGACATGATTCCCCACGCACAAAGCCATGTTGACTATCCTTAATCAGTCGTTGCATTCGCCTCACAATCCTCTTCAACATCGTGCCCACCAATGACGTCAGGCTCACCGATCTATAGCTTAGGTCATTATTCCCTTTCCTCGTCCCACGCTTCCACTGATCACTGCAAATGTTAATGTAATCGGGTTGGTGATATGATCAATAATATAGGCCTCAGACTGGGTCAGGGTTAGGAAGAAGTCTGGAAGAATTCTTTAATCTGCTAACATTAACAAGTGTTTGACCCAAGCAAAGTTAATCAAACTACAATAAAAAGATGGATGACTCACAGTTTGGATATTGCAAATGTGTACACCAGTGTTTCCCTTTCTAAAAATACTGACACATGCATACGTTTGATGACAAACTGAAAAACAATATCTCTGTAGAGTGTTAACTTGCTCAAACATTAATTGAATTCATGCTGAAAGGCCGAAATGAGGGATTATCCCAAATATCTATCATTTTATGAAGTTATCCTGCTCTTTTTCACTTCAGGGAATTACAAAAACACACAGTACATCAGGTGTGGTTTCTGCAATGGCCTGTACAAATGCAGTAAAACATCCTTCAGATCATACCCGACACCCTTTGCAAGAAACAGTATCATTCCATTTATTTTCCAAATCACTTGCTGCATCTAAAGTCTAACTTGATGTGATTCCTGTACCAGGATAAACGACTCCCTTTCTACTACCGAGTTCTTCATTCTGCCTCCAGTTATATAATTTACTGTTTTTTTTTATTCTTCCTCCAAAACACAAAGTTTCTATCACTCACAGTATACTGTTTTTTGAAGAAGGTGTGCTCATTGCCCTCTTCTGTCTGTATCCCATTGCAGATGCTCTGCCTCAACTTGGCATCTTATTGAATGACTATCCTAGTGTATGAGGTCCAATTCATTCAGCTCCTTCATCCAAATCATTAATCTGGATTGTTAACTGATGATAAACTCACACTGATCCCTGAGGAATTCCACGAGTTACAGCTTTCCAACCTGAAAACATGTAATCATCTCAACTCTCTACTTCCTGGTATCTGACCTGTTCCTCTGTAACAATCTAGGGAGTATGTAAGGCCTCCTCTGTGCTGTATTGCTGGTTGTGGAGGTGTTTCTAAGCTCAGCAATACTCCATCAAGGCCATTTGTTGTCAGAGCTGGAGATCGTACTGTCAATGGTACTGATGCCTGAGAGTTTAAAAGATCAGCACAACATATCGACTAACATTTGAGTAGAAAACTACACGGTTAAGCATGCTGTCTTTCACATGCAGCGATGGATCCATTCTGTGACGGATGTCGAGGACGTGGGGGCATTTCTCATTAACATGTGTCCCTTTATCAAGACAACGATTAAAGATAATCTTCATCAGTAATTTCAATTTTGGCTGTTGGTGGTGTGTTGAAAAATTCCTGCAAACACTACACATTAAATTTTGCAATTGTCTATGAGGGGCGATCTGAAAGAGCTTCATAAAATCATCAGAAGCATGGATCGGTTAAATAGGCAAAGTCTTTTTTCCCAGGTAAGTTGGGGAAGTTCAAAACTAGAGACCATAGGTTTAGGGTGAGTGTTAAAAGTTTTTTAAAAGACCCAAGGAGCAAAGTGGTGTGTGTATGAAATAAGCTGCCCGAGAAAGTGGTGCAGGCTGGTACAATTACAACATGTAAAAGACATCTGGATGGGGATATGAACAGGAAGGATGCGGAGGGAAATGGGCCAAATGCTGGCAAATGAAAGTAAATAAGTTTAGGGCATCCGATTGGTAGGGTTCAGATGAACCAAAGGGTCTGGTTCCGTGCTGTCTCTCTGCGACTGAGTACTTTATGCTTTTCCTCTGCAATTCCATGTGCTGGGGGTGGGGGGAAGTGGGGAGAATTGGCCATCTCCTGTCTCATTGCAACGATGCTGAGTGGCTGAATGGGATCTTTCCCTCCATCTATAACAGCATCGAGAGGTGCAGGGAAAGAAAACACTTGGGCTAGGAGCAGTAATCTGCCATTCGGCCCATCGACCCTGTTGCTCAATGGCGAAAGATCACGGCTGGTCTGTTTGTGGCTGGACATCTCTTTCCTGACCTTTCCCAAGACGTATTGACTCTCCCGCCCATTGAAGATCGGTGAGGTCTGCTTCGAATATCTCCAATGACCCAATGTTCACTGTTCCTCGGGAATGACTGCACCACAGGCAGCACAGCATTAAAGCAGAAAGGAACATCTTTACCTCAGTCTTGAATGGGAGATCTCTTAATTTGAAAGTATGTTAACATCACAGCAAGTCACTTTCGCTTTTGAGAATTCAGGACACATCAAACAGGAAAAGACAGACCATTCAGCCCCTCAAACCTATCCCACATTCCTATTAACTCTGTTCAGTAAAGCATTCATCAGACTCAACCTTCACTGCTCTCTTGGGTAGACATTTCCGATACTGTAAACCGTACAGCATACGAAATTGGAGCAGAACTGGACTATTTGGCCTATTGAATCTGATCTGCTGTTTGATTATGCCTGACATGTTTCTCAACACAATTCTCCTGCCTACTCTCTGTAACACTTGATCCCTTTATTCATCAAAAATTATCAATCCCTGTTTTAAAGACAGAACTGTGCCTGTGTATCCGAATTGTACCAGACTCCACTATTTCCTTTGGTAGCTCATTCCAAACACGCATCTCTGTGCAATGGGAACTCATTTGCTTTGGGGGTGAATCATTGAATCTTGTGTGTGTATGTTTCGGGTTATTGGTAGGAGACAGTGGTGGAGGAGGGTAGTCTTTCCGACTGGAGGCCTATGAGCAGTGGCGTTCCACAGGGATTGGTGCTGGAGCCATTTTGGGTTGTCATTTACATCAATGATTTAGATGAGAATTGCAGAAGGCATGGTTACCATGTTTACGGATGGCACCAAGATTAGTTATATGGTGAACAGTGAAGAACGTTTTATCAAGTTACCAAGACACTTTTACAAATTGGATCAATCAATTATAGAGTTTGTCAGTACAGAAACTGACCCTATGGTCCAACGCATTCGTGCCAAACAGAGGTCCTAACTTATTTTAGCTTTATTTTCCAGCATTTTTGCCATATCCGTCGACACCCTTCCTATTCATATACCAATGCAGATGCCTTTTAAACGTTGTCATTGTACCAGATTCTACCATTTCCTTTGGTAGCTCATTCCAAAAACGAATCATCCTCTGTCTGAAAATGTTCCCCTCCGGACCATTTTAAATCTTGTTCATGTTACCTTAAATCTGTGTCCTCTAGCTTTGGACTCCCCAATCCTGGGGAAAAGACATTGGCTGTTCACATATCCATGCCCCCTCATGATTTTATAAACCTTTACAAGTTGCAACTTTAACTTGAATCAACACAAATGGCTGTACTTTCAGTCATCCCGGGCCGTGCATTCTGTAATTCAGTACTGAAACATCTTCCTTCTCCATCAAATCACATTTCTAAAATCATTTTAATCAACGTGTTCAGACATATCATGAAACACGTCTGTAAGACTTGTATCTAGAACTTTGGGCCCAGAGGTAGGGACACTACCACCACTTGGCAAATGTCCCTGAAGTTGCAACATTAATCTCCTGTGAGTTTGTTCATCACCCTGTTCTGACATGCATGACACGCCTACATGACAGGAACGACCTGAATCCAAACCTTTTTGTCCACCACTATGGACACTACCACACAAGTTCAGGAATTAGATTCGAATCCAGAGCTCTGAGTCAGAGGCAAAGGCATTGCCAACTGCACAAGAACTCGACCATATCCAGAGTTTGGGTCAGATTTGAAATGCCAGCTTTCAGAGCGGTATGGATTCAGTAACATCTGGTTAACTTTACTGAATTAAATAATTAAAAGAATTGCATTGGTAAAAGATACAATGTATTTACTTCAACTGCAGGATGTCGCGTGCATGTGGTCTGCCATCAAGATAAACTGGAAACATCTTTAATTGCTTGGCTAGGATTTCCAGCTGGAAAACACCGATCAGTATTTCCCATCTGTAACGTGTGGCTGCCCTCTTCCTAAAGCCATTAAATGATATAAGGCAGCCGATTACATTCCAGCCTCTCTCCTACGGTAATATCACTCACTGGGCAAAGGAGTGGCAAATGGAGTTCAATTTCAATAAATGCGAGATATTCCACTTTGGTAAAACAAACAAGGAGAACACATATACGATGAAATCTAAGGATATTGGTAGTGTCATAGAGCAGAGGGACCTAGGGGTTCCGGTTTAATTCTTTGAAGTTTGCATCATGCTCAGATCTTTCAGGACAGGAGTTGAGACGTTATGTTCAGGTTGCACAGGACATTCGTGAGACATCTATTGAAATACTGTGTGCAGTTCTGGTCGTCCTGTTTCACTGAGGATATTATTCCGCTGGAGAAGGTTCAGAAGAGATTTACCAGGCTGTTGCTGGGAATGGAGTGTTTGAGTTATAAGAATAGGCTGGGACTTTTTCTCCTGAAGCGTAGGAGGTTGAAAAGTGACCAGCACGGGAGGCACAGTGGCTCAGTGGTTAGCACTATTGCCTCACAGCACCAGGGTCCCAGGTTCGATTCCAGTCTAGGGCAACTGCCTCATGTCTGCTCTTGTTTCCTCCCACTGTCCACAGATGTGCAGGTCAGTTGAATAGGTCATGCTAATTTGACCATGGTGTTAGATGCTTTAGTGAGGAGGAAGTGGATCTGGGTGAGCTCCTCTTCAGAAGGTAGGTGTGGAATTGTTGTGCCAAAGGGCCTGTTTCCACACTGTAGGGTATCTAATCCAGTCTTGCAGATGTCTATGGAACAATAATTGGCTACTAATGATAAATACATCTCATCAAGAGACCCAGCAACCACTTCTGAACCTTCGCACAGAGTTCCCGGGTACACCTGATCGGGACCCAGGAAGTGTTGCTTTATACTCAACATGTGGTTCGTATATGGAATGAACTCCCTGAAGAAGTGATGTATTGTGGGTAATTTTACAATTAAAAAAAAATTGATGAAGTACATGAATTAGACAAGGTTTGGAAATGAATGTGTCAAGTGCAGGCAGGCGGGACCGGTCTAGTTTGGGATTATGGTCAGCATGGACTGTATGACCCGATAGTACTATGTCCAAATCCCCTGTATAACGCTATGACTGTATGTGTGATTGTGTGCTCAAATATGTACCTTCATATTTCTGTACGTGTTTGTCTATTTCGGTGTGTCTATTTGTGTCTCTGTGTGCCTCTCTGCGTGCATTTATCTCTCTGTGCATGTTATGTGTGTCTCTGCATTAGTGTGGGTGTGTATGTTTGTGTCTCTGTCTCTGCATCTCTGTGCAATGGGAACTCATTTGCTTTGGGGGTGAATATTTGAAATTGGGGTGAAAGTCTCTTTCACTCCGTCCCTCTCCCTCTGTCTGTCCCGCTTTTGTTTGAAGTGATACAATGCACTGGTGGTCTGATTTACGACTTTTCAATCCTTTCTTACACGGAAGAATACATGGAAGGCTAAGTTACTAAACATTGCAAGTCACAGAAAGAGCAATAATTCATCTCATCTCCTGACAAAATGGATCGCTCGGAGTTGCTTGTGTAGAATTGCAATTGAAGTACTCTTTAACATATACAGTGTGTATAAGTAATATTTCCCAAAGACAAATTATTTCCACGTTGTAGAGGGGGCACAGGCATTTCTCCACATGAGTATATTACATTCTGAGGGCATCAGTATAACAACAATCCTCTCTGCATCAAACTTGTGTGTGTGTCTGTGTTTGCGTGTATGTGTCTGTTTTGTGTGTTTGTCAGTGTGTGCGTGTGTCAGTGTGTGTAAGTGCGAGTGTGTCTGTGTTTGTGCATGTGTGTGAATAAGTGCGTGCGTGAGTGTGTATGTGTCAGTGTATGTGTGTTTCTGTGTTTGTGCCCATGTCTGTGTGTTAGTGCATGTGTCTCTATATGTGGCTGTGTGTGTCTGTGTGCGTTCATGTGTATATCTGTGTCTGTGTGTATCTGTGTCTGTGTGTCTCTGGGTGTGTGCATGTATCTGTGTGTGCCTGTGTGCGTGTGTGTCTTTGTGCCTGTGTCTGTGTTGTGTGCATGAGTCATTTTGTGTGTGTACGTCTGTGTGCATGTGTGTGTGGGTAGTGCGTGTATGTGAATTTGTGCATAGATATGCGTGTGTACGTGTCTTTGTGTGCGTGCATGCATATATATGCGTGTGTGTCTGTGTGCCTGTATGTGTATATTCGTGTGTGTGTGCGTGTGCTTGCATGCGTGTGTAGTGTCTCAGTGCTTGAGTGTGTATGCCTGTGTGTAAGCGCCCATGTATGTGTGTGCACGCACATGCACGTGCATGCGTGTGTGTAGGTCTTTGCATGTGTGCGGAGTTTGTGTGTCTGTGTAGGTGTGGAATGTGTGTGTCTGTGTGTCTTTGTGCGTCTGAGTGTGTGGTGTGTGTCTCTGTGTGTGTGCATCTGTGTGCGTGTATGTCTGTGTTTGCGTGTGTGCATAGTGTGATCTGTGGTTGTCTGCATAGTGGAGTGTGAGTGTGTGTATGGTGTATGAGTGTGTGTGGCGTGTGCACCTTTCACTGTGTGTCTGTGTGCATGTATCTGTGTGTAACAGTGGATGCACATCTCTGTGTCTGCATGTGTGCGTCTGTGTGTGCCTTTGCGTGTGGTGGGTTTTTGGCATGTGTGTCAGTGTCTTTTTGAGTGTGTGTCTGTATGTGAGAGAGAGCGTGTGACTGTACCTTTGTGGTGTGTGTGTTTGCCTCTATATCTGTGTGTGTGTGGCTGCATGTATGTGTGTTTGTGTTGGTGTCTGTATGTGTGTGTGGTGTGGGTGTCTGTGTGTGGTGTGTGTGCGTTCTGTGTGTGTGGTGTGTGGGTGTTGGTGTGTATGCATGTGGTGTGTAGATGTCTCTGTGTGTGCGCATGTTTGTATGTGCCTGTGTGTATGTATGTGTCTGTGTGTGGAGTGTGAGTGTGTGTGTGGTGCTTGCGTGTGTTTGTGTGTGTGTTTTTCACGATGTGAGTGTGTGTTGGTTTCAGCTGGGGTCTGCAGACGCTGGAGATCAAAGCTGAAACTTTATTGCTGGAACAGCACAGCAGGTCAGGCAGCATCTAGGGTTTGGTTGTTGGTTTCAGTACGTGTGTGGTGTATGGGTGATTGTGCGTGTGTTTGGTGTGTAGGTGTGTGCGTGTTTGCATCTGTGTGTCTGTTTTTGTGTGTGTGTCTGTGTGTTTCTGATTTGTGTGCTGTATCTGAGTGTCTCTCTGTATGTTTGTGTGTGATGTGTGACCCTGAGTGTTTTTGTGTGTATGCGAGTGGTGTGTCGTTGTCTCAGTGTGTGTGCATCGTGTATGTGTCTGTGTGTGTATGCCTGTATCTGTGTGTGTGGAGTGTGATTGTATATGTGTGGTGTTCAAGTGTGTGTCTGTATTTGTGTTTGTCACTATTTGGCTGTGTGTCGGTTTCTGTACGTGTGTGGTGTATGGGTGTCTGTGTGTGTTTGGTGTGAAGGTGTGTGTGAGTTTGCATCTGTGTGTCTATTTGTGTGTGTGTGCACTCGTCTTTGTGTATGTCTTTCTGATTTGTGTATTGTGCCTGAGTGTCTCTCTGTGTTTGTGTGGGATATTTGAATTTGTGTGTGAGTGTGTTTATCTCTCTCTCTCTCTGTTGATGGTGCTGTGAGTTGCAGATCTCTCTCCGTCCCTCGCAGACTGATGGTTTTCACCCTCACTGCCACCTGTACAAGGGACAGGGATGTGTTGGGGGGCGCAGAGAGAGTTAGAACAACAGGAAGTTCAGTAGGTCTGGCAGCATCTGTGGAGAGAAATAAAGGCTGACGTTTCGGGTCGAGTGACCCTTGCTAAGAACTCATGTCGGTGGATATTACCTAACTTTAAACACCACAGAGCCTGCCAGACTGGCCCCACATGGATACACTAAGATACACACACACAAATACAGAGACATAGAGATACTCACTAAGACACCGACACTAACACAGACATAGAAAATCTGTCAGTATTTCTCTTGCTCAATGGTGAGCTGGTCAATATTTTACTCATACTGTCTGGTGTATGCTTAGACAGTGTGTTAGAATTGCTAACGCCAGTGGGTATGTCAGTATTTCTGTGTGGACTCTGACTGTAGGACAATTTCAATATTCGCAGGAAGCAAACCTGGAAGAATTGTAAAGTGTGTGGTGGACAGTGTGGAAGTGCAACAGGACAGTGACATGTTGGTGCAATGTTCAAGTGAATGGCAGATGGGGATCAATGCAAAGCAGTTTTAGGTGATGCATTTTGGTAGGAAGGAAATTGAAATACAATATAAAACATGCTGTATCATTATAAAAGGAGTGCAGGAGCAGAGGGCCCTGGGTGTATATGAGCACAGACTATTGAAGATGTCAGGACAAGTGACGAGAGCAGAAGCTATCACAGATTAGTTTCAGTATCTGAGCTGTTTACAGAGGGAGGTGAAGAAGGGAATATCCATCCTCCCTTCCTGGGAGGTGGTGCTGACGATGTGCTGTGAGCCCACCCTCCTGCCCACCGAGACCATGGGGATTCCATTTGTACCAGCTCGACACAAAAGGGAGATGCCATCAGGGCCACAGCTTCTAAGTTGTGCCGGGGGGAAACGGAGCTGCCAGTGTGTTTAAAGTGAGAATTGCCATTCACTGAACATTGCTCCTTACTCGATCGGTGGGAAGTGGATGTTTCAGAATGTCCACCCGCGGTGTCCCTGTCCTCTCCGGCTCCTACCAGGGTCCTCCCCACATGGCGGGGGTGGGGTACGGATAGATGGCACTCCAACACCCGGCTTGACACTTTCTGTCCTATTCCAGGCTGTTGCTCCTGGAACGGGAGAAAGGGAGGGAGGGATGGAAGTGAGGGTGGGAATGGATGCCCCTGCTATTAGTGCTGGTGTAGGTGGGGAAGGGAGAGGGGTTCGGGAGGAGTCAGTCCACAGTGTTGTATCCATGCAGTGTTATTAGTGTGTGGGAGTGGGATGGGGTAAAATGGAAGCAAGAGAGAGGGGGTGAAGTTGCTGCATGCAGTAGTGAGAGTGGTGGACCATGAGCCCTGCTCGGGGGTCGAGCTATAACAGATATACAGTGTGTGTACGGGAGCAGAGAGAATACGGTGACCCTTATCCTGACAGAGTGGGGAAGGTTATCGATGCTTGTCTTGTATTGCTGGACATTTCTTCAGACCGCAGATACTGGACTGAGCTGGGTGGTGAGCTCAGACTCGGTGGGTCTGGTGGTATGGCCCCCTCTGGGAAGAGAATGGTCCCCCTCTGTACGAGCCCAATCACCAGGACGTCCGTGCCCCTGTCAACAAACCGTGGTGTAATTGTCCCTTATCTGCCATGCTCGGGGTAAACTGTGCAGCCCAGCTCCAAACTAAGAAAGCTCAACCGCGTGCCCACTGGCCTTTTAAAGATGGCACCAGTGTCAGGGATCACGGAATAACCAGGGGTACCCGGGTGATGGTGTGGACCTCCCATTGTGATGGGTGGGAAATTCAGGCTGGTATTGAATGAAAGGGTCACCATGGGGTGGGTGGGTAGTTAATGAGGTGAGTCCGAAAAGATAGCACCAGGAAATTAGCTCAGCCTCGTGCACACAACCCTCTGTCACACTCAATGAAAATCAAACAAAGATAAATTATTGTTAGAATCTGCCCAATGAAACTAATTTCAGTTACAAAGATGTAGGACAAATGTTCATCTGACCTCACACCAATATCCCTTTTTACCATCTTTCCTGGGAAGTCTGGCTCGTGTTACAGGATGCTATCAAAGTGTCGATATTACAGCATTCTGAGACCTGGGAACACATCCTTCCATGAAACTGTCTCTCAGTCTCCCCCTCTGCCTACTTCCCAAACCCCTCCCATGTGGTGATATTGAAGGTGATTCCGCTGCCATCTCTCTCTGGCAGTGATGTTTACATCCACAGCACCCCCTTGTCATGGCACAATGGAGATATGGAGCTGTAAATGGATGGTAGATGCACATCTGTCACTTCCAGGATGGGAAGCATGTTTCCCCGCGCTGGGCATGGATCGAACACAGTGATACAGATCAATGCACTGGGGTGGTGTACACAGTCCTACATGCTAGGAGGGTAACTGCTCCTGGTTTACAGATATATGCAGTGGGGCATTGTACACAGCTCAACATACTGGGTGGGTAACAGCTCCTGCTTTTCAATTCAATGCACTGGGGTGGTGTATACAGTCCTACATGCTAGGAGGGTAACTGCTCCTGGTATACAGATCAATGTGCTGGGGTTGTGTACACAGACCTACATGCAGGAAGGTTAACTGCTCCTGGTTTACAGATCAATGCACTGGGGTGGGGTACACAGTCCTACATGCTGGGAGGGTAAATGCTCCTGGTTTACAGGTCAATACACTGGGGTGGTGTACACAGTCCTACATGCTGGGAGGGTAAATGCTCCTGGTTTACAGATCAATGCACTGGGGATGTGGACACAATGCACTGGGGTGGGGTACACAGTCGTACATGCTGGGAGGGTAAATGCTCCTGGTTTACAGTTCAATGCACTGGCGTGGTGTAAACAGTCCTACATGCTGGGACGGTAACTGGGTAACTGCTTCTAGGTTACAGATCAATGCATTGGGTTGGTGTACATAAGTCTACATGCTGGGAGGGTATGTGCTTCTGGTTTACAGATCAATGCGCTGGGGTGGTGTACACAGTCCTACATGCTGGGAGAGTAACTGCTCCTGGTTTACAGATGAATGCACTGGGGTGGTGTACACTGTCCTACATGCTGGGAGGGTAACTGGTCCTGGGTTACGGATTAATTCACGGGTGTTCACTGGACGGGTCGCCGTGCTGGTCACACTTTCTGTTAGAGGTTGATAGATAATGCAATGATGTGGTCTCCACAGCTCCCCGTGCTGCAAGGATATCTAATCCGGGTTTATAGATCAAGGCCCTGCTGTGGTCTCCACAGATCCCCGTGTTGGACAGGTATCTAGTCTGGGTTGTTAGATCAATACACTGCTGTGGTCTGCACAACTCCCCGTGTTGGACAGATATCTAATCCGGTTTTTATAGATCAATGCACTGCTGTGGTCTGCACAGCTCCCCGTGTTGGACATGTATCTAATCCGGGTTTATAGATCAATGCACTGCTGTGGTCTGCACAACTCCTGGTGCCGGACTGATATATGGTCTGGGTTTATAGATCAGGGCACTGCTGTGGTCTGCGCATTGTTCCACTCTGGACAGATTTCTGGATTGTATTGATCAGTGCAATGGATGAATCCAGACAGATTGCTGGGTTGTGCTGAACAGTGCATTGGCCTGGTGTACACAGTGTTCCACGGTGAACAGACATCTCCTCTGGGTTTAGGGTGTCTGGGCTAGTTCTGTGATGTGGATTGAGAATGTGGTATATCTCACCAATTCAGCTGATCTGGCAATGCCTTTAGTTCCCATTCCTGTGGTTGGACCCTCCGTCTCTCACCCCATTAATGTTACAGTGTGCCTAGACACAGTACATCATGTTGGTGGGGTTGTTAGGGGGGAAAGGTGATGGACAGGTCAAGGAGATCCACGGAACGTTCTGTCCCAACATTCTATATCTGACACACCCGGAACGTATTGTCCCAAACATTGTATAGCCGACATTCCCCGGAATATTCTGTCCCCAACATTCTAGAACCGATATTCCCCGGAACGTTTTGTCCACGACATTCCATAACTGACATTCCCCGGAACGTTCTGTCCCCACGATTCTATAACCGACATTCCCCGGAACGTTCTGACCCCGACATTCTGTAACTGCCATTCCCCGGAACGTTCTGTCCCCAGCATTCTATAACCGACATTCCCCAGAACTTTCCGTCCCCGACATTCCATTTCTGACATTCCCGGAATGTTCTGTCCCCAACATTCTTTAACTGACATTCCCCAGAACGTTCTGTTCCCAACATTCTATAACCGACTTTCCCGGAACATTCTGTCCCCGACATTCTATAACTGACATTCCCCGGAACGTTCCGTCCCCAACATTCTATAACTGACATTCCCCGGAACGTTCTGTCCCTGACATTCTATAACTGACATTCCCCGGAACGTTCTGTCCCTGACATTCTATAACTGACATTCCCCGGAACGTTCTGTCCCTGACATTGTTTGTGAACGGCCGGACGTCAGTGAATTGAACAAACGAAAAGATCCCGAGGGAAGAGATCCTGTTCCAGGGAGAAGGAGACACTGTTCCGAATGCCCCTCAGGCAGTTAAAGGGGTGAATACGTTTTCCCTGCGTTTACATTTCTTCACGACACAGGATCAACCACAATTTAGACCAACATACAGAAATTCCCAAACTCCGTTTGTCTTCAGGAAACTGGGAGAGAATCATTCAAGACAGCAACGTTTCCACCTTCCGTATTAGGAACTGGGAAGGAGTGACCTGTGTCTGCTCTCGAGTGATCGAGTTTGTGGGAATGTGCGAAAAACCATCTGTCCTTATGGATGTGTCTCTGTGTGTTTGGGGAGGGAGGGTTTCTTGTGGTTTTTGTCACATTTTTGTCAGTAATTCAGACCTTCCCATTTGTGATTCCAACTCCAATTATTTTAATAAATCCCTGAATACAGGGACACATTTGAAAATCTTACTGGGTCCCCAATCAAACGGGGTCACTTTTCCTCTAGGCTGATGGATAATGTATTTGTTTTCCTTCCTTACAGTTAACGTAGTGACCATCTACGTCCTGCTTTATAAAGACTGTGGATTTTCTCCATGTGTCAGACGTTACCTGGGGGCCATGGCAGCGGCGGATCTCCTGGTCATTATCCTCGACCTGATCCTGAGACACATTCCCATTGTTTATCAGGAACAGTTTTATTTCCTGAAGGACTCCGTCCCCGTGTGTAATATCCACGCCGTCCTGCTTTATGCAGCCACTGACTGCTCTGTCTGGTTCACCGTCACTTTCACCTTTGATCGGTTTGTGGCCATTTGTTGCCAGAAGCTGAAAAGTAAATATTGCAGTGAGAAGACGGCGGCTGTGGTTCTGGGAGCAGTGACTGTGCTGAGCTGTTTAAAGAACATTTCCTGGTATTTTATGCTCGCGGCTCGGTATTTGCTGTTGAATGTCCCCCGGTTTTGTGATTTAAGAATCGGTGTTCTATTCTCCAGTGTCTGGGTCACGGTCCAGTTCCTCCACAACATTCTAACCACGTGTGTCCCATTTCTCCTGATTCTGCTGCTCAATGTTCTCACCGTCAGACACATTTTAGTGACCAGCAGAGCCCGCAGGAGACTCCGCGCTCACACCAATGGGGACGCTCAGTCTGACACAGAAATGAGAAACCGAAAAAAATCCATCATTTTACTGTTTGTGATCTCAGCCAATTTCATCCTGTTATGGTCAATGTTCATGCTGTATTCTATATGGTTCCGGATGTGGGATATTGGGTATCGGTCTTTGAGTCTCGATTTCTTTGTGCGGGAATTGGGCTTCATGCTGCAGCTCCTCAGTTGCTGCACAAACACCGCGATTTATGCCGTGACCCAGACTAAGTTCAGGCAGCAGCTGAAGAATGTGCTGAAATATCCCTTCACCCAAACACATCCATCAATCAAATTCCCTCATTAATCAATCCATCCGGGATTTTCACATTTCAGTTCAGTGTTTCAGTGATGGAGCAGCCTGTCGCTATGGTAACAGACCGAGGGTAGCGCTGGCTTGTCCATCCTTATTTCACAGGATGGTTAGAGAGAAACATTTCAATGTTTCTCACAACTCAGGGGCCAGTGAGAAAAGACACCATCCCACTGACTGTGTCCATTACTTCCATTTGTAAACAATAAAAACTGTTCATTAAAGCGTGCCGAACAGCAGAGTGACCGATGTTGTTGTGTGTCTTTGTGTTGGAGAAGCTGAGCTGGAGAGAGACAGACTCAGCCCCAAGTTCTGGTCCTCAGGGAAAGGGAAGGCACCGCGCCCTGAGCTCAGGAGCTGGGTTTAACTCCCTCTGTCCTTACTTTTCCTTCTGGTTCTCCCACTCCAACTTGGCTCTCAGCAGAATTCACCTTGCTCCCTCTGTCACTCTCCCTCCATATATCCCTCCCACTCTCACACTGCACTGCTATTTCCCTCTCCTTTTCCCAATTACACACTCATTCCACTGTCTTTGCCTTCCCCAATCTCATCCACTCTCTCTCCATCTTGCAATCATATCCTCCCAATGTTACTGTCTTCCTCGAATCCTTCAGTGCTGGGGGAACAGAAGAGGGTTGTCGATCTTCAGGCCGATGTTAGGGAACAGAGATTGGGACAACATGTCATGCCATTGCTAGGGCAACAGTATGGAGCTTGAGCCAAGCTCCATTGCCCGGGGACATAGTGGGTGTGAGAACACGAGGCGTTACTAGGAGTTAACAGGGGGAGTGGCACCACAGGCTGTGGCTGAGACTGGTACAACAGGATATCACAAACAGAACACATTGTGTTGGACATACTGTCTGTTACTCAGGGAATAGAATGGGGATGGGGTTAAAGGCCATTTAGAGGGAATCAACTGGTGTTCACAGGCAGGAGCTCAGTTTAAGATGTGTGAGGAGTGTGATAGTGGGACGCTGCGTGGGCATGTGAGTGCGATGCTGGGGGAGTGTGCGAGGGAGTGAGCGTGATGGTGGGGGAATGTGTGGGGGACCGAGCGTGACGGTGGGGGACAGTGTGGAGAAGTGAGATTGACGATGGGGGCGTGTGCAGGGGAGTGAACAGGACAATGAGAGTGTGTGGGAGAGTGAGCGTGTTGGTGGGGGAGTGTGCGAGGGAGTGAGCCTGATGTTCGGGGAATGTTTGGGGAGAACGCGTGACAGTGGGGGAGAGTGTGGGCGAGTGAGGGTGACGATGGGGGCGGGTGCATGGGAGTGAACTGGACAATGGGATTGTGCGAGAGAGTGAGAGTGTTGGTGGGGGAGTGGACGGGGTCTGAGAATGAGGGTGGGGCTGTGTGTGTGGGAGTGAGCATTACAGTGGGGGAGAGTGTATTTTAGTGAGTCTGATGGTGAGGTTTTGTGCAGGGTGAGTAAGCATGACAGTGGGGCATTGTATGGTGTAGTGAGTATGATGGTGGGCGACTGTGCAGGAGAGTGAATGTGACGGCAGGGGAGTGTGTGGGAGAATGGTGGAGTATGTGGGGGTATGCGTGACGGTGAGGGTGATGTGGGGCCGTGTGTGCGATGGTGGTGGAGCGTGTAGGGGTCAGGCTGACGGTGATGGAGTGAGTGTGAGGGTGTCAGGGTGACTGTGATGGAGTGAGTGCGAGGGTGAGTGAGGGTGACCGTGATGGAGTGAGTGTAAGGGGGTCTGGGTGACTGTGATGGAGCGAATGTGAGTGGGTCAATGTGACAGTGATGGAGTGAGTGTGAGCGGTTCAGGGTTACGGTGATGGAGTGAGTGTGAGGATGAGTGAGGGTGACTGTGATGGAGCGAGTGTGAGGGGGTCTTTGAGGAGGTGACCAAGCATGTGGATGAGGGTAGAGCAGTGGATGTAGTGTACATGGATTTTAGTAAGGCATTTGATAAGGTTCCCCATGGTAGGTTTATGCGGAAAGTCAGGACGCATGGAATAGTGGAAAATTTGGCCAGTTGGATAGAGAACTGGCTAACAGGTCGAAGGCAGAGAGTGGTGAACGATGGTAAACTTTCAGCCTGGAGCCCAGTTACAAGTGGAGTTCCGCAGGGACCAGTTCTGAGCCCTCTGCTATTTGTAATTTTTATTAATGACTTGGAAGAGGAAGTCGAAGGGTGGGTCAGTAAATTTTCAGACGATACGAAGATTGGTAGAGTTGTGGATAGTGAGGAGGGCT
Source organism: Chiloscyllium plagiosum (assembly GCF_037043375.1). NCBI lineage: Eukaryota > Metazoa > Chordata > Chondrichthyes > Orectolobiformes > Hemiscylliidae > Chiloscyllium > Chiloscyllium plagiosum. Next base: position 69,898,694 of record NW_028270162.1, on the reverse strand, counting down.
GTTTTCGGCTGCAAAGGGATTAGATATGATGCAGAGCTGGGCTGACGAGTGGCAGATGGAGTTAAACTCTGTCAAGTGTGAGGTTGTCCATTTTGGAAGGGCAAATAAGAATGCGGAATACAGGGTTAACGGTAGGGTTCGTAGTAAAGTGGAGGAGCAGCGGGATCTTGGGGTCTATGTTCATAGCTCGTTGAAAGTTGCCACTCAGGTGGATAGAGCTTGTAAGAAGGCCTATGGTGTATTAGCGTTCATTAGCAAAGGGATTGAATTCAAGAGTCGTGAAGTGATGTTGCAGCTGTACAGGACCTTGGTAAGGCCACATTTGGAGTACTGTGTGCAGTTCCGGTCGCCTCACTTTAGGAAAGATGTGGAAGGTTTGGAGAGTGTGCAGAGAAGATTTACCAGGATGTTACCTGGAATGGAGAATAGGTCGTACGAGGATAGGTTGAGAGTGCTAGGCCTTTTCTCATTGGAACGGCGAAGGATGAGGGGTGACTTGAGAGAGATTTATAAGATGATCAGGGGAAGAAATAGAGTAGACAATCAGATACTTTTCCCTCGGGTATCACAGAGTGTTACAAGGGGACATAAATTTAAGGTGAAGGGTGGAAGGTATGGGGGAATGTCAGGGGTAGGTTCTTTACCCAGAGAATGGTGGGGGCATGGAATGCACTGCCTGTGGGAGTGGCAGAGTCAGAATCATTGGTGACCTTTAAGTGGCAATTGGATAGATACATGGATAGGTGCTTAAGCTAGGACAAATGTTCAGCACAACATCGCGGGCCGAAGGTCCTGTTCTGTGCTGTATTGTTCTATGTTCAACGTTCTATGGGTCATGGTAACTGTGATGGTGTGAGTGTGAGGGGGTCAGGGTGACGGTGATGGAGTGAGTGTGAGGGGTTCAGGGTGACGGTGATGGAGTGAGTGTGAGGGTGAGTGAGGGTGACTGTGATGGAGCGAGTGCGAGGGGGTCAGGGTGACTGTGATGGTGTGAGTGTGAGGGGGTCAGAGGGACGGTGATGGAGTGAATGTGAAGCGGTCAGGGTTACTGTGATAGTGTGAGTGTGAGGGGGTCAGGGTGATAGTGATGGAGTGAGTTTGAGGAGGTCAGGTTACGGGGAAGGATTGAGTGTGAGGGGGTCAATGTGACGGTGATGGAGTGAGTGTGAGGGTGTCAAGTTGAAGGTGGTGGTGTGAGTGTGAGGGTGAGTGAGGGTGACTGTGATGGAGCGAGTGCGAGGGGGTCAGGGTGACGGTGATGGAGTGAGTGTGAGGGTGAGTGAGAGTGACTGTGATGGAGCGAGTGCGAGGGGGTCAGGGTGACTGTGATGGAGCGAGTGCGAGGGGGTCAGGGTGACGGTGATGGAGTGAGTGTGAGGGGGTCAGGGTGACTGTGATGGTGTGAGTGTGAGGGGTTCAGATTCACGGTGATGGAGTGAGTGTGAGGGGGGTCAGGGTGACGTTGATGGAGTGAGTGTGCGAGGGTAAGTGTGACGGTGATGGAGTGAGGGTGAGGGGGTCAGGGTGACTGTGATGGAGTGAGTGTGAGGGGGTCAATGTGACGGTGATGGAGTGAGTGTGAGTGCTTCAGGGTGACTGATGGAGTGAGTGTGAGGGTGAGTGAGGGTGACGGTGATGGAGTGAGTGAGGGTTTCAGGGTTATGGTGATGGAGTGAGTGTGAGAGTGAGTGAGGGTGAATGTGATGGAGCAAGTGTGAGGGGGTCAGGATGACGGTGATGGTGTGAGTGTGAGGGGGTCAGGGTGACTGTGATGGTGTGAGTGTGAGGGGGTCAGGGTGTTGGGGATGGAGTGAGTGTCAGTGAGGGTGACTGTGATGGAACAATTGCGAGGGGGTCAGGGTGACTGTGATGGTGTAAGTGTGAGGGGGCCAGGGTGACTGTGATGGTGTAAGTGTGAGGGGGTCAGGGTGTCTGTGATGATGTAAGTGTGAGGGGGTCAGTGTGACGGTGATGATGTAAGTGTGAGGGAGTCAGGGTGACTGTGATGGAGTGAGTGTGAGAGTGTCAGGGTGACGGTGATGGAGTGAGTGTGAGGGGTTCAGGGTGACTGTGATGGTGTGAGTGTGAGGGGGTCAGGGTGACGGTGATGGAGTGTGTGAGGGGTTCAGGGTGACTTTGATGGAGTGAGTGTGAGGGATCAGTGTGACGGTACTGGAATGAGTATGGGGGAGTCAAGGTCACCGTGATGGTGTGAGTGTGAGGGGTTCATGGTGATGGTGATGGAGTGAGTGTGAGAGAGTAAGGGTGACAGTGATGGAGAGAGTGTGAGGGAGTTAGGGTGATGGTGATGGAATGAGTGTGAGGGGGTCAGGGGGACGGAGATGGAGTGAATGTGAGGGGATCAGTTTGACGGTGATGTTGTAAGTGTGAGGGGGTCTGGGTAACGGTGACGAAGTGAGTGTGAGGGGATCAGGATTACAGTGATGGAGTGAGTGTGAGGGGATCAGTGTGACGGTGAGAGAGTGAGTGTGAGGAGATCAGAGAAAAGGTGATGGAGTGACTGTGAGGGGGTCAGGGTGGACGTGATGGATTGAGTGTGTGGGGCTCAGGGTGACTGTGATGGAGTGAGTGTGAGGGGGTCATGGTGACGGTGTTGGAGTGAGTGTGATGGGGTCAGGGTGATGGTGATGGAGTGAGTGTGAGGGTGTCAGGCTGATAATGATGGAGTGAGTGTGAGGAGTTCAGACTGACGGTGACGGAGTGAGTGTGAGGGGGTCAGGGTGACGGTGATGGAGTGAGTGTGAGGGGGTCAGGGTGACGGTGATGCAGGGAGTGTGAGGCGCTCAGGGTGAGGGTGATGGAGTGAGAGTGTGGGGGTCAGGGTGTCGGTGAAGGCGTGAGTGTGAGGGGGTCAGGTTGATGGAGATGGGAGAGGTGAGAGAGTAAGTGAGAGCGCGAGTGAGAGAGAGGTGGCGAGAAAGAGAGAGTGTATGAAGGCGAGAGAGAGTGGGCAAGACAGAGTTAGAGTCTGTGAGAGAGTGATGAGGTGAGAGAGAAAGACGGGACGAGAGAGACATAGAGGCGAGAGAAAGGGAGTGAGAGAGAGAGGGGAAGAGCGAGAGAAGGAGGGGCAAGGACAGGGGGTGAGAGAAAGAAGGAGCCAGAGAGTGAGGCGGTAAACGAGGAAGAATGAGAGAAGGGCAAGAGAGATTGAGGGGGATGTGAGGGACCAAGAGATAGAGAAACAGGGTCCGAGACAGAGAGAGGGAGGCAAAAGAGAGATAGAGGGGGTGAGAAAGAGGGGTCGAAAGAGAGGGGGCGAGGGAGAGAGAAAGGGAATGAGAGAGAGGTAGAAAGAGAGAGGGGAAAAGAGAGAGGGGGAGGGAGATAGAGAGCAAGTGCTAGAACGAGATCGAGAACGAGTGTGATGGGCAGAGAGAGAGAGAACGAGGGCGAGAGAGAGACAGATGGTGAGAGAGACGAGAGAGAGGAAGGGCTAGAAGGAGTGAGGGCTCCGTGAGAGTGGGTTTGACAGAGAGGGGGTGGGAGAAAATGAGGGTGAAAGCAAGAGGGCAGGGGCAAGAGAGGGCGAGAGAGAAAGACAGAGACAGAGTGAGAGGGAGGGAGGGAGAAAAGAAACGAGAGAGAGAGAGAATAAGGGGACAGAAGTGAGTCAGCGAGAGCAAGATAGAGAGAGATAGGTAGAGAGGGGGCACACGTGTGTATGTGTGTGGAAGAGACACAGGGCGAATGAGGGAGAGAGAGATGGAGAGATGGTGAGAGAGAGGAAGGGTGAGAAGCAGAGAAGGGTGCGTGAGAGGACTGTCCAAAGAGAGAGAGAGGACGAAGGGAGCGGCGGGAGAGAGCGAGGGAGCGAAAGAGTGGGGTGAGAGAGGGAGATAGCGAGAGAGACAGGCGAGGAGAGAGAGACAGAGGGCGAGCAGTAGAGAGAGAAAGAGAGGAGCTGAGCAAAAGAGAGAGAGAGGGATGGGGTCGAGAGAGGGGGCAAGAGAGGGAGGGAGATGAAGGCAATAGAGAGAGAGAGACATGGGGGGCGAGAACGAGAGAGAGGGGGAGGAGAGAGAGAGGGAGAAGAGACGACAGTGACGAGACAGAGTGAGTGAGCAAGGGGAGGGTGGGTCCAGAAAGAGAGAAGAGAGAGAGAGACAGAGGGGGGAGAGCGACAGAGCGAGAGTGGGTGATGGAGGGAGAGCGAAGGAGCAGGGAAAGAGAGGGGGCGAGGGAGAGGTGAGAGAGAGTGAGGCGGCGAGAGAGAGAGAGGGAGGGCGGGTGAGAGAGGAGAGTAAGAGATAGAGGGGGCGGGCGAGAGAGAGACAGGGGCCGAGAGAGAGGGGGCGATAGAGAGAGAGGGGGCGGGTGAGAGAGAGGGGGAGCGGATGAGAGAAAGGGGGCGGGTGAGAGAGGGGGGTTGAGAGAGAGAGGGGGCGGGTGAGAGATAGAGGGGGCGAGAGTGAGACGGGGAGGGTGAGAGAGAGGGGGCGTGTGAGAGGGCGAGGTTGAGAGAGAGAGGGCGCGGATGAGAGAGAGAGAGAGAGGGCGGGTGAGAGAGAGGGGCACGGGTGTGAGAGAGAGGGGGCGGCTGAGAGTTGGGAAGAGTGAGAGAGAGGAGCTGGGTGAGTGGGGAGCAGAAGAGAGAGGGTGGCGGTTGAGAGAGGGAGGAAGGTGAGAGAGACGGGGCAGGTGAAAGATAGGGGGTGGCGGGTGAGAGAGAGAGAGGGGCGGGTGAGAGAGAGAGTGCGCGAGAGAGTGAGAAGGGGCGGGTGAGAGGGGGCGCGGGTGAGAGAGATGACGGCGGATGAGGGGGAGGTGAGAGAGAGGGGGCCGGGTGAGAGAGAGGGGGCGGGTGAGAGGGGGGCGGGTGAGAGAGAGGGGCGGTTGAGTGAGAGGGGGAGGTGAGAGAGAGAGAGGGCAGGTGAGGGGGCAGGTGAGAGAGAGCGAGCGGGTGAGAGAGAGAGGACGGGTGAGAGAGAGGGAGGGCGGGTGAGGGGGCAGGTGAGAGAGAGCGAGCAGGTGAGAGAGAGAGAACGGGTGAGAGTGAGGGAGGGCGGGTGAGGGAGAGGGAGCGGGTGAGAGAGTGTGGGCCGGGTGAGAAAGAGGGGGAGGGTGAGAGAGGGGGCGGGTGAGATAGAGGGGGACAGGTGAGAGAGGGGAGGTGAGTGAGAGAGGGGGACGGGTGAGGGGAGCAGGTGAGAGGAGGTGAGTGGGTAGGTGGGTGAGAGAGAAGGGGCAGGTGAGAGAGGGGGCGGGTGAGAGAGAGGGGCGGTGGATGAGAGAAAGTGCGGGTGAGAGAGGGGGTGGGTGAAGGGGCGGGTGAGAGAGAGAGAGGGGGCGGGTGAGAGAGAGAGGGTGCGAGAGAGAGAGGGCGCGGGTGAGACAGGGGTTGGGTTGAGAGGGGGTGGGTGGGCGGGTGAGAAAGGGGGCCAGGTGAGAGAGACAGGAGGGTCAGAGATGGGGAAGCGGGTGAGAGAGAGAGGGGTCCGAGAGAGGGGTGTGAGAGAGGGGAGGCGGGTGAAATGGAGGTGGGAGAAAGAGAGAGGGATGTGAGAGCGAAGGAGGTGGGTGCGAGAGAGAGGAGGGCTGGTGAGAGAGGGGGCGGGTAAGAGAGAGAGGGCGCGTGTGAGGGGGGTTTGGCGAGTGAGAGAGGGGGTGGGAATGAGTGAGAGGGGGCGGGTGAGAAGGGGGCGGATGAGAGAGGGGGCGGGTGAGAAGAGGGGGCGCGTGAGAGAGGGGCGCGGGTGAGAGAGAGGGGGCGAGTGAGAGAGAGGGCGCTGGAGAGAGAGGGGGTTGGGTGAGAGAGATGTTGTGGTGAGAGAGGGGGTGTGCGGGTGAGAGAGAGAGTAGGGTGAGCGAGGGGGAGGAAAGTGAGAGATGAGAGGGTTGTGAGAGAGAGGGGGTCAGTGAGAGACAAGGGGTCAGGTGAGGAGGGGTCGATTGAGAGGGCGGCGGGTGATAGAGAGAGGAGGGTGACAGAGGGGGAGGCAGGGAGAGAGAGAAGGGTGTGAGAGAGGGGGTCGGGCGAGAGACGGGTTTCGGGTGAGGGGGTTGTCGGGTGAGAGGGGGCGGGCGAGGGGGGTGTGGGTGAGAGAGAGAGTGGCGGGTGAGATAGAGGGGTCGGGTGAGAGAGAGGGGTCGGGGGAGAGAGAGGGGTCAGGTGAGAGAGAGGGAGCAGGTGTGAGTGAGGGGGTGGGTGAAATCGAGGAGGTCGGTGAGAGAGAGGGATCAGGTGAGAGAGGGGTCAGGTGAGAGAGAGGAAGCAGGTGTGAGTGGGGGGTGAGAGAGAGTGGGTCTGGTGAGAGAGGGGTACACAGACCTACATGAAAGGAGGCTAACTGCCCCTGGGTAACAGATCAATGCACTGCGATGGGTACAAAGTAGTACATGTTGGGAGGGTAACTGCTCCTGGGTTTCAGATTAATTCACGGCTGATCACTGCACAGTTTACTGTGCTGGTCAGACTATCTGTTTGAGGTTTATAGATAATGCAATGATGTGGTCTGTGCAGCTCCCCGTGCTGGATGGAGTGACTTGTTGAACTTCTCCAAAACAGGAATCTCTCTAAGAGTATCATAGCTTTGTGCTGTTTTTAATACCCTTACAACCTTTCACAATTATTTTGTTTGATACTTTCCAGGCAGGATTCCAACGCTGCAAATCATCAATTCAGTGGCTGTGCTATTTCAGGTTTTGTATTATACAGTACATACAATATGCCCTATACATTGTTGTAGAGAGCTGTTTGTCGATGCATAAATATTGTTTTGCATTGGAGCGGATCTGTTCACATGTAAATAGTACTGTGCATCGAACTATCTCAGTTTAATTAATTTTTTTTTGTATGGGAATTGTATTTATAAATACAAATATTGTTGTGGATGGGAAGTGTTCATATTTATATTTAAATCCTGTTTTGTTATAGAGATGTTAATGCTTTTTCATAAATATTTTTGTGCGTTGGAATTATATGGATTATATCCCAGACCACAACAACTCGCTGCATCAAATCATTTGCCCCCTTGATACATTTTGCTCAATTCGATGAGCCCTGATAAAATCAGCGACAGCACATTTGCCTTGTGTGTCAGAGAGAGTAGTTACATTTCACTTAAACCCTTCCTCAATCTCATTAAGACGTGTTTAATCAAAGAAACAACATGTTTTTACAGTTCAACCAAATAAAATAAAATTTTGTACAAAGTTAGAAAGATAGAATAATCTGGAGTGGAAATGTCCATCCCTGTTTCCCTTCAGTGTTGTTTGGATTTGTTTGGACTGGGAACAGGGACTTCAGTTTAGAAATAATTGAATGAACAGCAGAAAGGAATCTTTTTAATATTTCACTGGGATTTCAGTGAAGATTCTGAAGTATGCTCTAAACCCACCACATGACAAACTATGGTAAACTCCCCGTGGAGCAGTCAGGCAGACTCACGGCAATGTGCTCTGACTCCACTAGAGGGCAGACTATTGTAAACAACACATGGAGCAGTCAGACACACTCACAGCAATGTGCTCTGACTCCACTAGAGGGCAGACTATTGTAAACTCAACATGGAGCAGTCTGGCAGATTCTGGACAGAGATCAGAATAAAATTACATTAAATGAATGCACTGAAGACAAGAAGCAGTATAAAGTTCCCAACATTTTACATCTTGGTAAAGCACGCTGTAATGAGAAGGAGAAAAGAGGCATTATGTAGCAATCCAAAGCAAACTGCTTTTGGAGAGAATTACAGATTAAGAAGAGGATATCTTCAACTGGACGTTAATGTTATGAAGCATTTTTTTTTCAGGAGCATCAAATGTGACGGACCGATGCTTAAACTCAGAAAAGGAAAAGGACAGTGTTCATCCAGAGAAGATGTATTCTCATTCGGATCAAACTCAAACTCAGCAAGTTCGTAGAGGCTCACTGGTTCATTGTATTTGCATCAGTCTGTGCAAATATCTTGTGTAAACATGTAGAATAAACTTGTGTTAATTTGGGCAAAACTGTTGTATCAATCTGCACAAAACTCTTGTCTCAATTTGTGCAATAAGCATGTGCTCAGCCAGGCAAAAATGTTGGATGAATTTGTCCAAAGAATGTGTGTTAACTTGTACAAAGTCTTGTGTCAGTTTGTTGGGGAAACGTGTGTAGTTTTGTGTTGTGTGTGTCTGGGGTTGTTTAGGATTTGAACCTGCAGCTTTGTGTCTGTGTCTGTGCATATATTCCCAGGCTGGGCTGAGTGGATGGATTGGGGGGAAAGAGACACAGGAACAGACTGGGTCGGCCCTGGACTAACCCATTGACCTGCTGTTTCCTCCCAGACCCCCCTTTAATCTCACAAAGATGGTAGCGGTTGTAGGTGTGGTCCATACCTGGGGGAGGTGTGTTCCAGGTAATGGGGCTGGGAGCTGACTGGATCAGCTGGGACTTGGGAGGAGATGGGGTTTGAGTGACAGACCTGGGCTATTTAAACCAGGTTCAGGAAGCCCTCATTCCTTTTTTCCATGTGGCGTGCCCAGGGGTGAGTATTGGGGAGTTAGTGTCTCTATGTCTCAATGTGAGTGTGAGTGTGAGTGAGAGTGAGAAGAACGTGAGAGTTATTTTTGAATCTCAATCCCACGGTTGATCCTTTAAGTTGTCTAAAAGCAGCCTCTGCCCCTGATGGGACACAGAGAGAGAACTTGGGGAGATGGAGCCGAGAGCAGCTGGGATGGTGATTATGGGGTTCCTTACCCTCTCCATGTCTCCCCTTGCCTTAGTTTTCTCTTGATCTCACCTTTCCCATTCCCTCTCTGTCTCTGTATCTCTCCATCCACCTTTCTGTCTGTCTTGTGTTCTCTCCTTTTAACTCACTTACTTTGCCTCTCTCTGCCTTTGTTCCATTTTTTCTCTCTCGCTCTGTCCCTTTTCTCTCTGTCCCTTTTCTCTTTTTCTCTCTCTGTCCCTTTTCTTTCTCTTTCTCTCTCTCTGTCCCTTTTCTTTTTGCTGTCCCTTTTCTTTCTCTTTCTCTCTCCGTCCCTTTTCTTTTTTCTGTCCCTTTTTTCTTTCTCTCTCTGTCTGTTTGCTCTTTCCCTCTCTCTGTCCCTTTTCTCTCTCTCTCTGTCCCTTATTTCTCTCTCTGTCCATGTTCTTTCTCTCACTCTGTCCCTTTTCTTTCTCTCTGTCCATTTTCTTTCACTCTCTCTGTCCCTATTCTTTCTCTCTCTCTCTTTACCACGACTTCCCCCCCCGACCTCCCTTCCCTCCCCTCGACCTCCCCCCCTCGACCTCCCCCCCTCGACCTCCTCCCCCCCTCGACCTCCTCCCCCCCTCGACCTCCTCCCCCCTCGACCTCCCCCCCCTCGAACTCCTCCGCCCCCTCGACCTCTTCCCCCCTCGACCTCTTCCCCCCTCGACCTCCTCCCCCCTCGACCTCATCCCCCCCTCGACCTCCCCCCCTCGACCACCTCCTCCCCCCTCGACCACCTCCCCCCCCTCGACACCCCCCTCGACCTCCCCCCCCTCGACCACCTCCCCCCCTCGACCTCCCCCCCGACCACCTCCTCCCCCTCTCGACCACCTCCCCCCTCGACACCCCCCTCGACCTCCCCCCCCTCGACCACCTCCCCCCTCAACCACCTCCCCCCTCGTCCACCTCCCCCCCGACCACCTCCCCTCCCCCCCGACCACCTCCCCCCCGACCACCTCCCCACCCGACCACCTCCCCCCCGACCACCTCCCCCCCACGACCTCCCCACCCCACGACCTCCCCCCCTCGACCTCGACCTCCCCCCCTCGACCACCCCCCCTTCGACCTCCCCCCCTCGACCTCGTCCCCCCACTCGACCTCCCCCCCTCGACCTCCCTCCCTCCCCCTCGACCTCCCCCCCTCGACCTCCCCCACCCCGACCTCCCCCACCCCCCCCTCGACCTCCCCCTCGACCTTCCCCCCCCGACCCTCCCCCCCTCGACCTCCTCCCCCTCGACCTCCTCCCCTCCCTCGACCTCCCCCCCTCGACCTTCCCCATCTCGACCTTCCCCCCCCCACCGACATCCACCCCACGGACATCCACCCCACCGACATCCACCCCACCGACATCCACCCCACCGACATCCACCCCTTCACAGCATTGGGATTAAATTACAGATTAAAAAGAGGACCTCTTTTAATGCAGCGTTCTTTCTCCGCACAAATACAGCAGGACCCTTCCATAGCCCCTCTCCCCCCAAAAGTAGGACAGGCCCTCCTCCCCTCCCTATCTCTGTGTCTATATATATCGATTATATAACGTTAAACATTACACAAGCCCAGGTTATAGTCCCGAAAGGTTTCCCTGGAAACATTAGCTTTCGGAGAATCCTGTTACACTACAACCTGGTGTTGTCCCAGTCCAACCCCGGCATCTCCATCATCGAAATATAAAGATCAAAGATCACCATCCAGTTTTTAACCAGACGATTGTTTGTTTGAAAGACACACAGCAAGATCCCACAAGCAGCACTTTATCATCAGACAGATCGTGTGTGTCCCTGATGCTGGTTAAGGGTTTGATTCTGTGTCCTGGACAAGAGGGAGCAATCATCCTGTTGTTCAAATTCCAAACATTTCCCCCTTCCTTCTCTGTACCCTGCACTCTCTAATCCCTGTCTTGTGCGCTCTCCATCTGAGATCTCTCTGTTCCCTCTCTCTCGCTCGCTCTCTGTGTTCCCCCCTCTCGCTGTCTCCATCTCTGATCTCTCTTCCCTCCCTCCCTGTGGTCCCACCTTACTCCATCTCCGAGATGTCTCTGTTCCTCCCCTCTCTCTCTCTATCTCTGAAATCTCTTCCCCTGTGTTCCCCTCCCCCTCTCTGTCTCCATCTCGAAGATCTTTCTCTCTGTCTGTCAGATTTCTCACATTTTATCCCGCTGGCCTATGCATATGACTCTGACATTAGATTGGGGCTTTGGAGAGAGTTTCTCATGTTAAGGTATTAATTCCCTCCTCGGGGAGTCCTTCCTCCCAGATCCTGGGGATGTAACCAGTTTGTGTCACAATCCCAACGCCCCATTTCCTTTAACCCCAGGCCTCAAATCCATTTTAAACCAATGAATCTTCCACTGGGACAGTCAGCGCTCTCTTTCACTACTTTCTCTCTCTCTTTCTCTCTCTCTCACTCACACACACACACACACACACACACAGTCTCTCACGCCCCATCACACCCCCATTTTCCCTCCATCTCTCTCTCTGTCCCTGGAGCTGGAGTGAGAGACGGAGACAGTGACATCTGTGGGATTAGACCGTGCAGCAGCTACCCCTCCATCTTTTCCCCCCGTGTCTACCCCGTCCAGACAAGAACACGCCTCCTTGTGGTAGAAATCCCAGAGACAGCCTGAACCCCACCATTCTTTTCCCCATGCACGTGTGTGTGTGTATAAATGAACAACAAGGAGACAGAACAGTTTCTGATTATTCTGGCTCTCTGTGTCTGATAAGTCCTCTTGGCAGAAGTGATTTAATTCTCTCTGTCTCTGCATCATCCCAAGTTTCAGCTCCTGGATTCAGTCTCCTCCTCACCCCCTGGGGGGGTGGAGGTGGGGAAACACACTGAGAAATAAAAACAAATCAATTTGAAATAAAATACAACAGTGACACCAAAAGCACAGCAAGGTCCCACAGCTCTCGGCCTTCCCAAATCTCCCACGTGACCCTGTGACACTGGTTCAGTTTAATTATTGCCGAATTAATGTATTGCTGACCATCACAGCGACATTGAAATACACAGACATCACCGCAGAGCCGTTGACCAGATGCTAGAAACATTAATAAACACGCATGCACAGCAAGATCCCACAAGCTGCAATCTAACCCCACACACATCGTGGGTGACGCTGGTTAAGGGTTCACGTATTTTTGTCAAATCCCAAACCCCCAGTTATCTTAGCCCTAGGCTTCAAACCTGTTAAAAAATGACAAGGCCCGCGTTCCGACAGGACCCGGTTAACCAGAGGTCCCGGTAAAAGCCAGCCCCCTTCCCCATAGAGAGGAGATTAAACCTCGGGGTCATACACAGACAAAACTCACCTGGGCCCAACAGGCTGCAGCCTGTCAAACAGGCCTCAGGACTGCGTTCCCCCCTCTGAAGGAAGCTCTTGTTTGGAGGTTTCCTGCTCCCAAACACACACTTTTCAAATCCTCAGGTGGCCAGGAAGATCCCTTTGGGAGGAAAGAGGCTGAGCAGGAAAATCTTTCACAGAGAGATAGCACAGCAAGATCCCAGCGTTTCCCCTCTCAGTGAGACAGACAATTTCTCAACAACATCCAAACACAAACACTTCGGGTGGTGAGTTGAGTTTTCATGTTGAAAGGTTTTTGAAATGACGGGTTAGCTGATTAAACCACTCACTGCCTGCAACGATGGCATTAGGGCAATTGACGCACAGCAAGATCCCACAAGTGACAGTGCTGCAGAAGCTCGATAATCTGATTGTTTTTATTTCCAGTTTAATTATTTCCTGAATCCAGAATCAAATATATACATATATACACACACATATACACATATATACACATACACATATATACCAGAATCAAATATTTCAGCTATTTGACAATCTCACACTGCCCCTCTCTCTCTTTCTCCTGTTTCTCTTGGTCTCACCATTTTCCATTTCTTTCTCTCACTTTCTTTCTCTCCGTGTCCAATTCGATCATCCTGCCCTCTCTGTGACCCACTTTCTTCTGATAGTGTGACAATTCTTTCCGGAGGGTCAGATATTTTGGGTTACAATTCCCTCCTGAGGGAGTCTCGTCTCCCAGATCCTGGGTGTTTCACCGGTTTGTGTCATCAATGCCCTGGTTACTTTAACCCCAGGCTTCAAGCCCGTTTTAAAACCAAAAAGGCCGTGATCTGACAGGTCCCACTCAACGAGAAGCCCCAACAAACCAGTCGTCCCACACCTCCAGCCCCAGAGGAGATGAAACCTTGGGGGAATAAACAGACCCCCACTCATCTGGGCCACACCCACCTGAGGCCTGTGCTCCCCCTTTGGAGGTTATTGTTGTCCAAGGCTTTGCTGAACCCCAGGCATTTTGGATCTTCACGTTCCTGCTTTCTCAACAAAAGTTCCTCGGGATAAAAGAGAGAAGAGATGAGTTGGTGGGGGGGGGGGGGGGGGGGGGGGAGGGGAGCAAGAGCAGTGTGATGCAAAATTACACAGCAATATCCCAGTTTAAACACAATCCCACCACTCCCTTCCCCCATCCCCAATGTATTTCATAACCTCACAGCAACATCAAAATACAAACAAATCATAAGAAAGCAATTAACCAGAGGCTGGAAACATTATTCAACACACACACACGCACACACACACCCACCCACACACACACTGTCACACAGTCACAACCAGACGGGGAGAGCTGCTCACTCTCCACACAGAGAGAGAACAGGGTTGGAGAATGAATCTGACCAATTCCTTGCTCACATTTATTCTGGGTGAGGGGTTAGTGGAGCCCACCCCTGCCCTCTCTGACACGTTGCATGGTCTGTCAGTCTGCTCGCTGGGAAGGGCTATGTCTGAATGACATGTTAATTCCCAGGACAGGAGCCTTGTGGGATCTTGCTGCCCACTGAAATGTTAATTCTGGGGCAACAAAGTGTCATATTTCCCAGTTGCTACAAATCTCTTTTTTGAAGCCTTATTAGTTGTGTCAGTGCAGTTTGAAAATAATAAAGATTACTCTCACACTAGCATCTCAGAGCCTGACTAGGTAGGCATCCTGAGACACACATAGGGCTGGGAATGCAGGGAGGGATATTTTCTGAGGATTTCTTGGAATTTTCCTACTGTATGTATGTTTCCCAGAATTAATCTCTGTATCTGTCAATCTCTCTCTCTCTCTCTCTCTGTCTCTTTCTCTCTGTTCCTTTGTGTGTGTCTCTTTTTCTCTGTGTCCCTGTGTGTCCCAGTCTCTCTCTCTCTCTGTCTTCTCTCTCTGTCCCTGTGCCTCTCTCTCTCTGTCTCTCTGTCTGTCTCTTTCTCTCTGTTCCTCTGTGTGTGTGTCCCTCTCTTTCTCTGTGTCCCTGTGTGTCCCTCTCTCTCTGTCGTCTCTTTCTGTCCCTGTATCTCTCTCTGCTCTGTGTCTCTGTCTCTCTCTTTCTCTGTGTATGTTTGCCTCTCCCTGCCCTGCTCTACATCCAGCCATTTCTAACTTTATTTTCAGTCTTTTATTTCCTTTCCCTTTCTCAATCAGATTGGCAGAGTTTGGGAATTTAAATCACGGATCACGTGCCTAAACCTCAACACCCACATTTCACCCTATCTGCTCCACTGCCTTCACAAACCGACACATAGAAACATACACAAAGAGACACACATACAGACACACACAGAGGCATACACACAGGCACACGCACAGAGACACACACAGAGAAACAAACACAGTCACACACACAGACACACACGCACAGACACACACAATACACACACAGACAGACACACAGACACAGACACACAGACAGACACACACAGACAGACACACACAGACAGACACACACCGACATACACAAGACCCTCACATGTGCACACATGCATTCTCTCTCACACACGCATTCTCTCTCACGCACGCATTCTCTCTCTCTTCCAAACGTATTCTCCCTCACACACAGACGCATTATCTCTCTCACACACGCATTCTCTCTCTCTTCCAAACGTATTCTCCCTCACACACAGACGCATTATCTCTCGCACACACGCATTCTCTCTCTTGCACACACGCATTCTCTCTCTTGCACACACGCATTCTCTCTCACGCACACACATTCTCTCTCTCATGCACAGTCATTCTCTCACTCTCACACACGCATTCTCTCTCTCTTGCAAACGTATTCTCTCTCACACACGCATTCTCTCTCTCTTGCAAACGCATTCTCTCTCTCGCACACACGCATTCTCTCTCTCGCACACACGCATTCTCTCTCTTGCACACACGCATTCTCTCTCTTGCACACACGCATTCTCTCTCTCACGCACACACATTCTCTCTCTCTCACACACACATTCTCTCTCATGCACAGTCATTCTCTCACTCTCACACACGCATTCTCTCTCTCTCACACACGCATTCTCTCTCTCACACACACACATTCTCTCTGACACGCACATGCATTCTCTCTCTCACACATGCATTCTCTCTCTCTCTCACACGCATTCTCTCTCTCATACACACGCATTCTGTCTCTCTCTCACACGCATTCTCTCTCTCTTCACACGCATTCTCTCTCTCTCGCACACTCGCATTCTCTCTCTCTCACACATTCTCTCTTTCTCACACACGCATTCTCTATCTCACGCACAAATGCATTCTCTCTTTCTCACACACGCATTCTCTCTCACACAGACACACGCATTCTCTCTCTCTCACGCATTCTTTCTCTCTCACAAACACGCATACTCTCACTCTCGCACACACTCATTCTATCTCTCACACACACGCATTCTCTCACTCACGCACACACGCATTCTCTCACTCACGCACACACATTCTCTCTCACACACACAAGCATTCTCTCTCACACACACGCATTCTCTCCCTCTCACACACATGCATTCTCTCTGTCTCCCACTCATGCATTCTCTCTCTTTCACATACACGCATTCTCTCTCTCTCGCACACACGCATTCTCTCACACACGCATTCTCTCTCTCACACACACACACGCATTCTCTATCTCACGCACACACGCATTCTCTCTCTCACACACACACACATATTCTCTCTCTCACTCACGCATTCTTCCTCTCTCACACATGCATTCTCACTCTCTCACACGCATGTGTTCTCTCTCTCTCGCACATACACATTCTCTCTCTCTCACATGCATTCTCTCTCTCACACATACACGCATTATCTCACTCTCTCACGCGCGCATTTCCTCCCTCTCTCACGCATTCTCTCTCCCTCTCACTCATGCATTCTCTCTCGCGCACACGCATTCTCTCACACTCGCACACATGCATTCTCTCTCTCACGTGCACGCGTTCTCTATCTCACGCACCTACACATTCTCTCTCACACACAAGCGTTCTCTCACTCTCTCACGCACGCATTCTCTCTCTCAAGCACACGAATTCTCTGTCACACACACGCATTGTTTCCCTCTCACACATGCATTGTCTATCTCTCAATCACGCATTCTCTCTCACACACACGCGCATTCTCTCTCACACGCGCATTCTGTCTCCCACACACACATTCTCTCTCTCACACAGACGCATTCTGTATCTCTCTCTCACACACGCATTCGCTCTCAAAGACACGCATTCTCTCTCTATCACTCAAACGCATTCTCTCTCTCACACACACGCATTCTCTTTCTCTCGCACACATGCATTATCTCACTCTCTCCTGCGCGCATTCTCTCTCTCTCTCACTCACGCATTCTCTCTCTCACTCCCGCATTCTCTCACACACGCATTCTCTCTCTCTCACACATGCATTCTCTATCTCACGCACATATGCATTCTCTCTCACACACACAAGCATTCTCTATCTCTCACGCACACATTCGCTCTCTCTCACGCACACCCATTCTCTCTCTCACACACACGCATTCTCTCTCACTCGCACACATACTTCGTCTCTCTCAATCACGCATCTTCTCTCTCACACACACATTCTCTCTCACACACACAAGCATTCTCTCTCTCTCTCACTCACGCATTCTAACTCTCACACACACGCATTCTCTCTATCTCGCACATATGCATTCTCTCTCAGACACGCATTCTCTCACTCTGTCACGCACGCATTCTCACTTTCACACACGCATTCTCTCTCACATGCACACATGCATTCTCTCTGTCTCACAACCAAACTCTCACTCTCGCACACACGCATTCTGTCTCTCTCTCACACGCATTCTCTCTCTCTTCACACGCATTCTCTCTCTCTCGCACACATGCATTTGTCTCTCATGCACGCACACATTCACTCTCTCACACACACATTATCTCTTTCTCACAGACGCATTCTCTATCTCACACACACAAGCGTTCTCTCACTCTCTCACGCACGCATTCTCTCTCAAACACATGCATTCTCTCTCTCGCACACATGCATTGTCTATCTCTCAATCACGCATTCTCTCTCTCTCACACACACGCATTCTCTCACACACGCATTCTGTCTCTCACGCACACATATTCTCTCTCTCACACGGACGCATTCTGTATCTCTCTCACACACGCATTCGCTCTCACAGACACGCATTCTCTCTCTCACATGTAAACGCATTCTCTCTCACACACACACGCATTCTCTGTCTCTCGCACACATGCATTATCTCACTCTCTCCTGCGCGCATTCTCTCTCTCTCTCTCACTCACGCATTCTCTCTCTCACTCCCGCATTCTCTCACACACGCATTCTCTCTGTCACACGCACGCATTCTCTATCTCACGCACATATGCATTCTCTCTCACACACACAAGCATTCTCTCTCTCTCACTCACGCATTCTCTCTATCACACACACGCATTCTCTCTATCTCGCACACATGCATTCTCTCTCACACACACAAACATTCTCTCTCTCTCACGCACACATTCACTCTCACGCACACGCATTTTCTCTCTCACACACACGCATTCTCTCTCTCTGGCACACATGCTTCGTCTCTCTCAATCACGCATCTTCTCTCTCACACACACAAATTCTCTCTCACACACACAAGCATTCTCTCTCTCTCACTCATGCATTCTCTCTATCACACACACGCATTCTCTCTATCTCGCACACATGCATTCTCTCTCACACACGCATTCTCTCACTCTGTCACGCACGCATTCTCACTTTCACACACACGCATTCTCCCTCTCATGCACACACTCATTCTCTCTGTCTCACACACAATCTCTCACTCTCACACACATGCATTTGTCTCTCATGCACACACATCTTCTCTCTCACACACACACATTCTCTCTCACACACACAAGCATTCTCTCTCTCTCTCACTCACGCATTCTCTCTATCTCGCACACATGCATTCTCTCTCACACATGCATTCTCTCACTCTGTCACGCAGGCATTCTCACTTTCTCACACACGCATTCTCCCTCTCACGCACACACTCATTCTCTCTGTCTCACACACAATCTCTCACTCTCACACACATGCATTTGTCTCTCATGCACACACATTCTCTCTCTCTCACACACATTCTCTCTTTCTCACAGACGCATTCTCTATGTCACACAAACATGCACTCTCTCACTCTCTCACGCATTCTTTCTCTCTCTTAATCACGCATTCTCTCTCTCACACACACACGCATTCTCTCTCTCACACTCACACATTCTCCATCTCACGAACGCACGCATTCTCTCACTCTGTCACACACACATTCTCTCCCTCTCGCACACATGCATTCTCTCTCTCCCACTCTCACATTCTCTCTCTCACACACACGCATTGTCTCACTCTCTCACGCACGCATTCTCCATCTCACGAATGCACGCATTCTCTCACTCTGTCACACACACATTCTCTCCCTCTCGCACACATGCATTCTCTCTCTCCCACTCACACATTCTCTCTCTCACACACACACATTCTCTCTCTCTCACACACACACGCATTCTCTATCTCACACTCACGCATCCTCCATCTCACGAACGCACGCATTCTCTCACTCTGTCACACACACATTCTCTCCCTCTCACACACATGCATTCTCTCTCTCATACACGCATTCTCTTTCTCACGCACCTACACATTCTCTCTCACACACAAGCGTTCTCTCACTCTCTCACGCACGCATTCTCTCTCAAACACACGCATTCTCTCTCTCACACACATGCATTGTCTCTCACACACACGCATTGTCTCTCACACACGCATTCTGTCTCTCACGCACACATATTCTCTCTCTCACACAGACGCATTCTGTATCTATCTCACACACGAGCATTCGCTCTCACAGACATGCATTCTCTCTCTCTCATGCAAACGCATTCTCTCTCACACACACGCATTCTCTGTCTCTCGCACACATGCATTATCTCACTCTCTCCTGCGCGCATTCTCTCTCTCTCACTCATGCATTCTCTCTCTCACTCCGGCATTCTCTCACACACGCATTCTCTCTCTCAAACACACGCATTCTCTATCTCACGCACATATGCATTCTCTCTCTCACACACAAGCATTCTCTCTCTCTCACGCACACATTCGCTCTCTCTCACGCAAACGCATTCTCTCTCTCACACACACGCATTCTCTCTCTCTCGCACACATGCTTCATCTCTCTCAATCACGCATCTTCTCTCTCACACACACACATTCTCTCTCACAGACACAAGCATTCTCTCTCTCACTCACGCATTCTCTCTATCACACACACGCATTCTCTTTATCTCGCACACATGCATTCTCTCTCACACACGCATTCTCCCTCTCACGCACACACGCATTTTCTCTGTCTCACACGCAATCTCTCACTCTCGCACAAACACATTCTGTCTCTCTTCACACGCATTCTCTCTCTCTCACACATGCATTTGTCTATCATGCACGCACACATTCTCTCTCTCTCACACACATTCTCTCTTTCTCACAGACGCATTCTCTATCTCACACACACACGCACTCTCTCACTCTCTCACGCACGCATTCTTTCTCCCTCTTACTCACGCATTCTCTTTCTCACACTCACATGCATTCTCTATCTCACACTCACGCATTCTCCATCTTACGAACGCACGCATTCTCTATCTCACGCACCTACACATTCTCTCTCACACACAAGCGTTCTCTCACTCTCTCACGCACGCATTCTCTCTCACACACGCATTCTGTCTCTCACGCACACATACATGCATTCTCTCTCTCTCGCGCACACACATTGTCACTCTCACATACACATTCTCTCTCACACACAAGCGTTCTCTCACTCTCTCACGTACGCATTCTGTCTCTCAAGCACATTCATTCTCTCACTCTCGCACACACTCATTCTCTCTCACACACACGCATTCTCTATCTCACGCACACGCATTCTCTCTCTCAAACACACACGTTACTCTCTCTCACGCATTCTATCTCACACACACATTCTCTATCTCACGCACTCACTCATTCTCTCTCTCACACTCACACATTCTCTATCTCATGCAGACACGCATTCTCTCTATCACACACACGCATTCTCTTTATCTCGCACACATGCATTCTCTCTCACACACGCATTCTCCCTCTCACGCACACACGCATTTTCTCTGTCTCACACGCAATCTCTCACTCTCGCACAAACGCATTCTGTCTCTCTTCACACGCATTCTCTCTCTCTCACACATGCATTTGTCTCTCATGCACGCACACATTCTCTCTCTCTCACACACATTCTCTCTTTCTCACAGACGCATTCTCTATCTCACACACACACGCACTCTCTCACTCTCTCACGCACGCATTCTTTCTCTCTCTTACTCACGCATTCTCTTTCTCACACTCACATGCATTCTCTATCTCACACTCACGCATTCTCCATCTTACGAACGCACGCATTCTCTATCTCACGCACCTACACATTCTCTCTCACACACAAGCGTTCTCTCACTCTCTCACGCACGCATTCTCTCTCACACACGCATTCTGTCTCTCACGCACACATACATGCATTCTCTCTCTCTCGCGCACACACATTGTCACTCTCACATACACATTCTCTCTCACACACAAGCGTTCTCTCACTCTCTCACGTACGCATTCTGTCTCTCAAGCACATTCATTCTCTCACTCTCGCACACACTCATTCTCTCTCACACACACGCATTCTCTATCTCACGCACACGCATTCTCTCTCTCAAACACACACGTTACTCTCTCTCACGCATTCTATCTCACACACACATTCTCTATCTCACGCACTCACTCATTCTCTCTCTCACACTCACACATTCTCTATCTCATGCAGACACGCATTCTCTCTCTCACACACACAAGCATTCTGTCTTTCTCATGCATGCATTCTCTCTCTCACTCACGCATTCTCTCACACACACATGCATTCTCTCTCTCCCACTCACACATTCTCTCTCTCACACACGCATTGTCTCACTCTCTCACGCACGCATTCCCTCTCTCTCTCACACACACGCATTCTCTCTCACACAGACACACGCATTCTCTCTCTCTCTCTCGCATTCTTTCTCTCTTGCGCACACGCATTCTCTCACACGCACACATGCATTCTCTCTCTCATATACGCATTCTCTCTCTCACATGCACGCATTCTCTATCTCACGCACCTACACATTCTCTCTCACACACAAGCGTTCTCTCACTCTCTCACGCACGCATTCTCTCTCACACACACGCATTCTCTCTCACACACGCATTCTGTCTCTCACGCACACATATTCTCTCTCTCACACAGACGCATTCTGTATCTCTCTCTCACACACGCATTCGCTCTCACAGACATGCATTCTCTCTCTCTCACACACACACGCATTCTCTGTCTCTCGCACACTCGCAATCTGTCTCTCTCTCACACGCATTCTCTCTCTCTTCACACGCATTCTCTCTCTCTCGCACACATGCATTTGTCTCTCATGCACACACACATTCTCTCTCTCTCACACACATTCTCTCTTTCTCACAGACGCATTCTCTATCTCACACACACACACGCACTCTCTCACTCCCTCACGCACGCATTCTTTCTCTCTCTTACTCACGCATTCTCTCTCTCACACACACACGCACTCTCTATCTCACACTCACACATTCTCCATCTCACGAACGCACGCATTCTCTCACTCTGTCACACATACATTCTTTCCCTCTCGCTCACATGCATTCTCTCTCTCCCACGCACACATTATCTCTCTCACACACACGCATTGTCTCACTCTCTCACGCACACATTCTCTATCTCTCTCACTCACACATTCCCTCTCTCTCACACACACGCACAAACATTCTCTCTCTCTCTCATGCATTCTTTCTCTCTCGCGCACATGCATTCTCTCACACTCGCACACTTGCATTCTCTCTCTCATACACGCATTCTCTCTCTCACATGCACGCATTCTCTATCTCACGCACCTACACATTCTCTCTCACACACAAGCGTTCTCTCACTCTCTCACGCACGCATTCTCTCTCTCAAGCACATGCATTCTCTCACTCTCGCACACACTCATTCGCTCTCTCACACACACGCATTCTCTATCTCACGCACACGCATTCTCTCTCTCTCGCACACACGTATTCTCTCTCACACACACACACGCATTCTCTCTCTCTCTCGCATTCTTTCTCTCTTGCGCACACGCATTCTCTCACACGCACACATGCATTCTCTCTCTCATATACGCATTTTCTCTCTCACATGCACGCATTCTCTATCTCACGCACCTACACATTCTCTCTCACACACAAGCGTTCTCTCACTCTCTCACGCACGCATTCTCTCTCAAACACACGCATTCTCTCCCTCGCACACATGCATTGTCTATCTCTCAATCACGCATTCTCTCTCTCTCACACAGACGCATTCTCTCTCACACACGCATTCTGTCTCTCACGCACACATATTCTCTCTCTCACACAGACGCATTCTGTATCTCTCTCTCACACACGCATTCGCTCTCACAGACATGCATTCTCTCTCTCACACACACACACGCATTCTCTGTCTCTCGCACACTCGCAATCTGTCTCTCTCTCACACGCATTCTCTCTCTCTTCACACGCATTCTCTCTCTCTCGCACACATGCATTTGTCTCTCATGCACACACACATTCTCTCTCTCTCACACACATTCTCTCTTTCTCACAGGCGCATTCTCTATCTGACACACACACACGCACTCTCTCACTCCCTCACGCACGCATTCTTTCTCTCTCTTACTCACGCATTCTCTCTCTCACACACACACGCACTCTCTATCTCACACTCACGCATTCTCCATCTCACGAACGCACGCATTCTCTCACTCTGTCACACATACATTCTTTCCCTCTCGCTCACATGCATTCTCTCTCTCCCACGCACACATTATCTCTCACACACACGCATTGTCTCACTCTCTCACGCACACATTCTCTATCTCTCTCACTCACACATTCCCTCTCTCTCACACACACGCATTCTCTCTCACACACACACACACACATTCTCTCTCTCTCTCATGCATTCTTTCTCTCTCGCGCACATGCATTCTCTCACACTCGCACACTTGCATTCTCTCTCTCATACACGCATTCTCTCTCTCACATGCACGCATTCTCTATCTCACGCACCTACACATTCTCTCTCACACACGCATTCTCCCTCTCACGCACACACGCATTTTCTCTGTCTCACACGCAATCTCTCACTCTCGCACAAACGCATTCTGTCTCTCTTCACACGCATTCTCTCTCTCTCACACATGCATTTGTCTCTCATGCACGCACACATTCTCTCTCTCTCACACACATTCTCTCTTTCTCACAGACGCATTCTCTATCTCACACACACACGCACTCTCTCACTCTCTCACGCACGCATTCTTTCTCTCTCTTACTCACGCATTCTCTTTCTCACACTCACATGCATTCTCTATCTCACACTCACGCATTCTCCATCTTACGAACGCACGCATTCTCTATCTCACGCACCTACACATTCTCTCTCACACACAAGCGTTCTCTCACTCTCTCACGCACGCATTCTCTCTCACACACACGCATTCTCTCTCACACACGCATTCTGTCTCTCACGCACACATACATGCATTCTCTCTCTCTCGCGCACACACATTGTCACTCTCACATACACATTCTCTCTCACACACAAGCGTTCTCTCACTCTCTCACGTACGCATTCTGTCTCTCAAGCACATTCATTCTCTCACTCTCGCACACACTCATTCTCTCTCACACACACGCATTCTCTATCTCACGCACACGCATTCTCTCTCTCAAACACACACGTTACTCTCTCTCACGCATTCTATCTCACACACACATTCTCTATCTCACGCACTCACTCATTCTCTCTCTCACACTCACACATTCTCTATCTCATGCAGACACGCATTCTCTCTCTCACACACACAAGCATTCTGTCTTTCTCATGCATGCATTCTCTCTCTCACTCACGCATTCTCTCACACACACATGCATTCTCTCTCTCCCACTCACACATTCTCTCTCTCACACACGCATTGTCTCACTCTCTCACGCACGCATTCCCTCTCTCTCTCACACACACGCATTCTCTCTCACACAGACACACGCATTCTCTCTCTCTCTCTCGCATTCTTTCTCTCTTGCGCACACGCATTCTCTCACACGCACACATGCATTCTCTCTCTCATATACGCATTCTCTCTCTCACATGCACGCATTCTCTATCTCACGCACCTACACATTCTCTCTCACACACAAGCGTTCTCTCACTCTCTCACGCACGCATTCTCTCTCACACACACGCATTCTCTCTCACACACGCATTCTGTCTCTCACGCACACATATTCTCTCTCTCACACAGACGCATTCTGTATCTCTCTCTCACACACGCATTCGCTCTCACAGACATGCATTCTCTCTCTCTCACACACACACGCATTCTCTGTCTCTCGCACACTCGCAATCTGTCTCTCTCTCACACGCATTCTCTCTCTCTTCACACGCATTCTCTCTCTCTCGCACACATGCATTTGTCTCTCATGCACACACACATTCTCTCTCTCTCACACACATTCTCTCTTTCTCACAGACGCATTCTCTATCTCACACACACACACGCACTCTCTCACTCCCTCACGCAAGCATTCTTTCTCTCTCTTACTCACGCATTCTCTCTCTCACACACACACGCACTCTCTATCTCACACTCACGCATTCTCCATCTCACGAACGCACGCATTCTCTCACTCTGTCACACATACATTCTTTCCCTCTCGCTCACATGCATTCTCTCTCTCCCACGCACACATTATCTCTCTCACACACACGCATTGTCTCGCTCTCTCACGCACACATTCTCTATCTCTCTCACTCACACATTCCCTCTCTCTCACACACACGCATTCTCTCTCTCACACACACACATTCTCTCTCTCTCTCTCATGCATTCTTTCTCTCTCACGCACATGCATTCTCTCACACTCGCACACTTGCATTCTCTCTCTCATACACGCATTCTCTCTCTCACATGCACGCATTCTCTATCTCACGCACCTACACATTCTCTCTCACACACAAGCGTTCTCTCACTCTCTCACGCACGCATTCTCTCTCTCAAGCACATGCATTCTCTCACTCTCGCACACACTCATTCGCTCTCTCACACACACGCATTCTCTATCTCACGCACACGCATTCTCTCTCTCTCGCACACACGTATTCTCTCTCACACACACACACGCATTCTCTCTCTCTCTCTCGCATTCTTTCTCTCTTGCGCACACGCATTCTCTCACACGCACACATGCATTCTCTCTCTCATATACGCATTTTCTCTCTCACATGCAGGCATTCTCTATCTCACGCACCTACACATTCTCTCTCACACACAAGCGTTCTCTCACTCTCTCACGCACGCATTCTCTCTCAAACACACGCATTCTCTCCCTCGCACACATGCATTGTCTATCTCTCAATCACGCATTCTCTCTCTCTCACACAGACGCATTCTCTCTCACACACGCATTCTGTCTCTCACGCACACATATTCTCTCTCTCACACAGACGCATTCTGTATCTCTCTCTCACACACGCATTCGCTCTCACAGACATGCATTCTCTCTCTCTCACACACACACGCATTCTCTGTCTCTCGCACACTCGCAATCTGTCTCTCTCTCACACGCATTCTCTCTCTCTTCACACGCATTCTCTCTCTCTTGCACACATGCATTTGTCTCTCATGCACACACACATTCTCTCTCTCTCACACACATTCTCTCTTTCTCACAGACGCATTCTCTATCTCACACACACACATGCACACTCTCACTCCCTCACGCACGCATTCTTTCTCTCTCTTACTCACGCATTCTCTCTCTCACACTCCCTCACGCACGCACTCTCTATCTCACACTCACGCATTCTCCATCTCACGAACGCACGCATTCTCTCACTCTGTCACACATACATTCTTTCCCTCTCGCTCACATGCATTCTCTCTCTCCCACGCACACATTATCTCTCACACACACGCATTGTCTCACTCTCTCACGCACACATTCTCTATCTCTCTCACTCACACATTCCCTCTCTCTCACACACACGCATTCTCTCTCACACACACACACACACATTCTCTCTCTCTCTCATGCATTCTTTCTCTCTCGCGCACATGCATTCTCTCACACTCGCACACTTGCATTCTCTCTCTCATACACGCATTCTCTCTCTCACATGCACGCATTCTCTATCTCACGCACCTACACATTCTCTCTCACACACGCATTCTCCCTCTCACGCACACACGCATTTTCTCTGTCTCACACGCAATCTCTCACTCTCGCACAAACGCATTCTGTCTCTCTTCACACGCATTCTCTCTCTCTCACACATGCATTTGTCTCTCATGCACGCACACATTCTCTCTCTCTCACACACATTCTCTCTTTCTCACAGACGCATTCTCTATCTCACACACACACGCACTCTCTCACTCTCTCACGCACGCATTCTTTCTCTCTCTTACTCACGCATTCTCTTTCTCACACTCACATGCATTCTCTATCTCACACTCACGCATTCTCCATCTTACGAACGCACGCATTCTCTATCTCACGCACCTACACATTCTCTCTCACACACAAGCGTTCTCTCACTCTCTCACGCACGCATTCTCTCTCACACACACGCATTCTCTCTCACACACGCATTCTGTCTCTCACGCACACATACATGCATTCTCTCTCTCTCGCGCACACACACTGTCACTCTCACATACACATTCTCTCTCACACACAAGCGTTCTCTCACTCTCTCACGTACGCATTCTGTCTCTCAAGCACATTCATTCTCTCACTCTCGCACACACTCATTCTCTCTCACACACACGCATTCTCTATCTCACACACACGCATTCTCTCTCTCAAACACACACGTTACTCTCTCTCACGCATTCTATCTCACACACACATTCTCTATCTCACGCACTCACTCATTCTCTCTCTCAAACTCACACATTCTCTATCTCATGCAGACACGCATTCTCTCTCTCACACACACAAGCATTCTGTCTTTCTCATGCATGCATTCTCTCTCTCACTCACGCATTCTCTCACACACACATGCATTCTCTCTCTCTCCCACTCACACATTCTCTCTCTCACACATGCATTGTCTCACTCTCTCACGCACGCATTCCCTCTCTCTCTCACACACACGCATTCTCTCTCACACAGACACACGCATTCTCTCTCTCTCTCTCGCATTCTTTCTCTCTTGCGCACACGCATTCTCTCACACGCACACATGCATTCTCTCTCTCATATACGCATTCTCTCTCTCACATGCACGCATTCTCTATCTCACGCACCTACACATTCTCTCTCACACACAAGCGTTCTCTCACTCTCTCACGCACGCATTCTCTCTCACACACACGCATTCTCTCTCACACACGCATTCTGTCTCTCACGCACACATATTCTCTCTCTCACACAGACGCATTCTGTATCTCTCTCTCACACACGCATTTGCTCTCACAGACATGCATTCTCTCTCTCTCACACACACACGCATTCTCTGTCTCTCGCACACTCGCAATCTGTCTCTCTCTCACACGCATTCTCTCTCTCTTCACACGCATTCTCTCTCTCTCGCACACATGCATTTGTCTCTCATGCACACACACATTCTCTCTCTCTCACACACATTCTCTCTTTCTCACAGACGCATTCTCTATCTCACACACACACACGCACTCTCTCACTCCCTCACGCAAGCATTCTTTCTCTCTCTTACTCACGCATTCTCTCTCTCACACACACACGCACTCTCTATCTCACACTCACGCATTCTCCATCTCACGAACGCACGCATTCTCTCACTCTGTCACACATACATTCTTTCCCTCTCGCTCACATGCATTCTCTCTCTCCCACGCACACATTATCTCTCTCACACACACGCATTGTCTCGCTCTCTCACGCACACATTCTCTATCTCTCTCACTCACACATTCCCTCTCTCTCACACACACGCATTCTCTCTCTCACACACACACATTCTCTCTCTCTCTCTCATGCATTCTTTCTCTCTCACGCACATGCATTCTCTCACACTCGCACACATGCATTCTCTCTCTCATATACGCATTTTCTCTCTCACATGCACGCATTCTCTATCTCACGCACCTACACATTCTCTCTCACACACAAGCGTTCTCTCACTCTCTCACGCACGCATTCTCTCTCAAACACACGCATTCTCTCCCTCACACACATGCATTGTCTATCTCTCAATCACGCATTCTCTCTCTCTCACACAGACATTCTTTCCCTCTCGCTCACATGCATTCTCTCTCTCCCACGCACACATTATCTCTCTCACACACACGCATTGTCTCGCTCTCTCACGCACACATTCTCTATCTCTCTCACTCACACATTCCCTCTCTCTCACACACACGCATTCTCTCTCTCACACACACACATTCTCTCTCTCTCTCTCATGCATTCTTTCTCTCTCACGCACATGCATTCTCTCACACTCGCACACATGCATTCTCTCTCTCATATACGCATTTTCTCTCTCACATGCACGCATTCTCTATCTCACGCACCTACACATTCTCTCTCACACACAAGCGTTCTCTCACTCTCTCACGCACGCATTCTCTCTCAAACACACGCATTCTCTCCCTCGCACACATGCATTGTCTATCTCTCAATCACGCATTCTCTCTCTCTCACACAGACGCATTCTCTCTCACACACGCATTCTGTCTCTCACGCACACATATTCTCTCTCTCACACAGACGCATTCTGTATCTCTCTCTCACACACGCATTCGCTCTCACAGACATGCATTCTCTCTCTCTCACACACACACGCATTCTCTGTCTCTCGCACACTCGCAATCTGTCTCTCTCTCACACGCATTCTCTCTCTCTTCACACGCATTCTCTCTCTCTCGCACACATGCATTTGTCTCTCATGCACACACACATTCTCTCTCTCTCACACACATTCTCTCTTTCTCACAGACGCATTCTCTATCTCACACACACACATGCACACTCTCACTCCCTCACGCACGCATTCTTTCTCTCTCTTACTCACGCATTCTCTCTCTCACACACACACGCACTCTCTATCTCACACTCACGCATTCTCCATCTCACGAACGCACGCATTCTCTCACTCTGTCACACATACATTCTTTCCCTCTCGCTCACATGCATTCTCTCTCTCCCACGCACACATTATCTCTCTCACACACACGCATTGTCTCGCTCTCTCACGCACACATTCTCTATCTCTCTCACTCACACATTCCCTCTCTCTCACACACACGCATTCTCTCTCTCTCACACACACATTCTCTCTCTCTCTCTCATGCATTCTTTCTCTCTCACGCACATGCATTCTCTCACACTCGCACACATGCATTCTCTCTCTCATATACGCATTTTCTCTCTCACATGCACGCATTCTCTATCTCACGCACCTACACATTCTCTCTCACACACAAGCGTTCTCTCACTCTCTCACGCACGCATTCTCTCTCAAACACACGCATTCTCTCCCTCGCACACATGCATTGTCTATCTCTCAATCACGCATTCTCTCACTCTGTCACACATACATTCTTTCCCTCTCGCTCACATGCATTCTCTCTCTCCCACGCACACATTATCTCTCTCACACACACGCATTGTCTCGCTCTCTCACGCACACATTCTCTATCTCTCTCACTCACACATTCCCTCTCTCTCACACACACGCATTCTCTCTCTCACACACACACATTCTCTCTCTCTCTCTCATGCATTCTTTCTCTCTCACGCACATGCATTCTCTCACACTCGCACACATGCATTCTCTCTCTCATATACGCATTTTCTCTCTCACATGCACGCAT
Organism: Chiloscyllium plagiosum; assembly: GCF_037043375.1. Taxonomy (NCBI): domain Eukaryota; kingdom Metazoa; phylum Chordata; class Chondrichthyes; order Orectolobiformes; family Hemiscylliidae; genus Chiloscyllium; species Chiloscyllium plagiosum. The sequence goes on along the minus strand of NW_028270162.1, from coordinate 69,868,655 downwards.
TCTCTATCTCACGCACCTACACATTCTCTCTCACACACAAGCGTTCTCTCACTCTCTCACGCACGCATTCTCTCTCAAACACACGCATTCTCTCCCTCGCACACATGCATTGTCTATCTCTCAATCACGCATTCTCTCTCTCTCACACAGACGCATTCTCTCTCACACACGCATTCTGTCTCTCACGCACACATATTCTCTCTCTCACACAGACGCATTCTGTATCTCTCTCTCACACACGCATTCGCTCTCACAGACATGCATTCTCTCTCTCACACACACACACGCATTCTCTGTCTCTCGCACACTCGCAATCTGTCTCTCTCTCACACGCATTCTCTCTCTCTTCACACGCATTCTCTCTCTCTCGCACACATGCATTTGTCTCTCATGCACACACACATTCTCTCTCTCTCACACACATTCTCTCTTTCTCACAGCCGCATTCTCTATCTCACACACACACACGCACACTCTCACTCCCTCACGCACGCATTCTTTCTCTCTCTTACTCACGCATTCTCTCTCTCACACACACACGCACTCTCTATCTCACACTCACGCATTCTCCATCTCACGAACGCACGCATTCTCTCACTCTGTCACACATACATTCTTTCCCTCTCGCTCACATGCATTCTCTCTCTCCCACGCACACATTATCTCTCTCACACACACGCATTGTCTCGCTCTCTCACGCACACATTCTCTATCTCTCTCACTCACACATTCCCTCTCTCTCACACACACGCATTCTCTCTCTCACACACACACATTCTCTCTCTCTCTCTCATGCATTCTTTCTCTCTCACGCACATGCATTCTCTCACACTCGCACACATGCATTCTCTCTCTCATATACGCATTTTCTCTCTCACATGCACGCATTCTCTATCTCACGCACCTACACATTCTCTCTCACACACAAGCGTTCTCTCACTCTCTCACGCACGCATTCTCTCTCAAACACACGCATTCTCTCCCTCGCACACATGCATTGTCTATCTCTCAATCACGCATTCTCTCACTCTGTCACACATACATTCTTTCCCTCTCGCTCACATGCATTCTCTCTCTCCCACGCACACATTATCTCTCTCACACACACGCATTGTCTCGCTCTCTCACGCACACATTCTCTATCTCTCTCACTCACACATTCCCTCTCTCTCACACACACGCATTCTCTCTCTCACACACACACATTCTCTCTCTCTCTCTCATGCATTCTTTCTCTCTCACGCACATGCATTCTCTCACACTCGCACACATGCATTCTCTCTCTCATATACGCATTTTCTCTCTCACATGCACGCATTCTCTATCTCACGCACCTACACATTCTCTCTCACACACAAGCGTTCTCTCACTCTCTCACGCACGCATTCTCTCTCAAACACACGCATTCTCTCCCTCGCACACATGCATTGTCTATCTCTCAATCACGCATTCTCTCTCTCTCACACAGACGCATTCTCTCTCACACACGCATTCTGTCTCTCACGCACACATATTCTCTCTCTCACACAGACGCATTCTGTATCTCTCTCTCACACACGCATTCGCTCTCACAGACATGCATTCTCTCTCTCACACACACACACGCATTCTCTGTCTCTCGCACACTCGCAATCTGTCTCTCTCTCACACGCATTCTCTCTCTCTTCACACGCATTCTCTCTCTCTCGCACACATGCATTTGTCTCTCATGCACACACACATTCTCTCTCTCTCACACACATTCTCTCTTTCTCACAGCCGCATTCTCTATCTCACACACACACACGCACACTCTCACTCCCTCACGCACGCATTCTTTCTCTCTCTTACTCACGCATTCTCTCTCTCACACACACACGCACTCTCTATCTCACACTCACGCATTCTCCATCTCACGAACGCACGCATTCTCTCACTCTGTCACACATACATTCTTTCCCTCTCGCTCACATGCATTCTCTCTCTCCCACGCACACATTATCTCTCTCACACACACGCATTGTCTCGCTCTCTCACGCACACATTCTCTATCTCTCTCACTCACACATTCCCTCTCTCTCACACACACGCATTCTCTCTCTCACACACACACATTCTCTCTCTCTCTCTCATGCATTCTTTCTCTCTCACGCACATGCATTCTCTCACACTCGCACACATGCATTCTCTCTCTCATATACGCATTTTCTCTCTCACATGCACGCATTCTCTATCTCACGCACCTACACATTCTCTCTCACACACAAGCGTTCTCTCACTCTCTCACGCACGCATTCTCTCTCAAACACACGCATTCTCTCCCTCGCACACATGCATTGTCTATCTCTCAATCACGCATTCTCTCACTCTGTCACACATACATTCTTTCCCTCTCGCTCACATGCATTCTCTCTCTCCCACGCACACATTATCTCTCTCACACACACGCATTGTCTCGCTCTCTCACGCACACATTCTCTATCTCTCTCACTCACACATTCCCTCTCTCTCACACACACGCATTCTCTCTCTCACACACACACATTCTCTCTCTCTCTCTCATGCATTCTTTCTCTCTCACGCACATGCATTCTCTCACACTCGCACACATGCATTCTCTCTCTCATATACGCATTTTCTCTCTCACATGCACGCATTCTCTATCTCACGCACCTACACATTCTCTCTCACACACAAGCGTTCTCTCACTCTCTCACGCACGCATTCTCTCTCAAACACACGCATTCTCTCCCTCGCACACATGCATTGTCTATCTCTCAATCACGCATTCTCTCTCTCTCACACAGACGCATTCTCTCTCACACACGCATTCTGTCTCTCACGCACACATATTCTCTCTCTCACACAGACGCATTCTGTATCTCTCTCTCACACACGCATTCGCTCTCACAGACATGCATTCTCTCTCTCACACACACACACGCATTCTCTGTCTCTCGCACACTCGCAATCTGTCTCTCTCTCACACGCATTCTCTCTCTCTTCACACGCATTCTCTCTCTCTCGCACACATGCATTTGTCTCTCATGCACACACACATTCTCTCTCTCTCACACACATTCTCTCTTTCTCACAGACGCATTCTCTATCTCACACACACACACGCACACTCTCACTCCCTCACGCACGCATTCTTTCTCTCTCTTACTCACGCATTCTCTCTCTCACACACACACGCACTCTCTATCTCACACTCACGCATTCTCCATCTCACGAACGCACGCATTCTCTCACTCTGTCACACATACATTCTTTCCCTCTCGCTCACATGCATTCTCTCTCTCCCACGCACACATTATCTCTCACACACACGCATTGTCTCACTCTCTCACGCACACATTCTCTATCTCTCTCACTCACACATTCCCTCTCTCTCACACACACGCATTCTCTCTCACACACACACACACACATTCTCTCTCTCTCTCATGCATTCTTTCTCTCTCGCGCACATGCATTCTCTCACACTCGCACACTTGCATTCTCTCTCTCATACACGCATTCTCTCTCTCACATGCACGCATTCTCTATCTCACGCACCTACACATTCTCTCTCACACACAAGCGTTCTCTCACTCTCTCACGCACGCATTCTCTCTCAAGCACATGCATTCTCTCACTCTCGCACACACTCATTCGCTCTCTCACACACACGCATTCTCTATCTCACGCACACGCATTCTCTCTCTCTCGCACACACGTATTCTCTCTCACACACACACACGCATTCTCTCTCTCTCTCTCATGCATTCTTTCTCTCTCGCGCACACGCATTCTCTCACACTCGCACACTTGCATTCTCTCTCTCATACACGCATTCTCTCTCTCACATGCACGCATTCTCTATCTCACGCACCTACACATTCTCTCTCACACACAAGCGTTCTCTCACTCTCTCACGCATGCATTCTCTCTCTCAAGCACATGCATTCTCTCACTCTCGCACACACTCATTCGCTCTCTCACATACACGCATTCTCTATCTCACGCACACGCATTCTCTCTCTCACACACACACGTATTCTCTCTCACACATGCATTCTATCTCACACACGCATTCTCTATCTCACGCACACACTCATTCTCTCTCTCACACTCACACATTCTCTATCTCATGCACACACGCATTCTCTCTCTCTCACACACAAGCATTCTCTCTCTCTCGTGCAATCATTCTCTCTCTCACTCACGCATTCTCTCACACACACATGCATTCTCTCTGTCTCCCACTCACGCATTCTCTCTCTCACACATACATGCATTGTCTCTCTCTCGCGCACACACATTGTCAGTCTCACATACACATTCTCTCTCACACACAAGCGTTCTCTCACTCTCTCACGTACGCATTCTGTCTCTCAAGCACATTCATTCTCCCACTCTCGCACACACTCATTCTCTCTCACACACACGCATTCTCTATCTCACGCACACGCATTCTCTCTCTCAAACACACACGTTACTCTCTCTCACGCATTCTATCTCACACACACATTCTCTATCTCACGCACTCACTCATTCTCTCTCTCACACTCACACATTCTCTATCTCATGCAGACACGCATTCTCTCTCTCACACACACAAGCATTCTGTCTTTCTCATGCATGCATTCTCTCTCTCACTCACGCATTCTCTCACACACACATGCATTCTCTCTCTCCCACTCACACATTCTCTCTCTCACACACGCATTGTCTCACTCTCTCACGCACGCATTCCCTCTCTCTCTCTCACACACGCATTCTCTCTCGCACAGACACACGCATTCTCTCTCTCTCTCTCGCATTCTTTCTCTCTTGCGCACACGCATTCTCTCACACGCACACATGCATTCTCTCTCTCATATACGCATTCTCTCTCTCACATGCACGCATTCTCTATCTCACACACCTACACATTCTCTCTCACACACAAGCGTTCTCTCACTCTCTCACGCACGCATTCTCTCTCAAACACACGCATTCTCTCCCTCGCACACATGCATTGTCTATCTCTCAATCACGCATTCTCTCTCTCTCACACAGACGCATTCTCTCTCACACACGCATTCTGTCTCTCACGCACACATATTCTCTCTCTCACACTGACGCATTCTGTATCTCTCTCTCACACACGCATTCGCTCTCACAGACATGCATTCTCTCTCTCTCACACACACACGCATTCTCTGTCTCTCGCACACTCGCAATCTGTCTCTCTCTCACACGCATTCTCTCTCTCTTCACGCGCATTCTCTCTCTCTCGCACACATGCATTTGTCTCTCATGCACACACACATTCTCTCTCTCTCACACACATTCTCTCTTTCTCACAGACGCATTCTCTATCTCACACACACACACGCTCTCTCTCACTCCCTCACGCACGCATTCTTTCTCTCTCTTACTCACGCATTCTCTCTCTCACACACACACGCACTCTCTATCTCACACTCACGCATTCTCCATCTCACGAACGCACGCATTCTCTCACTCTGTCACACATACATTCTTTCCCTCTCACTCACATGCATTCTCTCTCTCCCACGCACACATTATCTCTCTCACACACACGCATTGTCTCACTCTCTCACGCACACATTCTCTATCTCTCTCACTCACACATTCCCTCTCTCTCACAGACACGCATTCTCTCTCTCTCACACACACAAATTCTCTCTCTCTCTCTCATGCATTCTTTCTCTCTCGCGCACATGCATTCTCTCACACTCGCACACTTGCATTCTCTCTCTCATACACGCATTCTCTCTCTCACATGCACGCATTCTCTATCTCACGCACCTACACATTCTCTCTCACACACAAGCGTTCTCTCACTCTCTCACGCACGCATTCTCTCTCTCAAGCACATGCATTCTCTCACTCTCGCACACACTCATTCGCTCTCTCACACACATGCATTCTCTATCTCACGCACACGCATTCTCTCTCTCTCGCACACACGTATTCTCTCTCACACACACACACGCATTCTCTCTCTCTCGCTCATGCATTCTTTCTCTCTCGCGCACACGCATTCTCTCACACTCGCACACTTGCATTCTCTCTCTCATACACGCATTCTCTCTCTCACATGCACGCATTCTCTATCTCACGCACCTACATATTCTCTCTACACACAAGCGTTCTCTCACTCTCTCACGCATGCATTCTTTCTCTCAAGCACATGCATTCTCTCCCTCTCGCACACACTCATTCGCTCTCTCACACACACGCATTCTCTATCTCATGCACACGCATTCTCTCTCTCTCACACACACGTATTCTCTCTCACACACGCATTCTATCTCACACACACATTCTCTATCTCACGCACACACTCATTCTCTCTCTCACACTCACACATTCTCTATCTCATGCACACACGCATTCTCTCTCTCTCACACACAAGCATTCTCTCTCTCTCGTGCACGCATTCTCTCTCTCACTCACGCATTCTCTCACACACACATGCATTCTCTCTGTCTCCCACTCGCATTCTCTCTCTCACACATACATGCATTCTCTCTCTCTCGCACACACACACTGTCACTCTCACATACGCATTCTCTCACACACACACACATTCTCTCTCGCACACACGCATTCTCTCTCTCACACACGCATTCTATCTCACACACGCATTCTCTCTCTCACACATACATGCATTCTCTCTCTCTCGCGCACACATTGTCACTCTCACATACGCATTCTCTCTCACACACACACATTCTCTCTCTCTCGCACACACTCATTCTCTCTCTCACACACACATTCTCTATCTCATGCACACACGCATTCTCTCTCTCACACAAGCATTCTCTCTCTCTCATGCACGCATTCTCTCTCTCTCACTCGCGCATTCTCTCTCACACACATGCATTCTCTCTGTCTCCCACTCACGCATTCTCTCTCTCACACATACACACATTCTCTCTCTCTCACACACAAGCATTGTAACTCTCACATACGCATTCTCTCTCACACACACACATTCTCTATCTCATGCACAGACGCATTTTCTCTCTCTTTCACACACAAACATTCTCTCTCTAACTCACGCATTCTCCCTCTCTCACACATGCATTCTCTCTCTCTCGCGCGCACGCATTCTCTCTCGCACACACGCTTTCTCTCTCTCTCTCGCACACACGCATTCTCTCACTCCCACACATGCATCTCTCTCTTTTGCACACACGCATTTTTTCTCTCTCTCATGCACGCATTTTCTCTCTCACGCACACGCATTCTCTCTCACAGACACACGCATTCTATCTCTCTTTCACACGCATTGTCTCTCTCACACACGCATTGTCTCTCTCTCTCGCACACACAATCTCTCTCTTACACACGCATTCTCTCTCACTCACTCATTCTCTTTCTCTCGCACACACGTATTCTCTCTCACACACGCATTCTATCTCACACACACATTATCTATCTCACGCACACACTCATTCTCTCTCTCACACTCACACATTCTCTATCTCATGCACACACGCATTCTCTCTCTCTCACACACATAAGCATTCTCTCTCTCTCGTTCACGCATTCTCTCTCTCACTCACGCATTCTCTCACACACATGCATTCTCTCTGTCTCCCACTCACGCATTCTCTCTCACACATACATGCATTCTCTCTCTCACACACACATTGTCACTCTCACATACGCATTCTCTCTCACACACACACATTCTCTCTCTCTCGCACACACACATTCTCTCTCTCTCGCACGCATTCTATCTCACACACACATTCTCTCTCTCAAGTACACACTCATTCTCTCTCTCACACACACATTCTCTATCTCATGCACACACGCATTCTCTCTCTCACACAAGCATTCTCTCTCTCTCATGCACGCATTCTCTCTCTCTCACTCACGCATTCTCTCTCACACACATGCATTCTCTCTGTCTCCCACTCACGCATTCTCTCTCTCACACATACACACATTCTCTCTCTCACACACACACGCATTGTAACTCTCACATACGCATTCTCTCTCACACACACACATTCTCTATCTCATGCACAGACGCATTCTCTCTCTCTTTCACACACAAACATTCTCTCTCTCACTCACGCAATCTCCCTCTCTCACACATGCATTCTCTCTCTCTCTCGCACGCACGCATTCTCTCTCTCACACACGCATTCTCTCTCACACACATGCTTTCTCTCTCTTTCTCTCTCGCACACACGCATTCTCTCACTCCCACACATGCATCTCTCTCTTTTGCACACACGCATTTTGCTCTCTCTCATGCACGCATTTTCTCTCTCACGCACACGCATTCTCTCTCACAGACACACGCATTCTATCTCTCTCACACACGCATTGTCTCTCTTACACACGCATTGTCTCTCTCTCGCACACACAATCTCTCTTACACACGCATTCTCTCTCTCTCACTCACTCATTCTCTCTCTCTCTCATACATACACATTCTCTCTCTTACTCACACATTCTCTCTCTCTCTCACGCATTCTCTCTCTCTCACATGGATTCTCTCTCTCACACACACACATTATCTCACTCACTCACGAGCACATTTCTTCTCTCTCTCTCTCATTCACGCATTCTCTCTCACTCACGCACTCTCCATCACACACGCATTCTCTATCTCACGCACACACGCATTCTCTCTCTCTCACACACGCATTTTCTCTCTCTCTCACACATGCACTCTCACACTCTCTCACTCACGCATTCACTCTCACGCACGCATTCTCTCTCTCACATACACGCATGCCCTATCTCACGCACATACGCATTCTCTTTCACACACAAGCATTCTCTCACTCTCTCACGCACGCATTCTCTCTCTCTCGCACATATGCATTGTCTCTCACTCTCAATCACGCATTCTCTTTCTCTCACACAGACATTCTCTCTCACACACACAAGCATTCTCTCTCTCTTTCACTCACGCATTCTCTCTTTCTCTAACACACGCATTCTCGCTATCACGCACACTCATTCTCTCTATCTTGCACACATGCATTCTCTCTCTCTCATGCATTCTCTCTGTCTCACACACACATTCTCTCTCACACACACACACACATTATCTCACTCTCGCACGCGCGCATTTCCTCTCTCTCTCTCTCACACGCATTCTCCCTCACACACGCATTCTCTATCTCACACACACACGCGTTCTCTCTCTCACGCACACGCATTCTTTCTCACAGACACACGCATTCTTTCTCTCTCTCTCACACGCATTCTCTCTCTCTCTCACACACGCACTCTCACTCACGCATTCACTCACACATGCATTCTCTCTCTCTCTCAATCACGCATTCTCTCTCTCACACAAGCATTCTCTCTCTCTCTCACTCACGCATTCTCTCTTTCTCTAACACATGCATTCTCGCTATCACGCACACATGCATTCTCTCTCTCATACGCGCATTCTCTCTCTGTCACACGCATTCTCTCACTCTCATGCACGCATTCTCTCTCTCACGCACACGCATTCTTTCTCACAGACACATGCATTCTTTCTCTCTCTCTCTCACACGCATTCTCTCTCTCTCTCTCACACACGCACTCTCTCTCTCACTCACGCATTCACTCTCACACATGCATTGTCTCTCTCTCTCAATCACGCATTCTCTCTCACACACACACGCATTCTCTCTCATACACACAAGCATTCTCTCTCTCCCTCTCACTCACGCATTCTCTCTTTCTCTAACACACGCATTCTCGCTATCATGCACATGCATTTTCTCTATCTCGCACACATGCATTCTCTCTCAAATACACGCATTCTCTCTCTGTCACATGCATTCTCTATCTCACGCACACGCATTCTCTCTCTCACACACGCATTCTCGCTATCACGCACACGCATTCTCTCTATCTCGCACACATGTATTCTCTCTCTCATTCAAGCATTCTCTCTCTCTCTCTCACATGCATTCTCTATCTCACGCACACACATTCTCTCTCGCACACACATGCATTCTCTCACTCTCTCACGCACGCATTCTCTCTCTCACACACACGCATTCTCTCTCTCTCACACACACATTCTCTCTCTCATACAAACGCATTCTCTCTCACACACACACGCATAATCTCACTCTCTCACGCATGCATTCTCTCTCTCACGCACACGCATTCTCTCTCACACACACACAAACATTCTCGCTCCCACTCACGCATTCTCCCTCTCTCACACATGCGTTCTCACTCTCTCACACGCATGCGTTCTCTCTGTCTCGCACACACATATTCTCTCTCTCACACACACGCATTCTCTCTCACACACACACGTTCTCTACCTCATGAACACACGCATTCTCTCTCTCACACAGGCATTCTCTCTCACACACACACATTGTCTATCTCTCACACACAAGCATTCTCTCTCTCACTCATGCACACATTCTCTCTCTCACTCACGCATTCTCTCTCTCACACACGCATTCTCTCTATGTCCCATACACGCATTCTCTCTCTCTCGCACGCATGTATTCTCTCTCACATACGCATTCTCTCACACACACATTCTCTATCTCACGTACACATGCATTCTCTCTCTCTCACACATAAACATTCTCTCTCTCACTCACGCTTTCTCCCTCTCTCACACATGCATTCTCACTCTCTCACAAGCATGCGTTCTCTCTCTCACGCACACACGCATTCTCTCTCTCACGCCCACAGGCATTCTCTCTCTCTCACACACACGCATTCTCTCTCACACACACACTTTCTCGCTCTCTCGCACACACACGCATTCTCTCTCTCACACGCATTCTCTCTCTCACACGCATTCTCTATCTCACGCACACACGCATTCTCTCTCTCACATATGCATTCTCTCACTCTCTCATGCACACATTCTCTCCCTCTCACGCAAACGCATTCTCTCTCACAGACACACGCATTCTTTCTCTCTGTCTCACACGCATTCTCTCTCTCACACACATGCACTCTCTCACTCTCCCACTCACGCATTCACTCTCTCACACACGCATTCTCTCTCTCTCGCACACACAATCTCTCTCATACACGCATTCACACTCTCTCGCACATACACAATATCTCTCCCACACACGCATTCCCTCTCTCTCTCACTCACGCATTCTCTCTCTCTTACATACGCATTCTCTCTCTCAGTCACGCATTCTCTATCTCTCTCACGCATTCTCTCTCTCTCACCCACGCATTCTCTCACTTTCCCACACATGTATTCACTCTCTCACACAAGCATTATCTCTCTCTCACACACATGCACTCTCTCACTCTCTCACTCACGCATTCACTCTCTCACACACGCAATCACACTCTCTCGCACATACACAATCTCTCTCCCACACACGCATTCTCTCCCTCGTACTCACTCATTCTCTCTCTCTCTTACATACACATTCTCTCTCTCACTTTCGCATTCTCTCTCTCACACAGGCATTCTCTCTCTCTCACACACGCATTCTCTCAATCACACACACACACATTATCTCACTCACTCACGTGCACATTTCCTCTTCTCTCTCTCTCTCTCACTCACGCATTCTCTCTCTCACACACGTATTCTCTCTCTCACACTCATTCTCCCTCACACAGGCATTCTCTATCTCACGCACACGCGCATTCTCTCTCTCTCACACGCATTCTCTCACTCTCTCACGCACGTGTTCTATCTCTCACGCACATGCATTCCTTCTCTCTCTCTCACACGCATTCTCTCTCTCTCACACACGCACTCTCTCACTCACGCTTTCACCCTTACGCACGCATTCTCTCTCTCACACACACATTCTCTCTCTCACACACAAGCATTCTCTCTCTCTTTCACTCACGCATTCTCTCTTTCTCTAACACACGCATTCTGGCTATCACGCACACGCATTCTGCTCTCTCACAAACGCATTGTCTCACTCTCTCACGCACGCAATCTCTCTCTCTCACTCACGCATTCCCTCTCTCTCGCACACAGGCATTCTCTCTCACACACACACAAGCATTCTCTCTCTCACTCATGCACACATTCTCTCTCTCACTGACGCATTCTCTCTCTCACACACGCATTCTCTCTCTCTCGCACACACAATCTCTCTCACACACGCATTCACACTCTCTCGCACATACGCAATATCTCTCCCACACACGCATTCCCTCTCTCTCTCACTCACGCATTCTCTCTCTCTTACATACGCATTCTCTCTCTCACTCACGCATTCTCTATCTCTCTCACGCATTCTCTCTCTCACCCACGCATTCTCTCACTTTCCCACACATGTATTCACTCTCTCACACACATGCACTCTCTCACTCTCACACTCACGCATTCACTCTCTCACACACGCATTCACACTCTCGCGCATACACAATCTCTCTCCCACACATGCATTCTCTCTCTCGCACTCACTCATTCTCTCTCTCTCTTACATACACATTCTCTCTCTCACTCTCGCATTCTCTCTCTCTCTCACGGATTCTCTCTCTCACACACACGCATTCTCTCTCTATCACACACACACACATTATCTCACTCACTCACGCGCACATTTCCTCTCTCTCTCTCACTCACGCATTCTCTCTCTCACACGCATTCTCCCTCATACACGCATTCTCTATCTCACGCACACGCGCATTCTCTCTCTCTCACACACGCATTCTCTCACTCTCTCACGCACGTGTTCTATCTCTCACACACACGCATTCTTTCTCTCTCGCTCACACGCATTCTCTCTCTCTCACACACGCACTCTCTCACTCATGCTTTCACCCTTACGCACACATTCTCTCTCTCACACACATGCATTCTCTCACTTTCGGACGCACGCACTCTCTCTCACATACACTCATACCCTATATCACGCACATACGCATTCTCTCTCACACACAAGCATTGTCTCACTCTCTCACGCACGCATTCACTCTCTCTCACACACATGCATTGTCTCCTACTCTCAATCACGCATTCTCTCTCTCTCACACACGCATTCTCTCTCTCACACACAAGCATTCTCTCTCTCTTTCACTCACGCATTCTCTCTTTCTCTAACACACGCATTCTCGCTATCACGCACACTCATTCTCTCTATCTTGCACACATGCATTCTCTCTCTCTCATGCATTCTCTCTGTCTCACACACACATTCTCTCTCTCACACACACACGCATTATCTCACTCTCGCACGCGCACATTTCCTCTCTCTCTCACATGCATTCTCTCTCACACACGCATTCTCTATCTCACGCTCACACGCATTCTCTCTCTCACACACACATTCTCTCACTCTCTCACGCACGCGTTCTCTCTCTCACGCACACACATTCTTTCTCACAGACACACGCATTCTTTCTCTCTCTCTCACACGCATTCTCTCTGTCTCTCACACACGCACTCACTCTCTCACTTACACACATTCTCTATCTCACGCACATACGCATTCACTCTCACACACAAGCATTCTCTCACTCTCTCACGCAAGCATTCTCTCTCTCTCAAGCACATGTATTCTCTCACACACACGCATTCACTCTCTCTCGCACACATACATTGTCTCTCTCCCTCAATCAAGCATTCTCTCTCTCACACACACAAGCATTCTCTCTCTCACTCATGCATTCTCTCTTTCTCTTACACACGCATTCTCGCTATCACTCACACGCATTCACTCTATCTCGCACACATGCATTCTCTCTCTCATATACGCATTCTCTCTCTCTCTCACACGCATTCTCTAACTCACGCACACGCATTCTCTCACTCTCTCACCCACGCATTCTCTCTCTCTCACAGACACACGCAATCTCTTTCTCACACACACGCATTCTCTCTCGCACACACGCATTCTCTCTCTCATACACACATTCTGTCTCTCACGCACATGCATATACTCAATCTCTCACACTCGCATTCTGTCTCCGTCTCGCACACACGCATTCTCTCTCTCACACAAACCCATTCTTTCTCTCACACACGCATTCACTCTCTCTCTCTCAGGCAAACTCATTCTCTCTCTCACACACACGCATTCTCTCTCACACACACACGCATTATCTCACTCTCTCACGTGCGCATTCTCTCTCACTCACTCACGCATTCTATCTCTCTCACTACGCATTCTCTCTCTCACTCACGCATTCTCTCACTCACGCATTCTCTCTCTCTCACACACGCATTCTCTCTCTCTCATACGCATTCTCTCTCACACACACACGCATTCTCTATCTCACGCAAAAATGAATTCTCTCTCTCACACACAAGCATTCTCTCACTCTCTCACACACGCATTCTCTCTCTCTCACGCACACGCATTATCTCTCTCACACATGCGCATTCTCTCTCTCACGCACACACACATTCTCTCTCTCTCACACATGCATTCTCTCTCTCACACACACATTCTCTATCTCACGCACACACTCATTCTCTCTCTCACACACACACATTCTCTATCTCATGCACGCACGCATTCTCTCTCTCACATACACGCATTCTCTCTCACACGCACACACACACATTCTCTATCTCACGCACACACGCATTCTCTCTCACACACAAACATTCTCTCTCTCTCACACGCATTCTCCCTCTCTCACACATGCATTCTCACTCTCTCACACGCATGCGTTTTCTCTGTCTCTCGCACACATTCTCTCTCTCACACGCGCTTTCTCTTTCTCTCGCACACACGCATTCTCTCTCTTCCACACACGCATTCTCTCTCTCTCTCGCACACACGCATTCTCTCTCACACACGCATTCCCTCTCTCACACGCATTCTCTATCTCACGCACACACACATTCTCTCTCTCACACACATGCATTCTCACACTCTCTCGCATGCATTCTCTCTCTCTCACGCACACGCATTCTCTCTCACAGTTACATGCATCCGTTCTCTCTCTGTCACACGCATTCTCTCTCTCTCACACACAAATGCGCTCTTTCACTCTCACTCACGCATTCACTCTCTCACATACGCACTCTCTCTCTCTCGCACACACAATCTCTCTCCCACACACGCATTCTCTCTCTCTCATCACTCATTCTCCCTCTCTCTTACATACGCATTCTCTCTCTCACTCACGCATTCTTTCTCTTTCACGCATTCACTCTCTCACACACGCATTCTCTCTCTCTCACGCACACGCATTATCTCACTCTCTCACGCGTGCATTTCCTCTCTCCCTCTCACTCACGCATTCTCTCTCTCACGCATTCTCTCACTCTCACACGCATGCTCTCTCTCTCACACGCATTCTCTCCATCTCGCACACACGCATTCACTCTCGCACACACGCATTCTATCTCTCTCTCTCACACGCATTCTCCATCTCACGCACACGCATTCTCTCACTCTCTCACGCACGCATTCTCTCTCACACAGACACACGCATTCTCTCTCTCACAGACACACGCATTCTCTCTCTCACACAGGCATTCTCTCACACACACACACATTGTCTATCTCTCGCACACACGCATTCTCTCTCTCTGATACACAAGCATTCTCTCTCTCACACATGCACACATTCTCTCTCTCACTCACGCATTCTCTCTCTCACATACGCATTCTCACTCTCTCACAGACATGCGTTATCACTCTCACGCAAACACACATTCTCTCTCTCACGCACACAGGCATTCTCTCTCTCTCACACACGCATTCTCTCTCACACATACGCTTTCTCTCTCTCTCGCACACTTGCATTCTCTCTCCCACACACGCATTCTCTCTCTCTCACACACGCATTCTCTCTCATATGCATTCTCTCTCTCACACGCATTTTCTATCTCACGCACACACGCATTCTCTCCCTCTCACGCACACGCATTCTCTCTCACAGATACACGCATTCTTTCTCTCTCTCTCTCTCTCACACGCATTCTCTCTCTCTCACATGCATTCACTCTCTCACACACGCATTCTCTCTCTCTCGCACATACAATCTCTCTCTCATACACGCATTCACACTCGCTCGCACATACACAATCTCTCTCCCACACACGCATTCTCTTTCACTCACGCATTCTCTCTCTCTCTCTCTTACATATGCATTCTCTCTCTCACTCACGCATTCTCTATCTCTCTCATGCATTCTCTCTCTCACCCATGCACTCTCTCACTCTCCCACACACGTATTCACTCTCTCACACACGCATTCTCTCTCTCTCACACACATGCATTGTCTCTAACGCACACACATGTTCACGATCTCTCACACTCGCATTCTGTCTCTGTCTCGCACGCACGCATTCTCTCTCGCACACACACCCATTCTATCTCTCTCACACACATGCATTATCTCACTCTCTTACGCACTCATTTCCTCTCTCTCTCACTCACACATTCTCTCTCTCACATGCATTCTCTCTCACACACGCATTGACTATCTCACGCTCACACGCATTCTCTCTCTCACACACACATTCTCTCACTCTCTCACGCACGCGTTTTCTCTCTCACGCACACACATTCTTTCTCACAGACACACGCATTCTTTCTCTCTCTCTCACACGCATTCTCTCTGTCTCTCACACATGCACTCACTCTCTCACTTACACACATTCTCTATCTCACGCACATACGCATTCACTCTCACACACAAGCATTCTCTCACTCTCTCACGCATGCATTCTCTCTCTCTCAAGCACATGTATTCTCTCTCTCACACACACGCATTCACTCTCTCTCGCACACATGCATTGTCTCTCTCCCTCAATCAAGCGTTCTCTCTCTCAAAAGCATTCTCTCTCACACACACAAGCATTCTCTCTCTCTCTCACTCATGCATTCTCTCATTCTCTAACACACACATTCTCGCTATCACGCACACGCATTCTCTCTATCTCGCACACATGCATTCTCTCTCTCACATACGCATTCTCTCTCTCTCTCACGTTTATTCTCTCTCACGCACACGCATTCTCTCACTCTCTCACCCACGCATTCTCTCTCTCACAGACACACGCAATCTCTTTCTCACACACACACATTCTCTCTCTCATACACGCATTCTGTCTCTCACGCACACACATATACTCGATCTCTCACACTCGCATTCTGTCTCTGTCTCGCGCGCACGCATTCTCTCTCTCACACAAACCCATTCTTTCTCTCACACACGCATTCACACTCTCTCTCAGGCAACCTCATTCTCTCTCACACACACACGCATTCTCCCTCACACACACACGCATTATCTCACTCTCTCACGTGCGCATTCTCTCTCTCTCACTCACACATTCTATCTCTCTCACTACGCATTCTCTCTCTCACTACGCATTCTCTCACTCACGCATTCTCTCTCTCTCACACACGCATTCTCTCTCTCACATACGCATTCTCTCTCACACACGCATTCTCTATTTCACGCAAAAATGAATTCTCTCTCGCACACACAAGCATTCTCTCACTCTCTGACACACGCATTCTCCCTCTCTCACGCACACGCATTATCTCTCTCACACACGCGCATTCTCTCTCTCACGCACACACACATTCTCTCTCTCACGCACACACACATTCTCTCTCTCACGCACACACACATTCTCTCTCTCTCTCACACACACGCATTCTCTCTCTCACACAGGCATTCTCTCTCACACACACACATTGTCTATCTCTCGCACACACGCATTCTCTCTCTCTCACACACAAGCATTCTCTCTCTCACTCATGCACGCATTCTCTCTCTCACGCACGCATTCTCTCTCTCACTACGCATTCTCTCACTCACGCATTCTCTCTCTCTCACACACGCATTCTCTCTCTCACATACGCATTCTCTCTCACACACGCATTCTCTATTTCACGCAAAAATGAATTCTTTCTCTCTCACACACACAAGCATTCTCTCACTCTCTCACACACGCATTCTCTCTCTCTCACGCACACGCATTATCTCTCTCTCACACACGCGCATTCTCTCTCTCACGCACACACACATTCTCTCTCCCACGCACACACACATTCTCTCTCTCACGCATACACACATTCTCTCTCTCACGCACACACACATTCTCTCTCTCACGCGCACACACATTCCCTCTCTCACGCACACACACATTCTCTATCTCACGCACACACGCATTCTCTCTCTCCCACACACGCATTCTCTCTCATACGCATTCTCTCTCTCACACGCATTCTCTATCTCACGCACACATGCATTCTCTCTCTCTCACGCACACGCATTCTCTCACTCTCCCACGCACGCATTCTCTCCCTCTCACGCACACGCATTCTCTCTCACAGATACACGCATTCTTTCTCTCTCTCTCACATGCATTCACTCTCTCACACATGCATTCTCTCTCTCTCGCACACACAATCTCTCTCTCATACACGCATTCACACTCGCTCACACATACTCAATCTCTCTCCCACACACGCATTCTCTTTCTGTCACTCACGCATTCTCTCTCTCTCTTACATACGCATTCTCTCTCTCACTCACGCATTCTCTATCTCTCTCACGCATTCTCTATCTCTCTCACGCATTCTCTCTCTCACCCACGCACTCTCTCACTCTCCCACACACGTATTCACTCTCTCACACACGCATTCTCTCTCTCTCACGCACACACATATTCACAATCTCTCACACTCGCATTCTGTCTCTGTCTCGCACGCACGCATTCTCTCTCACACACACACCCATTCTATCTCTCTCACACACATGCCTTATCTCACTCTCTTACGCACTCATTTCCTCTCTCTCTCACTCACACATTCTCTCTCTCACATGCATTCTCTCTCACACACGCCTTCTCTATCTCACGCACACACGCATTCTCTCTCTCACACACACATTCTCTCACTCTCTCACGCACGCGTTCTCTCTCTCACGCACACACATTCTTTCTCACAGACACACGCATTCTTTCTCTCTCTCTCACACGCATTCTCCCTGTCTCTCACACACGCACTCACTCTCTCACTTACACACATTCTCTATCTCACGCACATACGCATTCACTCTCACACACAAGCATTCTCTCACTCTCTCACGCAAGCATTCTCTCTCTCTCAAGCACATGTATTCTCTCTCTCACACACACGCATTCACTCTCTCTCGCACACATGCATTGTCTCTCTCCCTCAATCAAGCGTTCTCTCTCACACACACACAAGCATTCTCTCTCTCTCTCACTCATGCATTCTCTCTTTCTCTAACACACGCATTCTCGCTATCACGCACACGCATTCTCTCTATCTCGCACACATGCATTCTCTCTCTCATATACACATTCTCTCTCTCTCTCACACGCATTCTCTATCTCACGCACACGCATTCTCTCACTCTCTCACCCACGCATTCTCTCTCTCACAGACACACGCAATCTCTTTCTCACACACACGCATTCTCTCTCGCACACACGCATTCTCTCTCTCATACACGCATTCTGTCTCTCACGCACACGCATATACTCAATCTCTCACACTCGCATTCTGTCTCTGTCTCGCACACACGCATTCTCTCTCTCACACAAACCCATTCTTCTCTCACACACGCATTCACTCTCTCTCTCAGGCAAACTCATTCTCTCTCACACACACAAGCATTCTCTCTCGCACACACACGCATTATCTCACTCTCTCACGTGCGCATTCTCTCTCTCTCACTCACGCATTCTATCTCTCTCACTACGCATTCTCTCTCTCACTCAGGCATTCTCTCACTCACGCATTCTCTCTCTCACACACGCATTCTCTCTCATACGCATTCTCTCTCACACACACACGCATTCTCTATCTCACGCAAAAATGAATTCTCTCTCACACACAAGCATTCTCTCACTCTCTCACACACGCATTCTCTCTCTCTCACACACACGCATTATCTCTCTCACACACGCGCATTCTCTCTCTCACGCACACACACATTCTCTCTCTCTCACACATGCATTCTCTCTATCACACACACATTCTCTATCTCACGCACACACTCATTCTCTCTCTCACACACAGACATTCTCTATCTCATGCACGCTTGCAATCTCTCTCTCACATACACGCATTCTCTCTCACACGCACACACACACATTCTCTATCTCACGCACACACGCATTCTCTCTCACACACAAACATTCTCTCTCTCTCCCACGCATTCTCCCTCTCTCACACATGCATTCTCACTCTCTCACACGCATGCGTTCTCTCTGTCTCTCGCACACATTCTCTCTCTCACAAACACACATTATCTCTCTCTCACACACATATTCTCTCTCTCACACACACTTTCTGTTTCTCTCGCACACACGCATTCTCTCTCTCCCACACACGCATTCTCTCTCTCTCTCGCACACACGCATTCTCTCTCACACACACATTCTCTCTCTCACATGCATTCTCTATCTCACGCACACACACATTCTCTCTCACACAACATGCATTCTCACACTCTCTCTCGCATGCATTCTCTCTCTCTCACGCCCACGCATTCTCTCTCAGTTACATGCATTCGTTCTCTCTCTGTCACACGCATTCTCTCTCTCTCACACACACATGCGCTCTTTCACTCTCACTCACGCATTCACTCTCTCACATACGCACTCTCTCTCGCACACACAATCTCTCTCCCACGCACGCATTCTCTCTCTCATCACTCATTCTCCCTCTCTCTTACATACGCATTCTCTCTCTCACTCACGCATTCTTTCTCTTTCAAGCATTCACTCTCTCACACACGCATTCTCTCTCTCTCACGCATACGCATTATCTCACTCTCTCACGCGTGCATTTCCTCTCTCCCTCTCACTCACGCATTCTCTCTCTCACGCATTCTCTCACTCTCACACGCATTCTCTCCATCTCGCACACACGCATTCACTCTCGCACACACGCATTCTATCTCTCTCTCACACGCATTCTCCATCTCACGCACACGCATTCTCTCACTCTCTCACGCACGCATTCTCTCTCTCACAGACACACGCATTCTCTCTCTCACAGACACACGCATTCTCTCTCTCTCGCACACACGCATTCTCTCTCTCACACAGGCATTCTCTCTCACATACACACACATTGTCTATCTCTCGCACACACGCATTCCCTCTCTCTCACACACAAGCATTCTCTCTCTCACTCATGCACACATTCTCTCTCTCACACACGCATTCTCTCTCACACACACACACGCATTCTCTCTCTCTTGCACACACGCATTCTCTCTCTCACACAGGCATTCTCTCTCACACACACACATTGTCTATCTCTCGCACACACGCATTCTCTCTCTCTCACACACAAGCATTCTCTCTCTCACTCATGCACACATTCTCTCTCTCACACACACGAATTCTCTCTCACACACACACGCATTATCTCACTCTCTCACGTGCGCATTCTCTCTCTCTCACTCACACATTCTATCTCTCTCACTACGCATTCTCTCTCTCACTACGCATTCTCTCACTCACGCATTCTCTCTCTCTCAGACACGCATTCTCTCTCTCACATACGCATTCTCTCTCACACACGCATTCTCTATTTCACGCAAAAATGAATTCTCTCTCGCACACACAAGCATTCTCTCACTCTCTCACACACGCATTCTCCCTCTCTCACGCACACGCATTATCTCTCTCACACACGCGCATTCTCTCTCTCACGCACACACACATTCTCTCTCTCACGCACACACACATTCTCTCTCTCACGCACACACACATTCTCTATCTCACGCACACACTCATTCTCTCTCTCACATACACGCATTCTCTCTCTCACACACACACACACACATTCTCTATCTCACACACACACGCATTCTCTCTCACACACAAACATTCTCTCTCTCTCCCACGCATTCTCCCTCTCTCACACATGCATTCTCACTCTCTCACACGCATGCATTCTCTCTGTCTCGCACACACATTCTCTCTCTCACATATACACATTCTCTCTCTCACACACGCATTCTCTCTCTCACACACGCTTTCTCTATCTCACGCACACACACATTCTCTCTCTCTCACACACGCATTCTCACACTCTCTCGCATGCATTCTCACTCTCTCTCACGCACACGCATTCTCTCTCACAGTTACATGCATTCGTTCTCTCTCTGTCACACGCATTCTCTCTCTCACACACACACATGCGCTCTTTCACTCTCACTCACGCATTCACTCTCTCACATACGCTCTCTCTCTCGCACACACAATCTCTCTCTCACACACGCATTCACACTCTCTCGCACATACACAATCTCTCTCCCACACACGCATTCTCTCTCTCTCATCACTCATTCTCCCTCTCTCTTACATACGCATTCTCTCTCTCACACACGCATTCTCTCACTCTCCCACACACGCATTCACTCTCTCACACACGCATTCTCTCTCTCTCACGAACACGCATTATCTCACTCTCTCACGCGTGCATTTCCTCTCTCCCTCTCACTCACGCATTCTCTCTCTCACGCATTCTCTCACTCTCACACGCATTCTCTCCATCTCGTACACACGCATTCACTCTCGCACACACGCATTCTATCTCTCTCTCACACGCATTCTCCATCTCACGCACACGCATTCTCTCACTCTCTCACGCACGCATTCTCTCTCTCACAGACACACGCATTCTCTCTCTCACAGACACACGCATTCTCTCTCTCTCGCACACACGCATTCTCTCTCTCACACAGGCATTCTCTCTCACATACACACACATTGTCTATCTCTCGCACACACGCATTCCCTCTCTCTCACACACAAGCATTCTCTCTCTCACTCATGCACACATTCTCTCTCTCACACACGCATTCTCTCTCTCACACACACACGCATTCTCTCTCTCTTGCACACACGCATTCTCTCTCTCACACAGGCATTCTCTCTCACACACACACATTGTCTATCTCTCGCACACACGCATTCTCTCTCTCTCACACACAAGCATTCTCTCTCTCACTCATGCACACATTCTCTCTCTCACACACACGAATTCTCTCTCACACACACACGCATTATCTCACTCTCTCACGTGCGCATTCTCTCTCTCTCACTCACTCATTCTATCTCTCTCACTACGCATTCTCTCTCTCACTACGCATTCTCTCACTCACGCATTCTCTCTCTCTCACACACGCATTCTCTCTCTCACATACGCATTCTCTCTCACACACGCATTCCTATTTCACGCAAAAATGAATTCTCTCTCGCACACACAAGCATTCTCTCACTCTCTCACACACGCATTCTCACTCTCTCACGCACACGCATTATCTCTCTCACACACGCGCATTCTCTCTCTCACGCACACACACATTCTCTCTCTCACGCACACACACATTCTCTCTCTCACGCACACACACATTCTCTATCTCACGCACACACTCATTCTCTCTCTCACATACACGCATTCTCTCTCTCTCACACACACACACACATTCTCTATCTCACACACACACGCATTCTCTCTCACACACAAACATTCTCTCTCTCTCCCACGCATTCTCCCTCTCTCACACATGCATTCTCACTCTCTCACACGCATGCATTCTCTCTGTCTCGCACACACATTCTCACTCTCACATACACACATTCTCTCTCTCACACACGCATTCTCTCTCTCACACACGCTTTCTCTTTCTCTCGCACACACGCATTCTCTCTGTCTCTCGCACACACGCATTCTCTCTCGCACACGCATTCTCTCTTTCACACGCATTCTCTATCTCACGCACACACACATTCTCTCTCTCTCACACACGCATTCTCACACTCTCTCGCATGCATTCTCACTCTCTCTCACGCACACGCATTCTCTCTCACAGTTACATGCATTCGTTCTCTCTCTGTCACACGCATTCTCTCTCTCACACACACACATGCGCTCTTTCACTCTCACTCACGCATTCACTCTCTCACATACGCTCTCTCTCTCGCACACACAATCTCTCTCTCACACACGCATTCACACTCTCTCGCACATACACAATCTCTCTCCCACACACGCATTCTCTCTCTCTCATCACTCATTCTCCCTCTCTCTTACATACGCATTCTCTCTCTCACACACGCATTCTCTCACTCTCCCACACACGCATTCACTCTCTCACACACGCATTCTCTCTCTCTCACGCACACGCATTATCTCACTCTCTCACGCGTGCATTTCCTCTCTCCCTCTCACTCACGCATTCTCTCTCTCACGCATTCTCTCTCTCTCACACACGTGCATTTTCTCTCCCTCACACATGCATTCTCTCGCACACAGATACACGCATTCTCTCTCTCACACACGCATTCTCTCTCTCACACACACGCATTCTGTCTCTCGCGCGCACACACGTGTTCTCTCACTCTCACACAAACACTTTCTCTCTCACACATACATTCTCTCTCACACATACATTCTCTCTCACACTCACACATTCTCTCTCTCACGCACAGACGCGTTCTCTCTCTCACGCACACAGATTCTCTCTCTCATGTACACACATTCTCTCTCTCTCACTCATATATTCTCTCTCACACACACACGCATTCTCTCTCTCACGGACACACGCATTCTCTCACTCTCTCACTCACACATTCTGTCTCACACACATACACATTCTCTCTCTCACAGACACGCACTCTCTCTCTCGCGCACACACGCATTCTCACTCTATCCCACACATGCATTCTCTGTTTCACGCAACCAGGCTTTCTCTCTCTCGCGCACACACGCATTCTCTCTCTATCACACTCGCATCCTCTCTTTCTCACGCACACACGCATTCTCTCTCTCACACACGTATTCTCTCTCTCACACACACACACGCATTTTCTCTGTCTCTGACACGCATTCTCTCACTCTGTCACACACACATTCTCTCTCTCACGGACACACATATTCTCTCTCACACACACACGCATTCTCTCTCTCTCGCACACACACATTCTGTCTCTCTCTCACACACGTATTCTTTCTCTCGCACACACGCATTATCTCACTGTCTCACTCACGCATTCTCTCTCACACATACGCATTCTCTCTCACTCACGCATTGTCTCACTCACACATTCTCTCTCTCTCTCACACACGCATTCTCTCTCACACACACCCACATTCTCTATCTCACTCACATATGCATTCTCTCTCACACACACAAGCATTGTCTCACTCTCTCACGCACGCATTCTCTCTCTCTCACGCACACGCATTCTCTCTCACACACGCACATGCGTTCTCTCTCACATATACACATCCTCCCTCTCGCACACATGCATTCTCTCTCTCTCAATCATGCATTCTCTCTCTCTCACACACGCATTCTCTCTCACACACACAAGTATTCTCTCCCTTTCTCACTCACGCATTCTCTTTCTCTTACACATGCCTTCTCTCTATCACACACACACATTCTCTCTATCTCGCACACATGCATTCTCCCTCTCATACACACACTCTTTCTCTCTCACACGCATTCTCTCTCACACGCATATACGCATTCTCTCTCTCACACACACGTATTCTCTCTCTCACACACACGCATTTTCTCTCTCTCTCTCGCACACACGCATTCTCTCTCTCTCACACACGCATTCTCTGTCTCACACACACGCATTGTCTCTCTCTTACGCAAACTCATTCTCTCTCACACACACACCCATTCTCTCTCTCGCACACATGCATTGTGTCTCTCTCAGTCACGCTTTCTCTCTCTCGCACACACAAGCATTCTCTCTCTCTCACTCACACATGCTCTCTTTTTCTAACACGCGCATTCTCTCTATCACACACATGCATTCTCTATCTCACGCACACATGCATTCTCTCTCTCACACAAACGCATCCTCTCACTCTCTCATGCACGCATTCTCTCTCTCACGCATTCCCTCTCTCTCACACACATTCTTTCTTTCACAGACACACGCATTCTCTCTCACACACACGCAATCTCTCACTCTCTCACGCATTCTCTCTCTCTCTCTCTCACACGCATTCTCTCACACGCATTCTTTCTCTCCCACATGTATTCTCTATCTCACGAACACATGCAGTATCTCTCTCACACACACAAGCATTCTCTCACTCCCTCACTCACGCATTCTTTCTCTCACACACACATGGATTCTCTCTCTCACTGACGCATACTCCTTCACTCACACACACGCATTCTGTCTCTCATGCACGCACGTTTTCTCTCTCTCACACTCACACATTTTCTCACGCATGCATTCTCTCTCTCACGCACACATGCGTTCTCTCTCTCACGCACAGACGCATTCTCTCTCACACACACACATTCTCTCTCTCATGCACACACATTCTCTCTCTCACTCATGTATTCTCTCTCTCTCACACATTCATTCTCTCTCCCACAGACTCATGCATTCTCTCACTCTCTCACTCATGCATTCTCTATCTCTCACACATTCTCTCTCTCTCACACACACATACACACACACATTCTGTCTCACACACACACACATTCTCTCTCACAGACACACGTATTCTCTCTCTCTCTCGTACACACGCATTCTCACTCTCTCCCACATATGCATTCTCTATCTCACGCAACCAGGCTTTCTCTCTCTCTATCACACACGCATTCTCTCTCTATCACACACGCATTCTCTCTCTCACACACACGCATTCTCTCTCTCTCACACACATGCATTTTCTCTCTCACACACACACGCATTCTCTCTCACTCCCACACGCATTCTCTCGCTCTCACACACGCATTCTCTCGCGTACGCTCACACGGATTCTCTCTCACACACACGCATTCTCTCTCTCTCTCACCCGCATTCTCTCTCTCACAGACACACGCGTTCTCTCTCGCACTAAAGAGATTTCACACCCATTCTTTTATTTAATAAAGAAATGGGGCAAACCTCAGAGGTAGAGAAATGTAAATAAAGGAACCACTCACAAGATTTCATCCAATTGGATAGTAACTGATACCTGATCACCAAATTCAGCTGCCACTTGAAAGGATGCAAGAAGCCCCAAAAGGAGATACTCCAAATTTCACTTGATTCTGTGTCACATTATCGTCAGAGAGCTTTATAGTTGCCTTCTAGCAGACATTTATTTTTCCACAAACCACATAGGTTTGACAGAGTAGCATTGGTTCTGATCAGAGATCAGAACCGAATAGTGCAGAATCACATCATAGCTCATCTCGAGAAGTTGTGTCAATGGGTGTTTGGGTTTGCAGTGTCTCTGTATTCTGAGCTTCGGCCCAGTCTCTCGCTGTTCCGTAGTATTTTGATAATTTGAAGTTCCAGTCAATTTGTATTTTATCATTTTCCCAGATTATAGAGGTTTCAGTATCAGTGAGTTCACCAGTATAATCAGCGCATTGGGTAAATCAGCAGTGGCTCCACTGAAAAGGCTTTCAAATCCTGAGGTTCATAGAACAGCATATCTTTATCCGTGTTAAAAGACCTAATAACAATTACCAACATTATATTTGATCTGCTATATTTTCCATTACTGACTGCAATTAATCTACCGCATGGGATACAGAAACTCACCAATGTGAGTAAAAACCTCTTAAACTTTGGTAAAACCCAGGCTACTGTCTTAAGAGAATAACCTCCATACAATAATGCAACAAAGAAAAACAGATTGAAGTCAAATGATGCATAGGTTTGATGACGAGCAAAACCCGCTCAACCCTTGCAGGAAGGCAAGTAGAAAAGTTGCGCATTTATATAACATCTTAATGTAATCTCAGAGTATCCTAAACATCTCTTTCCAGATCTTTGAAACAAGTGCAGAACCCCTGGGGCCACTGTCAATTACATGCTATCAAACCCAGGAAATCATAGACGGAAATATCAGCATGTGCCCATGTACAGTTAAAATGTGTTTAACACCTCCGCTCGAGTGACTAGCAAAATTGTTTCGAGTTATGAGCAATAAGTCACTTGGTCCTTCGAGCCTGCTCCACCATTCAATAAGATCCTGACTGACCCGATTTTAACAAGTGTATAAAACATTCAGCTGACAATATCCCACTTTAGCTTCTCTTATTCTATCATTTTAGTATATTCGACTACACATCTAATCTAATCTGGAGAATATTTCTCTTGCTGTTACTCACTGATCTTCACAGTCCTCCTCTCCTCATTCTCGAATTGAATGAGCCTATAATGCACTGTTCTTTTCCTCAGCCTATTCTTTAGACAAGATAACATAGATTGGAACAGACTCCACTGATTGCTGGTACTTGACACAATGAGAACTATTGAAATATTTCAATACACTCCTTTGGTGAAAAATATAATTTGATTTATCCTTTACAATTGTTTCAATTGAATTTATATTTGCTTTGAGTGGTATTTTAGTTTGATCCAGATGTTAGTACAAAGTGAAATATTTCAGCACTGAGCTTTGATGGAAGTTGGAAAGGAGTGTTTTCTTACAGCAGAGAGTGAAAAATGAACGGCCAAGTTGAGTAATAGTACATGCACGTTCTGACAAAGTCAATTTTCAATCAGAGATGTTCTCTTCAAGAACTGAAATACTTTTGATCATGTAGTCACATGTCAGAAACGTGTTATCTAATTTGTGTACCATGAAAATAGCAGGAAGGAGATGATGACCAGATCGTCATCTCATCGGGGTTGCGTGATAAATATTGGCCAGGATAACCAGATTTAATCTCACCTTAATTCAAAATAAAAAGGGTCCCTTTAGCGGGCAGAGAGGCTTTGGTTTAATGCCTCATATACATCTGGTGTGCAGGATTATCTCAGGACTGCACTGCTGTGGCAGTATCAATTAGTCTATTCTAAACCCGATGGTAGATCTTGAACCCTCCGACTCATAGATCAGCATACTACTCAGTGGCACCTGAGCAATACACAATACTCTGAAAAGTGGCTTATTATTTACATCTCCAGGGATTAATGAAGCAATTAAGGGAAATTGCATCGATTCTATGTGAGATGCAAACAGGCCTCTTATGGCATGTCAGTCGTCGGGCATAGAGAAGAAATAGCTTTTTGTGGCACAGGAACGGCGATGTCGAAGTGAGAGAAGGGAATTATTGAGATCATCCCTGAGAGTATTGTTGAGGAAGGATCTGGGGTTAGACTTTCTCTCACGTTTCACCAAACTAATCCCTGGGATGATGGCACCATGAACAGTGAGTGAAGCTCAGTGAGAGAATAAGAGGTGATTGCATTGAACTTTAAAGGGGATGGACAATCACTTATGATGTTCTAGACAGACACTGTTACGGTGATAAATTCCATGACTTTTTTTTCACTTGCGTTGCATGATTATCGATAGTTTAAGAGCCTTTGAGAACGATCGACCCAACCACCCCCACTCTCTATTTCAAATGAGACAGAGAGAGAGTGAGTGTGTGTGAGAGAAGGGGGCCCAGGATTTTGGTAAAATCTCCCAATATTAATACAGCCCAATTGGTGCGTGATTCTGCAATGAACGTCATGTTATCCATAATCCTGACAGCAGCCGCAATACCTTCATTATAAAAGAGTTAACACTTCCCTGCAGCTTCTGACCTTCATGGAGAACATGGGCGTGTCTTCTCGGAGATGGAAGATGCCTCCTTGAAACTTGACACAAAACAGTTGAATTCCCTCCTCACTGCCAGCAAATCGTGTTAAAGTAGCACACGTTCTACAACCAATGGAACCATGATTAACATCATGGAGCCCTCTATCAGTGCAGTCTCGGTTTCATTGGTTTGTTATGTTGGAGTATCAATGACACCCTCCTGTTACTGTATAACTATCTTGTGGGGCTGCATAGCCTCCTCCAGGTCTCATGGAACAGGTTTAAGGGTCTGATTGGGATCTGCCTGTTCCTGTTTAACAGCTCGATGTACTGACCCCAGACCCCTCCTCTTCCTGTGGAACAGGCAGGAGGATTGAATGGGCTGTCCCTCTTCTTGTTTAGTCATGATTTGGAGATGCCGGTGTTGGACTGGGGTGTACAAAGTTAAAAATCACACAACACCAGGTTATAGTCCATCAGGTTTAATTGGAAGCACACTGGCTTTCGGAGCGACGCTCCTTCATCAGGTGATAGTGTTTATTCTTGTTTAGTAGTTTCGACGGGCTCAATGGCTTCCACATATCTGTGTGTAACCAGCTTGAGATGCTGAATGAGCTCCTCTTTTAACTGTGGAAATATGCAGTGTCTGGCAGCACTGTTACATGAATGTTACCGACACTTTTACAGCACAAACCGGAATGCTGTCCTGGTCTTGCTGCACATGGACATAGAATGGCTCAGGAGCTGATGGGGGACAAATATTATGAACACTGTGCGAGCTTCAGTCATCACCCCCACTTCAGATCTTATGGTGGGGAACGACATTGATGGAACAGCTGAAGTTGTTTGTGCTGAGGAGGTTAACCTGAGGAGATGTCCCGGAACTGAGAGAATTATTGGCCACCAATCACAAACATGCTTCTTTGTGCTCTGAATGACCCAGACAAGTGGGAGGTTACACCTGTTTCCCTTTCAGCTCAAATAAGTAGGTGGTCCCAATGCCATCCTCCGTCAAATACTGCATTGACATCAAGGCCATTCACTCTTTCCTGTGCCCCTGCGTTCATCTCTTGTTCATATGAATAGGTGACGGTGTATTTGTAGGAAGTGTTTTCCTCTCACAGAGGGTAATCACTGTCAGGAATTATCTGGGCTAGAGAGTTATGGGAGCTACATCACTGAAAGTATTTAAAGAGGAGGTGGATGGATTTTGAACTGACAGAGAGCGAAGGGGTGTGAAGTATTGGGCATTAAAAGGAGTTAATGTCAACAGTAGAAAAGCCATGATGGTATACAACGGCTTGATCGTCCGAATTACCTGATCCTGTTCCTTATGTCCTCATATTCTGTAATTACAAAGTTAATGGTTGTAATTTTCCTGAACGATCTGTTATTGAACGTTGTAATCAGAGAGAGCAAAGTATTTTGTGAGTCATCTCTGGGTGAGGTATGGGGGCTGCATTCACAGTGAATCTTAGTCTACAGCATGACCAACAAATGAAGCACAAGTTGTAGAGAGGGCATACTCTATAGAGACCAGAGATGTCTTTTCCAACCCACACCAAACCGTGTGTGACAGTCTGGAGAGACTGAATGAGATCCTGTTTTACTGTGGACCACGTATTTGAAACAAGTGGCCTCCATCTGCACCTTGCAGGAGCTGTGAGGCGTTGAATGGAACATAGGACTGAGCGGCAGGAGTGGGCCATTAGACACTTTGTCACCGATCCACCATGCATAGACATCATGGGTGATGTGATTGTGGTCTCAGCAGCACTTTTCTGTCTGTATGCCATTTTCCTAAATTCATTTGTCTGTCAAATGTCACTAAAAACAACTTTGAATAAATGAAAAATCTCGGCACCACAAACCTCTGGGGAGGGAATTCCCACTTGAACAGCCCTTTGGTTGAAACACAAATGAGAAATTTTCCATGTTGGAGTGTCACTGTTTCCTTTTACAGTCCCACTCCTCCACTGGTTACACCAATCTTAAATGCAACTAGCTTAGAGAGGTGCCCAGTGATATAGGTCTCAGAGTAGGTCATTTTCTAGAAACATATAAGACACAGATAGTTGAACTCATAACAAATTTTAAAATGATAGAGTGCCCCAAGCATTATTCTGCTTTGAAATTATTCTGCTCAGACAAGCTACTGGTAGTTGGATTTATTTCTGGAACAGTTGGATTTGGCTGAATTCCCTTTGTTTCAGGCAGTGGAGAGATTCCAATGAATCCTCACCAGGAATTCTTCACAAGTGGTACAGATAGCTCGGGGATTTTATGGTCTCACACTTTGCTATCGGGCGGAACAGAGTAAGAGAGAGAGAGATCAATTTGCTGCTGCTTCTCAGGCAGGGAACATTTTTATCCCTCTCTATGTTGAAACATATAATAATGTCAATTGAACACCAAACTGGTCCATATGTGCTCTCCTGGAATATTCTCTGGAAAACCGGGTTATGGATTATATGCAGGTGCGTCATTGCTCTTGTACACAATTCCTTTCAATCGCAAAAAAAAAACTCCCCATTTTATAATTTGATGACATGCTTACATGTGTTTGGGTAATTTGTAAATATTGGTAGGTGTCTTCATAGTATGTGTGTTAATATCAATACATCTTTCTCTTAAAATTTATTTTCTAGCTTTAGTCTCCCTGACAAGAGATAATATGCATCCAACTGATACACTTTTCAGAAAGACATAGATGGTTCAATACTATTTCTCAGCTAAGATCGAAACTGATAATCCCCCATAACAAAAGGCCAGCATTCCAGGAATGAGTAAAGGGAAACCTCTTTGAAAATCTTCGAAAATAATTATGTCCTTTTATTTTAGATTAGGGGATCAAAATTGCACACAGTGCATCAGGTGTGGTCTCAGCAATGCCCTGTACAGATGCAATAAACATCCCTGCGATTAAACCTGATATCTTGCGCCAAAAACAGCAGCATTCCACTTACCTTCCAAATCACATTCTGCATCAGCGGATTGACTTCATATGATTCATGTCCCAGGAACATGGATACCGCCTGTATCACAAAGTTCTGCAATCTCTCTCCTTTTAAATTGTTTACCATTGTTTTATCCTTCTTGCCAAAATAGACAACTTACCTTATGTTATTTCTGCTGAAGGTTTACTCACTAACCTTCCTGTCTGTATCACATTGCAGACTCACTCCATCCATTTGATGATACATTGAATCCAAGCCATTCCCTCCCCTTCCTCCAGATCTTTGATACAGACTATTGGTCATTGATGACCCCACAGCGATCTCTGAGGCATTCCATCAGTTACAGCTTTGCAGCTTGAAAATAAACCTTTGTCTCTACTCTCTATTTCCTGTTAGCGAAAGCTTCCCTGTTCCTGAGTATCCGTTCAGGCGGGTTTAATGGCCTCCTCCTAGGCTGTCTAATGTACTCAACGTGCTGAATTACTTCATTCTATATTCCTGTGTAATTCCTTAGACAGGCAGAATGGTCTCCTTCTGTCTCATTGTAACGATTCTGTCTGACTGAATGGGGTGGTCCCCTACCATGTAACTGCCTGGAGGGGTGTACTGAGCAACAACACATAGGATAGGGACAGCAGTATATCTCTGTAACAGTCACTAGGGTGGATTGAGGGTACCACACATGGTGTAGGGACAGCAGTTGGCCATTTGATTGCACCATTCAGAATGCTCATGGTTGATCCGAGTGTGTCTGTCCATCCGTCTCCTGTCTGTTCCCAATCAACATTGACTCTCCTGTCCGGCAAAGATCAGTTAAGCTCAGCCTTGAATATTTTCAATAACCGAGTCTTCACTGCTCCCTGAGGATGAGGACACCACAGGTAGCACAACAGTAAAGTGAAAGCAATGTCCTTATTTCATTGTGGGACCTATTATTTTAAAACTGTGTTAATTGAACATCAAATCACCACCTCTTTGCAGATATAAGACAGAATATTTAGGAATAAACATAAACCATTCCGGACTCCCAACCTGTCCCACATTGCCACTGACTTTTTCCAATCAAATATGTATCAAACACAGCCTCTGCTGCCGTCTCAGGAAGAGAATACCTGATAGCATAACATCACATGAGCATGAAAAAAGAATGAGGTCATTCGGCCCATCGAGTCTGATAAGCCATTCAATCATTTCTTATATGTTCCTCAACGTCATTCTCCTGCCTCCCCCGAGATCCTTGATCCCCTTATAAATCAAAAACTTATCTATTTGTATCTTATTGACACTAGTGTCTGTGCTTCTGTCTGTCTGTATGTGTGTGTATCCATCTTCTTGTAATATGTGTATTTCTGTGTCTACGTCTGTCTTTCTGTGTATCAGCCTGTGTGTTTCTATCTATGTTTGTGTCTATTTGTGTGTGACTCTATATGTCTCTGTGTGTTTCTATGTGCATGTATGCCTATCCCCTGTATGTATGGTGCTTGTTCGTATATTGGGATGTTTACCAATAATTCTGTGTATTTCTGTAACTGCATCTTTGTGCAGTGAGGTATCTGTATTTTGTGAAACAACTGTCGTTGGAACTGCCAATGGGTTTAAAGTGAGAATTGTCTTTCACTGAGCATTGCTCCTTAACCGGTCAATGGGATATGGATGCTTCAGAAAATCCACACGAAACATCCCAGTCTGCTCTGTCTTGTACTAGGGTCCTCCCCACATGGCGGGGGTCGAAGGGTGAGGGAATGGATACTGAGCACTCCACCACCCGGCTGGGCCCTTTCTGTCCTATTCCAGGCTGTTTCTCTTGGAATGGGAGAAAGGAAGGGAGGGAGAGAGGGCAGGAGTGGGTGGCCCTGCTGTTAGTGCTGGTGTAGGTGGGGCTGGGGGGAATCGTGAGGTGTCCAGAATGAGTCAGTCGACAGTTTTGAATCCATATAGTGTTATTAATGTGGGGGGTATTGCGTAGGTTACAGAGAAAGTGTGGGAAGGAAGATGCTGAATTCAATCCTGAGAGTGGTAGTGCCTGAGCCTTATTTGGAGATAAAGCATGAAGATTGTCTCGGGGTAATTGCTTTAACAGATATACAGTGCGTGTGAGGGAGCAGATAGAACACAGTGACCTTTATCCTGACAAAGTGGGGAGGATATTGATGCTTGTCATGTATTGATGGACATTACTTCAGATCATCTCAGTGTCGAGGTGAGCCTCCCCGAATGTCTTGTCCACGTCTATCACTAATAATGACAAAGAGCTGTCCCTCAGATTTCACAGAATCAGTTTAGGTAGAGCTTACAAATAGCAAGGAAGGGCAAATATTGGTGTGTTATATATCAAAACCAAAATGGTGGCAGAAAATCTGAGCAACATATGCTCTGGAAATTCGATATGCAGTATAATGATACTGCAGTTTTATTAGATAGTCTCAAGTTACATCTAAACTGCGTTTACAAAGTGACTGCTCTTGTTGTGGAAAATAAACTCTGTAAGTGTATATGAGGTGGGTTGAAGAGTATGTTGTGAAGCAAACTAGAGAGCAGGCTATTTTGGATTTGGTGTTGTGTGGTCAGAAGGACGAATTAATAACCTTGCACTGAAGCAGCTTTTAAGGAATAGTGACGTTAATAAGGTGCATTTTACTTGGTGTCTGCATACAATATAGAATGTTTGAACATTCTGGTCAATCATCATGGTAGCCTGGAGGGTCAAGTTCGCTCCAGTGAATTGGGAAAGTACAATATTACATTCAGTAGGAGGCATGCAATGATTGTTGGATTCATAGAGGACTACAGCACAGAGACAGGCCCTTTGGCCCAAACTGGCCCGTTCCAACCAAAATGTCCATCCAATCTAACCCCATTTTCGAGCTATTGCCTGGCATCCTTCTAATCCTTTCCTGTCTGTATATTTGTCCAAATGCCTTTTAAATGTTGCAAATGTTCCCTCCTCAACCTCTTCCACTGGCAGCTCATTCCATATGCGTATCACCCCTGTGTGTAAAGCAACTACTCCTCAGGTTCCCTTTCATTGTTTCCCCTCTGATCTTAAACTGATGCCCTCTAGTCCGTAATTGCCTAACCCTGGGGAAAAAAAAATGAGTGCATTCACTTTGTCCATCCCCCCCCCCCCCCCCCACGATCTTATACACTTCTATCATATCACCCCTTAGTCTCATACATCTAAAGTAAAAAGTCCTAGCTTGTCCAACCTCTCCCTATATCTCAGACCGTTGTGTCCTTTGCAACATCCTTGTAAATTTCCTCTGCACTTTTTCCAGTTTAATAACATCCTTCCTACAGCAAAGTGAACAGAACTGAACACTGCGCTACCAGTATGGGCCTCACCTGCATCCTCTATAACTGCAAGGTAACTCCCTAATTTCGATACTCTGTGATATACACTGATGAAGGGCAGTGTGCCAAAAGCTTTCTTCATTGCCCTGTCTTCCTCTGAATCAACTTTCAGAGAACCATGCACCTGCGATTCCAAGATCCCTCGATTCCACTACACTCCTTTGGACCCAACCATTCACCAGGAAACTCCCACCTTGATTTGACTTTCTATAATGCAAGAACTTCACATTGATCTATATTAAAAAACATTTGCCATTTCTCAGCCACTTCTCCAGCTGATCAAGGTACAGCTGTATTTTCTGAAATTTCTGATAACCTTCCTCACTATCCATGCTGCTGCCTATTTTGGTGTTTTCTTCAAACTTACAAGTCATGTCTGTACATTCTAATCTAAATCATAGATATATGTAATATGTATATGTCCCAGCACCAACACCTGATGCATTCCACTAGTCACAGGCCTCCAGTCTGACAAACATCCTTCCATTATTACTATCTTCTTCCTACCATCAAGACAATTTTGTATCTAATTTGGCAGCTCCTCCTCAATTTCATGCGTTCTACCCCTCCAGAGCAGCGTACCATGTGGAACCTTATTGAAGGTCTTACTGGAATCCATATAGACTACGTATACCACCCTGCCCTCTGCAACGTTGCTGGTCACTTCATCAAAAAATTCAAACAACTTTGTGATCCATGATCTCCCATGCACAAAGCCGAGCTAGGTTTGATGATGGGCTTTTGCCAGAAGCATTGATTTTCCTGTTCCTCAGATGCTGTTTGACCTGCTGTGCGTTTCTAGCACCACTCTAATCTTGCTCCTAATCACACCCTGTATTTCTAAATGCATGTATGTCTTATCTCTCAGAACCTATTCAAGTACGTTATCTACTACAGATTGTAGGTTTACTGGTTTATAGTTCCCAGGTTTTTCTTGTAGCCTTTCTTGCGTAAGGGCACAGCATTCGCCACCTTCCAGTCCTCCATGGCCGCACCCATTGGCCATCGATGATGCAAAAATATCGGCCAGGCCTCCCGCAATTCCTTCTCTGTCCTCCTGCAGTGTTCCTGAATATATCTGGGCAGGACCAGGAGATTTATAGAAATACTGCAATGTCTAAAAATACGTCTATTTATTTCCGGTACAAACACCAAAGAAAGGGAAAGTTACACAATGATGTTTAACATAACAAATTCGAAAATGCATTAATCATAGGAAGCGACTTCAGAAGTCATTGTGGAAATCTGAGAATTCTCAGAAATTCACGATCCAGAAACGAGGGCCATGAAACTGATAAGAAAATCAAAAAGAGACATGAATGCTGACCAACAGGAATAAAAACACTGCATAAATCTACAATGTTTTCAAAGGAAATAAAATAAAAGCAAGGTCAAATATGGAAATTTGTAATTGGGAGAGGAGAATTCACGTCATCATAAAGGGCTTGTGCAACTAAAGACATAAAGTCAATTTCTATTAGTAACAAGGTAAAATTTGAAATTATGACTGGTTTGAGCGTTCCTAAGTCTGGCAAACCTGATGTACTTCATATTAAAATGACAGACATAAGTCAGCAATAGAAGTATTAATTGCACTGTCGATGACTGAGTTTTGTTTTCCTGTGCATTCTTCAGAGGCCAGAAGCTATTGCGGATAAATGGAAGTTAGTAAATGTTGTCAAAGCACTATAGATTAATAGAAGGGATCCAAGCATCTGTAAAGGGAAGAAGACATAGTTTGGAAAACTGCCGACCAATTATCTTGACATCTGCAGGGAAACTGTTGGAATCTATTGCACAGCATGTGATATTGGATATTTAGAAATTAACGGCAACAATGGAGAGAATTTGTATGTATTTCTGACAGATTCTAACTCGATGTGCTATTAGTTGTTAGACCCCATCTACCACCTCCTGAGACAAGGAACAGGAAGTGACTTCGCCATAGGAAATAACATCACCACAGGAAATGACATCAACAACCCAAAGAAACCCAAATAATAAATAGAAAGCATTAATTTTCAGCATTGCTTCACCTGAGGTCCACTGAAGATGTTATCTAGTAAGGTAACAAAACGTCTGGAAATGAACCTTCCAGCTCAGCGAGCAAACCTGCATCCATTGTGTAAAGTGTCGGTTACCCAATCGGAGAAAGAATATACTGACCACAAAGAAAGTGCAATGGACATTCTCCAGATTAATCCCTCAGATGGCGAGGTTGCCTGATGAGGCAACTCGGCCTATGTTATCTAGAGTTTCAAAGAATAAGAGGTGGGTCACAGTGAAATTTAGAAAATTGACAAAACATATGACAAGTTGGAATTTAACAGAACGCTTCCCTGGCTGTCTAATCCACATTCAAGGCAAATAATAGCAAGATAAGGGATTGGCCACTAAAGACCGCAATAATGAGGAAATTCATCACTCGGTGAGAACTGCCTAAAACAGAGGCATAGAAACCTGCTGGCAGGGTAAGATTCGGGAGAATACCCAGATATTCTGCAAGTGTGTCAAGCAGAAAAGAATAACAAGCGAACAGGTAGGAGTCATTCACGACTTGCCAAGTTGCATCCAAATCGACTTAGTGTTAGGAGGCAAAGGTTAGTGGTTGAAGGCTGTTAGTGTGACTGGAGACCGGTGTCCAATGGTGTATCACAGGGATTGGTGCTGTGTCTCTTATTATTTCTGATTCGGAGGTGTTGGACTGGGGTGGACAAACCTAAAAATCACAAAACACTAGGTTATAGTCCAACGGGTTTATTCAGAGGCACAAGCTTTCAAAACTCAAAACTACCTGATGAAGAAACAACGCTTCGAAGCTAGTGCCTCCGAAAAAAACAGTTGGACTATAACCTGGTGTTGTGTCATCTTTAACCTTATTATTTGTGCTATTCATAAATGATGCAGCTGTGAATATAGACGGGGATGGCGGGAGTGTGACAACTAAGTTTGTGTTTGATACAAAGATTGGCCGGGTGGTTTGCAGTGAGGAGGAAGGCCATATGTTACAGGAAGATACAGATGAAATGGTCGGATTGGTAGACCAATGGCAGATGGAATGCAAACCCTGATAAATATGAAATGATGCACTTTGGAAGAAGGAACTGGACAGGGGAGTACTCAATGAATGGTAAAACACCAGAAAGCTCATAGGGTGCTTCTCCACACATTCTTGAATGGAACTGAACAGGTTAATGCACAATTTGAGAAAGCATAGTGTACCGTAGACATAACCTTCATTAACCAAGGCATAGATTATAAAAGTTATGCGGCACTTTGGTTTTGCCAAGATGAAATACTGATTGTAGTTCTGGGATCCACATTACAGGAAGGATGTGATTGTAGTGAGGGGGCTCAGACGAGATTCACTGGGATGTTCGCTGGGATGGAGCACATCAGCTATGGAGAGAGGCTGGATAAGCTCGGGTTGTTTAGTTTCGAGGAGAGAGAATGCTGAGTGGGCCGTGATTCAGAAGGATAGGATTCCGAGGGACATGGACAGGGTGGATACACAGCAGCTGTTCCTTTTAGTCAAAGGGCCAAGAACAATGGAGCACATTTTAAAGTGAAGGGTTTGAGATTTGGAGAGGAACTGAGGATTGTTTTTCACCCAGAGGGTGTTGGGGTCAGGAATGCACTTCCTGAGGGAGGAGTTGTCATGGTAACTTCACAACCATAAGAAAATACACGGCTGTGCACATGAAATTCCATAAGATTCATGGCTACAGGCCTTGTGTCGGAAAGTGGGACTAATGTAGACCATGCAGTATTTCTGATGGTACAGAGTCTGTGCTTCTGTGTTTGTATGGCTGTGGATGGTCAATCATTGAGTAGCTTAAGATAGGAATTGAAGGGTATCTGAAGAGTATATTAACAAGGGTTTTAAGATTGAACTTGTAATATCTTCTGAAAATATGTGAATGGCAAAATTATGGGGAAGAAGGTGCAGATTTCTTACAGTCTGATACCATAGAATTGAGGACGGGGAAAAGGCAGTACTATGGAGCAAAAACTTCAGTTATGTCTTCACAGAAGAAAACAAAACAAAACAGAAAACTTCCCAACAATACTCGTGAACACTAGTCTGTTGAGAAAAAGGGAATAGAATGTAATTAGCAACTGAACAGTTTTAGAGGAAGTATTGGAACTGAAAGTATTGAGCACAGACAAAGTCAACAGAGATGTATCAAATGGGAATCATATCTGAGAAAGTGACGTTTAGCATAATTATGGAGAAGCAATCAATGCAATATGATTGCATTTTCAGAAAGATTTTTGATAAAGCGCCAAAACTATTATGTAATTACAAATCCTATGGAACTGGGACTAATATAGTTTTAGAATGAGAGAGCTGGCAGGACGCAGTGAGTAGGAATAAAACAATGTGTTTTTTAGAATGGAAGGCTGAGAGGATATAGCAAGAATCGGGGTTTGGGCCCCAGCTGTTCCCAATACTCATCATATATTTGGTTGAGTAGATTCAATTCAATATTTCCAAGTTTGCTGATGGCACTAAATAACATCGGATTGTGAGTGGGTAAGCAGGATGTCAAAATGCTCCAAGGTGATTGAGACCAGTGGCGAATCTGGGTAAATACGTGACAGATGGAGTGCAATGGCAGAGGTCGGGGGGCAGATAGTGGTCCGGGGGATGTGTGATATTGTGACCTTTGATGGGAAAAACAGAACGGGAGCCAATCATTTGAAAAGGGATTGGTTGAAAAATGTTGATCTATATAGGAACTTAAGTTGCATTTTTGCTTCCTTCTGTGCAGCCCTCCGAGGTCAGTGTAGGGCAATGAGATCTGAATCGAGAAGTCAATACTAGGAATTGCATTGGCACGCTGACCAGTGTACACAGACCCAACAAGTGGGGAGCTGTAACATTGAAAAGGATCTGGATCTCCCTGTACACCAGTCACTGAAAGCAATATTGCAGGAGCATAAAGCAGATAGGCAGATAAATCGTGTATTCACTTTCAATTCAGAGGGATCTGAATACAGGAGTAAGGGTGTTTTACTGCATCTGTACAAGGCCTTAGTGAGACCCCATCTCGAACATTGTGCAGTATTATGTGCAGTTTTGGTCTCCTTACCTAATAAAGGACAAACCTGACATTGAGGGAGAGCAGCGAAGATCACCAGACTGACCTTTGGGATGATAGGCTTGTTGTGGGAGCAGAATCTGGGGTGGCTGGGCCTGTATTCCATGGGCTTTAGGAAAATGAGTGGAGATCTCAGTGAATTATATAAAACTCTGTCAGGTAGAGTCACATTGGAAGCAGGAGTGGCAATTCCCCTGGCTGGGACATTAAAACAAGGGCCCACAATATTATGTGCAAGCAGGCCACTCTGCACTGAGGTGGGAATAAATGTTTGCACTCAGAGACTGGTGAACGTGGGGAACTATCTCCCAGGTCAGACTGTGGAAATCAAGGCACTGAGTATAATAAAGGATTTCTGGAAACTAAAGGGATAGGGAGAGAGCAGGGTATGGTATAAAGATAGAGGATCAGATATCATTAAAGGTTGTTCTCCAATAACGTGGTAGCTGTGTTCCTGTGCATCACTGTGTTGCAGAAAATCATGCAATATTAATGATGTGGTCTCTGGGGAAAAGTGAATAATGGGCGAACC
The DNA here is from genome assembly GCF_037043375.1 of Chiloscyllium plagiosum. Classification (NCBI taxonomy): domain Eukaryota; kingdom Metazoa; phylum Chordata; class Chondrichthyes; order Orectolobiformes; family Hemiscylliidae; genus Chiloscyllium; species Chiloscyllium plagiosum. The sequence continues at coordinate 69,827,266 of NW_028270162.1, read as the reverse complement.
ACAAAACATTAGTAAAAACCAAACATTAAAGTTAGTCTAACACACGCACTAACACAGTATAATTAAACCTTGAAATCATATATTGTCATGTAATAGTGCTGTAAATGCAACACTTTCACAATACAGTCACTGGCTACATCCCTGCACTTTTCACCAAGCTCTTCACCAGAAAGCGCGCAGGACTGACTGACCACGTGATGCCAACACGGAATTCCAGTTCTCCTCATGATTCTCCCCCTGGTTTGAAATAAAGTTCCACCTAATTGGAGAGAACACTTCCCCGTTTCAGGCCCAGGTTCAAGGCTTGCAGAGCGGATTGCATTCCTGTTTTAGCTGAACCCCTAAATGCGTGTAGCTTAGAAGGCGATAAATACATGCAGGTGGGGAGTGATGGTGATAGTCAGAGGGCAGGGTGAAGCGGATAGATGCTAGGACAGCTGGGACCCTCCAACCACACGGCATCAATGTCGACTTCACCAGTTTCCAAGTCTTCCTGTCCCAAACTCATCCCAGATCAAACCATTCAACTCAGCATCGCCTTCTTCAACTCTCCTGGCTGTCCACCTTCCTTCCCAAATGTCCACTGCACCTTCCTCTCCGACTTATCACGATCACTCACACTTCATTTTCCTATCGCCTTCCCACTGATTTGCCCACCCAGCCTCATCTCTATCCTCCTATTTATATTTTACCCCCTTCTCCTCCCCTCCCCGCCACTTTCCAGATGAAGAACTTGTGCCTGATATGTCGATATTCAGATGCTGCCTGAACTGTTGTGCTTTTTCAGCGCCACACTTTTTGAATATTAGAGACTGAGTAGATCCCATTTCTCACAAAATTATACCTGGTTGTCCTTCTCCCCTATTCTTTCTGAGAAAACTTTCCCCACAGAGGTGAATTCGTTATAGAGATCAGATACTAACTTCATACACAGCCCCTGCCTAGGCTGTGCACTCTCCTGCAGCTCCTCTACTTTTCTTGGGGTTTCCTTTAGTACTTCCACTATTGCCACTGACTTAGTCTCTTTTACCACATCTTTTCCCACAGTGCCTTTCTTCCATGACTAGCATTGTGAGTTTTTGTTATGGCAGTGAAGACACTTTCTCCCAGTGCCCTTCTTAAACCACCGACACTGTAATTCTATATATTCCATTCCGGTACTGTGAAAGCACCTGAAGCCTTCACCTCCTTTCAACTCTCTTGGGCTTCTTTATTAACCTAAAGTAAACAATTCCCAGTGTGCTCTCAAACTTTGTTTTGTAAAGTAGGATCTCCCCTTCTCCCAATTTCTATCCCTCACAGGAGGGAGATCCCACCAGACGCTAAATTGCATCTCGTGCACCAATGCATATTGACCTGCCATCTCTGCCACTCTTCTACTTCTTGAACTTGCGGTTCATTCGCATGAATTCTGATCATCACTGGAAGTGAGTGTTTAAATTCCTCCAGCAGAATGATCTGTCTCAGAGCCTTATCTGTCTTGTCTATTTTTAAGGCCCATGCTCATCTATCAAACTTACTATGGTTAACTCTTTCAAACTCAATATAAGTCTGACCTAGTTTCATTATGATGTTTCTGAATGGCTCTCTATATACCGCTGGTATCAATTCACAAGCATTCAAAACAGCCTGTGTGGCATCTGCAAAACCTCTTGACCCCTCACCTGACAGCGCTGCACATACCTCACTAGCTCTGCCTACCATCTTAGTCTGAACTAGCATTACCCACATGTTCTCTGACCATTCCATCTGTCTATCCAATTTTTCAAATAAAATAAAAAAGGAAGCCATATTTTTGTTATGAAAATATGGCTATGTTTTAACATATTTGTTTATATCCCTACCTTCTATTTTAATCTCTATCCTATTAACTTGACTTTGCTGATTCATTCACAACTTCTCAAGTTCAAATTCTCTCTCTCTTTTTTTCCTCTCTCTCTTTCTCTTTCTCTTTTACCTCTCTTCCCCTTTCTTCTCTCTTTCTTTTTGTCTCAGTTTTTAATCTTCTAACTGCAGTTACTGCATTTTTCTATCTATCTTTTTCTAAATCTACAGCACTCACTGTCAGTTTCTCTGATACACTGAAGTGCTCAAGCAACACCATTACAATTTCAGCTTCCCTTTTCTCCCTGGTTAAACCCAATTCTAACCTGTTTGCTAAATCTAAATGTACGCCCTTCCTCTGTCTTTATAAACTTTCTTGTTAAATTGGGACTCATTTTCAAACCTCAAAATCTCTTGAGTAGTGTTAAGACGCATTTATTTCATTTTTTCTTTTCATCATCCACAAGTAACTAAAATGAAATAAATTTTCTGACCTAAGTTTTACTTAAAGGCCTCGGACAATAATTGCCGAGTGTTTTAATTTGCTAGGACCTTTCGTACCCCTAATCTGTTCACATCTGTCCAAATTCTGAATGACAAGCCCCCAAACTGTTATGACATCGATGTCGAGCCCCTCTGTTAATAAAAAACAAACACCAATCAAAGATCAGCTCGCCTCATAATCTGTTAAAACATGAGTGACAGAGAACTCCCAAATTCCACCATTCAAAGAAAAATAACAATATATTTTATGAACCCGAATAGTGAACACTAAACAACAACTATTCACACAAGTACAGAACCCGCTTTTCTTAACTGCTTACTATCTGACTACAACTCTGAAAAACTCTGATAATATTAACCCACTTTTTAAACGTTACATTAATTTAATGTGAACACGGCACAGTATCTGTCTTCCCGCTGTCTTCAGTGTTCCAGCTGCTGATATCCCTGGGTCAGCTTTCTATTTTTTACTGTAAATAAAGTATATTGGACAGACCATTTTTTCTAATTTGAGAACAAGATGTTAGCTATCCAGTTAGCTTTCCCATTAAGTTTCAAAATACCAGGTTCATATACTCCCCATGACACATTCAATTCTCTTTGTTTGATTGGTTTCCAGGCGTTAGAACAATAACGTTCAGCTCACAGTGGTTCCTGGTATCCTGGGCACAATTCAAATTAATTGGTTACATTCGAAAGAACTTTTTGGCATCGCAAGTAAGAGTGCCAGCAATCTCTCATAATGGATGTGTTCGATTAGGGGGCATTCTTCTTTCTGGCCAAGTATGTTAGATAGCTATCCCGTTTATCACCATCCTCAAGTAATCTCTGTTTCGTAAATGAGATTTCCCTCTTTGCTCTCTGGTTGAGACCAGCGTTCAAAGTAGCCCTGAGGGCTGTAACCTGCTGCACCTTGGTTACAGATGGTCTGACAAGGGATGCTGTTTCAGCTGCATTCAGGCAAGCCTAGAGCATACACTGCTGCTCTGCTTTCTGCCACATCTGGGTCGCTGAGTAAAATTAATTAATTCCCTCGCATTGGCCTTGGCAGTCTCCGAGAGTACTGACAGATTACTGGCCGGACCCAAATAAATGTCCCAAAAAATTTAAACTTCCCCGAAATGTACTCAATAAACTTGTCGTTCAGGAATAAAGGAGCCATGTGCCAGTGCCGTAAGCTTTTCCTTTCTCCACCAGCCTTATCCTGCATGTACACTGCTGCATGATCAGAAATGCCTATTTTTCCAATTCTACAGGACAGCACGGAATTCAAAAGGTCAACAGGGTAAAAAAAATGACAATCCTCGTATAGCACTCAGGGTGAAGACAACTCCACACACGCACCAACCCCAGATCCCTGTTCAGGTCCACCAACTGCCTGGATTGCGGGGACATACCTGAAAGTCCCCGGAGCATTTGTCCACTTTGGGGTTAATCCGTTGATTAAAGTCTCCCCCTATTACTGTACGACGTGCCCCAAGGGCCATCAACCTGGAGAGCACATCTTTTAAAAAAATTGAGCAAATGTGCCGGGTGCATGATACATTCAAATTCCCATACATACCTCCGTGTAAAAAAGCTTTAAGAATCATAAATCGCCCATATTCATCCTTAATTTGGTCTCACAGTTGATATGGAAGATTCTTCTTGTGGAGTTAGTAGCTCCTCTGCTTTTCGACTTAAAGGATGAGAAAAAACATACGTCTGAACACTCAGACAGAACATTGCGGAGAGAAGGCAGGGTGAAACGAGGGCTGCTGGGAAGGTAAGGGCTTAATTTATATTTGGGCAGTGACTAAACCCGAGATACTGCACATGTAGCATCACCCTCCCGCCCCCTCCTCTGATCGGAAGAAGACTAAGTAAGGTAAGGCTTATAATTTTTCTTTATCTTTCTTTTTCATATATTTAATGCGTTGTTTGTGTTTAGTTAGTTCATATAAAGCTAAGCTGACAATGGTAGGGGACCTCAGACCCACGGCATGTGACTCTTGCTTGAAGCTGGAGCTTAGGAACGTGTCTGACATTCCTGACTCTTTCACTTGCAAGACGTGTGTCCAATTGCGGCTATTGTTTGACCGTTTGATGGCTCTGGAGCTGCGGGTGGACTCACTGTGGAGTATCCGCTGTGCTGACGAGATCATGGATAGCACGTTTAGTGAACTGGTCACACCACAGGTTAGGATTGCTGAGGGATATAGTGAATGGGTGACCAAAATACAGAAAAAGGGGTAGGAAGACAGTGTAGTTATCTCCCTCCAAAACAGGTATATCGTTTTGGATACTGTTGGGGTGATGGCTCATCAGGGGATGGCAGCAGTTCAGGATCATGGCACTGTGTCAGGCACTGCTGTTCAGAAGGGCGGGAAAAAGACTCGTAGGGCCATAGTCATAGGGGATTGTATTGTGAGGGGAGTAGATAGGCGGTTCTGCGACCGAAAAAGGGACTCCCGGATGGCATGTTGTCTCCCAGTTTCTCGAGTCAGGGATGTCACCGATTGGCTGTAGGGCATTCTAAAAGGGGAGTGTGAACGGCTAGTTGTCTTGGTGCGTATAGGCACCAACGATATAAGTAGGAAACGAGATGAGGTCCTGAAAGAAGAATTCAGGGAGCTCAGAGAGAAGTTAAAGTGGAGGACCTCAACGGTAGTGATCTTGGGATTACTCCCAGTGCCACGTGATCGCCAGCGTAGAAATGAATAAAAATAGAAGGGTAAACACGTGACTCGAGAGATGGGGTAGGAGGGAGGAGTTCAGATTTGTTGGACATTGGGACCGGTTCTGGGAAATGTGGTACTATTACAAAAGGGGCAATCCACATCTGTATTGGCTGGAACCAATGTCCTTGGGAGAGTTTTTTGGTCCTACTGTTGGGGAGTTTTTAAACTAATGTGGCAGGGGGCTGGGAACACGAAGAGAAAAAAGGAAGGCAGCGAGGTGGAGACTGGAGACTGTAAGAATTGTGGAGATAGCATTAATAAAGGGAATAATCGGCAGAGAGCAGATGAGCACAAAAAAACTGCTGGCATGAAATGTATCTACTTTCATGCAAGGAATATAGTGTGTAAGGCAGATGTACTTCGGGCTTGGATTGCTGCCTGGGAGTATCAGGTTATTGCAATTACAGAGGCTTGGTTGAAGGAAAGGCATGGTGATTGGCAATTAAACGTTCCAGGATAAAGACGCTTCAGACAGGGCAGGGAGGGAAGCAAAGAGGGGTGGGGTGGCGGTGGAGTTGCATTGCTGGTCAAGGACGATATCACGGCTGTGCTATAGGAGCACACTATTGATGTCTCGGGTACTGAGGCATTATGGGTGGAGCTGAGAAATAAGAAGGGTGCAGTTACACTGTTGGAGATGTATCATAGGCCTCCCAACAGAGAGCGTGAGGTAGAAGAACAAATAGGTAAACAGATTATGGAAAGATCTAGAGGCAATAGGGTAGTAGTGATGGGATACACTTAGCGTCAGAGGTCTGGATGGGGTAGAATTGGAAGAAGCGTCCAGGAGATTTTTGTAGAGCAGTATGTCAATATTTCAACGAGTGAAGGGGCCATTTGGACCTGGTACTGGGGAACGAGCCAGGATAGGTGGTAGAAATTGTGGTGGGGGATATCTTTGGGAACATTGGCCACAATTCTGTAAGTTTTAGAATACTCGTATATAAAGTATAGAGTGGTCCTAAGGGAAGAGTACTAAACTGGGCCAAGCCAGTTATATCAAAATTAGGCAGGAACTCGGAAATGTGGATTGGACACAGCTATTTGAAGGGAACTCCACATTTCAGACGTGGGAGGCTTTCAAAGATAGGTTAAAGATAGTGCAGGATAGGCATGTCCTGTTGAAGGCAAAGGATAGGAAGGGCAAGATTCGTGACCCGTGGATGACAGGAGAAATTGTATGACTAGTCAAGAGGAAAAGGGAACAATACATATGGTCTCGGCAGTTAAGAACAGAACGGGCCCTGGAGGAATATTGGAAGATAGGACAAATCTTAAACGAGGAATCAAGCGGGCTAAAAGAGGTCATGAAATAGCTTTAGCTAGCAGAATTAAGGAAAATACCAAAGCACTTTATTCTTATGTAAGAAGCAAAAGGGTAACTAGAGAAAGGATTGGTCCACTAAAGGATAATGAAGGAAGGCTGTGTGTCGAACCTGAGCGAATGAGTAAGATTCTGAATGATTACATTGCATCAGTGTTCACTGAGGAGAGGAGCATAATGAATGTTGAGATTAGAGATAGAAGTTTGATAGTCTGGATTACGGTGACATAAGTAGGGAAATGTGTTGGGTAAGCTACAGGTTATTAAGGTGGACAAAACCCCAGGACCGGATGGGATCTATCCCAGGTTGCTGAGGTAGACGAGAGAGGAAATAGCTGGGGCTCTGACAGATACCTTTGTGGCATCCTTAAATACAGATGAGATGCCGGAGGACTGGAGAGTTGCTCATGTTGTCCCCTTGTACAAGAAGGGTGGTAGGGATATTCCAGGTAACTACAGACTAGTGAGCTTGACTTCGGTGGTGGGAAAGTTGTTGGAGAAGGTACTGAGGGATAGGATCTATTTATATTTAGAAAATAATGAGCTTATCAGTAATAGGTAACATGGTTTTGCGCAGGGTAGATCATGCCTTACCAAATTAATAGAGTTCTTTGAGGAAGTGACCAAGTTGATAGATGAAAGAAGGGCTGTTGATGTCATATACATGGGCTTTAGTAAGGCGTTTGATCAGGTTCCCCATGGTAGACTAATGGAGAAAGTGAAATCACATGGTGTGCAGGGTGTTCTAGCTAGGTGGATAAATAACTGGTTTAGCAGCAGGAGACAGAGAGGAGTAGTTGAAGGGAGTTTCTCGAACTGGAAAAAAGGTGACTAGTGTTGTTCCATAGGGGTCAGTGTTGGGGCCACTGTTATTTGTAATATACATAAATGATCTAGAAGAGGGCACTGTTGGTATGATCAGCAAGTTTGCATATGACACGAAGATTGGTGGAGTACCAGAAAGCATAAGGGACTGTCAGAGAATACTGGAGGATATAGATAGACTGGAGAGTTGGGTGGAAAATTGGCAGATGGATTTCAATCCAGACAAATGTGAGGTGATCCATTTAGGCAAGACTAATTCTAGAGCGAATTATACAATGAATGGCAGAACCTTGGGAAAAGTTGATGGGCAGAGAAATCTGGGAGTGCACGTCCATTGCACCCTGACGGTTGCTGCACAGATGGATAGAGTGGTCAAGAAGGCATATAGTATGCTTGCCTTCATTGGACGGGGTATTGAGTATAAGAGCTGACAAGTCATGTTCACACTGTACAAGACATTGGTTCGGCCGGATTTAGAATACTGTGTACAGTTCTGGTCGCTACAATACCAAAGGATGTGAATGTTTTGGAGCATTTACGAAAGTTTACAAGGTTGTTGTCTGGTATGGGAAGTGCTTGCTATGAAGAATGGTCGAGTAGTTTAGGTTTATTTTCATTAGAAATAATGAGATTGAGAGGGGATTGAGGTTTATAAAGTCATAAAGGGTGTAGACAGGATGGATAGAGGCAGGCGTTTTCCCTTTGTGAAGCATTCAATATCGAGAGTTCACGCTTTCAAGGTGAGAGGTGGCAAGTTTAAGGGGGATAAGTACTTTACACAGAGAAGGTATAAAGAGGTGTCAGACGCAGGCACGATAGATTCATTTAAGATGCGTCTGGACAGATGCATGAGTAAGTGGGGAGCAGAGGGATACAGATGCTTAGGAATTGACCTAAAGGTTTAGACAGTACATTTCAATCGGCTTAAGCTTGGAGGACCGAAGGGCCTGTTCCTGGGCTGTAAATTTTCTTTGTTATTTGCTCCTCTTTGTACTCCTTGCTGTAACTTGTGAAGTGTTCCTTACTGGTTGGATGTGTTTCTTGCAGCAACGCGACATCAACCCTCTTTTTTTTTTTCTCAGGGTTGAAAGCATCCTTTTACTCTTAATTGGTGAATGACTCCCCTTAACATTCCAGGAGCAACATTTAACTGAATGGTTTGCCATAGCCATCTGAAGTAGTACGTGACCCCCTGGGAGAACAAACCTCACTCATAACGTGCCGATGGAAAACAGGAAACAGTTTGCATAAATTTAAAAATGCAACTTCCAAAGCAAACAGATCAAAATTTCTAACATCTACGTCTACAACAGAACAATATCGAACACAAATAAAAGGAGACTTTGCCCCCATGCCCACAGGGGGCGCTCATACTACCCGCTAACCCTTTAATGGCTCCTTCCAGCTGAAGCTGTGCCCCAAACGCAGACAACATCTTATAACAAGAAAATTAAAAGTGGGCATTCAACCCATCCTATCCAAGCTTTAACCCTTGGAACTCCTGGTTAAAAAAAAACGTCCACGTGGCTTCCCCAGCCACATCCCCATCCCATATCAAGGGAGAGAAATGAAAAGGAAATGATAAAAGATAAAACAAAAGATAAAGGAAGAAGAGAGAGAGAAGGGAGGAGAGAGAAAAAAAACAAAAGTAGGACACCCACAAATATATATAAAAAGGATGAACAGGTAAACCACAGAGAAAAAAATAAAATAAACATTATTGTCCATATTATTTGAGCCAGCCTGTCTATTATAAGGTGTGCAGGAATTTATTTGCTTTTTATTGTGAGTCAAAATTAAACACGACCCTCCATGGCGGAAATGTAATATTGCCGGATATCTTACAGAGTACTGACTAGTCAAGTCCCTTAGCCGCCTTTTTACCTGATCAAAGGACTTCCTTTTGCGAATCACGATCGCAGAAAAGCATAATTGACGATATTTTGTATATCAGAGCTTATGACTCCTTCCCCAGTGCTCGAGAAGCTTCCAGCACCGTTTGCTTATCTGTGTTACTGCTTATGTCACACTACGACCGGGTGGGGTCGCTGCCTGCGCACTGTGACCGGTGGGCCCACTCACTGGAACCAGGACCGACCCGAATCCCAGGGCAGACCGACGGAATTGCCACCATCTTGAATCCCATTCCCCCCCACCCCCCACCACCACCGTATGCCTTCTTAACAACCATATCAACCTGAGTGGCAGCTTTCAGGGATCTATGTATATAGACACCGAGATCTCTCTGGTCATCCTCATGACTATGAATCTTCCCATTTGCCCAGTACTCCTTATTTCTGTTGCTCTTTCAAAGTGCATCAGCTCACACTTTTACGCATTAATCTTCATTTGAAACCTCTCAGCCTAGCTGTGCAGCTTATCTATGTCCCTGTGTAATCTGCAACATTTTTTGGCACTATCCACAACTCCAACAACCTTAGTGCCATCTGCAAATTTACTAAGCCATCCTCCTCCGCCATAATGTAGGTCATATATAAAAATGACAAATAACAGTGGCACCAAATCAGACCCTTGCGCTTCACCGTTAGTATCTGAATTCCAGGATGCTCATTTCCCATCAATCCCCACCCTCTGTCTTCTTTTAACTAGCCAATTTCTGATCCAAACCGCTAAATCGCCCTCAATCCCATGCCACTGCATTTTGTGCAAAAGCCTACTGTGATGAACCTTATCAAACACCTTACAGAAATCCATTTACACTACATCAGCCACTTTACCCTCAATCAGTTGTTTGGTCACCTTCTCAAAGAACTCAATAAGGTTTGTGAGGCACAACCTACAGTTCACAAAACCGTATTGACTGTCCCGAATTAACTTATTCCTCTCGAGATTTTTGTAAATCCTATCTCTTGTAAACTTGCCCAATACTCTACCCACAACCGAAATAAGGCTCACTGGTCTATAATTTCCAGGGTTGTATCTACTCCCCTTCTTGAACAAGGGAACAACATTTGCTCTCCTCCAGGCTTCTGGCACTACCGCCATTCCCTCACAGTCGTTGGGTCAATATCCTGAAATTCCCTCCCTTCTCAAATACTGCAAATCGACAACAAGTGGACTGCAGAGATTGACGAAGGCATCTCACCACCACCTTCTCAAAGACAAATCGGGATGGGCTATCAATGCTGGCCAGCCAGCGGTGCTTAAGTCCCACAAATATATTTTAAAAAGCTCTTGGGCAGGGATGGTATGGAGTCAGATGAAGAAAACGGAGTTTGTCACCGCAACATAAGGCAGTGACGCCCATGCTCCCAATATTTAAATAACAAGGTCAATGAGGCAATCGTTCACTGCTGAAACTCCGTCGGTTAACATAGGGACCCGTGAGTAATACTGCGAGAAGCAAGGAGGGAGACAGTAATTGAATAAGTTCCCTGATGCAGTTAGTAGTATTCTGCGGATTGAATATCAGGTTTCAGAGTCTCAACAGTAACAATAGTGGTGGCAAGACGTGTAGACTTTGTGAAAGAAGAGTGATGCAGTCATAACTGGGTATACAAGAGATGATAATAAAAGTATTGAATAATGCAAGGAGCATAATAGACCCGCCATGATAAAAACAACGCATCATAATATGTAGAAGGAATAGAGAAATCAGAAGATAAACTCCTGTCCAATGTTCGAACATTCCTGTCTAATGTTCCCAGATTCTAATCAATTCTCCCCTTCTCTCTGGAGCTGCTGATCCCTGTTAGTGCTGTCGGTGATGCTCCTGCTCATACTGTGGGATAACACATTGAACGGAGCCCATTTATCATTAAAAGATAGAAAGTCTCCACTGGGATAATTAGAATCCATGGAGGTTGGCATTAATCACAGTCACTGAACAAAGAGACTCAGTCAACCCCTTCGTTACATCCCTTTTCATATCACAACAAAAGCCAGCATTTACTCAGTCTGGAAGGAATGGATGAGAGTTACAGCTGGATGGAACATAAATCTTTCAATCTATTTAATAGTTTTTCCTTGTATGTGGGACTTTTGCTGGAACACTGCAGGGTTGTATATGTCCCACCCTGTTTATAAAAGTAGACAGGAATAGAATATCATTACAGCAACAAAAGATGACTCGAGGTGAAATTTCTAGAGACTTCTAGATACTTACTGCCAAATGACTTTATGTGAGGCTACTCATGGGTAAAAGTGCTCAATTATCAAATCCGTTCATAACTTTGACAAAGCATTGGGACGGCTACTCAGGAACTAGAGAAGCAATTATCTTCCAATGCGCCCGTCACTGAGGGATAGGGAGAGGTCATTCAGCCTGTACTAGACTATTCCCACTTGAAGAGGTGAAAGGATGAAAAGGGGACTATTCAAAACAGAGTGAAATAAGGGTGACCTCATTGTTGGAAAATAAAGTTGGTTCCCAGGAAATGCAATTAGATCAAGGAACTGTCACACAAAGGAATATCGTGTATTGGTTGATAATTGTCTGAATGTACTATTTGATCATGGCCTGTACCCTTCTTTAAGAAAAGCATTTAAAAAAAATCCTTGTTTTAAGCTTTGTGCACAATTCTTCAAAGGAACACGAAAGTGTATAACCCTCTGTGTTTCTGCACGCTCTGTATTCGGCCATATGAAAAATAAAGTGTGAATTCTTAACGGCCAGACCAATTACAAATGGTTATTGACTGATCGCGGAACTGAGAGATGTTGACGGGGGTCCAGATCTTCATTTGGTGTCGTGACTCAGATTCGTATGGGCGGATTGTGAACAATGGTATAAGAGCCCTCAGTCCTCCATTATTGAGTGTAGAGAAATTGGCTGGACAGATGTGATTATTTCTCTCTTTGATTTTCCTCAAACTCAAAAGCGGTTGACTCGAACCCTCGCTCTCTATTATCCAAGTTCAGTCCGAAAATGTGCTGATAGAAATACGTTGTAAAATGCAAAAAATGAGTCATAGACTCCAGGGATTTGTCCAAAAATCTGGCACGCCAGACCAGTATCGACTGGTTCAAGACTTAAGAGCTGTCAATGCTCTTGCACAGCCTGATCATGTCCTGGTACCAAATCCAGCTCATATTCTGACCTTGACACATCAGACGCTAAATGTTTTACTGTTGTCGACCTGCAGAATTTGTTTTCTCTCTGCCTTTTCATAAAGACAGTCAGCACCTATTTGTCTTTACTTTTAATAGCCAGCAGTTGATGTGGACTCGACGACCTCAGGGCTTCATACAGGCTTTTCTTTCAGGCCTTACAGAAACATTTGCGGTTTCTCATCCTCACAGGTGGGTCTGCACTGATCCAATATGGAGATGACGTCCTTGTTGGCAATCGAGCTGAAGAATGTGATCACTCTAATGTTATCAACTATCTGAAACGCCTTAGCTATGTTGTCTCTCCCGAAAAATTCTCAGTTGTACAACGCCAGGTATAGTTTCTAGATTTCATAAGACCATAAGACCATTAGTCATAGCAGTGGAAGTAAGGCCATTCGGCCCATCGAGTCCACTCCGCCATTCAATCATGGCTGATGGGCATTTCAACTCCACTTAGCCGCATTCTCCCCGTAGCTCTTAATTCCTTGTGACATCAATAATTTATCAATCTCTGCCTTGAAGACATTTAGCATCCCGGACTCCACTGCACTCAGCGGCAATGAATTCCACAGGCCCACCACTCTCTGGCTGAAGAACTGACTCCGCATTTCTGTTCTGAATTTACCCTCTCTAATTCCACGGCTGTGTCCACGGGTCCTAGTCTCCTCGCCTAACGGAAACAATTTCCTAGCATCCACCCATTCCAAGCCATGTATTATCTTGCAAGTTTCTATTAGATCTCCTCTTAATCTTCTAAACTCCAATGAATACAATCCCAGGATCCTCATCCGTTCCTCATATGTTAGACCTTCCATTCTAGGAATCATCCATGTCAATCTCCTCTGGTTACGCTCCAGTGCCAGTATGTCCTTCCTGAGGTGTGGGGACACAGTACTCCAAATGGGGCCTAACCAAAGATTTATAAAGTCTCAGTAGCACATTGGTGATTTTATATTCAAACACTCTTGAGAAAAATGGCAACATTGCATCCGCTTTCTGAATCACGGACTCAACCTGCAGGTTTCCCTTTAGAGAATCCTCGAATAGCACTCCCAGATCCCTTTGTACTATGACTTTATGAATTTTCTCACCGTTTAGAAAGTAGTCCATGCTTGTATTCTTTTTACCAAAGTGCAAGACTTCGCATTTGCTCACATTGAATTCCATCAGCCATTTCCTGCACCACTCTCCCAAACTGTCTAAATCCTTCTGCAGCCTCCCCACTTCCTCAGTACTACTTGCCTGTCCACCTAACTTCGTATCATCGGCAAACTTCGCTAGAATGCCCCCAGTCCCTTCATCCAGATCATTAATAAATAACGTGAACAGCTGCGGCCCCAACACTGAATCCTGTAGGATATCGCTTGTCACCGGCTGCCATTCAAAAAAGAACCTTTTATCCAAAATTCTACCTTCTGTCAGATAGCCAATCCTCAATCCATAACAGTAGCTCACCTCGAACACCATGGACCCTCACCTTACTCAGAAGTCTCTCGTGTGGCACCTTATCAAAGGCCTTTTTTGAAGTCTCGATAGACCACATCTACTGGGTTTCCCCTGTCTAACCTACTTGTCACCTCTTCAAAGAATTCCAACAGGTTTGTCAGGCACGACCTCCCCTTACTAAATCCATGTTGACTTGTTCTAATCCGACCCTGCTCTTCCAAGAATTTAGAAACCTAATCCTTAATGATGATTCTAGAATTTTACCAACAACCGAGGTTAGGCTAATTGGCCGATAATTTTCCATCTTTTGTCTTGATCCTTTCTTGCACTAGGGGGTTACAACAGCAAGCTTCCAATCATCCGGGACTTTCGCTGACTCCAGTGACTTTTGAAAGATCTCAACCAACGCCTCCGCTATTTCCTCAGCCTCTTCCCTCAACTCTAGGATGTAGCCCATGCTGTCAGTTATTTCACGCTCCATTGGGCAGAGCCATATTACTCCTATCGTCAACTTCCTGATCCCAACAACGATGAAACAGGTTTGCCCGTGGCTGGGCATGGTAAAAATCTGTAGGCAATGGATCTCTAACGCTGCCCTCCTCGTTCTGATGTTGACCCCCTTTACTTCGTATGAAGGTACCTTCGAGCTCTCCTCAAAGACATAGCAAACCCTCTACGGACTGAAACATGCCTTGTTACAAGCTCCAGCTCTGGGAAGATTCCCCCCCCCCCCACCTCCATGACAGACCTTTCCAACTTTAATGCACAATTCTGCATGACTGTGCTTCCTCAATTCTCACTCAACTACATGGAGATTGCCATTGCCCGGTTGCCTATTTCTCTATTAAACTTGACTATGCTGCCTTAGGATATCCCTGTTGTACTCAGATCCTCACTGCAATTTATCTTAGGTTAGAGTCCACAGACACCCTTACACTTCGGCAGGGTATTGTCATCTACAGTTCTAATGTGATGATCGCCCAGTTGAGGCAATTACAAACTCTACATTTGACCTCTGCTTGCCAAAATCATTAGGAGGTTTATCTGCTCAAAAAACCCTGGCTGACCTTTAGGTATTGTACCACCATTAGTCCTGCTGATTTCCTTGCACATCACCCTTACCCACTCCAGATCATGATTGAATTCTCCTCATCAATAAGGACATCCACATCTTTCCCATGCCCCCATCGCGAACACTGGCATTAATATGTTCACTGATGATAGTTATTCTACTGACCATATGGGTACTCCCTTTTCATTCGACACAATAATTGATGATCATGGCTTCGTCCTGGAATCAGCTTCTTTTGAGATTACCTTTTCTGCCCTTTTGACCTGATCTGTGCCTGCGTCTTTGGGACAGGCCTTCGTATTGTCATTTACACTGACTCCCGATAAGCTTTCAGAGTTGTGAATGTTTTGGTTCAATTCTGGAAAAATGCAGGGTTTTTGACCTCTTCAGGTACTCGCATACCACTGGCCAATCCCTTGTCACCATTGGTAACCGTGTTGTTGATGAGGCCGCAACAGCAGCCTCTCACGGACATCTAGTGGGCGGCACGGTGGCACAGTGGTTAGCACTGCTGCCTAACAGCGCTAGAGACCCACGTTCAATTCCCGTCACAGGCGACTGACTGTGTGGAGTTTGTACGTTCTCCCCGTGTCAGCGTGGGTTTCATCCGGGTGCTCTGATTTCCTCCCACAGTCCAAAGCTGTGCAGGTCAGGTGAATTGGCCATGCTAAATTGCCCGTAGTTGTAGGTAAGGGGTAGATGTAGGGGTATGGGTGGGTTGCGCTTCGGCGGGGCGGTGTGGACTTGTTGGGCCGAAGGGCCTGTTTCCACACTGTAAGTAATCCAATCTTATGATTGTGCCTAACATGATGAGCCAGACTGAAAGCACTGACAAGGGTGAAACGACCTCTGACAAATTAATGCCAATTGTTGAAGATGTTTAAAGACTTCATTGAGTTGCAAAGGTGTCAGCGCTATAAGTATGTCTTGGTCATTGTTATGTTTTTTTTCAGGAGATGGGTTGAAGCTTACCCCACTTCCAACGCTACTGCTTAAACTGTTGTAAATATTTTACTCAAGGAGATTATTACCCACTGTGGTATTCCTGTTTGTATACCTCCTGACAATGGCCCTCATTTTATTGGAAGTATTAATGAGGGATAAACCTCTCGTTTTGGGATTCACCACCAACTTCATCGTGCTTATTGCCCACAGGCTGCAGGGCTCGTGGAGCATAGTGACCAGAGTCTGAAAATTAAACTTTCTAAATGGACTACTGAGACAGGTCTTTCCTGGGTTAGGTTGGTCCCTCTGGTATTGTTCCACCACTCCTATGGGGAAACCTCGCTTGTCCCCAGCCGAAATCATCCAAAGTCGAGCTGTCCTCTCGCCTTTGAATGATGCTTCCTCCATTATGCCCGTGTTTACATGACTGAGGATATGTCCTCCTGTGTTCTTTCTTCGACCAAAGTTTTGGGAGGTCTTCACTCCAAGGTGTGTGCTGTTCATGAGAAACTCCCCTCCCTCCACTATGTTCTAACTGTTGAACCAGACTCTTTCATTCTCATCAAGAATTGGAGAAGCCACAGCCTCCAACGTCAAATGGCAAGGGCCCTTTCAGGGTCTCCTCACCACCCTGGCTGCTGTTAAAGTCGCCAGGCATTCCGGGCTGGGTTCACCTTCATGATTCCAAGGTCATCAGATTAATCCCTTCCAGGGTGGGGGGAGTGATGTTGGAGATGGAGATGATGAGGAACTGGGAGAGGAACCGGAATCAGTTGGTAACAAACTACTATGATATAGCTGCATGTTTCAAATAGTAATTCTTCTTCTGTTTTACATATCCTAATCCTTGATGCAGAACCACCATTATGATGAAAATCGAGCTGACCCTGTTACGTGGACTCGTTGTCGTCGGCATTAGTGCTGAAGAGGGGGCTGCTTACCTGTGTGATCCTGAGCAACCAGAAACTGTGTACCGTTTATGCCAAAAAGATGTCCTTATGTGTTCCGAGAAACTGATTCCTTCAATGAATGGAATGTTCCCAAGAATCACTGCCACAATGGTTAGCTTCACCAAGAAGATCGGACAGTTAATTTACGGAACTAGTCTCAATGGTATTTACCATGTCACGGTGTTTTGTGCCAGTTTGATTTCAGTTGTGCTTTGGTCGGTCTTGGTAAGCGTTGCCTCTTCTCAAAGAGGCCTAAATTGGCATGTCGCAAAAGAGAAAGAGGGAGATGTCGTCCTTCACTAACAATTTGCTTTTGCAAAGTCATCATAAAATATTCGGCCAGCATCAAGTGGTTTGTTACGCCCTCACATCAGCAAAGGACCCTTGGACCCCTTTCCCCCTTCTAAGTCCCAACTTCGGAGAATGGAATACCTGTCAGGTGATTACCGGCTATAATGTTTCCTTTGATTATTACTATCCCCACCTGTTAGCTGCCTGTGGAATTCCTCTAGTAAGTCCGGGCAAGTCTATCCAGTTTGTTACAACTGTACAGGATGGGGATGCATTTATGTGAATGTGACTAAATTTATTCCATGTGCCTTGGTCCAACCGCTACTGCTTCCCTGTGGCACCTCGCATCTCATGAATTTGCCAACTGGAGGAGTGTGTCTCTGTTATTGCGGATATTCAGGCTCTTTGTGGTATTGGTAATGGGACACACCTTACTATGAGACCCCTAATAGCACGGCCATCTTCTCAATTGTGGGATGGAAGGAATCAGTCTGGGACAATAATCACATCTCTTACTGAAAGACCCACCACTTTTTATCGAACAGCTTTCACCCTAAGTCCGCAGTGCGACCATATTTTGTAGCTATGGACGACCCATATTTTCAGGGTAATCGCAAAGACAGGAATGTTTCTTATTAGGAAATCCCTCTCCATTAGCTATACTAAACCCGGATATTATTTTTTTCAGCCAAGACAAAGTGACTAACTTCATTGTCCTTAATGAAATAAGTCATCCCGGTGCTGTAGCTGTAGTGACAGTTTTCATAACGACTGTCCCCTGCCCAACTAACTGGGAATGGGGTCGGGGTTCCCCTACTAAACGTTCACTTTGATCTGTATTCTGCGTGCATTTGAGGGGTGGTGAATCTTTGGGAAACAGTAAAGCCCAGTTTCTGGCTTACACATTTCTCAGTACCTTTTTCTGAGGAGGATCTGCAGGAATTATTAGCCATCAAAATTGAAGCTATCTTATTTGTAGTCTAACCCGCTTTGGCATGGAGACCGCTTGACCTTAGCAGGAAGTAAGGACAGGCTCGGAGAATTACGTCCATCTCCTCAGCAAAACCGGCTTACCCTCGACTACCTACAGAGCAAAGAGAGTCGGGCTTGTTCCATAGTAAAGGGCAAGTGTATGATGGGGATTACTGACCTCATATAGAACATTACCAAACAGGTAGATTATTTTTAGATTACTTACAGTGTGGAAACAGGCCCTTCGGCCCAACAAGTCCACACCAACCCGCCGAAGCGCAACCCATCCAGACCCATTCACCTACATTTACCTCCTCACCTAACACTACGGGCAATTTAGCGTTACCAATTCACCTAACCTACACATTTTTGTAGATAACATCTACACCTTCGACAATCAAATGATAGAAGTCACTGCATGGTGAGATGACGTGGGCTAATATATCCACGAGTGTCCCCTTGAGAGCAATGTGGTGTCGGTTGGTATAGCCTAGAGTGTTCCCTTGACTGTGACGTGGTGCGCGCTGGTATAGCCCGCAGTGTCCCCCTGACAGTGGAATGGTGTGGGATGGTGTAGCCCAGAGTGTTCCCCTGACAGTGACATGGTGTGGGCTGGTGTAGAACAGATGTCCCCCTGACAGTGACATGGTGTGGGCTGGTGTAGAACAGAGTGCCCCCAGACAGTGACATGGTGTGGGCTGGTGTGGGCTGGTGTAGCCTGGAGTGTCCCCCTGACAGTGAAATGGTGTGGGCTGGTGTAGCCCAGAGTGTTCCTCTGACAGTGACGTGGTGTGGGCTACTATATCCACGAGTGTCCCCTTGAGAGCAATATGGTGCGGGATGGTATAGCCCAGAGTGTTCCCTTGACAGTGATGTGGTGTGCGCTGGTGTAGCCCGGAGTATCACCCCGACAGTGACATGGTATCGGCTGGTGTAGCCCGGAAAGAGACTAACAGCGGATAATGAAAAGGTGAACGCTTTTTCATTTTTTTTTCTTGGTGGATTCTAAGTAAAGATGAATGGCGCCTGTGTTCGGTAATTGTACATATTTTTCACTGTATTTTATATTGACAATAAATAATCACATTTATAAATATCGCAAACAATGCGACCAGTCAACCCCACACGCAGACAGGCACAGTCGTTTCTTTAAAACAGAGATATAATTTTTTTCATTAATAAGCAACCAATAGTCAGTTGCGGAAAGCTGGAAATAGTTCTGAGAAGTATTTCAGCTGTTTTCAACCAACGCAGCAGACGTTATCTCAATTGTCCCATTTTGTTCCATTTTCCTATGCTCTTATGATCCTGTGTTGTCTGGTATTGCCTTCCCGCGTGTTCAGTGGAGGCTGCATTTGGTAGGTATTTGTTTGAAGAGTTAACGGAAAGGTGGTCAGATTTGAGTGGTTGCATGTTCGATATCTTTTTCTAATTTTTATAGCATTACGTTTCAAACGACTAGTGATTGGTTTGAGGTGAACAGATTTTGAGAATAAGGCATTGCCACTTCAGACTGAGATAAAGGATGGCCTTTCTGTTTAGGATTGTGTGATCCATGGTGTTCTCATTTCTAATGTGCAGTGCGGAGTGGGTTATTGAAAACATTCAATATAGGCTTCCAAATGGTTTTGAGGAACAAGAAAACAGACAGTAAAGCGATGTTCAGCCACACTCACATTAACAATAAGCATTCTGAATGATGCAACAGGCTCGAAGGGCTGGATGGTCACCCGCTACTCCTCACCCATGTGTTCTTCTCTTACCCAACCCCTTAACACTGTAACAGAGGGAGAGGAATTTCCCATTCAGCTAGTTAGGTTCGGTGCATTGCGACAGCAGGAGGCTATTCTGCCCTTCTCTGGATCCACATAGAAATAGGATGATGTCATTCAACCCTTTGAGGACATTACAGAGCACAGGATGAGGTCATACAACCGTTCAAGGCTGCTACACAGAAACAGTTAAAAATTACACAACACCAAGTTATAGTCCAACAGGTTTAATTGGAAGCACACTAGCTTTCGGAGCGACGCTTCTTCACCAGGTGATAGTGGAGGGATCGATCGTAACACAGAATTTATAGCAAAAATTTACAGTGTGATGTAACTGAAATTATACATTGAAAAATTGATTGTCTGTTAAGCCTTTCATCTGTTAGAATACAGTGATAGTTTCACTTCTTTCATGTGTAAATCACAAAACCTTTTTTTTAGCTGTTAACAATGGTGAGAGCTAAACAATGTGTTGAAGGTGTTAGCCCCCTGTGTTCTCTGCTTATGATCTGATGTTTAGATTGTTTAGATTTACTCTCTGTCTCCTGTTGCCGAACCAGTTCTCTATCCATCTAGCTAGAATACCCATACAACTTCACCTTTTTTCATCAGCTTACCATGGGGAAATGTATCGAACGCCTTACTAAAGTTCATCTGTATGACATCTATGTCCCTTCCGTCATCAATCAACTTTGTCACCTCTTCAAACTGTTATATTAAGTTTGTAAGCCATTACCTTACCCGCAGAAAACCATGCTACCTAGCACTGAGAAGTCATTTTATTCCAAATGGGTGTATATCCTATCCCTCAGTATCTTCTCCAGTAGCTTCCCTACCACTGACGTCAGGATCACACGTCTGTAATTCCCTGGATTATTTCTTAAACAAGGAGACACCATTAGCAATTCCCCATTCCCCATGGACCTCACCCCCGTGTACAAGGAAACTGCAACAACATCTGTTAAAGCCTCAGCTATTTCCTCTCTCACTTCCCTCAGTAACCTTTGGTAGATCCCATCCAGACGTGGGGCCTTGTCCTTCTTGATGTCTTTTGGAAATCACAACACTTACTCGCTCCTTACGCAGACTTGACCAAGAGTAATCAAAGATCTATCCCTAACCCCAACATCCACCAAGCCCCTCTCCTTGGTGAATACCAATGCAATGTACTCATTAAGAATCTCTCCCGATTTCTCTGCCTCCAAGCATATCTTTCCTGCTTTGTCCTTGAGTGGGCCCTTTCTCTAGCTACCCTCTTGATCATTATATATGACCAAAAAGCTTTAAGGCTTTCCTTAATCCTGCTGGCTAAGGATATCCCATTAGCCCTTTTCGCCCTCTTAATTCCTCACTTCAGATTGGTCCTACATTCAAAATATTCTTCCAAGGCTTCCTATATCTTCATTCACCCAGATATTATGTACATATTCTTTTTTTCCTTTTAGCTACTCTCACAACTTCACTTGTCATCCATGGTTTCCCCACCTTGCCATTTCTATCCATAATTTTCACAGGAACATATCTCTCCTGAACACTAATTAACCTCCCCTCAAAAGCCTTCCACATACCAAATGCGGATTTCCCTTCAAACAGCTGTTGCCAATCTTCGTTCCCCAGCTCTTGTCGAATTTTGCGATAGATGGCCTTCCCCCAGTTTAGCACTCTTCCTTTATGACCACTCTCATCCTTCTCCATTACTATTGTAAAACTAAAGGAATTGTGATCATTATTCCCAAAGTAATCCCCTACTGTAACTTCCACCGCCTGGGCGGGCTCAGTTCCCAACACCAGGTCTGGCATGATAAAAACAATGACTGCAGATGCTGGAAACCAGATTCTTTATTAGTGGTGCTGGAAGAGCACAGCAGTTCAGGCAGCATCCAAGGAGATTCGAATTCGACGTTTCGGGCAAAAGTCCTTCATATTCCTGATGAAGGGCTTTTGCCAGAAACGTCGATTTCGAAGTTCCTTGGATGCTGCCTGAACTGCTGTGCTCTTCCAGCACCACTAATCCAGAACCAGGTCTGGCATGGCCGCTTCCCGAGTTGAACTATTTCTAAACTACTCTAGAAAATGCTCCTGGATGGTCCAAACAAATTCTCCTCCATCTAGTCCTCTAACACTAAGTGAATCCCAGTCAATGTTGGGGAAATTAAAATCTCCTATCACCACCATCCTGTTGCTCCCACATCTTTCTGTGATCTATCTATATATTTGTACCTCGATCAGTGCTGGGAAGCCTGTAGTACAATCCCAACATTGTTACTGCACCCTCACTATTCCTGAGCTCTGCCCATATTGCCTCACTGCTCGAATTCTGCTCCATGGTGCCCTCCTTCAGCGGAGCTGTGATACCTTCTTTGACCAGTAATACTTCTCCTCCACCCCCGTACCTTTCTCTCTACCCCACCTGAAGCATTAATGTCCTGTGATATTTAGTTGCCAATCACGCCATTCTCTCAACCAAGTCTCAGTAACATCAATAACATTATATTCCCAGGTACGATTCCAAGCCCTAAGTTCATCTGCCTTACCTATTATACTTCTTGCATTAAAGCTACAAGTCCCTCTGTGTTCATTCTACACTCCCTGCCTCCTCTTCCCTTCAGTTATGCTGATTTCATTATATAGTTACTTAGGCTTTATTTACTACCTCCTTTCTGTTCACCAAACAGATTTGTTTCCCAATCCCTGCCACATTAGTTTAAACCCTTCCCAACAGCGTTAGCAAATGCACTCCATCGAACATTGGCTCCACAGATGTAGACTGTCCAATTTGTAATAGTCCCACCTCCCCCAAAACCGGTCCCAATATCACAAAAATCGGAACCCCTGCCTCCTGCACCATCTCTTAAGCCACACGTTCTTCCTGACTATTCGATCATTCCTACGCTGACTAGCACTTGACACTGGTAGCAATCCTGAGCTTACTACCTCCGTGGTCCTACTTTGTTAATTTGGTTCTTAACTCCCGATATTTTTCTTGTAGGACCTCATGCCGACGGCACATTAATGTGGGAAAGCTCATTCAGGCACATAAAGTATGCTATGTTAGACTGATGAATGGAATCTGTAACTCCAAATAATGATGATCTTGTTCATGTTGATCATGTTTTTTTTTAATGTCCTGCTCATTGTAACCTGCACGCCTTGCTCTGTCCAAGTTTATTTTTCACACTATGATCTGTGTGCCCTTGCTTACTGTCATCTGCCTGTACTGCTCGCAAATAAAGCTTTCACTAGACTTTGGCACATGTGACAATAAATCTAATACATTAATTATTTCTCACCCTAACGGTGTCTCTTTTAGAAGTATGTGATAGTCGCTAACCTTCACGTATTAAGCGCAATAATCCCTCTTTGTCTCCTAGCATGACAGATTAAATACTCAGTTCCATCACTGTCTCCTCATGGAATCATCATCTCATGGACTAGGCTGCTAATACTTGCTTGAGTTGTGTCTGTGTTAATGAGATCGTGCCTTACAAAGGAGATCATACCTCTTCACAGTGCCCCAAATACTCTCTCCTCAAGGCCCTACAAATACGGGAAGACGGCCTTACTTATGCACTTGAATCATATTATAATAAAGGGCAGCATACTATATAAGATGCTAATACTTACGCCCTTGGGTGTGCTATTTTTGGTGACTAATGATCAAGGACATTCAGGTCCTTTTAAAAAACAACACTTTTCAACCTTGTATTATTTAATCAAAACAAAATTAGATGCATGCTTTTTATTTCTCACATCCAAATAATTTCTATGCCTTGCAAATTGTTGTGGTTCAAACACCGAAACTTGTGATATCCCATGAGCAACTGCCTTCAGTCCATAAAAGTGCAAGAAGCTCAGCATTGCTTCCACTGGCCAATTCTCAATCCATGTGGTATATTCAGATCACGCCGTCTGCAACTTATCAATGTACTCTAACTTCCTTTGCTCATATGTTAGCAACAATGTAAAAAATATTCTGCAAAAACAGATACACCACTCCCGCTGGTTCTCTCTTGTTGATGTATCAACTAACACAAACTCCACAGGTTTCTCTACGATGATATCCGGTTTCTAAATCTAAGTTGACTGTACCAAGTTATATCATGATTTCCCAAGTGTCGAGTTATAAAATTTCTCATAAAAGGTTCTAATATTTTCCTCAGACCTAACATCAAGGTACCTTTTTTGTTTTACCTCCCACGCCGGTTTTAAATATTTAGAATTGCAATAACTACTTTCCAGTCTGCAGGAACGATAAATTCCAGAGTCTAAAGAAATTTGTAAGGTAATCAATATTTCTTTCTTGTCGTTACAACATTTAAAAGACATTTGGATAAGTTCATGAATAGGAAAGGTTTGGACGGATATGGGCCAAGCGCGGGCAGGTGGGACTAAGTTAGTTTGGAATTGGAATAGTCAGCATGGACTGCTTGGACCGAAGCATCTGCTTCTGTCCTGTATGACTCTATAACTCATTCACTTGCTGTAATGCCACTTCCCTGAAAATGCCACTTCGGATGGAACTCATTTGATGCAGTAACTTGCCAAGTTTCAATTCAATTAGTGTTTGAGTAAGTTCACTTTATTAATTCTAATCATGTTCTTATTTTCACCAGTCAATCCGTCCCATATTATTTCTGGAAGATTTTTGGTACCTTCCATTGTGGAGACAACACGAAGTATTACCCTCAGCAGCAGGCAGAGATGGATTCCGTCACAGTGTGAATACATTGGAACACTGCAATTGGGAGATGATGGACGTGACACCCACTCCTGCTCAGAAAGTTCCAGAATCAAGACAGTTCAATGAAACTGTCACTTCCTGGTCACTGACAGCATAGTCCTCTCCCTCGTGCGAGATTGCAGGTTATGCTGAAACTCATTTTAGAATCAAACTGACCTCACACTTTGCACCTGGCATAGGTCCAGGTCGAGGTAAGAAAAAGTTTGTGATCAAAATATGCGGAACGAGAAGAGTTGCCAGAAGAGAATTGTAACTGGGAAGGTGTGGATAATGGTTTATTCAGAAACAGTGTTGAGGCAGAAGTGAAGACTAGGTATATTGTGAAGGTGGGAGTGGACAGGTTTTGTGGTAGACGGAATATTGCGATATGAATCCATTCAGGATAAAATGGGGTAATCGTGGTTATGAACACTTTCGTTTCTCCTCAGATGCTTGTAAGCGAGGGATATGAAATTCATGGCATAGAAATGGAGATTGTGATCGAAAGCGAAGACAATAGTTTGGAACTTTGCCAAATATACACTACAGAGAAAGTGATGACATTCACAATGGGTTAGAGAATTAGTAAATGGGCAGAGATAGACTCACCAGGAACGCCAACAATAGCGAGGATTGGACAGTAACCTGCCTGAATAGTCGTCATTACACAGCGTCAATCGAGATGTTGTTACTACACTGAAGTCTCCTCCACCACAACAACTTCCAGTATAAAAAATGCTTCTGGGCACAACTGCCCTGAACATACACAAGAAATACAGATTTCCCTGGATTTTACTCTCAGAGCTTTTACCAGTTAATTGTTTATCGTGTACACAATGCAATTCTATAATAGGTTTGTAAAGATGCAAACATCTTATTGCACAATTTATATGCCTTTTCTTTTTGAGATTTTTTGTAGCCTTAGCGCAAAAGTAAGTGTTCTGTTTAAAATTGACCTGTTTATTGGGATTCAAGGATTAGACACAGTACGTATTTTTCATGGGTTAAGAAACAGAAAGGATTAGAAGACAGTGGCTGTGGAGACTGACGAGGAGTAAAGTGACATCCACACCAGTCCCCAATGACTTCTTAACAGACAGAATAAAATAAAATGCAGTGAAAGAAACAGAATATATTCAGAAGAAGGAATGACAAGTGACAATGTAAGCAAAACAGAATCATTTCAAATGGAATGGCTGAACATTGAGTGTGTGTGTGTGTGTGTTTGTGTGTGTATGTGTACATAGATAAGATTGTTCATATGTCTGCAACATATTCAGAATGAACAAGAGAGACAGACTTGACAAACATATGCATGTGATGTACAAAATTTATAAAATATTAATATGTTATGTAATCTTCAGCTGAGATGTTATGTTCCCCTACTCTCAACGCACCGTCTGCCTCCTGCCTCCTTCTGGCATTACCTGATCTAATCTTTCATTCTTACCGGATGGATGTTATAAATTCCTGCTTCTGGTGTTCCAACTTGCTTCAGTTAATCCATTTTATACTAGGAAACATATACTGGGTTCTGTCAACAGTTGGTACCTGTCATATTGATGGAGATAAAAGTTCTGGCATCAAACCCAGGATTTCAACAGATTAATCTGTTGCACATATACTGTACAATGGACCATAGAAAGCAGGAATTGTCAAACCAAATACGGAAGCACATCTAATTCTATCAATCATGTAGACTTCCCTATTTTTACATCTCCATGTCTACATTCTCTCTCTCTGTCTTTAACTTTCCGTCTCGTTAATAAGTCCTCCAATCGTTCTTCGTGTCCTATGTCTCAAACCTCGCTCCTTCAGTTTACATCTATTGCTCACTTTTGGATGAGATGGCTTATAATTGAGTAATGTAACTAAAAAGACATGAGGGTGGCGTTGGCCAGAGTTAGTTGGAAGGGGATCTGAGCACGTGAATATGGTGAAGCAGCAATGACAGGAGTTTTTGGGGATAATTCAGCAGCACATCGGAAATTCATCCCAAATAAGAAGATAGCTATTCAGCAGAAGACAAGGCAGCCGTGCGTGATAACGAACTACGGGACATCATAAAAGTAAAAGAAAATGCGAACAATGTGGTAAAGATTGTTGGGAATCTAGACGATTACGAAACCTATAAATTCCAGCATGAATAACTAAGAACAGCAAATGGGAGGAGAGGGTGACATATGATATTATGCTTGTTAATCATGTAAAAGAACATTGAAAGAGATTTTTAGACATATACCAAGGAAGACCGGGAGTAAAGAACAAACAGAGGAATGTTGGAAAATGAAGCTTGAATAGTTATGGGAAGCAATGGAATGGCAGAGGAATTGAATACATTGCAACAATCTTCACGGTGGAAGACACAAGCAAAATGTCAGAACTTCAAGACAGTCAGAGAGTAGATGTGAGTATAGTGACCACCAGTAAGGAGAAGGAGCTGGGGAAGTTGAAGTTGGATCAATCAGCGAGACCAGTTGGAGCACACCCCGTAGTTGTAAATGGATGCCGAAGGTGATTGTGAAGGCATTGCTGGTGATTTTGCAGGAAATTTTGGAATGAGGGAGGACTGGTAAATGTAAGGAGAGAGGGACACAGAAGACAGGAAATTACAAATGGCCAGGCAAGTTGAAACTGTTGTATAAAAGGACTTAATGGATCCTTACGTTTATGAATAGATGCGTGGAGTATAAGAACAAGGAAGTTCTGAAGTATATTGGACGTGGTGTGATTAAGCTACAGCATAACAAGAGTGAAATTTACAATGCTATTGCGAACAGCAGACTTGAAAGTACGGTTAAACCAAAGGAAATCATTTCGAAGCAGACAGGAGTATTCGTGACAAGGAGACGGTTTCCTTGACCCTGTAGTGAAAATGTTGAGATAAGCTTGTCAGTAAACAGGCTAAAATGTATAACATGCACAACAAAATATGTTGCTGCGGATATAGCAACACATATGAAGCTGAAAAAGCAGAGCAAGTCAGACAGCATCCTAGGAACAGGAAAGTCAATGTTTCAGGCTGAAAGACTTCATCAGGATTGCGCCAGGGAAGGGGAGCCGGGAAGTAAATAGAGGTAGGGTGCGTGGGGCTGAGGGAAGCGGAAATGGGATGACGAAAAGGGATGCAAGTAGGGGGATAATGTGATTGGTCAGTGGGAAGGGTACAGCGGATATGCGAATAGGAAGATTGACAGCTTAGGTCAAGTCAGGGAAGGGGAACATGTAATAAGGCTGTGGGTGGAGAGATTTTGAAGCCAGTGAAGTTAATATTGAGACCAGTGAACTGTAAGCTCTCAAGCTGAAAGATCAGGTTGTGTTCCCTAGTTTCTATTTTGTCTCACTCTGACAGTGGACGAGGCCAAGGATGAATGAGCAAGGGGGGGACGGGGTGGGGAGGTGTGAGCAAGTAATTGAAATGAATGGCAACTGGAATGTAGGATTGGTTAAAGCGTGCAGAGAGCAGATGCTCCATGACTTTGTCCCTGAAACTCCCTTTGGTCTCCCTGATAGAGAGGAGACCAGATCGGGAGTTGGATACGTGCTAGGTGGGGCAGGATCAGGCTCTGTATGGAGCACCAGTGCTCTGAACACAACAACTAACCTGACTTTCCAGTTACCTTCCATTTTAATTCCACGGCCAACTCATCCGAGGACATGCCCATCCTTAGCCTGTTCACTGTCAGAGGAATACTACCTCAGAGTTTATCTTTGAAGCTGATAGCCCAATGGCTTCAATATTGATTGCAGAAGCTTCAAAACCCCTCCACACGCAGCCTTATCTCATGTCCCTTCTCCCTGACTAGACCCACCTGTCCATCTTCTCACTCACATATCCGCTCCACCCTTCCCACTGACCAATCACAGTGACTTCATACCTGCATGTATACACCACCATAATGCCAACCCTTCGCCCTTCCATATCCCATCACTCTATTTCTGGGCTCCCCTCCACCTCACTAGTCCTGATGAAAGGTCCAATATCAAAATATTGCCTTTTAGCTCCTCTGATTCTGATAGGTCTTCTGTGTTTCTCCAGCTCCAAGTTTATTAACTCTGGCCTCTTGCACCTGTAGTACTTACTCTCTCTCCAAGTTGTGGAACTATGTCGTCTACATATAAGAGAAAATACATTTGGAGATTTGAGAAGATCGCTAACTTTTTCCTCATTTCTTAACAACCCAACACATACCTTCCAGATGAAGCAGCATTTCACTTGTAATCTTTCAATCCAGTCACCTGTCATTGCTGCTAACAATTCAGTCTCCTTTAAATTGGGGAGACCAAACAGAGACTGCATTGAGAAACACTCCCACTCTGTCTGGAGGAAGAGCCCTGACCGTCTCATTGTTTCCCATTTCAATAACCTACCTTGCTCTCATACTAACATTTCAGTCCTGGACAGCTGCAATGTTCCAATGAAGCACAACCCAGGCTCGAGTAACACCTCACATTACATTTTGGTACGTTACAGCCTGGAGGAGTAGGTATTCAATTCCATAACTTCCACAGCATGACGCCATTATGGCTGTTCTCAAATCTTCATACATTCCTTCCCTTGGTCTCCCAATGAACTTGGCCTGTTTATGAATCGTTTGTCTTGCACTCAATTAAGGAACCCAATCCCCCCCCCCCCTTTAAAATCTAATGTATACTTATTTTACATTTGATTCTCTTTTACCACAAAGAAAAGTCCATTCGTCAGTGGCATTGCGCCTCCACACCGTCTGTTTCCCATCACGCCTCCACTACCTCTGGAAAGGGATTAAAAAGCCCTTTTTCCAATCCTTTCCTGTTCTAAAGAAGTGTCACACTGGACTTGAAACGCTAACTTTGTTTCTCCGTCTCTGTAGATACTGCAGATCTGCTGTGTTCTCCAGAAATGAACAAAACACATTTTCAATAAAATAAATAACTGTTGATACCGGAAATCTGAAACCAGAACAAAAAAAGAATCTGTGAGCCTTGAAGAACGATCACTGGAACCACTGATTAACTCTACTTTCACTCCACAGATGCTGCCGGACCTGATTAACTTCCCCACCAATTTCTGTTTTTCAACACGTTTCAAAAATTTGTGTCAACGTTGCTCAAACCCCCTGTCTAACCTGGAGCGCCATATACCGGGAACAGAAAGATAACACAAGATGCACAAATTCGTTGGTTCTGAAACTATGTAAAGCTGGCATTACTGACACTACAGAGCTCTTACTCTTAGTCAGGGAGAGAAACAGAGCGAGATGTATTCACTCTAAACGCAGAAGGTAGCACATCCTGGAAGGGAAAGGATTCAAATCAATATATTAAAGAATGATGAGGAATGAGACAAACTGTAAGTGTGACACCGTGGAGAGACCCTCTGTGGAATGAGAATATAAAATTGGACGTGTACCACATCAGAAACCAGAGTATGTTACTGAGTACATGGCTGATGGGTGAATGGGTGTGAATTGGGGAACAGGCAGCAGAACTGTACGAGAGTTATTGCAGCTCAAACCGTGTATTCCATGTGGTGCTGTAGACCACAGCAACAGCAGAAGCAGAATTATATAAAACTATAATCTGTAACTTTTTGTCCCGGATAATCCCTCAGTCTACAATTACCATCAAGCTGATCTATGGTTCAGTGACGAATGTGGGTAAACATGCCAGGGTCAGAACCATCTGCCCCTAAAACTGATGAGAACCCGTTAACGCGACCACACTTGACTGGTTACATTCCAAACAGCGGAACTAACATCTGATAGAGAGGGCACAATGATACAAAGATTTACAGATCAGATCGAAGCTCAGCAGTCCTGCCACACCCAGTCATAAATGGATTAATCTACTCACTGCAGGATAGGGTCATACACTTGTCCCCATCCTAAATAATGGAACAGCCCTGCACATCAGGACAATAGACAAGGATTCGTATCTACACATTACTCAGCCAGAAGTGTTGAGTTTATGATTCAACTCACCTTGTCAGGATGCCCACAGAATCACAGATGACAGTTTTCAAACAATTTGATTTGCTCTATGTGACATGAAGGAACAACTGAACACAGTCGATATGACATAGGTAATGTACAACAAGCCCTGTGCCTGGGGAAGCTATTTCATTCCATTCCAATTTTGACATCTATCTGGCAATGTGGAAAATTACTATGAAAAGTCTATTAAGAGGAAAATATTTACAGTATGAGCAATATCACCCCCTCAACTCCATTACGACAGACAATTGGGTAGGAGTTCTTTTTGACAGAGCTGTGAAGCAGCACAAAAATTACCTGCTCAGTGTGGTTTCCAATAGGTCCCCATGTGGAACTGGTGCTGTTGTGGAAATGTCACTGGATTACTAACCCAGACGAAACAAATGCTCTAGCAGCTGGTGGAAGTTAAAAGCAATTCATAAAATGTCGAGGTCTAAAATTTGGTGTCAGTAACAATGACCGTGAAGCCAATGTCGATTGTAACCACCAATTTGCTTCTACAATGTACTTTCAGGAAGTGAATCTCCGGTGCTTTCCTGGTCTGGCCTAAACGTGACTCCAGGCACACAGACATATGATAAACTCTTCAATAGTCTCTGAAACAAGACACTGAATTGTATCAAACTGCTCTGAGGTCTTAAAGGATAACCCAGACAGAACACCCGGCACCAGCCTCGATATCGGAAAAGGGAATGGGAAACACAGTCTTGTCGACCTTGCTGAGGCTTCCTTCCTAACATCTGAGAACTTGTGA
This sequence comes from Chiloscyllium plagiosum, assembly GCF_037043375.1. Taxonomy (NCBI): domain Eukaryota; kingdom Metazoa; phylum Chordata; class Chondrichthyes; order Orectolobiformes; family Hemiscylliidae; genus Chiloscyllium; species Chiloscyllium plagiosum. The sequence continues at coordinate 69,796,099 of NW_028270162.1, read as the reverse complement.
CAAAATTTACAGAACATTCCCACAGAAACCTCAGGAAAGGAGTATGTTATTCAACATAGTGAGCCTCCACGTTTTCATCATGGCCGAGGATCTCCTCAATGCATTTCTCCTACAGCAGACTGAGATATATTGCAATTGATTCCGTCAACCAAATGTTAGAGATGTTCGCGAATAGCTAGGACCCAAGGACATATTCCTGAGATACCCCACGAGCCTTCGACTCCAATAAAATGATCCTTTTATTCCAGTGTTTCCGGTCCAAGGGCTGCTTTGCTGGAGCTTGTGCACTTTTACATGCTTCCTTTTTCTTATTTTCTCCCCCACCTTTCTCTCTGTCACTTACTGACCTCAAGCTGGAACCAGGGTTTGGATCTCAAGCTGAACCCAGTGAGGAGGAGAGTGAGTCCTTACTTACTATTCCGGAACAAGCACAGGACCTGAAATAGGCAACTGCTACATCAGCAGAGGCAACGTGGGTGAGATAGAGCCCAGCAGCAAACGGTGATTCCTGAGGCTTAGAGACTTGTTGCTGATTGGGTCCTGCACTGGTGGTGATGAAGCGGATAGTGGAAGGCCATCATGGTAACATCAATGATGTGGGTCTAGCAGTAAGAGACATGTCTCTGACATTGGAACGATCTGGCACAGGGGGCAACGAGACGGTGATGGAGGAGTATCTGCCCAGTGGCAAAGATGGTGCCTGAGGATCAGCATCTTCAATGTTGCTGGGGTCTGGTCTAGATGGTGATGTAGCTATCATGGAGGGATTGGGTTGCAGCGGTGGTCGATGGTGAGGAGCTGGCTCACAATGCATCAGCTCTCTTCAAGCTGTACCTTTTTTTATTCCATTTTCTTCAATTATTCAAAATGGCACCACTTTGTGGCAACACGTAGACGCTTTTTTGCTGTATTGTATTATATTTATCCTGTAAAATACACCTGGTCATAAAATCAAAATCAAAAAACTTTTACTCACTCTCTCCTGCCAGCTGTCCCTTTCTGAAACCATGTCCAAACATTCGCCACAATCCCATAAGATTTGATTTTGCAAACTGGGCTTGGGACTTCAGCAAAAGTCTTTCTGAAAATCGCCCTCGTAACCTTACCCTTCCCAATCACCTCTCCCTCAGCCTTCTGTGCTCCAAAGTAAACCAACCAAAGCTTACCCAGCCTCTCTCCATAGCTGATATGCTCCATCCCAGGGAAAATCCTGGTGAATCTCCAATACAATTACATCCTTCCTGTAATAAGGTTTCCAGAACTACACAGAATATTCCATCTTGGCCTAACCATAGACTTTATAGCTCTGACAATGTATATGTTGATGAATGAAGGCTGCGCCTACGGTTCCCGCTGCCTTCATAACTAATTTATTAACCTCAGTCAAAAAGCGTGTTGCTGGAAAAGCACAGCCGATCAGCCAGCATCCGAGAAACAAGAAAGTCGATGTTTTGAGAATAAGCTCTTCATCAGAAATGTGACCCATCATTCCTGATGAAAAGCTTATATTCGAAACGTCGGATTTCCTACTCCTTGGATGCTGCCCGACCGACTGCTTTTCCAGAACGACACTTCGTGATTCTGATCTGAAACATCTGCAGTCCTCACTTTTTCCCTAACTTGTTAACCTGTGCAGTCACATTCAGGGATCTGTGGAGGAACACCCTCTGAGCCTCCTAGTGAGCTGCCATTCATTGTATACTCCGATTTTTGGTTCCTTCTTCCAAAGTACATCAGCTCATATTTATCAGGGTTACTATCCATCTGACCATCTGACCATTCCATTTGTATCTTCCTGTAACATAAGGCCTTCCTCCTCACTGCCAACCATCCGGCCAATCTTTGTGTCAAATACAAACTTAATTATCACACTCCCCCATTCTCCTACAAATTCATATCGGGATCATTTATGAATGCCACAAATAACAAGGGACACAGCACTGATCCCTGTGGTACACCAGTGGACACTGGTCTCCAATCACACTAACAGGCTTTTGCCTCCACCCTCTGTCTCCTGCCAATAAGACAATGTTTGATGTCACTCACTAAGTTACCCTTGATATCATGACTTTTAAAAAAAAAATCAGTTTCCCATATGGCCTTTGTCAAAGTTCTTACTGAGAAACCATATAAACAACAAGCTCTAAAATATACAATAACATTCATTTGGTATGACTTCCCTCTGATGATGTCATGCAGACTATCCTTAATTAAACCTTGCCTCCCTAAATAGAGATCAATTTTATTCTTTCCTATTTTCTCCAGTACTTGCCCTAACACTGATCTAATACTGACTGATTTACAGTTCTCCGTTCTATTTCCACCATCCTTCCTGCAATCTTGGACCACATTTGTTGTTCTTCAGTCATCTGGCAGCTCCAACTTCCCTGTGGCCAGATTCGACTTAAAAATTTGAGACAGGGCCTGTTGTTCTTTGTCTCTAATAGCAGCCTGTGATGCAACTCATCCAGACCTGGAAATCAGTACAATTTTGTACCAGCCAAAGCCTCCGATCTCTGCTCGCATCTTATATCAGTCTGTTTAAGAGCTTCCCAATCCATCTTCTTGAATTCTGTCCCTGCAATCTCCTTCTCCGAAGTAAAAAAGATATAAAGCTCTCATGTAGCAATCGATCAACGTTCTCCAGCTTCACACACAGAGTGGTCACTTGGTCTCTCATGGGCCCTAGTTGTTTTCTAGTTATTCTGTTCATAATGAATGTACGTGGAGTACATCTTGGGATTCTCCCTAACCTTTCCTGGCAACACATCTTCCTGTCCCTGTGTCAGTCCGTCTCTCCGTGTGAACTTTCTAAGTTTCACTGTTTTCTCCTTTCATTTTGGCAATCACTGGAGAACACAAACTGAGTTTCTCCATCAGTTAATCTTGCCTCTAATAAGATAGGTATGAAAGTAACTGTTTAGTTTCTCTGCAATTTCCTAGTTCTCTGCAAGAAATTATCTTGTGTGGATATTCACCATTCCCCATGTGTCCTTGCCTTCACTTTCCCATCAAGTATGAGCTGCTTCCTTTGATCTAATGCGACCTTTAACTTCTTTTGTTAACTATTGTTAAGTCACCTTACCCCTTTGCTGTTTGAACTGTGGTGGACATGCGTATATTGTACATTTTAAGGTGTTTATTTAAACAACAACCTGTCTTCCAGTAAATCTTTCTCATGTACTTCTCCAATTCAATGAAGCTAATTTGCGCCTCATACTTTCGTGATTGGCATGACTCTTGTATATAACCACAATTTTAAAAAAAACTGTTTTGTATTCAGACGTCATATAAAATTCAATAAATTATAAGTACTATTCCCGATGCCTCCTTTTCAGCAGGGTTTTCAATTAGCACTTCCGATCACAAAACACTAATGTCAAAACAGCCTGACCTCCACCTCAGTGCTCAACATACTATTAAATAAAACCATCTCAAATACGCTCATGAAATCCCTTTACCCTGCATTATTATTCACGCAGTTTAGATGTCGCTTGAAATTATTCATTATTATTGTGGTACGCATAGACCTGGGTGTCTAATTTCCTGTTTTATGACATGCCCAACTTTTGTATAGCAACTTTCACTTTGATATATAACTCCCATCAATCTTTGCTTCTCCTTGTTGTTTCTAAGCTTCACCTTACCAGATTCTGTGGAATCTGACTTATGTGGCCTCTGGGGAGATTAATGGTAGGTTCACATGAGATATTTGGTGAAGCCTATTTGGGCGTTGAGGTAATCTCGTCACGTTATTCATTCTTCCCAAGTGTTATTATGACATTTTCACCAGATCTCCCGTTATGCTGGTGGAATAGAGAAGGACAATGATCTTCCAACAATGCTTTCAACAATCCCCCAGACAGCTGAGACTGCTCTAAACTGGGTGGGAACTTTACATCAGGTTGGCAAAGTGTTGCTGATGTTGTACACGATTATAATCAGATCACATCTGGAGTAGTATGTACAGACTTAGTCTCCTCATTGAAGAAAGGATATTGTTATATTGGAAGCAGCGCAGAGATGGTTCCCTCAACTGATTCCTGCAATAAAGGGGTTAACTTATAAGGAAAGGATGATCAGTTTGAGCCAATATGCATTAGAGTTTACAAAATAAAAGATGGTCTTTTCTTTTTGCATAGAACACCGGAAAGAGTCAGCAACAGAAGCCAATTACACAGCCAATTCAATTTCTCCAGCCTGTTACACAGGAACAGCGGAAGTATATTCAGGCCTTCGACCCTGTTACACCAGAACAGGACCAGGTTATTCAGACGCTAGAGCCTGATATACATTTACATGAGGAGGTCAGTCAGCTCCTCGAGTCTATAACGCTGCATGCAGAATAGGCCATGACGCACCGGTATCCGGTTATGCAGTAACAGGATCAGTCCATTCAGCCTCCTCAAGTCTATAACTCAGGAAATGGAAGAGATTCGTACACTAGAATAGCACGAGTCCATTCAGCACGAGAATTAAAGAAGGAGATAAAATTATTTTATTACTTGTTATGGAAAGGTGGAGGTAATTCACCCATGTGTCTGTTGTATGGGAACAGGAGGAGACAAATCACTCGTTTGAACCTATTCCAGGGATGCAGGAGGTGATTGTTCACTATCTCGAGCCTGTTACGAAGGAATATGAAGAGACCCTTCAGCCCCTCAAAATGTTATACAGCAACAGGAAGATATCACAATCCCTCAGGCTTCTGACATATTATCCAGTGGAGAAGCAGATCTTGAATCTGTAGATCAGGACATTCCGGCCATCAAGAGTATAATGTAGCAACACAATAAGGAGATTCAGTCCATTGAGCGTATAGACCAGGAACTGAGTGAATCCATTCAGGCACTCATGCCTATTATGCAACGAGTGGAGCAGATCTTTTCAAGCTTTGTGCCTGTTACACAGGAACATGGGAAAGGGAACGTTGAGTTTACAACAAGGGCAGGAATTAGGATAATCACCTTTACTTGTCAATAAAAGGTTGCGAACATAGTTTTGGGAATTAAAGGAAATTGTGAGAATCATTATTAATTAATTAACAACAGGAGACTTTCAAAGTTAAACCAAATACATCAAAATCAGCATTATTTTTAAAGAATTTGTTTGCTCGAGTTCTTAAAAGGTGTGACAAGCAAAGTAGACAATAGCGATCCTGAAGAAGCAAAGTACCTGAGCTTTGAAAAGGCATTGATTAAACGCTGCACAAAATATTAAAGCTGTAAAACAAGAGGACATGGGTTTGGGAAGAGGTCATTCGCCTAGATAGAGGGCTGCTGAGCCAACAAAATGCAGAGAGAGTGAATAGATGTTTCGTTAATAGTTGGCAACATTTGGGGTTCCATAGAGTTCAGACGACATGACCCGAAATTTACCATCTATTGTATCATTTGGATGAGAGTTGAAAAGTGTGGTGTTAGAAAGGCGCAGCAGGCCAGGCATCATCCGAGGAGCAGGAGAATCGACGTTTCAGGAATGTAGATTTCTCCAGCTTCCTCATTTCCCCTCTTCCCACTTTATCACAGTCCCAACCCCCGGATGCAGCACCGCCCTCTTGACCTGCAATCTTCTTCCCGACCTCTCCGCCCCACCCCCTCTCCGGCCTACCACCCTCACCCTCACCTCCTTCCACCTATCGTATTCCCAGCGCCCCTGCCCCAAACTCTCCCCCCCCCCACCTTTTATCTCAGCCCGCTTGACACAGCAGTCTCATTTCTCATTCCTGAAGAAGGGCTTATGTCCGAAAAGTCGATTCTCCTGCTCCTCAGATGCTGCCTGGCCTGCTGCGCCTTTCCAGCACAACACTTTTCAACCCTGGTATACAGCATCTGCAGTCCTCACTTCCTCATTTGGATGAGAGGAGAGAAAACACTAAAGCCACATTTTCAGCTGACACTGATACAAGCGGAAAAGTAGGGTGATGTAATGAAGATGTAGAACATTTACAAATTGACATGAACAGTTTAGATGAGTGTGCCACCTCTGGCAACTAAAAGTTAACGTGGATAATATGGGATTAACCATTTTGGTCAGAGGAATCGACCATGTTATGGACATGGAGAGCAACTTCTGAGTGCTTATGTGCAGAGGCATCTGGGTGTCCTTGTGCATATCACAGAAAACTTACATGGAGATACAGCAGGGAATGACAAAGGCAAGTGCAATTTCAGCATTTACTTGTAAAAGAATAGAGTATAAAGGGAGGGAAGAATTACTGCAATTCTGCAAGGTACTAGGGAGACTGTAACTGACATATTGTGTTCAGGTTTGCTGCCCTGACTGCAGAAGGTATGTAGTTACAATGAAGTTACTGATCAATTAATTTGATTGATTCCAGAGAAGAATTTTTCTTTTAAAGAGAATTTGAGCAGTTCAGACCTATACTGTCTGGAGTTTAGAAGAATGAGAGGAGACCTCATTGAGGTCTGGAGGATGTTAAATGTGATTGACAACAAAACGAGAAAACATGTTCCGGGAGAGCTGGCCACTGCCCTTCCATTGTTACAAACGTTTTAATAAAACCTAAACACCTTCTCAGTTGTTTACTTAAGCTGTTTTCAGGCGGAAGTTCAGCATCTCTGCCTTTAAGACCTCTTTACAAAAAACCAAACCCAAGAGAAAATAACTTTTTTAAAGTGATAGCATGGTCACAACTAACCGTTTGAAAAAAAAAGAACCAACAATATACAAAGATGGCCTCATTTTAAACCCATTATTCGTATTGATTCAGTAGACTACAATAGATACATATTGCATTGACACTAAGCATGCAAATATTCACAACTCCATTCTATTTCAGTCAGTTTACTTCTGCCACAGAACGCTTCTGTTTTCCTTCATCCAAGTCTCGACAACTTGTCAGCAAGTACAGTTTCTCGTCCTGTCACTTGTATAACTTCCAAATTGAATGGCAAAAATAATAACTCTATCTGAACAGATTGGAAGTTTTCTTCCTAAATTTCTCTAAAAACCTTCAGGCGTTATGATCAGTATGTGTATACTTGTCTCAGACACGTTATTGGCAATTTAAATGCTGAAATATTGTAACGCCAACACCAAGTGCAATTTTCCCAGTTGTGAAATATTTCTGTTGATGGTTCCACTGGACACTCCAACTATACGTTAAAAAATGGAGCACTTCTCATCTCCCTCATAGTCCTTCTCAGTGACATATCTGCTCACGTCTCAGCTTAAAAGGTTTCCATGTTTCTGTACCTCTTCATGCTGTAACCCATTTACCTACTAGTCCTGGTATATGCCACGAAACCTTACGCACAGGTATACATTTTAAGATCTTGCACATTCTTCTCAAGCCCTCCCAGAAGCCAAACTTCGATTTATGGTTCAACTGAACGCCATTAGCCATTTCAGATTCTAATCATGCCATTTTAACTCTCTGCTCTTCCAATTGAGTTCTCACGACTGCAGGAAGTGAGTTTTTTTAACTCCTCCAAAGTAAGAATCTCTCTAAGAGTGTAAAAGTTGCTCTGTTTTTAATACCCTGACTCACCTTTCAAAATTACTTTGTTTGATCCTTTCAAACTCAATGTACGTTTAACCAGGGACACAATTTTACATTCTAAAACACTGTATGTAGGTTCTGGCACAAGCTCATATGCACTTCAGATGGCTATCTTCACTTCCTCATACTGGCTAGATACCTCTTTCGATAGGGATGCAAATACGCCACTCCTTATACCTACCAGCTTTGTTTGGATCAACTAAATCTACATGGTCAGTGGCCATTGCATTCGTGTAGCCACTTTCTCAAATTAAGTTGAAAAGACTTCTACATCATTCTCATCAAAATTAGACAATGCCTGTATATATTTAAACAGATCCACATCAGGCCTTAGGCTACCGTAGAGTTGCTCATCCTCACTATCCTCCTCATTCAACCCCCCGTCTACCTACATCTCCACCCTGCTAGGTCGACTTTCTTTTCAAGTTGCTAGCTTTTGAAGTTGAAACTTACTCGCTTTATGCTTTTCTTCTTTTTTGTCTTTCTTCTTCCTCTCCTCTTCATTTAATTCTACTTTTAATCTTAATTCAAACTGTCTCAATTCCTTTTTTGTGTTCAAGCTGCCTCGTCTGCAATTGAATTCTAGCCATTGCCAAAGATTCTGGTGGTGTTTCCGCCAAAGTTTAAATGACAAGCTGCAGCTGCAATTGTCACTCCTTTTCTTACAGAAAAACACAAACCCAACTCTAGCTTCTCTGCCAATTCTAAAAGCTTTGCTTTGCTCACCTTTTGTAACATTTCCAACTTTACTTCTTCCAAACCCAGAGAACTCTTAGAGACAGAAATAGACATTACTACACAAATCACTGTACAAACCAAACGAATTCAACAACAAGACCAAATGACACTAACAACTATAAGACGCTCCCTTTGAGCCCAACAATCTCCCTGTGCACATTCTCTCCGTTCCCGCGTGGGTTTTCTCCAGGTGCTCCATTTTCCACCCACAGACCATTGAAATGCAGGTTAAGCGAAATGGCCATGTTAAATTGCCCGTACTGTTCAGCGATGTGTACGTTAGTTGCACTAGTCAGGGGTAAATATGGAGTAATACGGGACTGGAATGCATCGGGGTAGTTTACTTTACGAAGGGTTGATGTGGACTTGTTGAACCAAATGGCCTGCTTCCATGCTGTAGGGATTCTAATCCTGCATCCAATTTTGAATATTCGATTTCGAACCAGACGAGTGTCCCCAGACTGCCTTAAAATAATTTAAGATTGTAGCCTGGATGCCAACCTAGTCTTCGGTTAGAACAGGCCCTACGGCCCAACATGTCCACACTGATCCACTGAAGACCAAACCACCCAACCCCAATCGCCTACCCCATATTTACCCTTAACTAATGCACCTAACACTATGGGAAATTTAGCATGACCAATTCACCTGACCTGCACATCTTTGGATTGTGGGAGGAAACCAGAGCACCCAGTGGAAACCATGCAGACAGAGGGAGAATGTGCACACCGCACGCAGTTTTTAGCGGGAATTGAACCCGAGTCCCTGGTGCTGTGAGGCAGCAATGCTAACCACTGAGTAACCATGTTGCCCCACTACCTTATAGTAAATGTAGATGTGAAATGGGTATTCCAGATGTGATGCGGCTGGTCAAACCACTCAACTGTAAGCAAAACACAATTTATTTAAACACTCAAATAAAAATACATACAAAAAGAAGAGGAGTTTAGAATACCTTGACCACTGGAAACCTTAAGTGAATAATAGATATAGTACTGTCTTCTCATGAAATATTCCCATGTACTAATATTCCATAAACTCATCCCTTGGCAGAAAGACAGATCCAAGGCGAATCAGTCTTGCACGCAGTTCTCCAATCCACGAGGACACAGCATGCCAGAGACAATAGCAGCGAGAGATCATTTATTGAAGCATCCAACCTATCTCCGACTGCAAGCACCTGGTGACAGTTATAGCTCAGAAAACCTGGAAAGCCTGGTCTGTGAGAGCTGGCCATTGTAATCAATATTCATATAAAAGAAAACCTAAACGCCTCCTATGTTATTCACTTCAGCCAGTTGCAGTAGCAGTTCGGCCTTTAAGATCTCTCTTTAAAGAAAAGGAGACAATAATCTTTTTTTTGAAGTGACAACGTTGTCAGAGATATTAGATACCTAGTCCTTTACAATAATACTCAAGGGGATTCTCCATGTTACTGACCACACGATCAACTCAGAGGGATAAACACAAAAGTCAGACGTTCAGTGTGCAGGCACAGACCATCTTCCAAAGACGTGAGTCAAAACCGCTTAAATCCCTATCCAACATGGAGCACCACATGGGATACACCGGGAAGTGAACAACAGCCCGACACACACATCCACCCCCCACATAGAACACCACATGGGACACACTAGGAAGTTAACAACAGCCCAAGACACATGATTTCACTGTTTCTGAGCTTCATACTGTCAGCACTCGATACACTAGAGAGCCAAAAACCAAGGCCATGGAAAGATACAGAGGGACAGAGAGATTCACATTAAATACAGAAACAGACAGTTAAATAACTGAGAACATGTTGTGGAAATATAGAGAAAAAAACTGGGTAGTGGAACTAACTGGAGGATTGACCCCTTAGAGAGCAAAATTTGAAGAATTAGAACATTGAATAAGGGTATTTTCAGATCAGCTGAAATGGTTTGTTACATCAAATTCTGAATTGTTTTCACAGAACACTTCAAACAACATAAGCTGGGAAAAGATGACTGACCAACATGGAGCACTCTGCAGACTAAGCTATTGCATTGCACAGTAAACTGATTTATCTGCCCAGCATGGGGAGTATTGCAAACCTTTACTATCATATGGGAACGATACACAGATCAAATACACACAGCAGTGGAAGATTCCTATCTCCAATGGACCAGTACAGTGTGTGTGTGTGTGTGTGTGTGTGTGTGTGTGTGTGTGTGTGTGTGTGTGTGTGTGTGTGTGTGTGTGTGTGTGTGTGTGTGTGTGTGTGTGTGTGTGTGTGTGTGTGTGTGTGTGTGTGTGTGTGTGTGTGTGTGTGTGTGTGTGTGTGTGTGTTGGGCGCGTGTATTTGGTGTAATTGAATGTGAAAAATCATTGTTTGAGAGAAAATACACTTGAAGGAAACCAGGTTAAATCCACTGGCAGGGATTTGGATAATCGACACACAGAGACTGAGGGAACCTTCATGGACAGCTGAGTTAAAGTGTTTCAGAATATTAAAATAAAGGCATTGCCAGACAGAATAGCGATCTAGATCAACGTGCGCAGGAATGTCAGATGGATAGGATTTTGGATTAGTTCGAATCAGATTTGTTTCTGCAGGTTTCAACCCGAGAGTGTCAGCAGCAGATTGTTGTCATCATTAAGTCAGTGAGTAGTTAAAGTTAATAATGGTCAGGGCATGGTGTTAGAAATCAGCTCATGCCCAAATGGATCACCAAAGTTGTGAGTCATCTGTTTTAACCACAACATACAAGTTCCCCTTTAAGCCACTCAATACCCTGACTTGGACATATACAGTACTTGAGTCAAACTCCTGGAATTCCCTCCGTACCGGCATTATAGGTCAACCGACAACAAGTGGACTGCAGCGATTCAAGAAGGCAGCTCACCATCACCTTCTCACGGTCAAATAAGGATGGGCTATCAATGCGGGACAGCCAGCATTGCCCAAGTCTGACAAATGAATGAAAAAAGAATTGGCCAAGGATGAGATGGAGTAACAGGAAGGAAATGGAGTTTGTAAACATAATAGAGGTCAATGACGTCCACTCTCCCAATATTAAAATAACAAGGACAGTTAGACAATGGTTCACATCTGAAACTGAGTAGGTCAACATAGAGACCCATGAGTAACACTGCCAGAAGTAAGGAGGGAGAAAGTAATTGAACAAGTTCACTGATGCAGTTAGTCGTGATCTACAGAGTGAGTAACTGGATTCAGAGTCTCAACATGAACAATAATAGTGGAAAGAAGTGAAGAATATAAGAAAGAACAGTAATGCAGTCATAACTAATTTATAGAAAAAATATCTGAACAGTGAGACTTACCAGGCACACCAACGATAGACCGGAGAGGATAATAAAAACATTGAATAATGTGAAGAGCATAATAGATCTGTGAATATAATGACAACTATCATAATATGTAGAAACAACCCAAACATAATAGGATAAAGTCCTGTCCATTGTTGGAACATTCCAGTTCAACATTCTCAGATTCGGTTCCATTGTTGGAACATCCCAGTCTCATGTTCTCAGATTCTTATCCATTGTTGTAACATTCAAGTCTAATATTCTCAGATTCTGATCTCTCCTTCCCCCCTCTCTGGAGCTGGTGATCCCTGTCAGTGCTGTGGGTGATGCTCCTACTCATACTATGGCATAACACATTGAATGGAGCCCATTTATCATTAGTAGATGGAAAACACACACCGGGATAATTATAATCCATGGAGACTGACATTAATCACAGTCACTGAGCAAGCAGGTTCAGTTAACCCTTTCCTTACAGAACATTTTATATCACAGTAAAAATGAATATTTAATTAGTCTGGATGGAATGCATGAGGGTTACCGACAGACAGACTATAAATCTTTTTGTTTACTTTTTTCCTTGCATGTGGGAGTATTGCCAGAGCACTGCAGGGCTGCATAGGTCCCACTCTGTTTATAAAGGAGATAAGGATAAAATAATAGACCAGCTACACGAAATGTCTGGTGGGAACTTTTCTGGATACATTAGTTAAAGGGAGAAAATGAGGATTGCAGATGCTGGAGATTAGAGTCGAGAATGTTGTGCTGCAAAAGCACAGGTCAAGCATCAGAGGAGCATCGTCATTTGTTGTGTAAGCCCTTCATCAGGAATTATGCTTGTGGCCCAAGGGTACTGAGAGACAAATGGAAAGGGGATAGAGTTGGGGGAAGATTGCTGAGAATTTGAGAAGTGAATAAAGTTGGGTTTGAAGGTGATATGTTGGAGAGAAGGATGGAGCGGATAGGTGGGAATGATGATGGACATGTAGGATAGTTCATGGGGGCGGTGCTGAGTTGGAAGGTTGGATCTGGGATAACATGTGGGGAAGGGAAATGACGAAACTGGTGAAATCCACACGCATCCCATGCGATTGCAGGATCCTAAGGCAGAAGATGAGTCTATCTTCCTCCAGGCGTCGGGTGGATAAGGTTTCGCGATGGAGGAGGACCAGGACCTGCATGTCTATGGCGAAGTGGGAAGGGGGATTCAAAGTGTTCAGCCATGGGGTGGTGGGGTTGGTTGGTGCAATGTTCTCTGAGGTGTTCCGCACATTGGCATCCTGTCTCCCCAATGTAGAGGAGACAACATCTGGAGCAACCAATGCAGTCGGTGAATTGTGTAAGTGCAGATAAAAGTCTGATGTATATGGAAGGATTTTTTGTGGCTCGGATGGAAGTGAGGGGGAGGTGAGGGTGCCGGTTTTCCAGTTCTTGCGGTTGTAGGGGAAGGTGCCAGGAGTGGAGGATAAGCTGGTGGGTGGCGTGGACCTGACAAGGGAGCAGTGCCAGGAATGTTATTTACAAAATAAACGTAAGGGCAGGGAGGGAAATATATCCCTGTTGGTGGAGTCTGATTGTAGGTGGTGCAAATGGGAGAGGGTCATGCATTGTATTTTGTGGTTTGGTGGGGTGGAAGTTGAAGAAGAGGGGTGTTCTTTCCCTGTTGCGTTTGGACGGGTGGGATTCGAATGCAGAGGTATGGGAAGTGGATGATATGCTCTGGATGGCATCATCGAGTATATGGGAGGGGAAATTGCTATCGTGAAGAAGGAGACCATCTGGGATATACACTGGGTTCAGAGTGTGGTGCTGGAAAAGCACTGCAGGTCATCCAGCATCCGAGGACAGGAAAAATCGACATTTTGGGCAAACGCCCTTCATCAGGAATCAGGCTTTTGTCTGATACATCGATTTTTCTACTCTTCGGATGCTGCCTGACTTGCTGTGTTTTCCAGCACCACACTCTTGACACTAATCTCCAGCATCTGCAATGCTCACTGTCGCATACACGCTTTTTTCAGCCATTTCTGCAATAGAGTCATTAATTCTGCTCTCATTGCTATAGGAAAAAAATGTTGTTGTATTACAGGCTGGGGTGTTTTCCCTGGAGTGGCGGAGGCTGCGGGCTGACCTTATAGAGGTTTAAAAAATTATGAGGGGCATGGATATGGTATATAGACAAAGTATTTTCCCTGAGGTCGGGAGTCCAGAACTAGAGGGTATAGTTATAGGGTGAAAGGGGAATGATTTTTCAGGGGCAGCTTTTTCACGCAGAGGGTGGTGTGTGTATGGAATGATCTGCCAGAGGATGTGGTGGAGGTTCGTACAATTGCAACATTTAAGAGGTATTTGGATGAGTATATGAATAGGAAGGGTTTTGAGGGATATGGGCCGGGTGCTGGCAGGTGGGACTAGATTGAGTTGTGATATCTGGTCGGCATGGACAGGTCGGTTGGACCAAAGGATCTATTTCCATGTTGTACATCTCTATGACTCTATAAGTATGTTGACGGTTTTGGTGGCCGGTTCTGGTGATGTTGAGCTACAAAGATAGTATTAATAGGCTGGGGCTACATTACTTAGACCGTTGAGTCTGAGAAATGACCTTACTGAGGTTTATAGTAGTGAATCCTGATGCTCCAATTTGAGCAATGCTAAAGGACAGGGAAACAGACAGGACAGTTATTCACATTAAAACTGGACAATTACTCATGATACAAGTTACTGAACTATGGAGTTAGACTGAAGAATGGGACTGGCTGGAGGAGATAGAATTTGTTGGGTCCAAACACATGATTGAGAACAAAAATAAAGGCATTGCCATTTCCAGTGAAATGGTTCGTTATATCACATTCTCACAGAACCAGACCAGACACCATAAACCCAGATGAGTATGTGTTCAGCATGGAGCACTGTACAGACCAGGATGGTGCCCTGTGCAATACAACCCTCAATCTACTGAGAGTGGAAAGGTATGCAGACCACAGCAGTGCATTGATGTATAGACCCAGATGGGATATGTGACCCGGGTGTGTAACTGTGTCCATTACCCCATTACATTTCTCAAATCACTGCGTTAGATCGCTGCCCAGTGTGGGTTAACTTGCAGCCCATGCTGGAAGTGACAGGATGTGCATCTCCCGTCCATTTCCAGCTCCATATTTACACTGTGCCATGATAAGGGGTGCTGTGGGTGTGAGAATCATGGCCAGAGAGAGATCGCCGGGGAATCGGTTCAAATATCCCTAAATGGGAGGGGTTTGGAGTTTAGACAGAGAGAGCGAGATTCAAAGACAATGTCATGGAAGGATGTGCTCACAGGTTCCAGAATGTTGAAATGTAGATATTCTAATAGTTTTCTGCAACATAAGCCAATGTTTCCAGGAATGATGGAAGAATGGGATATTGCTGTGAGGTCAGGTGATGGAGAGTTTTGGATGAGCTTTTTGTTCTGCAGCTTTGCAACTGGGAGTAGGACCAGCAAAGTCATCGATTCATTGGGCTGAATCTAACAATAATTTGTCTCAGTGACACTTTCTTTGAGTGTGACAGGGATCATCTGCACGAGGCCGAACTAATTTCCTGGTGTTATCTTATCGAACTCATCTCATTTCATTGTGACCCCCCATCAATGCCGGCCCTATTCTCCCACCCATCATGACTGTAGGTAATCACTATCGCCCGAATGCCTCTGGATATTCCACGATCCCTGGTGCCAGCTTTAAAAGGCCAATGGCACATAGTTTAGCTTTCTCAGTTCGGAGCTGCCCCGCATTGTTTACCCCGAGCATGGCAGAAAAGAAACAATTACACTACGGTTTGCCGACAGGGGCACGGAGGTCCTGGTGGATGGGCCAGTACAGAGGGGGATCATTCTCTTCCCAGAGGGGCCACACCACCAGACCTACCGAGCATGGTCTACCTCCCCACCCAGCTCAGTGCAGTATCTGTGATCTGATGAAATGTCCAGCAACACAGGACAAGCATCAATAACCTTCCCTGCTCTGTCAGGATCAGGGTCAGCGTATTCTGTCTGCTCCCTCCCACTCACTGTGTATAACAACAGACCGGTGAGCATGACTTCGGTGGTGGGCAAGATGTTGGAGAGAATCCTGAGGGGCAGGATGTACATGTATTTGGAAAGACAAGGACTGATTAAAGATAGTCAACATGGCTTTGTGCGTGCCAAATCATGTCCCACAAACATGATTATTTTTGCTTGAAGAAGTAATGCAAAAGATTGATGAGGGCACAGCAGTGCACGTGATCTATATGGACTTCAGTAAAGCATCTGACAAATTTCCCCATGGTAGATTGGTTAGCAAGGTTAGATCTCATAGAATACAAAGATATGGAGCGAATTGGATACAGGGCTGGCTCGAAGATAAAATACAGAAGGTGGTGGTAGTGGGTTGCTTTTCATACTGGAGGCCTGTGACCAATGCAGTGGCACAAAGGTGGGTGCTGGGTCCACTGCTATTTGTCATGGATATAAATGATTTGGATATGAACATAGGAGGTATGATTAGTAAGTTTATAGATGAAACCAAAATTGAAGGTGCAGTGGACAGAGAAAAAGTTTACCTCAGCGTATAACGGGATCTTGATCAGATGAACCAATGGGCTGAGGAGTGGCAGGTGGAGTTTAATTTAGATAAATGTGAAGTGATGCATTTTGGAAATGATAATCAAGGCTTGGCTTATACAGTTAATGTTAAGTCTCTGGAGAATGTTGCTCAACAAAGAGACCTTGGGGTGCAGGTTCATAGTATTCTGAAAGTGGAGTCACAGGTTTATAGGATAGTGAAGAAGCTGTTTGATATGCTTGCAGTTGTTGATCAGTGCGTTGAATATAAGAGTTAGGAGGTCATATTACAGCTGGAGAGAACATTGGTTAGGCCACTATTGAATACTTCGTGCAATTACCGTTTCGATATAAGATATATGAAACCTGAAAGGATTCAGAAAAGATTTACAAACATATTGCCAGGGTTGGAGGTTTTGAGATTTATGCAGAGGCTGAATAGGCCGGGTTATTTTTTCCTGGAGCACCAGCAGTTGAGAGATGATCTTAGAGTAGTTCGTTCCAAAGCTGGAGGCCATAGTTTGAATGTGAGAGGCGAAAGACTTAAAAGGGATCTAATGGGTAATGGTTTCAAAGAGAGGGTACTGTGTATGTACCGAGCTGCCAAAGGAAGTTGTGGAGACTGGTACAATTACAACATTTAAAAGGCATCTGCATGGACACCTGTATAAGAAGCGTTAAAGGGATATGGGCCAAATACTAGCAAATGAAACTACATTAATTAAGGACATCTGGTCGGCAGGGACGAGTTGGATAGAAGAGTCTGTTTCCATGCTGGACAGCTCTGTGACACTATATATTCTGTAAACCTTTCTCCTGTCAACTTCAAATTTCCCGCTAGTCTTGAAATCCACCACCCTAAGGGAATGTCACCTGCCATTCAACATTATCTATACCCCTCATTGTTTTATAACCTCTATAAGGTTGATAAGATCTCAAACTTCTAAGCTGTAGTGGAAAAGCTCCCAGTCCAACAAGACGGTCCTTATAACATAAACACTCCATTCCCAGCAATATCCTGGTAAATCCTTTTTGAACACTCTCCAGTTTAATAATGTCCAAACTGCAACTGGGTGACCAGAACTACACACAGTACTTCAGGAGAATGTCCTGCACAACCCGAAGATAATGTTCCACCTGCTGTACACAAAGGTCTGAGAAATGAAGGTCAGCAAGGTTATCACACTGCCGACACATGATGCAAACTTCAAAGAAATATACCAGAACCCTAAATCTCTCTGTTCTACAACGCCCAACATTTAATTGTAGATGTCCTCTCCTTGTTTGCTTTACCAAATTGCGATACTTTGCATTCATTGAAATTAAAATCCATCTACCACTCCTCGGCACAGTGAGTGATAGTACCGGAGAGGAAGGGCTGGACAGTAATCAGCTGCCTTGGATCATTTTGTGGCTTTAAGAAGAGGGCAGTCACATATTAGAGGCGGGAAAGAGTGATTGGTGTTTTTGATCCAGAAAGTATGCTCTTTCTCCGTCTCTGGTGTTCAGTAATAAAGCTCTATTCCACATCCTTTATAGTGCAGACTGTGTCTGTAGGATGTCTTTCCCTCATATTGCAGATATCAGATAATAGCCACTTAAGATGGAAATCATAGCCAAGCAATTAACCATCTTCATAGTTTATCTCGAAGTAAGAGCACATAAACTCAACATCCTATATTTGAGGTGAGTAACTTTCATCTGTTTAACAATACAATTCTTTTAACCATGTAATTCAGGAAAAGTGAACCAAATTTTAATGAATCCACACAGAGCTGAAAGCTGACATTTCAAATGTGACCCAAAATCTGTGCATGGTTTAAGTCTTGTGCAGTGAGTAACACCAATGCCTTTCAACCAGAGCTCTGTGTTATATTCCAATACCTGAACTTGCATGGTAATGTCTCTTATTCTGGACAAGAAGGTCTGGGTTCAAGCCCTGCCTGTCATGGATGTATGTAACAGTATTTCAAAACTGGCTGATGAACAAACACACAGGAGAATAATGTTGCAGCCTCAGGAATTATTGCCAAGTGGTGGTAGTGTGCCTACCGCTGAGCCCAAAAGTCTAGATAAAAATCCCACAGAAGTGTTTCATAATGTGGCTGAACAAGTTGTTAAAATGATTTTAGAATTGTGATCTGGTGAACTAGGAAGAGAAGTCTGTATTGACTTTCAGAATTTAGGTCCGGAATGACTGAGAACAGACATTCGTGTCGACTGGAGTCACATTTGCACATTCTAGAGGATTATAAAATCACGAAGACCGTGGAAAGGGTGAATAGTCAGGGTCTTTACCCCAGGGTAGGGAAGTCCACAACTAGAGGACGTAGATTTAAGGTGAGATGGACAAGATTTAAAAGGGACCTAAGAGGACCATTTTCACACAGAGGGTGGTATGCGTATGCAATGAGCTGCCAGACGAAGTTGTGGAGAATGGTACAATTGCAACATTCAGAAGTCATCTGGATGGGGACATGAATTTGAAGGGCTTAGAGGGATATAGTACAAATGCTGGAAAATGAAACTAAGTGTATTCACGACATCAGGTTGCAACAAATGATTTTGACCAAAGGGTCCGTTTCTTTGCTGTACATTTCTATGATTCATTGATCCAATTAATCATAATCTCTTCATAATGTTATGTAGCGTTCTTCACCTTCCACTACATATATCTAATCTTGGTATCATCTGTAAACTTGCTCAGCATGCCTTGTATAATTTTCATCTCAATCATGGATATAAATGACAAACAAATGTGGATCCAGCACCAATCCCTGTGGAACGCCACTGGTCACAGGCCTCCAGTCCAAAAGAAAACCTTCCTCCACCACCCTCTGCCTCCGGCCAATAAGCTGAAACACACACACGCAAACAGAAATACAGAGACACAGATACAATTCCGTGTTTAAGACAGAGATAGAGAGTTTTGATTGATAAGGGGATCAAGGTTACAGTGAGAAGACGGAGGAATTTTGTTGAGAAACATGTCAGCCATGATTGAACAGCAGATGAGACTTGATGGACCTAACAGTCCAGTTCTGCCCCAATTTCATAAGCTCTATGGTTTACACTATCTGAAATGCCTAACCAAGACAACCGTGGAGGCTGAGTTTGATAAATACTTTACTGAACAGAGTTAATGGAAATGTGGGATAGGTTTGAGGGGCTGAATGGTCTATGCCTTTCCTATTGGTTGTGCCCTCATTTTCCAAAAAAAGAGAAGCTGATTTGCTGTGAGGTTCATATACTTTTTAATTTAGAGGTTCTACAATTTAAGATTGAGATAAGGATGTTTCTATCTCCTTGGGGCTTTGCTGTCTGTGGTATTCTCATCCCCAGGGAACAGTGTGCATAGAGTCATAGAGTCACAGAGATGTACTGCAGGGAACAGACCCTTCAGTCCAAATCATCCATGTCAACCTAGTATTCCAAACCATTCTAGTCCCACCTGCCATATCCCTCAAAACCCCTCCTATTCATGTGCCCTTCCAGATGCCTTTTAAATGTTGCAATTGTGCCAGCCTCCACCACTTCCTTTCGCAGCTCATTCCATACACGTACTATCCTCTGCATGAAAAAGTTGCCCCTTATGTCTCTTTTATATCTTTCTCCTCTCACACTAAACTTATGTCCTCTCGTTCTGGACTCCCTTACCCCAGGGAAAAGACCTTGCCTATTTAACCTATCCATGCCCCTCCTGAATTAATAAACCTTCATAAGGTCATCTCTCAAAGGCAATCGTTTATTTTAATGTGTGGTAATTGCGGCAATTTTTCAACACAACAGCCAAAAATGAAATTGATGATGAAGATTATTAGTTGTGTTGTTAAAGGGAAGCATTTGCATCAGGCTAATGGGAACTATCCCCCCTCCTCAGTATCTGAAGGTCAAAACTGATCACATGCCTGATATTGCAAATGGTTCTATCGTTGCATCTGAAAGATCGCATTTTTGACCTAGCAGTAACTCCCCCCTCAAATGTTAGTCTATATTCTGTGCTCACCTTTCAAACTCTCAGGGACCAGAATCATTGACAGTACGAACTCCACCTGATTATCTGACAACAAATGGCCCAAATGAAGGATCGCAGAGATCAGAAACAAATCGACAATCAGCTACACAGGAAAACTGATGCAACCTTTCTAGGCTGTTAAACAGTTTACAATCTCGGTTAATGACTTTTATGAAGAGACTGTCTAGATTGGAGCTCAGTTTGCTCATACACCAGGATAGTCACTCCATAAGATTTCAAGTGGAGGCAGACCGTCAATAATGGGATATAGACAGGGGAGAGCAGTGAGTAAACTTTCGCCAAAAAAAACAGTGCAATGTGAGTAATGAGAAGTTTGTATTTTGGAGGAAACATAAAACAACCGTAAATTATACAGCTGGAGGCAGAATGCAGAACTCAATGGTACAAAGGGATTCGTGTGTCCTGGTACATGAATCGCATCAAGTTAGTCTGTACATGCAGCACGTGATTTGAAAATTAAATGAAATTATACTTTTTTCTTGTATTCGGTCTGATCTTAAGGATGGTTTACTGAATCTATACAGGCCGTTGCTGAGACTACATCTGATGTACTGTATGTGGTTGTAACTCCACTGACGTGAAAAACAAATTGCTTTTGAAACTTTTCAAAAATGTTTCTCTTTACTCGTTCTTGGGATGAAGACATTATGTTATGAACTATTAGAAGTTTAGACCTGAGAATGAGAAATGTTCTTATTGACCATATACGATTTTGAGCTGGCGAATGCCTGACGAATATTTTATCTTTTATGGGAAAATAAGACTGAGGTTCTAATTTAAGAATAAGAGGGATTCATTGAAATGCAGATATTGTGAAGTTTTATAAGTTAAATCCTAAAAGTGTACGGGAACATATAAACACATGTTCAAATCTAGTGGCACAATTTGTTCCGAAAAAAATGGTTGGATATCCAACAGCAACAGCGATGTACCTACATGAAACAGGGAATGTGCTGGAGTCGTACAGTTCAGTCACTGTTCAAAGAGACCTAATTTGGTCCAGTTTGTTACCGTATAACGCTATTACGTGATTCAACTCAGAGAGGGAGAAATTGTTGTCTTCATGAGAAGGAACAGCCTATTGCTCCCTCTCCCTCCGCGTTCCTCCTCTCAGCAACGTGTGAGCTGAGAGCTCCTCACTCATATTTCTTTTTGTCACGGATTCAAGTAATATCTAGTCAAAGTTCTTTCAGGTTAATGCTCTGCAGAGATTTTATTTTTCAGTTTGGCATCTAATGCGTGCATTTGTCAATATTTTTCGAAAGGGAAACATCAGTGCACAGATTTACAATATCCAAACTGTATCATTTATCTTTCCATTGTTGTTTGAGTAGCTTTGTTTGTGTCATAAACTTGCTAATTTTAGCAGATTAAACAATCCTGCCTGACTTGTTCCTAACACTGACCCAGTCTGAGACCTATATTGTTGGTCATATCCTCAACCTGGGTCTATTAATATTTGCAGTGAGCAGCGGGAAGCATGGAACGAGGAAAGGGAATCATCTCCTGAATTATACATCAGTGAGCCTGACGTCATTGGTGGCTATGTTTTTGGAGAGCATTGAGAGTGGTAGGATTTACATGCATTTGCAAATGCAGCACGTGAAGAAGGATAGTCAACGTGGCTTTGTGCATGGAAATGATTCTAACAAAGTTGATTGCGTTTTGTAGAGATGACAAGGACGATTGTGATGGCAGTGTTGCAGATGCTGCCCATATAGACTTCAGCAAAGCATTCGTCAGGATTCCGCATGGCAGACAAGTTAGTAAGGTTGGGTCATTAATAGATCCAAGATAAACTAGCCAATTCACTACAAAATTAGAGTAAAGGTAGGAGACAGAGAGTGGGAGAGGACTGCTTTTCAGACTGGAGGCCTATGACCAGTGTTGTGCCACAAGGAACAGTGCTGAATTCACTGCTTTTCATTACTTATATCAATGATTTGATTGTGAATATTTGCCTGTTTATTGTTTACAGATTACATTAAAATTGGAGGTGCAGTGGCCTGCAAAATTTTCCCCAGAATACAATGGGACCTTGACTAGATGGGCCAAGAAGTGGCAGATGAAGTTAAATTTAGATAAATGTGAGTTGTTGCACTTAGGTTGGGTAAAACAGGGCAGGACTTATACAATTAATGGCAGTGCCTGGGGAGTGTTATTGAACAAAAGTGTGCAGGCTCTCAGTTCCTTAAAAGTGGAGTCACAGGTAGACAGGGTGGGGAAGAAGGGGTTTGGTATGCTTGCTTTTATTAATCAGTGCATTGAATATGCGAGTTGGGAGATCATGTTACGACTGGGCAGGATGTTAGTGAGGACACATTTAGAATACTGTGTTTAATTCAGTTCCCTCTGCTTCAGAAAGGATGTTACGCTTGAGAGGGTGCAGAAAAGCTTTACAAGGATATTGCTGGGCATGGAGGTGTTGAGATACAAGGAGAGGCTGGATAGACTGGGGATTGTTTGCTCTGGAGCAGCGGAGGCCGAGGCCTGACATTATAGAGGTTCATAAAATCATGAGGAACATGGATAATCTGATTGGCCAAAGTTTTTCCCCTGGGTAGGGGATTCCAAAAGTATAGGACAAAGGCTTTAGGTGAGAGGAGAAAGTTAGTAAACTGACAAAATTTTCACGCGGTTTGTAATGTGTATATGGAATGAGCTATCAAACAAAGTGATGGAGGCTGGTACAGTTACAACATTTAAGAGGAATCTGGAGTTGAATATTAATAAGAAGAGTTCAGAGGGATATGGGCCTAATGCTGGCAAATGTGTTGAGGTCAGATTGGGATGTCTGGTTTATGTGGACAGGCTTTCCTGCTCTACGACACTGTAAGACAGATGGGGAGAAATTCTGAAAGGGCCTTTTGAGTGGGAATTCTCTTCTTCAGAGGTACGTGGTGCCTCTTTGTTCACATTTATTCAAATTGAGTATATTAAATATTTGACCGAGATTGAATCATGGATAATGGGAAACAGACAGGAGAGTGGAGCTGAGACCACTACCTGATCATCCACAATCTTAGTGTCTGATGTAGAAGGTTCATAGCGTCTAATGATCTAACCCTATTCCTGAGTCCGATGTTCTGATGTTCCATTCAGATTCTCCAACTTGCTAGATAGAAGCAGTTGGAGGCCACTTACTGCTATAGCTCCTATGACTCTGGAATAGAGAATTCCTAACATTCACTACCTTCTGTTTGAAGAACAGGCCTGCTCCTGCACCATGACACATTGATATGAGCGACAGAGGTGAATAAAAGAGCTTAGTGAAGAGCGACTGTCCCTGATATCAAGGCAGTATTTAACTGAGGATGACATCAAGGAGCCTAAGCAAAATTGCACTTCATCAGAATCCATTGCGATCTCTCTGCTGTTTGGAGTCATACAC
Source organism: Chiloscyllium plagiosum (assembly GCF_037043375.1). Classification (NCBI taxonomy): domain Eukaryota; kingdom Metazoa; phylum Chordata; class Chondrichthyes; order Orectolobiformes; family Hemiscylliidae; genus Chiloscyllium; species Chiloscyllium plagiosum. The sequence continues at coordinate 69,772,533 of NW_028270162.1, read as the reverse complement.
AGCATAAGGGATCGTGTTTATCATCGGTGGGCATCAATCATCTCAGCCGTAGGACACATCTGCAGGAGATCCTCAGGGTAGCTCCCTCAGCCCCGGCATCCTCAGTTTGTCAGCAGGAAATCCCTGCAGTGAGGGCGCAGACCATTCATCCTATTGAGTCCAGATCGATCAGAAGTGGAAATATTTACTGTATGTTACACAATATTCAGAAAGCTTCATCATCGCTGACCTCCTGATGCAGCCTGTGTCCATGTGCAACAAGACTGAGGCAACATTTAAGCCCGTGCAGTTAAACTGTCGGTAACATTCTTGAAACAGTGCTGCACACTTCCACAGGAAACGGAGGAGTTCACTAAGTATCTCAATCTAGCTTCACAGGAATATGGGAACGTCATTCAGCTCATCAAAACTACTGGACAAGAAGAGGGATAGCCCATTCAGTCCCCCCTGCCGTTACACAGGAAGACAAGGAATCAGCTCACTCCCACATATCACATATACAGGATCAGAAAGAGACCATTTCCCACCCCAAGTGACTTACAAAGGAACAGGAAAAGGTCATTCAGCTTCTCAATTCACTAACGCTGGAACAGGAAGGCGTCAGAGATGCTGCAACGTCGCAAACAAATGGAGCAGGGACTGCACAGATGGACTGTTCCATGTTATTCCTCGTGGCTTCATTATTCGTAGTCCATCCGTGTTATGCTAGCATGCCTTTCTGGCAGTGGGAATGAAGCCATTGTTTATAATGAGTCTCAAAGGCATCTTCCGTCGTAGAGAGAGCAGTCCTATGTACTCTCTGGAATTCAAAAGCTGGTCGGGAATGGCTAACTGCTTCAGAATGAAGGTATTGTGGCTGCTGACGCGATTATGGACAATGTAACTTTGAGTGGAGGGTCATACGGTAACTGTGCATTACAGTGTTCAGAGTTCACTCGGAGCCTGTACCTCTGTTAATCGAAATGAGATCTATGCACTGGCACGTAAACTATTGGGAATCGAGCATTCTATGGAAAGTACGAAATTTCTCACCTTATCAATGGCTGCTTGGGACAAAATGAGTGTCTGTCCATAACCGTCAAGTTTCATTTTCGTATTCTCTCACGGTACTACAGGTTAACGACATAGTTACCGCGCTCTCTCCAGATGATACCATCATTTCTGAGTTCAGTCTGGTGGAACTTCTTTGCACTGTCTCGGTGACGTGGTGATCATTATTTATGAAGTAGACTCATTCTGTACATAATACCCAAAATTCTCTTTCAATGCAACACTACCATTGAGTAAGGTATATTTATTTTGGTACTTCAAGTATTTTGCATGAAAGGCTAGATATCATTTTCAGGATCGGTGGTCCTGGAAGAGCACAGCAATTCAGGCAGCATCCGAGGACAGGCAAAATCGACGTTTCGTGCAAAAGCCCTTCAGATATCATTTTCAGTTATAATTACTTACTGTTCCGTCTGAATTCTGTTAGTGACTTATAACCGAGGACATGCAGGTCCTTTTCAACAACAGAACTTCCCAACCTCTCACCATTTAATACACTTAAAAGAGAATCATTATATTTGTTCTTCCCATTCAATCATATTATACCTTGCGAACAGCTATTGCCCAAGCACTGATCCTTCTGATACCCCATTAGCCTTCCACCCAGAGTAAATCACTACTCTCTTAATTTTGCCCATTATCCAATTCTTGATACATTCTGTGTGTTCCACCCCTACCTACCCATGGACTCGAACATTTCCCACTCACCAGTATTTAAACGTGTCAAACGTTTTCTAAAAAAATCAAATCCTCTACTCCCAGCGGTTGTCAATTTTCGATGTCACAATGGACAATCTCCACAAACTAAAGCAGGTTTATCAAAGATCATTTCCCTTTCCTGAATTTAGGGTGACTCTACCAAATCATATCATTATTTTCCAAGTGTCTAGTTGTCACATTTCTTATAAAAGATTACAATGTTTTTCTCACAGCTGACATCAAGCTATTTAGTTTTCTGTTTGCCCTGTTTAGCTTTACAATAACTGTTTTCCATTCTGCAGGATAGAACATAGAACATAGAACATAGAAGAATACAGCGCAGTACAGGCCCTTGGGCCCTCGATGTTGCGCCGATCCAAGCCCACCTAAACTACACTAACCCACTATCCTCCATATACCTATCCAATGCCCTCTTAAATGCCCATAAAGAGGGAGAGTCCACCACTGTTACTGGCAGGGCATTCCATGAACTAACGACTCGCTGAGTGAAGAACCTACCCCTAACATCAGTCCTATATCTACCCCCCCTTAATTTAAAGCTATGCCCCCTTGTAATACCCGACTCAATACGCGGGAAAAGGTTCATACTGTCGACCCTATCTAACCCCCTAATCATCTTGTACACCTCAATCAAGTCACCCCTAAACCTTCTTTTCTCTAGTGAAAACAGCCCCAAGTGCCTCAGTCTTTCCTCATACGATTTTCCTTCCATACCAGGCAACATCCTGGTAAACCTCCTCTGCACCCGTTCCAATGCCTCCACATCCTTCCTATAGTATGGCGACCAAAACTGCACACAATATTCCAGATGCGGCCGTACCAGAGTCTTATACAACTGCATCATGACCTCAGGACTCCGGAACTCAATTCCTCTACCAATAAAAGCCAGTACGCCATATGCCTTCCTCACCGCACTATTTACCTGGGTGGCAACTTTCAGAGATCTGTGTACATGGACACCAAGATCCCTCTGCTCATCCACACTACCAAGTATCCGACCATTAGCCCAGTACCCCATCTTTTTGTTATTCTTCCCAAAGTGAATCACCTCGCACTTAGCTACATTGAATTCCATCTGCCACCTTTCTGCCCAGCTCTGCAGCTTCTCTATATCCTGCTGTAACCTGCCACATGCTTCCTCACTGTCAACAACTCCTCCGACTTTCGTATCATCCGCAAACTTGCTCACCCAACCTTCTAACCCCTCTTCCAGGTCATTTATAAAAATGACAAACAGCAATGGTCCCAAAACAGATCCTTGCGGAACACCACTAGTGACGGCACTCCATGAAGAAACTTTGCCATCAACTACTACCCTCTGTCTTCTTCCATCCAGCCAATTCCTAATCCAAACCTCCAACTCACCCTCAATGCCAAATCTCCGTATTTTGTGCAGTAGCCTACCATGGGGAACCTTATCAAACGCCTTACTAAAATCCATATATACCACATCAACCGCTTTCCCCTCATCAACCTCCTTCGTCACCTTTTCAAAGAATTCAATAAGGTTTGTGAGGCACGACTTGCCCTTCACAAAACCATGCTGACTATCCTTGATCACATTATTCCTATCTAGATGTGCATAAATCCTATCCCTTACAATTCTCTCTAAGACTTTGCCCACAACAGAAGTGAGACTCACCGGCCTATAGTTACTAGGGCTATCCCTACTCCCCTTTTTGAACAAGGGAACCACATTTGCTATCCTCCAGTCTTCTGGGACTACTCCTGTAGACAAAGAGGACATAAAAATCAAGGCCAATGGCTCTGCAATCTCCTCCCTTGCTTCCCAGAGAATCCTAGGATAAATGCCATCAGGCCCAGGGGACTTATCTATTTTCACCTTTTCCAGGATTTCCAACACCTCTTCTCTACATACCTCAAAGCCATCCATTCTACTTATTTGTGCCTCAGTATTTTCATCGACAACAATGCCCTGTTCCTGAGTGAATACTGAAGAAAAGTATTCATTCAGTGTCTCCCCAATCTCTTCCGCCTCCACACGCAACTTCCCCCTACTATCCTTGACTGGACCTATTCCTACCCTAGTCATTCTTTTATTCCTAACATACCTATAGAAAGCCTTAGGGTTTTCCCTAATCCTATCTACTAAGGACCTTTCATGTCCCCTCCTTGCTGCTTTTAGCTCTCTCTTCAGGTCCTTCCTGGCTACCCTATAACTCTCAATCGCCCCAATTGAACCTTCACGTCTCATCTTGAGATAGGCCGCCCTCTTCCATTTAACAAGGGATTCCAATTCCTTATTAAACCACGGCTCCCTCGCACGACCCTTTCCTTCCTGCCTGACAGGTACATAATTATCAAGGACACTCAATAGTTGCCCCTTGAACAAGTTCCACATATCATTTACACTCTTGCCTTGGAGTCTACTTTTCCAAGCCACACATCCTAAGTCATGCCTCACCGCATCATAATTTCCCTTACCCCAGCTATAATTCTTGCCCTGTAGTACACACTTATCCCTCTCCATCACGAGTGTAAAAATCACCGAATTATGGTCACTATCCCCAAAGTGCTCACCTACCTCTAATTCTAACACCTGGCCTGGTTCGTTACCCAGAACCAAATCCAGTATGGCCTCACCTCTTGTTGGCCTGTCTACATATTGTGTCAGGAAACTCTCCTGCACACATTGAACAAACACTGACCCATCTAACGAACTTGAGCTATAGCTTTCCCAATCAATATCAGGAAAGTTAAAGTCCCCCATAACAACCACCCTATTACTGTCACTCATCTCCTGAATCACCTTCCCAATCCTTTCTTCAATGATTCTAGGACTATTAGGAGGCCTGTAAAAGACTCCTAACAGGGTGACCTCACCTTTCCTATTCCTAACCTCAGCCCAAACTACCTCAGATGGCAAGTCCTCATCCATCGTCCTTTCCACCGCTGTAATACTATCTTTGACAAGCAATGCCACACCTCCCCCTCTTTTACCCCCACCTCTGACCCTACTAAAACATTTAAATCCCGGAATCTGCAACAGCCAATCCTGTCCCTGTTCTAGCCATGTCTCCGTAATAGCCACAACATCGAAGTCCCAGGTACCAACCAACGCTGCAAGTTCACCTACCTTATTTCGTATACTTCTTGCATTGAAGTATACACACTTCAAGCCACTTCCCTGTTTACAGGCACCCTCCTTGGAAATTGATGCCATGTTCCTCACCTCCCTACACTCCAGGCCCTGCACCCTGAAGCTACAATCTGGGTTCCCATGCCCCTGCCGAGTTAGTTTAAACCCCCACCAAGAGCACTAGCAAACCTCCCCCCAAGGATACTGGTTCCCCTCAGGTTCAGGTGTAGACCATCCTGTTTATAGAGGTCCCACCGTCCCCAGAAAGAACCCCAGTTATCCAAAAACTGGAACCCCTCCCTCCTGCACCATCCCTGAAGCCACGCATTTAATTGTTCTCTCTCCCTATTCCTCGAATCTCTATCACGTGGCACGGGTAACAAACCAGAGACAACAACTCTGTTTGTTCTAACTCCAAGCTTCCAACCTAGCTCCCTGAAAGCCTGTCTAACATCCTCAGCACTCCTCCTACCTATGTCATTGGTGCCAATGTGGACCACGACTTCGGGTTGCTTTCCAGAATCTAACCAGCTTTGACGAATAGTCAGTAATTCTTTCACTAGCTCTGTTGCCACATTCTCAATACTCGGGGATGTAGCTCATCAATTCCAGCAACATACCAATATTCAATTCGATTAGATTTTCAAAGACATACTCTTCATTAATTCTAATTTCGTGCAGCCTCTCATTTTGACCAGGGCCCCTGTTCCCTAGTATTTCTGGAAGTTAGTTTCTGCACCTTCTTCTGTGGAGACAGCACCAATGTATTCCCTCGGCAGGCAGGTGGCTTCTATCAGCTAGAGATATATCGGAGGACTGCACTCCGAAATGTCCCTCACTCCTGCCTGGAAAGTTCCAGACTCAATCTAATACACTTCATGGTGATGGATATGTCACCCAGTCTTGCCTGGAAAGTTCCAGAATCAATCCAGTTCACTTTATGGTGAGTGTCAGCATCGTCCTGTCCCTGGTGTGAGTTTGAAGGACGGGACACAGCTCAGTGACCACCTAATTTTTCAAAGACGGTGGTTTCACATTTTACACTTGGAATAGGCCCAGCTTAGATAAATGTTCCTGGAAATTCCTGGTAGGAACTTGCAGTACCCTGCCCCTCTCTGTGTACCGAGCTTCCCTTCTGTGTAGCCACGATTCCATGGACCCAGAACACTCTGTAAATGCAGTGCTCATATCTCGTCCAGAGTGTGGTCACCATAACTTTAGGTCTCTCTGAATGGACGCAGCAGCTGATAACACAAACCGGTGAAAAGCGTCCAAAGAACGTCTCTTTACACTGTAATTACTGGAGCAAGTCAAACCCCCACACACATTCAGTGTTGAAAATGCTTCTGTTCTTAGCAGAAAAGCCCTTACATCTCTGCACAGCCCTACAGTTACAGTTCCCTTCTCCAACAAAATCAATTGACAATGTGACATTCCGTTTCTTTGTATCTCAGCAACGATAAGGGCGGCACCAGTACTGCCGATGGAGTTGATCATCACACTCAGAGAAGGAAGACAGAGAGAATATAACTCAATGTAAACAGGGACACATCTAAATTCACATGATATTCAGGAATATGGGAAAAGGAGAAAATTTAGAATAAGCTCCCATGTTATTTTCCTTCTGGTTCATCAGCAGCAGCTCCTATGTTTACTTTTCATATCTCTCTCTCTCTCTCTCTTTCACTGGGCACTTCGACATCCATTCAACTAACCTTCCAATTACACATCCGACCATCCCTGATATAAATAATATTATTTCCCAGTTGCTTTCAGTTGTGATATAGAGTGACTAGATTCGAAACTTTATCTGTTTTTCTCCTGACAGAGGCTGCCATACTTGTTGAGATTCTCCAATATTTTCAGACGTTGGGGAATTGTATTTCAGATCTCCATCATCCACAGTTCCTTGGTTTATTTTCTCTTTAATTATGTTGTTTCACAGGATGTCAGCATCACTGGTAAGGGCAGCATTTGCTATCCGTCACTAATTGCCATTGACTGCGAGAGCATTTGTCAAGACAATATGGAGCTGATGTTTTTCCCACACTTAGTTTCTTTACTAAAGGCTATCAGTGAAATAATAAAAGAAATCCTGATGGTTTATGGTTGCCGTTTGTAAAATGAGGTTTCTTTCCGATTGTTGCCATTTGAATTTAAGTTCTATCGTTGGTTCTGGTAGAATTTGAAACAATGTCTTTAGAGTAATAACACGGCCAGTGATATTATTATAATGATATGAGGTCCCTTTTATGAAATAGCTGGAGACACAGGTACAAGTTTGAGGTCAAAATATTTGTAACTGGAAGAGTGGTCAGAAAAGAACTGGTGCCGTAAAATCTGAAGTTAACAAGGGGGCAGATGATGGCTTATTCTGCAACAGCACTGAGGCAGAGCTGGAGACTGGGGATATTATAGAGGTGGGTGTAGGAAGGGTTGATAAGAGAGAGAAGATAGAGACATTAATCATTTCAGGGCAAAGGAAAACTCAAGGGTCTGAACAGCCTTGTTCTTTCTTAGATATTTATGAGTGAGGTATCGGAAATTGATAGAAATGAAGTGGAATTGTGACTGAAACTGAAGATAGCAGATTATGTATTTGTTAAATATAAATAACAGAAATAGCAATAAACTTCACCATCGCTAATAGAATTGACAGAAATAGGCTTACCAGGAACACCAATAATAGCGAGGATGGGATAGTAACCTGCCTGAATAATCATCAGTATGTCTCGTATCCTCAACTCTAACCATGCCCAATCCTGAGAAAGCAAGTATTGACCCAAGGACAAACTACTGTACATTGTTGAAACGTTCCATTCTAATAAACGTTCCAGTCTAATGCTCTCAGATTCTGATCCATTGTTAGACCATTCCAGTCTGTTGTTCTAAGATTCCCTTACTCTCCCTCTCCCTGTATCTGCTGAGCCCAATCATCTTGAGGATGATGCTGCCACTGGAATAACAGGTTGAAGGAAGCCCCTTTATAATAGAAGAGGGAAACCCTCCAATGCCACAGTTAGTATCCATGGAGACTGATATCAATCAAAATCAATGTACAAATAGTTCCAGTTAACCCTTTCACTACAATCCTTATATATCACAATAATACTTGGTCTGGTTGGGATGTTGACATCGCTGACTATTGGGCTAATGGCATCATCTCTAATTGTAAAGTTAGAGGTGAGGCCGAGAGATGATGCTTTCTATTCAATAGCTCGATGATTCTCCTGTGTTTTGGCAGGGTGGAATTACTGGGCTCCCAAGGCCGGCTGTTTCTGATAACCAGGCCTTCTGCATTCTTTCCTTTGATGTATTTATGTTTAACTTTGACATTTATCTTACCCTCATTTAACGGCTTAGGTGGGGTTAGGGATTTCTGACAGGCTCCTAGAGTGTCATAAACAGTGTAGATACAGTCCATTCCTTGTGGTCATAGCAGCTGCGGCCTGGTCCTGTGGAGTGACGGTCAAACTGTCACAGAACCAGGATTCTTCGTTTTACCTTTCCCCAGTTATTGCTGGGGTCTCAGCAGGATTGGAAGGCGGGAAATCTGTCCCAGCTGCTACACTGTCTCTGAGATTTCTCTCAGAATTGTCTTTTTGATGTTCTTTCCTCCTACATTGGAGAACTGCAGGTGAGACAATCTGTTTCCTGAATTTGTTTTTTGACAAGTGTGTGTTTATAGGATGTTACCATATTGGAACAGTTATTGTTTAGTAGTTAAACAATCGATTATTCGGCTTTTTTGCGTTTTGTCTTCAGTGGTTGAATGAATTGCGTTTTGCTTAACGTCGAATATTTTGACCAAGGGAATTGCATCTGAAACACAGCATCTCACATTTATCTTTAAAATAAGAAAATGTTCCGGTCAAGACTGCCTTCATCATATATTTTGTGATGTGTCTGCTCAGTTCCATAACAAAGAGCACAGATATTCACGTTTTAATTGGCTAATTACTTAATGAACAACATGTTGCAGAAACACAGGATTGACAGCGGAATGCACCATGCTGGAGGAGTGAACGCTCTATCAGGAATTATATCACAGAGTTAATCCACCTCACAGATCCAGCCCAGACCGTATAAGCACAGATGAGATATCTGCTCAACATGGAGCACTGTGCAGACCAGGTTCAGTACAACCCAGCAATCAGTCCAGGATGGACTGTCCATCTGTCCATTGTGCCATGACAAAGGTGTGTTGCGGGTGTGAGCATCACTGCCAGAGAGAGATGGCTGGGGATTCAGTTTAAATATCAATAAACAAAATAATTTTGGGGAAAAAAAGGGAAAGGGAGATTGAGAGTCAATTTCATAGAGGATCACATGTTGCAAAATGCTGAAATGAAGATATTTTGACATCATCCTGCAACGTGAGCCATTATTCCCAGGAATGATGGGTGAAGGGGATATTGGTGTGAGTTCGGATGATGGAGAGTTTTGGGTGAGCCTTTGTTCTTCAGCTTTGTAACTGGTAGTGGAGTCAGCAGTTTCTTCAACTCATTGGGCAGAAACTAACAATAAATTATCTCAGTGCCATTTTCATTGAGTGTGACTGAGGGATTATCTGTACGAGGCCAAGTTAGTTTCCTGGTGCTATCTTATCGAACTCACCTCATTAACTATCCACACCCCCCCCCCCACCCCCACGGTATCCCTTTCATTCAATGCCAGCCTAATTCTCCCACCCTCCATGGCTGGAGGTAAATACCATCGCTTGGATGCCCTATGGATATTCTGTGATCCCTGGCACTGGTACCATCCTTAAAAGGCCAATTGGCAAACGGTTGAGCTTTCTCAATTTGGAGCTGCCCTGCACAGTGGTGTGAGCGCACCGCCCTGCTCAGTGCAGGATCTGCAGTCTGAAGAAATGTCCAACAATAGATGACAGACATCAATAACATTCCCCATTCTGCCAGGATAAGGGTCACCATCTTCTCTCTGCTCCCGCACACTCATTGAAATCTGTTTTAGCATCTACCCCCAAACAAGGCTCATGCTCCACCACTGTCACTGCTGCATGCAGCACCTTCTCTCTCTCTCTCTCTCTCTCCACTTTACCCCCACACTATAAATACTGTATATCTGTTAAAGCACCTACCCAAAAAAGGCTCATGCTCCAACACACTCACTGCTGCACGCAGCACCTTTTTTCTCTCTCTCTCTCCACTTTACCCCAATACTGTAAATACTGTATATCTGTTATACACCTATCCGAACAAGGCTAACGTTCCAACACTCTCACTGCTGCACGTAGCACCTTTCCTCTTTCTCTCTTTCTCTCTCACATTTCCAATACCCTCACACGGTGATGGAATATTCTGGAGAATGCCGATTATGGGATGTATCAGAAAATGTTCCAAGTAATTTACATTTTTCAGGAACATGTCAATGCACCAGTGTGTAACAAAAAATGGAAGGACTAGAGATGTATGTTATTCAAATCACATACAATTAAAATCCATCATGAGGCGAATCAACCCTTCAAATGCGCTCTAGCATGTAATGAGATTGTGATTTATTTGATGGGTTTCTCAGCTCGATGTAGCAGGAACTTTCAGTTATTCAACCCCCTGGTTTCCTGTCACTGACCAGATGACACTCAGGCACTTTTACTCCGGTTTTCATCTAGCGCCTGTTCGAGGGCTTTTCCCATGGGGACGTACACTCCAAACAACATATTCCATCAATTGTATATTTTTTTTGTAATGATAACCTCATTTTACACAGACTGACCAAAATCTACACTTATTTTACGGTTATTGGTAAGCAATAACAATTAATATTCTGGTTATTTCACTTGTCTCACCATATTTTATTCAGCCAAGGACAGCTTCTAAACAATTGTCTTATTATAAGATACACTTTCGAGCCGAGATAATTTTTATCCTCAGCCGTTATCTTGACCGTTATCTGAATTGTACATATTCCCCTTGTTTTGAAAATTTCTATTGTTCTTTGTCTGTGGCTGTTTCTGTCTGTGACAGTTACACCGTCTCTCATTTATTTGGCTGGATGGCTGGTTTGTGATGCAGAGGGAGGACACCAGTGCAGGTTCAATTCCTTACACTGACAGAGGTTGCTATGAAGAGGACGCTCCCTCAACCTTACCCCAACACCTTAGGTGTGCTGACCCTCAGATAAAACCACCACGAGTGGTCTCTCACTCATGACAGAGGAGCCTATGGTCCTTTGGAACTCTATACTATCACTTTTGCATTTATTTTTTGTAATCTACGTCACCATTTGTTTTGCATTATGTTTCTGGGTGTTTTGGATTAGTGTCATTTTGTACTACTGCCAGCATTTCCCTCACACTTTATATTCCTGCCCCATAATCCGTGAGTCCATTGTTATCTACATACCTTCTGTCTGTGCCTCACAAATATTCAATTTCTCTGCATCCAATGCTCAGTGGGAAGAGATTTCTAGAGTCTCACAACGCTGAGAAAAGAATAAACGACCTCTTCTGGGGTGTGAGGTTGTTATTTTTTCTCTTTACCTGAAAAAAGATATAATTACATTGGAAGCAGTTCAGAGATGTTTCACTCCCGGTATTCCAGGGATGAAGAGCTTATATTGTAGAGGTTTTAATAGCTTATTCTTGGAATGAGAGGTGATCTTACTGAAATATGCAAGACCTTGAGGAGCATGGATTAGGTAGATAACCACTGGCTATTTATCTAGTCCAAACTTGTCATTGTCATAGAACCTCTACAGCGTGGAAGCAGGACGTTCTGTCCATTGTGTCCACACTGGACCACTACTAGGCATCCCACCAGACCTGTCCCCCTAACCTAACCATGTAATCCTGCATTTTCCATGACTAAACCAACTAACCTACACATTCATGAGCACTATGAGCAATTGAGCATGGCCAATTAACTCTCAACTGCACATCTTTGGACTGTGGGAGGAAACTGGATCAAAGGGAGGAAATACACACACACACGGGGAGAATTGAAGGTTGCAATTGAACTCAACTCCTTGGTGGTATAAGGCAGCAGTGCTAACCACAGATCGACAATGCTGCCCCGGTATTTCTATTAGTTATGTGAGGCTGACTAAAGAAATCTGCCTGACTTGTTCTTATCACTGAACCTGACCCAGTCTGAGACTTCTATCATGGGCCATATCTCCAACCCAGTTACATTTAAATTTATTGCGAAAAGTGGAGGAGTGGTACCAGAAAATTTAACAGTGGCACCCTGCAACCACAGTCAGAACCGGAGTGAGGAGAATTCACAAAGTGGGTATTCATTCAACTGGGAATTCTCTTTCCCAGAAGTTTGTGATGGATGAATGTTTGTATTACATCGAGGCCTGCTTCGTCTGATTATCTATAGACATGTGTATCAGGGATAATGGTGCATAGAGAGAAATGTGCAGCTGAGAGCACAATGAGATGAACCATGACCTACTTTACTGGTGGAGTAGTGTAAAAGGGCCGATTGGCCCACTCGTGTCCCTCAGCCCTATGTTCTGATGTTCCATTCAGCCCTTCGGACCTGCTACACACAGGCAGCTCGAGGCCAAGCCGATGGTTAGGTCTTGTTTCGAAAATGTACTTGTCGAATCCAGGCTGGCTCAACTCCACTTTGCTGTTACCCCCTCGTATCTCTCAACTCGCTTATATGTCCGAAACCAATCCACCCCGTCTGTAAATACACTTAGTGACCCAGCTTCCACAACTCTCTGGGTTCGGGAATACCAGACATTCACTATCTTCTGAAAGATGACATTTCTTTACATCTCAGTTTGAAATCGATATCCCTTATTCTGTATCAATGTCCAGGAGTGAGACACTCTGCCCAGGTGTGGAACCACATTCTCAACAAATACTTTGTCAAGCCCCCTCTGTCTCCTGTCCATTTCAGCAATGTCACGCTCATTCAGTTCAAGCACAATGAATAATTGTCTCACCAGTTTAGATGTACTCAATAATTCAACCCTTTCATGTAAGAAACCCGCTTAATGTACCAATGTAGTTACTTTCTGCATAAGCATGATAACTTTATGTTTCATGCACAGGAACACTCCAATCCCTTTGTACTGCTCTCTTGTTGGGACTCCTCTTCATTAAAAAACAGCCTGCCTTTTGGTTGTCAGTGTCATCCTCAAAGTCGGATGTGTATAGCACTCAGCTCCCTCCTTCAGCCTCTCAGTGTAGATGCAAGTAACTGAAGCCATTGGACTGATATTGGTGCTATCCAGTAGATATGACTTTATCATAAAGATCGATGAATCCTGACTCTCCAATTTCTATGTGATAACCATCCGTCATCCCATGTTAATATATTATCCATCATACTATGAGTTTCTGTCTGGTAGAAGAGCCTTTAGTTTGTGATACCTTGTGGAAAATCTCTGGAAAGCCTCATGTCTACCAGTTCCCCTTTATCAAGTCCGCTTGTTACATTCTCAGGGATCTCCAAAAAAAACTTTGCATGATTTTACAAGGCAAATTATAGTTTCCCTTTCACAAAACCATGCTGACTCTGCGTGAAGCTTTTCTAAATGCCCTGTAATTCATTTCTTAATAACATACTGTCGCAGATTCCCAGCAATAATAGTGAGGGTAATTGGTTCCTGCTTTCTGTCTCGCTCCATCCTTGAAAACATGCGCCATATTGGAGCTTCACGAGTTTCGCTGGAACACTCCCGTAATTCAGAGAGTTATGGAATATTTCACACAGTGGCATCAGTCACTCTGTAACCACTTCTTTTAAAAACAATTATGAATTACTGCTGACCTGCCTATCCTTAGTCTTATCTGTTGTTAACAACCTTGTACCTTTTGTTAGAGATATGTCGAGAACCCTTCTATTACCATTTTCTTGATGATTGTGAAATACTTACAGTGCCTTCCTGTGAGGATTGATGTCAAATACTGATGTAAATTATCTGCCTGTTCCCTGTAGCCACTTCCCCAGTCACACCCTCCGAATGTCCTCAATATACTTTCCTGACTTTCTTTCTTCCAAAAGTCACACACTCATCTTCAACATTTTATATACACAGAGAAAAACTTGTGATGCTTGTTTTTATATTTCTTGCCAATTTATTTACATCATATCTTTTCATCCTTTTTCCGTCTATTTCTTGCTTCCTCCCTCGCTTTCTAGATTCATACAGTCATATTACGCACAAACATTTCATCCAACCTGCTCATGCTGACCAGGTTTTCCAAACTAAACTAGACTCATCTGATTGCATTTGGTCCACGTGCGTCTAAACGCTTCCCATTCATATGTTTGTCCAAATGTCTTTTAAATGCTGTCGCTGTACTTGCATCTACCAGTGCATCTGGCAGCTCATTCCATACACACACACCCTATGCGTGAAAAAGTTGCCGTTTTGTCCCTGTTAAATCTTCCCCTTTTCATCTTAAAGCTGTATCCTATATGGTTGGTCTCCCCTATCGTGTGGAAAAGACATTGGCAATTCACCCTATCCATGCCTCCCATGGTTTTATTAACTTCCAAAATGTCTCCTCTCAACGTCCTCCATTCCATTTGATACTAATTTCATGAACAAACATTCACTAATAAGCATTGCAAATTTGAAGCAATATGTTAAAAATGACAGAAAAACAACACTCAGCCCAAACTTCATACTGTGATTTGTTTTACTCCATGTTACAATACTAAGGCAGCATGAAACTCTAACTAGTGCCAATAAGACGGCAAGAAAATAAATTCCTTTGTCTAAAGGGGGTGATGATCTCAACAGTGAAAACGTTTCTCTGGCCAGAGCTATGTAAGAAAGGGAATTGTTATACTACACGGTCAGTGTGCAGTTGCCTTTAGCACAGTGAGATGAAGGCTGAGAACACTTTTTTTAAAATTTGGATTATTCAGTGCAAAGGGGAAGAGTGGATTTCAATAAAGTTTACTCCAAGAAGGAAACTTTCCAGAGTGAGATGTGAGTGGGAGGTGTAAAACAGCATGAGTGGAGAGGCCGAACTACACTGAGACCAGAGGCAAAGTGGCATCACAGACGAAGCTTGATGCAACTGCAGGGAAGGTAAACTTGATCAAAGAACTTCAGTTGTAGGGACTATAATGTGAGAGAATGTGCTCTTTAGGAAGCACAATTGAAATTCATGCCTCGCATCTGCTTCTGGTCCCTGAAATAAATGTCCTAAATCTCGGTACACACTCATGCTCATTAATTTGTGATTGAATAGTATCCTTGACAGACTTTGTGAACCACGGTTGGCTCATCTGCTTTCGAATCCTACTTTTCGAACAGAAACAATAATTTTTGAGCACTATGGGATATCTGCTTGAATGTCTGCCCATGTATACCCACTGACCTTCCTCTGGGTATAATTCCACATCACGACTCAGACCAGATGTGAGACAGGAATCCTCAATTTAGATGTCTGGTTCTATTCAATCATTCAGGTGGAACTTCTGCATGTGGCTGAACATATGATCAGTGGAGATTGACTCAATCGCACCTCCCAGGTGAGGCAACATTTCATTTGTACTCTTTCAATCCAGTCTCCTGTCATTGCTGCTCACAATGCAGTCTCGTTTGCACTGGTTCGACCAAACAGAGACTGCACTGAGGAATATTCCCACTCTTTCCGGAGGAATAACTCTGACCTTCTCACTGCTTCCCATTTCAATAACCTTCCTTGCTCTCATGCTGACATTTCGGTCCTGCGCTGCTGCAATGTTCCAATGAAGCACAACCCAAGCTCGAGTAATACCTCACGTTACGCATTGTACGTTACAGCCCGTTGGAGTTAACATTCATTTCCATAACTACACAGTCTGAACCCATTATGGCTGTTCTCCATTTTTCATACATTCTGCTTCCTGGTTTCCCTACGATCTTGTCTATGTCTTTTTTGTATTGCACTCAGTAGAGAGAAACCATTTCTCCCAGTTACACTTTAAAATACACCCAATTTACATCTGTTTCACTTTCACCACAATCAAAAGCCCCTCCTCTGTGACATTGCACCTCCACATGCTGTTTACCATCATTCCTCGTCCACTTTCGTCAAGGGATTAAAACGTCCTTTTCAATTCTGAACAAGGGTCAAGCTGGACTTGAAACACTGCCTGTTTCTCTGTCTTCACAGAGGCTGCCAGTCCTGCTGAGTTTCTCCAGCAAAATTTGATTTTGAACAGCTTGAAATACGTGTATCAAAGATGCTCAAACTCCCTGTCCAATATGGAGCACCATACACTGGGAAGTGAACAATAACGCAAGATGTACAAGTTCATTGGTTCTGAAATTACATAAGATTGGCATCATTGACACTACAGAGTTCTTAATCAAGGCCATTGAGAGAAACAGAGAGAACAGTTACAATGTTAATACCGAAAGTGGCACTATTGGACAGAAAAGATTCAGATGAACATCAGAATTGCAATCGTTACAGTGTGGAAGCAGGTCCTTCGGCCCACCAAGTCCACACCAATGCTGTGAAGATTAAACCAACCAGACCCATTGCCCTATCTTATATTTACTCGTGACTAATGGACCTAACCTGCACATTCCTGAACACTATCAGCAGTTTAGCAAGATCAATAACCTGCACATGTTTGGATTGTGGGAGGGAACCGGCGCATGCGGAAAAAAACTCACACAGACACAGGGAAAATGTGCAGGACAGTTGCCAGAGGATGGAATCGGACCTGGGTACCCACCGCTGTGAGGCAGCAACGCTAACCACTTAGCCACGGTGCTGCCCCACGGAAAATATTTAGGGGTTTTCAGAAACATGACAAGTAAGAGGTGTGACACCATGGACAGACACTCAGAGGAATGAGAATATTAAGATGGAAGTATTAGCACATCAGTAACTGGGTAGGTCACAGGATGATGGATGAATGGGTCTCGGTGTGAACTGGGGGACAGACAGCAGAATTGCATTGCAGAAATTGCAGCTCAAACCTGGAAATTCATGTGGTACTGTAGATCACAGCTGGACAGAAGGACAATTGGATTCAGTTGCAACCTGTAACGTTTTGCCCAGTCTAATCTTTCAGTCTATTATTCCCATTACCGGATCGATGTTTCATTGACGATTGTGCTTGAATATACCAGGGTCAGAACCATGTGTACCTAAAATTGATGATAATCCATTTAAAGATATCACACTGACAACTGTACTTACATTCCAAACAGCAGGACTAATATCTGATAGAGAGGGCAACATGATTACAGAGCAAACATATCAGATCGAAGCTCTGCAGTCCTGTCACATCCAGTCAGAAATGGAAATGAGGCATGGAACAACCGACGAGAGAAAATGACTCCACAAATATTATTTGAAAACAGTGTTCATTGGGATTAGGGCGTCGCTGACTAGGTCAGCATTTATTGCCCAGAGGACTGTTAAAAGTCAATGACATTGCTGTGTGTCTGGAATTACATGTGGGCCAGAGCAGGTATGGATGGCAGTTTCCTTCCCTAAAGGACATCAGTGAATCAAATCGATTTCCCCCACAATCAGCAATTGATTCATAAGTATCATTAAACTCTAAACCCAAACATTTATTGGATTTGAATTCCATCATGTACCGTAACAGCATTCAAACTCAGGTCACCAGAACATTACTGGGGTTATTAGACTAACACATCGGCAGCAAAACCACTTGGCTATCGCTTTACCATTCCGTGAAAAAAATGGAACCTTCCTGCACATCAGTGTAAAAGACAAGGATGCAGTGTATACACCATCCTCAGCCAGAAGTGTTGCTTGGATAATCCCTACAGAATGACAGATGCCAGTCTTCAAACAATTCGATTCGCAGCACGAAACATGAAGAAACAGCTGAACATAATAGATGCAACAAAGGGAAGTGGCCCTGACACCATTCCTGTAATCGGACTGAAGCCTTGTGCTGCAAAACAAGCCGTGTCTCTGTGGAAGCTGTTTCATTCCAGCTCCAATTCTGACATCTCCCTGGCAATGTGGAAAATTACACAAAAGTGTCCCCTAAAAGGAGAATAATTGCAATCTGACCAATCACCACCCCCTCAGTCCCATCACAATAATCATATTGGTGGGAATTCCTTTGACAGAGCTGTTGACCAGCACAAATATAACGTGCATAGTGCTGTGTCCGATAGGCCCCCATGTGGAGACGGTGTTGCTGTGGAAATATTCCTATTCTTTCCGGAGGAATAACTCTGACCTTCTCACTGCTTCCCATTTCTGAATTAGTAATTCAGACCAGAATAATGCTCTGGCAGCTGGTGGAAGTTAGAAACAATTAATAAAATATTGGGTTCTGAAATCTGGTGCCAGTAATATTGACCTTGAAGCGCATGTACATTGTCAACGTAAATTTGCTTCCCCAATGTACACTCAGGAAATGAACCTCCCGTGCTTTCCTGGTCGATCCAACGAGTGACTCCAGGCACACAGACATGTTCTAAACGCTACAATAGTCTCTGAAGCGGCCAAGCAAGGCCGTTTTATCAAACTCCTCCGAAGTCTTAAAGGATAAAAATGAGATAACACCTGGCACCAGCCTCTCTATCGGAAAAGGGAATAGGAAGCACAATCCTGGCGACAATGCAGAGACCTCCTTCCTTACATCTGAGAGCTTATGATAACAATAACAGAGCTTTCCCACAGACTGCACAGAAACATCGCGAAATTAGTAGGCCTTTCAACACATTGAGCCTTCCCCACTCTAGGTTTTGGCCAAACAACTCTTCAATTAACCTTTCCCTAGCACTATATGCTGTATATCCTTTGAAGTGATCATATATCAGAAAGATATGAAGTAGGAACTTTGGTCCGTCAATTTTGCTCTCCCATTCAATATAACAATGACTGATCCTGTATTTCCACACTATACTCCTGCTGCAACTTCACCCCTTTAGTGTCTAGATATCCTTATTTATATTCAGTGCCTTAGATTCCACAGTTTTATGTGGGACAGAATTCCCCAGGTTTACGAGTCTGCAAGTGCAGACATTTATTCTCATCTCAATGCAGAGTGGCCTACCTGTACCTAATACTGTCACCCTTGTTATCGACGTCCCAGCCCGTGGAATTATCATCCGTGCAGACAATCTGTTTCACCGTTTCAGACTTTTATATATTTCACTGAGATCTCCACCCATTTTCCTAAAATCCATGGAATACAGGCCCAGTCGCCTCAAACTCTGCTCCTACAACAAGCCTGTCATCCCAGAGATCAGTCTGATCATCCTTCACTGCACTCCCTCAATGTCGGATTTGTGCTTTATTAGGTAAGGAGACCAATACTGCACACAATATTGCACAATGTTCGAGATGGGGACTCACCAAGGGCCTGTGAAGCTGCAGTAAGACACATCTGGACTCAAACCCCGGAAATTAAGGTCAACACATTATTTATCTTCCTACCTGCTTTCTGTTGCAGCAGTATTGCTTTCTGTGACTGGTGTACAAGGAGATCGCGATCCTTTTCAATAATAGAGCTTCACACTTGGTGGGTCTACGTATACTGGTCAGTGTGCCAATATCAATCCCAGTGTTGACTTCTGGCTTCAGAACTCACTGCCCTGCTTGGACCTTGGAGTTTGGTGAAGAAGTCAACAAAAGTGTTCACATAAGTATCTTCATGCAGCAACTTTTTTACATTGATTCCTTTTGAAATGCTAGCCTGTGTGTCTATTTTTCCAACCAAATTGCTCAATGTTACGTCTATCCACATTGTTCTTCATCTGCCATGTATTTTACCATTTCGTCCACTTGTCTCAATCACCTTGAATCTTTTTTATATTCTCTTCACCCACTCAGTTTGGTACCATCAGCAGATTTGGAAAGGTTATATTTAATAGCTATGAACACATGTTTGATCTGTTTTCTGAATAGATGGGGCCCAAACATCAATTCCTGGATTATCCGGCTTGACATTGCTTTCTACTGCAAAATATATGGAACGGTTTATACTGATTTTCTTTTTCCTGTCAGCTCTCCTATTCTCAACCCATGCCAGTATATTAGATATAGCTGTTGCACACTGTTATGGGCCAGGACAGACCCCCTCAAATCATTTCAAGGAAGTAGCACAGACCTAACGTTTGCTCGTTGACTTAAGAACGTGTAAGGCGGATATTCCAGGAGTGATGCAGCTGGTCAAATCACTTACTTTTAAACAAACCAGAATGTCTTTGCAAGATTACTGAGTGAGACGCAAACAAAACAGGATACAATACAGAATAACTTAACCTATCTGAAAACCCAACAGATTATCCCAACTTAATGATAGTGTTCCAAGTACTTGATATAATCCCCATAACCACCCCAAGGCAAAACCGAAAGGAAAAAAAAAGCAAATTCAGTTTCTTACAGGAGAGATGTCAGAGTGAGGGAGGAACAACATGGACATGCTTCTTTGGGTCCGGGAGCTTCACAACTGCTACCTGCTTTAAGTAAACAGCCAGACTGCGGAAAATCAGACTAAACAAACCAAAGCAGGGGAGCTGAACTGGGATAACTGACCAGTTATCATTTCAGTTAAAATAATTTCTCCAAAACTGTTTCTGTACAGATTTGATTCTATTTACTTTTTCTCCGTAGATTGAGCAGTGCTTGGAATTTACTTTTTCAAGTGTTTTCTTTTGTGAAGGCAGAACAGAAGTGGTTCCTTCATAGTCCTGCCATTATCATGTTCTCTGTTCTCTGGTTTCAGCATGTAAGGGAGCTACAATGACCTTCTCTAACATTTCACCTTGGTATACTGCATGTTGAGAAGCGTTTACATTTCACTCTTTTTAATGTACGCTTCATAAGCCCATCATTTCCTGTCTAAAGCTGCTCAGTGATTGACCTTCCACAGCCATGCAATCACAGAAGCATACTCTGTAGAGTCAGAAATACAGTACAAACTATATTATTCCTACGTTCATACATCAGGCCCATAGATGTCAGTGTTATGACACTTCAAGTGCTTATCCACGTACCTTTTAACGGGCTGTGAGATGACCCACAACTGGCTTCTCAAAAAGTACATTCCAGAAACCAACATCCTCTGGGTGAAAGACCATCCTGAAATTCTCTCTAAACCTCAAACCCTTCACTTTAAAAGTGTGCTCCTTTGTTCTTGACCCTCTGACTTCAAGGAACCATAGCTGTCTATCCACCCTGTCCATGCCCTTCGTAATCTTACCCTTCTGAATCACGTTCCCCTCAGTCTCCTCTGCTCCAAAGTAAACAACCCGAGCATATCCAGCCTCTCTCCATAGCTGATATGCTCCATTCCACAGAATATCCTGGTGAATCTCCTCTGTGCCACTTTCAGTGCAATCACATCTTTCCTGTAATGTGGATCCCTGAACTGCATACAATATTCCATCTTG
This sequence comes from Chiloscyllium plagiosum, assembly GCF_037043375.1. NCBI lineage: Eukaryota > Metazoa > Chordata > Chondrichthyes > Orectolobiformes > Hemiscylliidae > Chiloscyllium > Chiloscyllium plagiosum. Next base: position 69,751,334 of record NW_028270162.1, on the reverse strand, counting down.
GCCTAACCAAAGTGCTATATAGCTCTTGTAATCTATGCCTCGATTAGTAAGTGCTACGCCTACTGTCCAATTACTTCTTAACTAATCTATTACCCAGTCCCGTCACACTCCGGGATGTGTGGAGAAGCACCCTCTGAACTTCCGAGTCTGCTGCCATTAATTGAGTCCTCCCATGTCTGGTTCCTTCTTCCAAAGTGCATCACCTCATATTTATCAGGGTTGCATTCCATCTGCCACTGATCTGCCCATCTGACCATTCCATCGGTATCTTCCTGCTCACTGCCAACCACCTGAGTAATTATGTGTCAAACACAAACTTAATTATTACACTCACCCCATGCCCCTTCAAGTTTACATCTATACCATTTATGAATATCACAAAGAATAAGGGACACAGCACTGACACACAAACAGTTTTCGACAACCACCTATTTTCTGCAATAGTTTCTCGTACACTGATCTGCTACTCACTGGTCTGTAGTTCCCTGGTCAGTCTCTACGACCCTTCCCATAAAGGGTATTCTCCAGTCCTCGGCACCTTACCTGTGTCCAGATTTATTTAAACATTTGCATCAGCGCCTTTCATCCCTTGTCTCCAACAGCAGCCTGTGATGTAACTGATCTGCACCTAGACACGTGTCCAATTTTATACCAGCCAAAACTGTCAAGACCTCTACACATCTTACATAAATCTGCTCAAGAGCCTCTCAGTCCATCTTCTCGAATTCTGTCCCTACATCGTCCTTCTCCCAAGTAAAACAGACATGAAGTTCTCACACATCAATCTATCATGTTCACCAGATTCACAGATTCCCGCCTTGATCTCAGGTCAAGTTTCGTCAGCAGAAAACCTTGGTATCTGAGGGATTAATCTAGAGAATGTCCATTCAATATATGGGATCACTATATTTTATTTATATCAGACATCAAAGTTGTATACAATACACCAGGTACAGTCTCAGCAGCACTCTGTGTAACTAGTGCAGAATGTTTTTACTGCTAGTCGGAACAAATTACTGCAGAAGCTGGAATCTGTACTGAAACTAACACATGCTAGATAGTAAGTCAGACAGCATCCGTAAAGAGAAAGCAAGTTAACGCTTTTAGTCCAGTTGACCCTTCATCGTCTGTATTCGGATTCCCTTTAAATGAAGGTAAACTTAATTTTACCTTCCCTGTTTATGTATGTTCCTCCCAATACCCTTTGCTTTAATGTTTTCTGCTAACTTACTATTTGTGCTGATTAAAAATCCTCCTGAATATCTGACTGTATCGCTTCCACTGATACTCCATGTTTAGGTCTACAAGATATATCTTCAAACAAAACGTTTGTAAATTGTAACTTCCCTTTCATAAATGCAGAATAATTTCTTGAAGTTTGCTATTACTGTCTCAGTGTCCGATATCACATTCGTTATGATAGATTGCAAAGGACTACTTACTGCAGATGACAAGTAAACTGATTTGTAGTTTTCCACTCTCCCTCTTCTTCCCTTCTTAAATCGTTGGAATGCATTTATATCCTTTCAAATTGAATATGGATAAATACAGTCATCCACAATAGAATCCATCTGTGCATTGCTGCTTTCTCTGAAATTGCAGTATGAAGTACATCTGGTCTGTTAGACTTATCAATCCCTAATCCATGTATGTTGTCATATACTACCACGTCACTAGTATGGATGATTTTAGTGTTTAGTTACAAAAGTCCGATGGTATTTCTGGTAGATTTTCTGGATCTTCGTCCGTGCAGGCAGACATAATGTAACAGTTGGGTCTCCCTGTCAATTTTCTATTCTCTACAATAAATTATCCTGTCCACACATTCACTGTACCACATTTGGCCTTGTTTTCAGTTTCCTTTCAAATATGGACAGACACTTTTTGCCAGTATTTACTAAGAACAAAATAAATTCCAGCCCTTCAGGCCTTCCAAGCCTGCACCGATCCAGTCACCTATTTACGAAGAATCTGTATCACTCTGCTCCATACCCATTAATGTATCTGTCTAGATACATGTAAATGTCGCCATCGTGACCACGTCTACCACCTCTGCTGGTAACGCATTTCAGGCATCTACCAGTCTCTGTGTAAAGAACGTTCTGAACATATCTCCCATAAACCTTTCCCCTCTCATCTTGAATTCCTGACCAGTAGAAATTGAGTACCCCACTCTGGGAATAAGCGTCTTGCTATCCACACTGTCTATACCTCTCATGATTTTGTAGAACTCATTGAGGTCCCCCGAACTTCCGTCAGTCTAATGAAAATAATACTAATCCACCAAACCTCTCTTCATAGCCAGTTCCCCTCCAATACCAGGCAACATCCTGGTGAAACTCCTCGGCACCATCTCCAAAGCATCCACAGCCTTTTGGTAAGGTGGCGATCAGAACTGTAAGAACTATTTCAAATGTTGTCGAACCAAAGCCGTACACAACTGTAATATGACGTGTCATCTCTTGTACACAATAGATTCCAACAGGTTCCATCCTGGGGATGACAAGTTAACTGGTCTGTATTTTGCCACAATCCCATTTCTTCCCTTCTTAATATGGTGGTATGCGGGAAGCAAAGTACGCTGTATGCCTTCTTTCGCACTCTATCGACCTCACCCTCTAAGGAACAATGGATCTGAACACCCAGATCTTTCTGTATATCAATTTTGCCAAGGGCTTTTTTCCATTTACCCTATAGTTCACTCTTGAATTGGATCTTCCAAAATGCATCATCTCACATTTGTCCAGATTGAACTCTATTTGCCATTTCTCTGCACAACTCTCCAATCTATCTATTTTCTGGTGCATTCTCTGACAGTCCCTTTCACCTTCTGCTACTCCACCAATCGTAGTGCCATCTGCAAACTTATTAATCAGACCTCCTTTACCTTCCTTTAGTTCATTTATGTGTATCATAAACAATAGTGGTCCCAGCACTAAACCCTGTGAGAAACTCCCTTCCACTGCTGCTCTCTGTCTGCTGCTGCCCAGCCTGTTCTCCATCCATTTAGCAAGTATAGACCCTGGACCCCTTGCAACTTCACCTTCCCCATCTGCTTATCTCATCAAAAACCTTACCGAAGTCCATTGTATAACATCTACAGCCTTTTCCTCACTATCAATTTTCACTTCCACAAATAAATCTATTATGTTTGCGAAGATGTGACCTCCCTGGAACAAAACCAGAAAAGGTTTTGTTTGGAGTCTGTCTGTGTTGTAATCTGGAAGCAGACGGGTTTTATTTCCAAGGCAGAACTTTATAAAATGCCATATTGACTGACTGCCTACAAAGTGCATGCTATTTTTAAACAAAATAGAATGCATTTGCAAATGCAAGTCTGCAAATTCAAATTTACCCCACAGATTTATGTGTGTGTGCATGTGAGAAATGCGGTGTGTGAATGCATGGAGGTGGGGAAAGAGTGTGAGAGAGAAAGAGCATGTATGTGTGTATGTACATGTGCATGCAAGGGTGGCAGGTGTCTGTGACCTCGTTAAGACAGACAGATTTGGCAGATCCTTTCCCCACACACACCCAGTCCGTGGTTTCAGGGCTTCCACACTCTGCAGCCTCTGCTCCATTTGTTGTTCATGTGACAGACCCAGATACTATAACTACAGTCCCCATGCTCCATCCAGAGTTGGTCATCGATTCCTCAGGTTTCCCTGAATGTATGGGGCAGCTCACAGCACAACCTCCAGCAAATCATCCTCAAAACCTCCACTAAAGTTTGAATAACAGGAGTCAGTCAGAAGGTCTTCATAGAGTAATGGAGATGTACAGCATGGAAACAGACCTTTCTGTCCAACCTGTCCACGCCGACAAGATAGCTAAACCAATCAATTCCCACCTGCCAGCACACGGCCCATATCCCTCCAAATGCTTCCTATTCATATACCGATCCAAATGTGTCTTAAATGTTGCAATTGTACCAGACTCCACCGCTTCCTCCGTCAGCTCATTCCATACATGTACTACACTGTGTGAAAATGTTGCCCCTTAGGTCGCTTTTATATCTTTTCCCTCTCACACTAAACCTATGTATTCTCGTTCTGGACGCCCCGAACCCAGGGAAGTCTATTAACTCTATCCATGTCACTCATAATTTTGCAAACCTCTATAAGTCCACCCCTCAGCCTCCGATGCAAGTTCAATGCCTGCTCCTTTACAATAATATTCGAGGGGCTTCGTCGTGTTACTGACCACACGATTAGCTGAGAGGGACAAACACAGGCGTTCAGTGGATAGGCACAGACAAATTTCAAAGACGTGAGTCAAAGCTGCTGAATCCTTCCTGTCACAAATGGATCATTAAACTGTCAATCTTTTTTCTTTCTTCCATGTATGTTGGAGTCGTGCAAGAGCATTGCAGAATTGCATATATAACATGGAACATGGGACATACGGTAAAGTGATAGCCCACACACACTTATTGTTTCTGAGTTCCACAATGTCAGCACTCAATACACTAGGGAGCCAAACCCAAGGCAAGAGAAAGATATGGAGGGACAGAAAAAAATCACATTAAAGATAGAAACAGGTAATTAAGATAGAAATAGGGCACATTGGTGAAATATAGGGAAAAAGACAGGGCAGTGGGACTAACTGGAGGAGTGAGACCGTGGAGGGTCCAATCACAAGAATGAATAAAGACACTACCAGATAAGGTGACATCATTTATTGCATCAAATTCACAATCTGCATCACAGAACAAACCCAGACACTATAAACTGAAACAAGACAACAGCCCAGCGTGGAGAGCTGTGCAGACCGTGCCAGTGTATTGCTCAGTAAGCTGGACAATCTGCCCAGCATGGGGAGCTGTGCAGGCTAAGCCTGTGTATTGCTCAGTAAACCAGACTATCTATCCGGCGTAGAGAGCAGTGCAGACTTGCCAGTGAACTGCTCAGTAAACCAGACTATCTGCCCAACCTGGGCATTTGTGTGTGATTTCAGTTACAAGCCATGGAGTATTGACTCAGATTTGATTCTGCAGTATTGAAGCTGTGAGTGTCAACAACAGATGAATGCCATTTTTAAGACTGTATTTCACAGTTCATGGTTCAAACAGCAGATGGGATGAGCCAGTGAAGTATATGTTGGAGTTATCAAAAGTTACAAATAGATATGGTCAGGGTATGATGTCGGGAATTGTCTCATGGCCAAAGGGATCACCACTGTTGTCATCTGTCTATTTCAGCCTCAGTATTGACCGGGTATAGGATGTAGTCAGAGGAACGAAGTGCAGTCTGTAACCAGAACAGAACATAGTGACCTCAATGCTTTCAATATTTAAACAGCAAGAGTAGTGATACCATGAATCATGTTTCACAATTGAAACTGGACAGGTCAACATAGAGACCCATGAGTAACCCTGCCAGACACAAGGAGGGAGAGAGTGAATTAACAAGTTCCTTGCTGCAGTTAGTAGTGGTTTGTAAAGTGAACATCTCGATTTAGAGTCTCAGCAGGAACAATAACAGCGACAATGATAGTAGAGTCAATGAAAGGACAGTATTACAGTCAATCATGATTTATACAATTAATGACTGAATATTGAGACTTACCAGGGACACCAACGAAAGCCAAGATTGGATAATAAAAATATTTAAGAATGTAAAGTGCATGTTCGATCCGCCACGATAATGGGCTTTGAGCATAATATTTAGAAAGAAGCCAAACATCCCAATAACAACTCCTGTCCGTTATTGAGACATTCCAGCCTAATGTTCTCAGATTGTGAAACATTGTTGCAACATTCCAGTCGAATGTTCTCAGATTCTGATTCATTGTTGGAACATTCCAGCCACTTGTGCTCAGATTCTGATCTCTCTCCAATGCCTCTCTTGAGCTGCCAATCTTTGTTAATGCTGTCGGTGGTGCTTCCACTCGTACTGTGGAATAGCACATTAAACGGAACCCATTTATCATGAAAACATGAAACCCCTCCACTGGGATTATTACAGTCCATGGAGACTGGCATTAATCACAGTCACTGAACAAACAGGCTCAGTTAACCCCTTCCTTACGTCACTATTCCTATCCCAATAAAAGGGAACATTTACTCAGTCTAGGTTGAATATATGGGCGTTGCTTAGGGATAGACCATAAATCTTTCAATCTTCTTATTCTTTCTTCTGTGTATGTGGGAGTAGTGCAAGAACACTGCAGGACTCTTTTTATTACTATACTGTTTATAAAGGGAGAGAGTGATAAATAAACAGACCATCTGCATGAGGTGACTAGTGGGAACACTTCCAGACACAATAAACCAGTGTACCATATTTATTGCTCATTAGCGTTGTGCAGTTCTGCTCCTTGTCACATCATTAAGAGCATTGAGATTGCTGCTCATGAACAGGAAAAGGTAATTCTGTCCCCATGTATCTGTTACAGAGGGACAGGAAGAGACCATTCAGCCTCTCCACCCTGTTGCAGATGGACAGTGGGAGGCCATAAAGCCTCTTGGGTATGTTGCAGAGGGACAGGAGGAACCCATTCAGCCTCTCGAGTCTGTTGCAGAGGGACACGAGGAGGCCATTCAGCCTATTGAGTCTGTTCCAGAGGGACAGGAGGAGGCCATTCTATTTATTGAGCCTGTTATTCTGTAACTACCAGTTTTAAAATACTTATGGAGAAGAACAGTCCTGACATAAATTGTAAAGTTCTAAATTGAATCAGGCCAACTTTGAACGTTTTAAATTGGCAATTTCAAAATCTGCTTGGGAGAATCTCATGGCAGGAAAGTGGGAGGCCTTCACAAATGAGATTACAGAGTCTAGAAAGAGTATGTTCCGGTTCATGAGAAATGCAAGGCTGGTAGGTGTCGGGAATGCTCGATGGCGAGCGGAATTGATGTTGTGTTGAAGAAAAGGGCGGAAGCATGTGATAAGTATAGACAGTAGGAATCGAGTGAATCCATCGAGGAGAACCAGAGCTGAAGGCTTATACTCAAGAGGGAAATCAGGAGGGTAAACTGGGGGCACAAAATATCTTTCGAAATAAGGTAAAGGACAATCCATAGAGATTTTACAAATACATTGAGGTCAAAAGAGTAACTAGGGAGAGGACAGGGTCCTTTAAAGATCAGCAAAGTGACCTATGTGTGGAGCTACAGGAGATTAGTGAGATACTAAATAAATATTTTGCATCAGTATTTACTGTGGCGTAGTATATGGAAGTTCGAGAACTTGGGAAATTAATGGTGATATCTTGGAAAGGGTCCATATTACAGAAAATGAGGAGCTGGCCGCATTAAGGTGCATAACTCCCTCTGACCTTTGAAGTGACTCTTGGATAGGCACTTGGAATTAAGTACAATGACAGGCACATAGGTTAGTCTCATCTTAGAGTAAGAGAAACTGCCGGCACAACATCAACAGCTCAAGGGCCTGTACTGTGTTGCGCTGATCTGTGTTATATGACCTGATCAGGTGTACCCCAGAATCTGATGGGAAGCTAGGGAAGCCATTGTTTGATAACTGGCTGAGATATGTTTATCATGGACAGACACAGGTAAGATTGTGCCACTGTTTAAGAACAGTTGGTAAGGAAAAGTGAGGAAATTATAGACCGGTGGGCCTGTTGTCATTGATGGGTAAGTTGTTGGAGGGGATTCTGAGGGACAGGATTTACTTGTGTTTGGGAAGGTAAATTCCGATTAGCGATAGTCAACATGACTTTGCGTGTGGGAAATCTTGTCTCACTAATTTGATTTAGTTTATTAAAGAAGTGACGAATAATAGTGATGACGGCACAAAAATAGAACTGTGGAATAGAATATGGACTTTATTAAGACATTCAAAACGTTTCTGCGTGGTAAACTGTTAAGCATGGTTGGATCACATGGAATAACCCGGTAACTCTACATTTCCCACAGGCAATCCACCTAACTTACATATCCCTGGACACTGCGGGGCAATTTAGTGAGGCCACTGAGCATAACCTGTACAATTTTGGACGGTGGAGGAAAAGCAAGCACCCAGAGAAACCCCACACAAACATGTGGAGAAGGTGCAAACACCACACAGAGAGTCACCAAAGGGTGGTATCGAACCCAGGTCATTGGTGCTGGGAGGCAACAGTACGAGCTACTGTGCCACCCAATGACTAGCTGTGAGAGGGACTGCTCTCTCCCACTTTCTCCGGATCTGTCACATCTGTTCAGATGATTTCGAATTAGTGGGGTGCTTCCAACAAGCCTTCCTTTACGTTTACCCTAGGATGCACATTCTGGTGGACTGTGCCTTAAGCTGTGACTGACACATTCTCTGCACTTCTGTCCTCACCCCTTCCCCTCCTTCCTATATCAAGTTGTCCATTAATACTGCAGCATGCAAGACAATTGCTGATCTAAAACAAACAGCTACTGGAGATCAGAAACAAAAAAAAAACTGTTCTGATGAAGAGTCCCCAGATTTGATATAAGACTGAATTTGACACAAATTTGAAATACTTGATTTTTTTTCCTATCCAGTATGGCTTCCCCCTACTCGTAGCTTTAAAAGACGAGAAATAAACCTGATCAAATGCACCCTGCTGTAATGTCAAATGTTCCTTGTCATCAAGATGCATCTCCTGTAATAGGACAATATCCACCCTCTCCTTTCTAACACTAGAAAATACGTTTTTCCTCTTGACTCGCGAATGGTTCTCCTTAATGTTCCAGGTACACCATCTAAGCACAACATCAGGCATAATACACTGAAACAACATTTGAACTCCAGAGAGGATAAACTCGAATTACAAATCGCTGAGCATCAATAAAAAAAAAGTCGCATAGAGCCTGAAAACCATACAACCTAAAGCTACTACAACTAACAAGTTCTCAAAACTTTCCAAAACTAAATACATATAAAACCGAAAAAACAAACAGGATACAATCTGCCAATGGCACTCGGGAAGGGCATTTACCACCACCATCGCCCAATGAGGGCACTTACAAGTCGCAAATCTTAATCATGTGCTCCACTATCAATACTGCATCCAGAGCATTTAATCACAAAAAACGAGATTAATACCTTTAGGTAGGTATTCAGTCATCATGACCACCTTCTTAACTCTCTCCAGGTTGAACCACACCCGATACTCCAGCAAAGCAAGAGGAAAATGAGTAGTAATATTAATGAAGAAGTTAAAAGTGTATACTTTACCCATCCACGACTCTAATCTAATACTGGCTAATACCTGAAACATACATCAAACTTTCTTTAAATAAAATAAACATGATTGTCGATATCCTTTCAAGCATCAAGCCTACTTTAAAGTGTCCACAAAGTTTTCACTTTCTCTGGAGAGCCAGTGGATCTCTTGAAAGATCCACGACTGCGTGGATCTACTAAAAGAAATACGAAGCACAGCTGGGTTCCTTCAGGAATACTGAATCTCAAGCTCCCTTAGTGTTCTCTTGATGTCATCAAAAATTTTCTTTTCTGAATCACTGCCGCTGAAAAGACCTGAAAGAACATAAAACTGGAGCCCTTCTAGAATCTTTTCCCTGTGTTCTGGAAGCTTCTATAAATCTTTGTTTTTCCCCATAACTATGTAATCGCACAAGGACAGAGCGAGGACGTTAGACTAAGTCTGACCTGCGCGCTGCAACCAGATGAACTGTCTTACTCTTCACCATCCCTCTTCAGCTTTGAAGAGAAGGAATCGCGGCAGCCAGTTCTCGCAAAAAACTCATCGGCCGACCACCTTCCCTCTGGTCCAGAAGACCGACCACGTGAACATTCTTCATCCAGCCCATGTTATCGAGGTCGTCACTTCGTTCAGTTAAGTATGGACCTGTTTTTCAAGGACCAGGATCTGCTCCATAGAGGTATCGATTGCAGTCTCTGCCACCGCAGTTTGGTGCTCGACCTCATCAGTTTGTTTTCAAGGCTGTCAAGTTGCTGGGCATGTTTATGGAGCACAGCTGAGAGCGCGTCTAGCATACTGCTAAACTTTTTTTCAATCATGGCTTCAATCATTTCAGTGACCAAGGCCTGGTGAGTAACCGGGTTCATCAAACTAGCAGAGGGGGATTGCAGCTGCGGTCTCACGCATTCTCGAAGCTTCTGATGGTTGCACCGCGTGTTGGGACTTACTCTAATCTTTCCCGTGTATTATCTTTTCCTCTTGACAAACCAAGATTAGTATACATTCTGTCGCTCTTTTCGTGTTGAAGTTTAAGTAAATGACTGGGGTAGCGTGAATTAGACCACCATATTGCCAGTGCTGTGATACAGAGCCCACAAAGCAGACCTTTCAGGTTGCCGCTATCTGGGACCCCCCTTAACACTCTATCGATGTTATAGTCTCATTATATTCCTGGATGTTCTGGAGCCGTGTCATTCGGTACCACTGTCTACCTTTTCCCCACACAGCACATTGCTGCCCACTCTTCGATAATCCTTAGCTCCGTTATGATTCGTGAACCTTGCATCAGAAATATTCAATATCTCTGCCTCCAGTGCACTGCGAGGAAGAGTGTTCCAAAGACTCACTACATTGAGAAAGCAAATATAAATCGACTCATCGCTGTGTAAGATTCGTTTTGTTTTGTCTCCTCATCTGAGAAAGGATATAGTTACTTTGGAAGCAGTTCAGAGATGTTTCACTTCACTTATTCCAGGGATGAAGAGTTTACATATGGCAGCTTTAAAAGGCTACTCGTGGATGAGAGATAATCTTATTGAAACATACGAGATCTTGACGCGAGTGGATCAGGCAGATAGCCACTGAATGTTTGTATAGTCCAAACTTGATGTCTTTGTCATAGAACCCCTACAGTGTGGAAGCAGGACATTCTGCCCATCGAGTCCACACCAACCCTCCGAACAGTACCGCACCCAGACCTGTCCCCCTACCCAATCCATGTAACCCTGAATTTCCCATGACTAACTCACTTAACCTACACATCCCTGGTCACTCTGGGTAAGTTAGCATGGCCAATCACTCTAAGCTGCACATCAACATCTTTGGACTGTGGGAGGGAACTGGCTAACTGTGAAGAAACGCACACAGACACGGGAAGAATGTTCAAACTCCACATACAGTGTCACACGAAATTGAATTCAGCTCAGCACATTGCTGATATGAGGCAGCAGTGCTAACCACACATCCACCATGCTGCTCCATCAGCCCTTTTAGCTGCCTGTGGCTGATGAAAGAAATCTTCCTGACTTGTTCCTATCACTGAGCCTGACCCCGTCTGAGAGCTTTAGCATCGGCCTTATCACCAAAGTGATTGCATTTAAAATGTGTTGTTATCAGTGGAGGAGCGGGACGAGAAAAGGAAACTGGTGACACCCTCTAACCTCAGTCTGAACCGGAGTGAGGAGAAATTCACAAAGTGGGATTTCATTCAAGTGGGAATTATCTTTCCCAGAAGTTTGGGAGGGCTGAATCGTCTGACATTCCATAGACAGGTGAATCAGGAATAATGGTGCATGGAGACAAAAGTGTAGATGGGAACACAATGAGATGAGCCACGACATTATTTACTGGTGGAGTAGTGTCAAAGGGCCTTATGACTCCCTCATGTCCCTTTGCCCTGTGTTCTGATGTTGTATTCAGCCCTTTAGAAATGCTACACAGGAGCAGATCGAGGTCATTCTGATGGTTAGGTGCAGTTTCGGTAATGTACTTGTAAATTCCAGGCTGCGTCAAGAAGTGAGCCCCACCCCCAGTCCCTTTTTCCAGACTTCCCCACTCTGCAACTTCTGCTCTGGAATTGCTGTGAATACAGCCTCCATACCCCACCCAGGGTTAACTCAGACGGAACCTCTCCTTTCCCTTAATGTAACATTGTACAACACGACTTCCAGGAAAATAACCAGTTACTTTCCAAAAGCATAACAGAAGAACGTAAGAAATAGGGACAGGAGTCGGCTATTCGGCCCCTCAAGTCTGAACTCTCATTCAATAAGAACATGGCCGATCAGCTCCAGGGCTGAACTCCAATTTCCCACACAATTCCTTGTATCTGTCCACAACGCTCTGGGTTAGTGAATTCCAGACATTCACGACCTGAGAGAATAAATAATTTTTCACCTCAGATTGAAATTGTGGTTACTTATCGGTATCTACCTCCTCGAGTTTGAGATTCAGGGGAAACACCTTCTCAACATCTGCCTTGTCAAGCCCCCTCTGTATCTTGTACAATTCAGTAACATCACCCTCATTCATTTCAACCACAATGAATAATTGCCTCACTATTTTAGATGCACTCAATAATTCAACCCTTTCAGTCCAGGTACCCGCCTCATAGCCAACTTACTTACTTACTTACTTACTGCAACACCATGTTGATGTTATGGTTCATACAAATAAACACTCCAATCCCTTTGTACTGCTCCTTTTTTGGGAGTCCTCTTCATTAAATAACAGTCAGCCATTTGGTTCTCAGTGTCATCCACAAACTCTGATGTATATTGCACTCAGCTCCCGCCGTCAAGCTGTCAGTATAGATTGTAAATAACTGATGCCATCGGCCTGATATTTGTGGTAATCCTGTAGATACGTCTTTCTGATAAAGATCCATTAATCCTGAATCTCCGTTTTCTCTATGTTAACCAACCGTCATTCCTTGCTAATATATTATCCATCATACTACGAACCTCTCTCTTGTGTCAGAACGATTATTTTGTGATACCTTGTGAAAAATTTCTGCAAAGTCTCATGTTGACCAGTTCCCTTTATCAATTCTGCTTGTCACATTCTCAGGGATTCCTGATGAAGGGCTTGTGCCCGAAACATTGATTTTCCGGCTCCTTGGATACTACCTGACCTGTTGTGCTTTTCCCACATGAAAGTAATCTTGACATTCTCAGGGATCTTCAGAAATAAAAAAAAACAATTGTATGATTTTACAGAATAAAAATAGTTTGCCTTCACAAAACCATGCCAACTCTGCATTAAGCTTTACTAAATGCTCTGCAATTCCTTCCTTACCAACAGGCTATAGAAGATTCCCAGCAATAATGGTTCGGCTAAATTGTTCCTGCCTTCTGTCTCATTCCTTTCTTGAAGACGGGCGCCACATTGAAGGTTCTCCAGTTTCACTGGAACACTCCTGTAATCCAGAGAGTTATGCAATATTTCACACAGTGCCGTGAGTCACTCTGTGACTACATCATTTAAAATTATCTATTAATTACTGCTGACCTGCCTACCCTTATTCTTATCTGTTAGTTAAAGTCCTTGCTCCTTTTGTTAGAGACAGTTCAATAACTTCCCTCCTATTACCATTTTGTTTATACCATTGACAAGCTTACAGTACTTTCCCCATGCGGAAATACTTGTGTAAATTATCTGCCTGTTCCCTGTGGCCAGTTCTCCAGTCACACCCTCCAAATGACCTCAATGTAATTTCCTCACTTCACTTCTGCCTGAGCTCTCACACACATCTTCAACCTTTTTTTTAAATGTAGAAGGAAAAGCTGATGTTGCTTGTTTTTGTATTTCTTGCCAATTTATAACATCATATATTTTCGTACATTTTCCTTGCTTTCTAGAATCATACAGTCATATCATGCACAAACAGACCATTTGGTCCAACTTGACCATGCTGACCAGGTTTTCTAAATTAAACTAATCCCATTAGATTGCACTTGGCCCATATGCCTCTAAACGTTTCCCATTTATATGGTAGTCCAAATGTCTTTGAAATATTGTAGCTGTACTTGCATCTACCACTGTTCCTCTGGCAGTTCATTCCATACATACATCAACTCCTATGTAAAAAAAAAGCCCCTTTGTCCCTTTCAAGTCCCCCCCACCCCTTTCACCTTAAAGCTATGCATTTGTGTTTGAACTCCCTGATCCTGCAGAAAAGACCTTGGCTATTCAACCTCTCCATGCCTCCCAGGATATTATAAACTTCTACAATGCCACCCCTCAACCTCGTAGACTCCATCTGATATGAACTTCAAGATCAAACATTTAACAATAAGCACTGCAAATTTGAAAGAATATTAAAAATGAAAGGTAAAGAAACAGCCCAAACTTCATACTATTAGTTTTTCTCTATGTTACAAAACTAAGGCAGCATGAAACTCTTACAAGTGCCAATAAGAAGTCAAGCACCTGAATTCCTTAGTGTGAAGGCAGTGATGATGTATACTGTAAAAACGTATAAATCTAGATCTATTTAATACCACATGGTCAACATTGTCCCTCCTGTTCTCCATATGACCTTGTGACGATGTGTCTTCTTTATCTTGCATTCAGTTAGAGAGAACATTTAATTTAAACCCATTTTGCATCATCTTCTTTTCACTACTGCTACCAACCTGTTGATCTTTTGCCATGCCCTCTTTTCCAAGCCACCCTTCCCCCATCTCCGACAAGGGATTAAAAAGCCCAGTTTCCAACCCTTTTCAGTTCTGAACAAGTCACACTGGACTTGTAACGCTAACTCTGTTTCTCTGTCTCTGCAGATTCTGACTGACCTGGTGAGTTTTTCCTGAAACGAATAGGCACAGCACAACTGTTCAATTAAACACATAACTTTGGATACTGGATATAGAAACTGCAAAAATTGCTGAAGAAACTGCCAGCTTTGTAGAGGGTCACTGGACACGAAAGATTAACTCTGCATTCACGACAGAAGATGCCGCCAGACGTGCTTGGTTTCTTCAGCAATTTCTGATTTTGAACAAGTTCCAATACCGTGTGTGAAAGCTTCTCAAACGCTCTGTCCAACACGAAGCACCGTACCCTGGGAACTGAACGATAACGCAAAGTGCACACATGCATTCGCTCAGAAACTCCATAAGGCTGGCATCACTGACACCACCGAGCTCTTAATCATGGTCAAGGAGAAAACCAGAGGGAAACACATTCAATGCAAATGCAGAAGATGGCTTTACGAAAAAGGTGAAGATTCAGATGAATATGTTAAAGAGTTTGTGTAACGCAACAAATTGGAAGCATGACACCAAGGAGAACCATCAGCAGAATGAGAATATGAAAATGGAAGTATTGCCGCATCAGAAACCAGGTGCGTTCACTGAGTACACGGCTGGTCGGTGAATGGGTCTCGATGTTAACTGGGGGACAGTCAGTAGAATTGAATTGGAGATATTGAAGCTCAAACAGGGCTATCACGTGATGCTGTAGACAACAGCAGCAACAGAAACAGGATTGTTTTCAAACATAATCTGTATCATTTTCCCCAGGATATTCCATCAGTCTACCATTACCATCAAGCCGAGTGATGGTTCAGTGACGAGTGTTGGTGAACATGCCAACGTCAGAACCATGAGTACCTAAAGCTGATGACAAACCATCAAAGCTACCGCGCTTTGAGTGGTTTCATTCCAAACAGCAGAACTAACATCTGATAGAGACGCCGAAATGATCCCAAAAACAACAGATCAGATCTGCAGTCCTGCCACATCCAAACATAAATGTTGGTGTACTATTAAAAAAACTTACTGGAGAAGAGGACACCAGAAATATCTCCATCCTAAATAATGGAACAGCCCTGCACATCAGTGAAAAAGACAAGGATGTAGTATCTGCACCATCCTCAGCCAGAGGTGTTGAGTGGATGATCCACCTCATCCTCGCCATGATATCCACAGAATCACAGATGTCAGTCTTCAACCAATTCGATTCGCTCCACGTGACATGAAAAACAGCTGAACACAGTAGATACGACAAAGGCAAATGGGCCATGACCCGATTCCTGCAATAGGAAAAAAGACTTGTGCTGCACAACAAGCTGTGCCCCTGGGGAAGTTGTTTCATTCCAGCTCCAACTCTGTCATCTCCCTGTCAATGTGGAAAATTAGTCAACTATGTCCCGTCCCCTAATAGGTGAATAATTGCATTCGGACCATTTAACACTCCCTCAGTCCCTTCACGATAGTCAAATTGGTGGGAGTTTTTTTTTTTTTAACAGAGCTGTCAAGTAGCAGGGAAATAACCTGTGCAGTGTGGTTTCCGGTAGGTTCCTATGTGGTGATGGTGCTGTTGCGGAAATAGAGGATAATGCTCTGGCAGCTGGTTGAAGTTAAAAATAATGAATAAAATGTCAAGATCTCGAATCTGGTGATGGTAAAAGTGACCTTGCATCAAATGGTGATTGTAAACTTTGATCTCTTTCCCCAATGAACTTTCAGGAATTGAATCTCCCATGCTTTCCTAGTCTGGCCTAAATGTAACTCCAGACACACAGACATGTGGTAAACTCTTCAATGGTCTCTGAAACGGCCAAGCAAGGCACTCAATTATATCAAACTGCTTCGAGGTCTTAAAGGATAAAACCGGACCAGAACACCCGGCCCCAGCCTCGGTACCAGAAAAGGGAACGGGAAACACAGTCCTGGTGACCCTGCAGAGACATCATTCATAACATCTGAGAGCTTGTGACAACATTTACAGAGCTTTCCCACAAACTGCACAGAAACATCGGGAAAGGAGTAGGCTTATCAACACATTGAGCCTTCCCCATTCTAGTTCATGGAAAAAATCTCTTCAATGCAGTTTTCCCGATACAGTGTTCATATCCCTTAATATGTTTAAACATTGTGAAATGTAAAATAAGAACTGCTGTAGTCTGTTCGGTCCATCAATGTTGCTCTTCGATTCAATATACGGGCAGTTCTCCGATAACGTGTGTATATTAAATACGATTTGCTGCAGTGTGAATTCCCGCTCACTTTGACGCGATTCCTTTCCAGGCACTAGCTGAACAAGATCCAGCCACAGGATCCCTCTGTCTGCAAAATGCACCCTCTGTGTGTTCAGCTAAAACAGGAATGCAATTCGATCTGCAAGACTTGAAACTGAGCCTGAAACCTTGAATATTAGTCTACATTTATAAAGAACTTTATTTCAAGCCTGGGAAGAATCTTGGGGAGAACTGGGATTCCGCGTCAGCATCACGTGGTCAGTCAGCTCGGGTGAAAGGTACAGGGCTGTCGTCAGTGACCGTAGTGTGAAAGTGTTACATTTACAGCACTATTTCATTACAATTCATTAGACTGTGCTCGGGTGCGTATTAGACTAACCTTACTTTTTGGTTTTTACTGATATTTTGCAGTTCACCCATTATTCTCTTTTCCCCATAGACCCTTAATATTGCATGATTTTCTGCAACACAGTGATGCACAGGAACACAGCTGCCACGTTATTGGAGAACAACCTGTAAAGATATCTGATCCTCTATCTTCATACCATACCCTGCTCTCTCCCTATCCCTTTACTGTATAGAAATTCTTATTTATATTCAGTGCCTTGGTTTCCACTGCCTGATCTGGGAGATTATTCTCCAGGTTCACCAGTCTCTGAGTGCAGACATATATTCTCATCTCATTGCAGAGTGACCTATCTGTATCCAATATTGTGGCCCTTAGTTTTTGATGTCCCACCTAGGGGAATTATCACCCTTGCTTCCAATCTGTCTCTTCCTGACAGAACTTAATACATTTCACAAAAATCTCCACTCATTTTCCTGAACCCCATGGAATACAGGCCCAGCCGCACCAGACTGCTCCCACAACAATGCTGCCATCGCAGAGCTCAGTCTCGTCATCCTTCGCTGCTCTCCCTCAATGTCAGGTTTGTCCTTTATAAGGTAAGGAGACCAAAACTGTATACAATACTGCACAGTGTTCGAGATGAGGTCTCACCAACCCCCTGTATAGCTACAGTAAAACACGCTTACTCCTGTACTCAAATCCCCCTGAAATGAAGGTGAATACACGATTTATCTGCCTATCAGCTTTCTGCTCCTGCAATATTGCTTTCAGTGACTGGTGTACAGGGAGATCCAGATCCTTTTTAATGTTACAGCTCCCCACTTGGTGGGTCTGTGTACACTGGTCAGCGTGCTAATGCCATTCCCAGTATTGACTTCCTGGTTCAGATCTCACTACCCTACACTGAACTCGGAGGGCTGCACAGAAGGAAACAAAAATGCAGCTTAACTTCCTTTATAGATCAACATTTTTCAACCAATCCGTTTACAAATGATAGGTTCCCGTTCTGGTTTTCCCATCAAAGGTCACAATATCACATATCCCCCACCCCCCTTTCTCTCCATCTGCCATGTATTTGCCCAGGCACTCCACTTGCCTCAATCACCTTGCAGTTTTTTCTGACATCCTGCTCACCCACTCATAATCCGATATTGTTTAGTGCCATCAGCAGACTTGGAAATATTGTATTTGATCACTTCAACCAAATATATGATGTGTATTTGGAATAGCTGGGGCCGAAGACCCAATCCTGCTATATACGCCCAGGGTTCCAATCGAAACAAAATTTGTTTTATTCCTACTCACTGCTTCCTGCCAGCTCTCCCATTCTAAAATCATAATATTCCCAGTCCCATTGGATTTGAATTTGCATAATAGGCTTGGGGCTTTATCAAAAATCTTCCTGAAAATCCAATCGTATTGCATTGATTGCTTCTCCATAATTTTGATAAAAGCCACTTTCTCAAACATGATTCCCATTTGATAAATCTCCGTTGAGTTTGTCTGTGCTCATTACTTTCAGTTCCAATACTTCCTCTAAAACTGTTTGGTTGCAATTTCATTATAATCCCTTTTCCTCAACAGACTAATGTTCACTAGTATTGTTGCGAAGTTTTCTTTTTTGTTTTTTTTCTTCATCTGTGAAGACACAACTGAAGTATTTGCTCCATAGTTCTGCCTTTTCCCTGTCCTCAATTCTCTGGTATCAGACAGTAAAAAAGCTGCATCTTTTTCCCCTGAATTTTGCCATGGACATATTTTCAAACGATATTACAAGTTCAATCTTAAAACCCTTGTTAATATACTCTTCAAAAACCCATCAATTCCTATCTTAAGCTACTGAATGATTGACTTTCCACAACCATACAGAAGCACTGACTTTGTACCATCAGAAATACAGAACGGCCCACATTAGCCCCCCTTTTCCGACACAAGACCCGAAGCCATGAATCTTATGACATTTCAAGTGCACACGCGTGTATTTGCTAATGGTTATGAAGTTACCATGACAACTCCTCTCTCAGGAAGTGCATTCCTGACCCCAACACTCACTGGGTGAAAAACAATCCTCAATACCTCTCCAAATCTCAAATACTTCACTTTAAAGTGTGCTACATTTTTCTTGGCTCTTTGACTAAAAGGAACGGCTGCTGTCTATCCACCCTGTCGATGTCTTTCTGAATCCTATCCTTCTGAATCATGGCCCACTCAGCCTTCTCTGCTCCAAATTGAACAACCCGAGTTTATGCAGCCTCTCTCCATAGCAGTATGCTCCATCCCAGGGAACATCCTGTTGAATCTCCTCTGAGACCCCTCCACTACAATCAGATCCTTCCCGTAATGTGGTTCCAAGAACTACACACAGTATTCCATCTTGGCCAAACCAAAGTTCAGCATAGCTCTTATAACCTATGCCTTGATGAATAAAGGTTATGTTGACGTCCCCGATGCTTTCTCAAATTGTGTATTAACCTGTTTATTCACATTCAGGGATGTGTGGAGAAGCACCCTCTGAGCTCCCCAGTGTGCTGCCATTCATTGAGTACTCCCCTGTGTAGTTCCTTTTTCCAAAGTGTATCACCTCATATTTATCAGGGTTACATTTCATCTGCTATTGATCTGACCATCTGACCAATCCATCTGTATCTTCCTGTAACATAAGGCCTTCCTCCTCACTGCCAACCACCCGGCCAAACGTGTCAAATACAAACTTAATTATCACACTCCCGCAATCGCCGTCTATATTCACAGCTGCATCATTGATGAGTACCACAATTAATAAGGTTATAGTTCACACAACACCAGGTTATAGTCCAATAGGTTTATTCGGAGGCGCTGCTTCTTCATCAGGTGGTTGGGCACTTTGAAAGCTCATGCCTCTGAATAAGCCTGCTGGACTATCACCTGGTGTTATGTGATTTTTAGCTTTGTCCACCCAGTCCAACACCAACACCTCCGTATCACAAATAATAAGGGACACAGCACTGATCCCTGTGTTACACCATTGGACACTGATCTCCAGACACACTAACAGCCTTCAACCACTACCCTCTGTTTCGTAACACTGAGTTAATTTAGATGCAACTTAGCAAGTCACTAATGACTCCACCTGTTCCCTTGTTATTCTCTTCTGCTTGACACACTTTCAGAATATCTGGGGATTCTCCCTAATCTTACCCTGCCAGCAGGTTTACATTTCCCTGTTTTAGGCAGTTCTCACCTAGTGATGAATTTCCTCTTTTTACGGTCTTAAGTGGCCAATCCCTTCTCTTGCCATTATTTGCCCTCAATGTGGGTTAGACAGCCAGGGAAGCGTTCTGTTAATTTCCGAACTGTCATACGTTTTGTGAATTTTCTAAATTTCACTATGACCCATCTCTCATTCTTTAAACTCTGGAGAACATAGGCCGCGTTTCCTCATCAGGCAACCTCGCCATCTGTGGCATTAATCTGGAGAATGTCCATTGCACTTTTTTGTAGTCAGTATATTCTTTCTCAGATTGGGTAACCAACACTGTACACAATGATGCAAGTTTGCTCGCTGAGCTGGAAGGTTCATTTCCAGATGTTTCACTACCTAGGTAACATCTTCAGAGGACCTCATGCGAAGCAATGCTGAAAATTCCTGCTTTCTGTTTGTATGTTTGGGTTTCTTTGGATTGTTGATGCATTTCCTGTGGTGATGTTATTTCCGGTGGTGAAGTCACTTCCTGTTCCTTTTCTAAGGGGATGGTAGATGGGGTCTAACAACTAATAGCACATCGAGTTAGACATCTGTCAGAAATACAAACGGACTCTGTCCGTTCTGGCTGTTACTTTCTAAATATCCAATATCACATGCTGTATAATAGATTCCAACAGTTTCCCTGCAGATGTCAAGTTAATTGATCGGCAGTTCTCCAAACTATGTCGTCTTCCCTTTATAGATGTTTGGACCCCTTCCATTAATCTATAGTACTTGGACCACGTTCACTAACTTCCATTTATCAGCAATGGCTTCCGGCCTCTGCAGAATGCACAGGAAAATAAAAAAAGTCATCGACAGTGAAATTAATACTTCTATTATTGATTTACGTCCGGCATTTTAATATGAAGTACATCAGGTTTGTCAGACTTAACAATGCTCAATCCAGTTACACTTTCTAACACTATCTTGTTACTGATATAAATTGACTTTACGTCTTTAATTGCACAAGCTGAAAATATGTTGCTGGAAAAGCGCAGCAGGTCAGGCAGCATCCAGGGAACAGGAGAATCGATGTTTCGGGCGTAAGCCCTTCTTCACGAAACGTCCGAAACGTCGATACTCCTGTTCCATGGATGTTGCCTGTCCTGCTGCGCTTTTCCAGCAACACATTTTCAGCTCTGATCTCCAGCATCTGCAGAGCTCACTTTCTCCTCTTTAATTGCACAAGCCCTATATGATCACTTGGTATTACTGGGTGATTTTGTGGATCTTCCTCCGTGAAGACAGATGCATAGTAACTGATTATTTGCTTGACTATTTCCCTGTTCTTTACAATAAACTCTCCTCTCCCGATTACAAATTTCCATATTTGACCTTGCTTTTATTTTACTTCCTTTGAAATACAGATTGTAGATTTATGCAGTGTTTTTGATCCTGTTTGTTAGCATTCATGTTCTCTTTTTGATTTCCTTATCAGTTTCATGGCCCTCGTTTCTGGATCGTGAATGTCTGAAAATTCTCAGGTTTCCGCAATGATTGAAAATCTTCTGAAGCCACTTACTATGATTAATGCATTTTCGAATTTGTTATGTTAAACATCATTGTGTCACTTTCCCTTTCTTTGGTGTTTTTACCTGAAATAAATAGACGTATTTTTCAGACTTTGTATTTCTATAAATCTCTTGGTCCAGACCAGATATATTCAGGAACACTGCAGGAGTACAGAGAAGGAATTGCGGGAGCCCTGGCTGATATTTTTGCATCATCCTTGGCCAACGCGTGAGGTCCCGGAGGACTGGAGGGTAGCGAATGCTGTGCCCTTATCAAGAAGAGCTACAAAGAAAAACCTGGGAACTATAGACCAGTAAACCTAAAATCTGTAGTAGGTATCTTACTGGAAAAGTTTCTGAGGATAAGATATTCATGCATTTGAAAAGACAGGGTGTGATTAGGAATAAGATTAGAGTAGTGCTAGGAAAGCACAGCAGGTCAAGCAGCATTCGAGGAACAGAAAAATCAATGTTTGAGGCAAAAGCCCATCATCAAACTCAGCACGGCTTTGTGCATGGGAGATCATGGCTCACAAATTTGTTCGAATTCTTTGATGATGTGACTAGCAACGTTGAGGGGGCAGAGTGGTATACGTAGTCTATATGAATTCCAGTAAGGCCTTCAATAAGGTTCCACATGGTATTCTGCGCTGTAGGGTTAGATTATATGAAATTTAGGTGGAGCTGCCAAATTAGATACCAAATTGTCTTGATGGTAGGAAGCAGAGGGTAATCGTGGAATGATGCTTGTCAGACTGGAGGCCTGTGACTAGTGGAATGCCTCACGGTTTGGTGCTGCCACCGCTGCATATAATTTAGATGAGAATGTATAGGCATGATTTGTACGTTTGAAGATGACATGAAAATAAGCAGCATCATGGAGAATGAGGAAGGTTATCAGAAATTTCAGAAAATACAGCAGCATCTTGATCAGCTGGAGAAGTGGCTGAGAAATGGCAAATGGATTTTAATATAGATCAGTGTAAGTTCTTGCATTTTAGAAAGTCAAATCAAGGTTGGAGTTTCCTGGTGAATGGTTGTGTCCTAAGGGCTGTAGTGGAACAGAGGGACCTTGGAATTCAGTTGCATGCGTCTCTGAAAATTGATTCAAAGGTAGACAGGGCAGTGAAGAAAGCTTTTGGCACATTGGCCTTCATCAGTGTATATCACTAAGTATGTAAATTAGGGAGTTACGTTGCAATTATACAGGATGCTGGTGAGACCATAATGGTAGCGTTATATTCAGTTGTGTTCATATAGCTATTGGAAGGATGTTATTAAACTGGAAAGAGTGCAGAAGAAATTTACAAGGATGTTGCAAAGGACTCAACGGTCTGAGATATAGGGAGAGGTTGGTCAAGCTCGGACTTTTTACTTCATATGTATGAGGCTGAGGGGGAATCTGATAGAAGTGTATAAGATCATGGGAGGGATAGACAGAGTGAATGCACTCAGTTTTTTTTTCAGGGTTAGGCAATCACGGACAAGAGCGCATCAGTTTAAGGTCAGAGGGGAAACAATAAAAGGGAACCTGAGGATCAATTGCTTTTCACACAGGGGTGATACGCATATGGAATGATGTGCCAGCGGAAGAGGTTGAGGCGGGAACATTCGCAAAATTTAAAAGCCATTTGGACAAATACACGGGCAGGAAAGGATTAGAAAAATACAGGGCAATGGCAGGGAAATGGGGTTAGCGTGGATGGACATTTTGTTCGGAATGGACCAGTTTGGGCCGAAGGGCCTATCTCCATGCTGTCAGACTCTATGACTCTAACAAGCATTGCTTGTGTCCCACTGAATGTTATATTGTACTTTCCCATGATGTTTGAACAGAATGTTCAAGCATTCTATATTGTATGCAGACACCGTGTAAAATGCACCTTATTAATGTCACTATTACTTAAAAGCTGTTTCAGAGCAAGGTTATTAATTCATCCTTCTGGTCACACAACACCAAATCCAAAATAACCTGCTCTCAAATTTGCTTCACAACATACTCTTTAACCCATCTCATATGCACTTACAGAATTTACTTTTCACAGCGGGAGCAGTCACTTAGTTAATGCAGTTTAGACGCAACTTGAGACGAACCAACAAAACTGCAGTATCCATGATACTTGCATATCTAATTCCCAGAACATATGATGCTCAGATTTCCTGCAACCGTTTTGGTTTCAATATATAACACACCAATATTTGCTTCTCCTTGCTACTTTTAAGCTCTAGCTAAACTGATTCTGTGGAATCTGGGGGAGAGCTCTGTGTCATTATTAATGAGAGACTTGGACAAGACATTCTGGGAGGCTCACCTCGACACGGAGATGATCTGAAGAAATACAGGACAAGCATCAATAACCTTCCCACTCTGTCAGGATAAAGAATATTCTCTCTGATCCCTCACTCTCACTGTGTATCTGTTATAGCACCTATCCCCAGACAATCCTCATGCTCTATTGCCAAATAAGGCTCAGGCACTTCCACACTCACTATTGAATTCAGCAACTTCCTTCCCACACTTTCTCTGTCACCTTCGCAATACCCCCCACACTAATAATACTAATAATACTACATGGATTCAAAACTGTCGACTGACTCATTCCGGACACCTCACAACTCCCCCCAGCCCCACATACACCAGCACTAACTGCAGGGCCACCCACTCCTGCCCTCACTCCCTCCCTCCCTTTCTCCCATTCCAAGAGAAACAGCCTGGAATCGGACAGAAATGGCGAGGCCGGTTGGTGGAGTTCCCAATATCCATTCCCTCACCCGCCTAACCCCGCCATAGTACAAGATGGAGTGGACTGGGATAACTCGCGTGGAGTTTCTGAAACATCCATATCCCACTGACTGATTAAGGAGCAGTGCTCAGTGAATAACAATTCTCACTTTAAACCCACTGGCAGTTCCAACGACAATCCTTTCACTTCCCCTCAAGAAAATGCAGACACTGAAATACACAGAATTATTGGTAAACACCCCAACATACAAACAAACACAATACATACAAGGGGATAGGCAGACTCACGTGTAGAAACACACACAGACATATAGAGTTACACACAAATAGACACAAACACAGATCCAACACACAGGCTGATGCACAGAAAGACAGACGTAGATGCACAAATACACAGGTGACAAGCAGATGGGGACACACACACACACACACAGACAGGATTTATAAGGCGATCAAGGATTCTCGGAGGAAGGCAGGAGAATGACGTTGAGGGACATATAAGAAATGATTGAATGGCCTATCAGACTCGATGGGCCGAATGGACTCATTCTGCTACATTTTGAATGCTCATGTGGTGTTATGTTATCAGGTACTCTCTTCCTGAGACAGCAACAGAGGCTGGGTTTGATATATATTCAATTCGAAAGGGTCAGTGGCAATGTGGGACAGGTTTGGAGTCCGGAATGGTTTATGTTTATTCCTAATTACTCTTTCGTTATTTCTGAAAAGAGGTAGTGATTTGATGGTCAGTTTTAAAATAACAGGTCTCACAAAGAAATAAGGAGTCCCTTTCACTTTAGTGTTGTGCTACCTGTGGTGCCCTCATCGTCAGGGAGCAGTGAAGACTCTTTTATAGAGTCGTAGAGTAACAGCGATATTCAGCATGGAAGCAGACCTTTCGCTCCGACCCGTCCATGCCGATCAGATATCCCAACTCAAGCTAGTCCCACCTGTCAGCACCCAGCTCATATCCCTCCAAACCCTTTCTATTCTTATACCCATCCAAATGCCTCTTAAATGTTGCAATTGTACCAATCTCCACCACATCCTCTTGCAGCTCAGTTCATATACGTACCACCCTCTGCGTGAAAACGTTGCCCCTTAGTTCTCTTTTATATCTTTCCCCTCTCACCCTAAACCTATGCCCTCTAGTTCAGGACTCATTGATCCCAGGGAAAACACCTTGTCTATTATCCTATCCATGCCCCTCACAATTTTGTAAACCTCCATAAAGTCACCCCTCAGCCTCCGACGCTCCAGGGAAAACAGCCCCAGCCTGTTCAGCCTCTCCATATATCTCAAATCCTCCAACCATGGCAATATCCTTGTAAATCTTTTCTGAACCCTTTCAAGCTTCACAGCATCTTTCCAATAGTAGGAGACTAGAATTGCACGCAATATTCCAACAGTTGCCTTACCAAAGTCCAGTCCAGCAGCAACATTACCTCCCTATTCCAGTACTCAATACTCTGACCAATAAAGGAAAGCATACCAAACGCCTTCTTCACTATCCTATCTACCTGCGAGTCCACTTTCAAAGAGCTATGAACCTGCACTCCAAGGTCTCTTTGTTCAGCAACACACCCGATGACCTTACCATTACGTGCATAAGTCTCAGCTTGACTGATCTTTGCTGGACAGGACAGTCAATGTTTATTGGGAACAGACAGGAGACGGATAGACAGACACACTTAGATCAGCCATGAACATTCTGAATGGTGCAGCCAAATGGCCAACTGCTGCCCCTACGCCATTCGTTGTTCCACAATTCAGCCCTCAAGGCTGTTACAGAGATATACTGCTGCCCCTACCACATGTGTACAGGAGCAGACATGTAACCAATTCATTGAGTTGTGTAAATCCAATAATAGGATCATTGTATTTAGGCATTTCAATTCCAAACATTCATTAGGGCAGTGAGAGTATTTTTAAGAGGGTAAACATGTCTTTACATTTATTCCAGAGAACTTCTTATATCAATATGTAGCAGATACGCAAATGGGTGCCAGAAGAGCAGTGAACGTGTAGGGCGAAACCCAAGAAGGTTAGTAGAAGAACAAAAAGGGGTTTAACAAAAACATTTGCAGGCAATAGGTTCAATAATCCAAATACATTTTATCGGTTTATTAAGGGCAAGAGGAAAACAAGAGATACTAAAGGGAGGAAGCAGTCTGTGCACAGAGCCAGAGAATATGTTAAACACGTATTACATATCGGTCTTCACTTTGGAGAAGCAGTTCCTGGATTCACTGGCAGTCCCTAATAGAGTGCTTTGAGCAAATTGACACACAAGCTGATGAAGAATTGGAAGGTTATGCAGAATAAAAATCGGCAAATCCCTAGATCTGGATGAACTGTAACTTAGGCTGATGTGGAAGATGAGGGAAGAGATTGCAGGCTCCTAAACTTCGCGTTTTTGATTTTGCATCTGGGCATAGAGGTGGTGTGATCGAATAGGACAACATTTAATGTAGGTTCAACTTCCACACAGTGTTAGAAAAAAAAAACATCATTAAAGATCACCAAGTCCCACATCAGTGAGAGTGAAACAACTGAAGAAAATTGTGAAGGCTGTTGAGGCTGGATCAGTAAATATCTTCAAGGCTGAGATGGACAGATTTTTAAACAAGTGTTACGAGGAAAATGCAGGAAAGTGTAATGGAGTGTTATCAGAATAATTGTACGCTAATTAAAAGGAAAAGCAGAATCAGTGAGCGGATCGGCATACTGCCACTCATATGACCAATGGTAAGCTTTTTTTTCCAATAACCTGTATTGAGTGGAATTTCAACCTCTCTTCATGGGGAGTGAGACACAGTTTGGAATGGAATCAAGAGATTCAAGGTATTCATAAATGCAGTGCTATTAGACAGAAAATATCAGAGGACTGCGACAACGCGGATTGGATGTCAGGGGAGTATTTGCTTCAGCGCAGTTGCCACGACCAGAAGGAAGACCTCAGTAAGGCACCTTCCAAGGGCAAGCAGTGACCTGCACTGACGAAAAGGTCATTATGTGTGTCGTGTGAAGGAGTGCTTAAAACCCAATCACTACATCACTGTAGTGACTCCCTCCTTCCCTCACCAAAACTAAATGTGAAGCGGTCCATAGATATGCTGTCAGAAGCAGAGTAGGTCGTCGTGCTTTGGTTTGAGCGGTTTCAGTGAGCAGCAGCTCAGCAGAAGGTGCCGATAGGTTCAGGTAAACTCTAGTGTTATAGCAGTCGAGATGGCAGTTAGGGCAGTCGCATGTTCTTCCTGCAGGATGAGGCAGTTAAAGGAGATTTCAATTTTTTGATGAGTACACGTGTGTGGGAAGTGCACCCAGCTGCAACTCCTGGGAGACCGAGTTCAGGAGCTGGAGCTGGATGCACTCCCGATCATCCGAGATACTGAGAACTTAATAGAAAAGGATGGAGATGTTACAGAGAGGTGAATGCAAGTCTGGAGATGTCAGAGAGATAGGAAATCCAGGTCGGAGGTCTTACAGAGATAGGAAAGCAAGGCTGGAGATGTTACAGAGAGGGGAGTGCAAGTCTGGAGACGTTACAGAGATAGAAAAGCAAGTCTGGTAATGTTACAGAGATAGGAAAGCAAGGCTGCAGATGTTACAGAGAGAGGAAAGCAAGGCTGGATATGTTACAGGGATAGGAAAGCAAGTCTGGAGAGGTTACAGAGATAGGAATGCGAGGTTGGAGATGTTAATGAGATAGGAAAGCAAGGCTGGAGATGTTACAGAGAGAGAGGAAAGCAAGGCTGGAGATGTTACAGAGATATGAAAACAAGTCTGGAGGTGTTGCAGAGAGTGGAAAGCAAGGTTGGAGATGTTAAAAAGACCTCTCCATTTCTATCTCGGGCAACCGACTCAACACAGACATTTACTATAAACCGACCGACTCCCACAGCTACATAGACTACACCTCCTCCCACCCTGCCCCCTGTAAAAAACGCCATCCTATATTCCCAATTCCTTCGCCTCCCCCGCATCTGCTCCCAGGAGGACAAATTCCAATACCGAACAACCCAGATGGCCTCCTTCTTCAAACAATGCAATTTCCCCTCAGACGAGGTTGACGATGCTTTCCACCGCATCTCCTCCACTTCCCGCTCCTAGGCCCTTGAGCCCGGCCCCTACAATCGCCACCAGGACAGAACCCCACTGGGGTCCTCACCTACCACCCCACCAACCTCCGCATACATCGTATCATCCGTCGTCATTTCCGCCATCTCCAAACAGACCCCACCACCATGGATATATTTCCCCCCCCCTCCCCTATCAGCGTTCCCGAACGACCACTCCCTCCACGACTCCATCGTCAGGTCCACACACCCCCACCAACCCAACCTCCCCGACAGCACCTATCCCTGCAAGCGCAAGAAATGCAATACTTGCGCCCACACCTCCCCCCTCACTTCCCTCCAAGGCCCCAAGGGATCTTTTCATATCCATCACAAATTCCCCTGCACCTCCACACGCATCATTTACTGCATCCGCTGCACCCGACGTGGCCTCCTATCCGTTGGGGAGACAGGCCGCCTACTTGCGGAACATTTCAGAGAACACCTCTGGGACACCCGCAGCAACCAACCCAACCACCCCGTGGTTGAACACTTTAACTCCCCCTCCCACTCCGCCAAGGACATGCATGTCCTTGGCCTGATCCATCACCAGATCATGGCAACACGACGCCTGAAGTAAGAGCGCCTCATCTTCCGCCTAAGAACACTCCAACCACAAGGGATGAATGCAGATTTCTCCAGCATTCTTATTCCTCTCCCCCACCTTATCTCAGTCCCAACCCTCGGACTCAGCGCCGCCCTGTTGACCTGCAATCTTCATCCCGACATCTCCGCCCCCACCCACTCTCCGTCCTATCACCCTCACCTTAACCTCCTTCAACCTATCGCATTCCCAACGCCCCACCCCCGTGTCCTTCCTCCCTACCTTTAATCTTAGCCTGCTTGGCACACCCTCCTCATTCCTGAAGAAGAGCTTATGCCCGAAACGTCGATTCTCCTGCTCCTTGGATGCTGCCTGATCTGCTGCGCTTTTCCAGCAACACATTTTTCAGCTGTGATCTCCAGCATCTGCAGTCCTCAATTTCTCCTCCGATGTTACCGGGAAAGGAAGGCAAGGCTGAATATGTTACAGAAATAGGCAAACAATTCTGTAGATGTTACAGGGATAGGAAAGGAAGGCTGGAATTGTTACAGAGATAGGGAAGCAAGGTTAGAGATGTTACAGAGATAGGAAAGTAAGGCTGGAGACGTTACAGAGAGAGGAAAGCAAGGCAGAAGATGTTACAGAGATAGGAAAGCAAGGAAGGAGATGCAAAAGAGATAGGAAAGCAAGGCTGATGATGTTACAGAAATAGGAAAGCAAATCTGGATAGGTTACAGAGATAGGAATTGCAGACTGGAGATGTTACAGAGAGGGGAGTACAAGTCTGGAGATGTCACAGAGGTAGAAAACCAAGCCTGGAGATGTTATGGAGATAAGAAAACAAGTCTGGAGATGTTACAGAGGGAGGAAAGCAAGGCTGGAGATATTGCTGAGATAGAAATGCAAGGCTGGAGATGACACAGAGATAGAAAATCATTCTGGTAATGTTACAGAGAAAGGAAAGTAAGGCTGGAGATGTCATAGAGAGAGGAACGCAAGGTTGGAGAGGTTAAAGAGATAGGAATGCAAGGCTAGAGATGTAAAAGAGATTGGAAGGCAAGGCTAGTGATGCTACAGAGAGAGGAAAGCAAGGCTGGAAATGTTGCAGAGATAGGAAAGCAAGGCTGGAGATGTTACAGAGATAGGAAGGCCAGGCTGGGCATGTTACAGAGATAGGAAAGCAAGGCTGGAGATGTTTCAGAGCGCGGAAAACAAGGCTGTTAATGTTACTGAGAGAGGAAAGCAAGGCTGATGATACAAAAGAGATAGGAAAGCAAGGCTGGAAATGTTACACAGATAGGAAAGCAAGGCTGGAGATGTTTCAGAGAGTCTAAAGCAAGGCTGGAGATGTTGCAGAGAGAGGAAGGTCAGGCCGATGATGCTACAGTGATAGGAAAGCAAGGCTGGATTCGTTAGAGAGATAGGAAAGCAAGGCTGGAGATGTTACAGAGAGAGAGGAAATAAGTCAGGCGGTGTTACAGAGATGGGAAAGCAAGTCTGGAGATGTTAATGAGATAGGAACGCAAGGTAGGAGATGTTACAGAGAGAGTGGAAAGCAAGGCTGGAGATGTCATTGAGATTGGAAAGCATTCTGGTAATGTTCTAGAGATTGGAAAGCAAGGCTGGATAAGTTACAGAGAGAGGAAATAAGTCAGGAGATGTTACAGAGATAAGTAAAGCAAGTCTGGAGAGGTTACAGTGTGAGGAATGCCAGGTTGGAGATGTTAATGAGATAGGAAGGCAAAGTAGGAGATGTTACGGAGAGAGTGGAAAGCAAGCCTGGAGATGTTTCAGAGATAGGAAACCAAAGCCGGAGATGTTACAGAGATTGGAAAACAAGGCTGGAGATGTTACACAGATAGGATAGCAAAGCTGGAGATGTTTCAGTGAGTGGAAAGCAAGGCTGGAGATGTTACACAGAGAGGAAATAAGTCGGGAGATGTTACAGAGATAAGGAAAACAAGTCTGGAGAGATTTAATCGATAGGAATACCAGGCTGAAGATGTTAATGAGATAGGAAGGCAAAGTAGGTGATGTTACGGAGAGAGAGGAAAGCAAGGCTGGAGATGTTATAGAGAGAGGAAAGGAAGGCTGGAGATGTTACAGAGATCGGAAAGCAAGGCTGGAAATGTTACAGAGATGGGAAAGCAAGGCTGGAGATGTTATAGAGATAGGAAAGCATTCTGGTAATGTTGCAGAGATAGGAAAGAAAGGTTGGAGATGTTACAGAGAGAGGAAATAACTCAGTGAATGTTACAGAGATAAGGAAAGCATGTCTGGAGAGGTTACAGTGATACGAATGCCAGGCTAGAGATGTTAATGAGATAGGAAAGCAAGGCTGGAGATGTTACAGAGATAGGAAAGCAAAGCTGGAGATGTTACAGACATAGGAAAGCAAGGCTAGCGATGTTACAGATAGAGGAAAGCAAGGCTAGAGATGTTACAGAGATAGGAAAGCAAAGCTAGCAATGTGCCAGAGATAGGAAAGCAAGGCTGGAGATGTTTCAGAGAGAGGAAAACAAGGTTGGAGCTGTTACACAGAGAGGAAATAAGTCAGGGGATGTTACAGAGATAAGGAAAGCAAGTCTGGAGAGGTTACAGAGATAGGAATGCAAGGCTGGAGATGTTACAGAGATCGGAAAGGAAGTTTGCCGATGTTACAGAGAGAGGAAAGCCAGGCTGGAGATGTTACAGTGAGAGGAAAGCAAGGCTGGAGATGTTACAGAGAGAGGAAAGCAAGGCTGGAGATGTTACAGAGAGTGGAACGCAAGCCTGGAGATGTTACAGAGAGAGGAAAGCAAGGCTGGAGATGTTAGAGAGATAGGAAATCAAGGCTGGAGATGTTACAGAGAGTGGAACGCAAGCCTGGAGATGTTACAGAGATAGGAAAGCAAGGCTGGAGATGTTACAGATAGACGAATGGAAGGCTGGAGATGTTAGAGAGATTGGAAAGCAAGGCTGGAAATGTTACACAGATAGGAAAATAGGTCTGGAGATTTTCAGGAGAGTGGGGAAAGCAAGACTGGACATGTTACAGAGAGTAAATAGCAAGGCTGGAGATATTTCTGAGACAGGAAAGCAATTCTGGAGAGGTTACAGAGATAGGAATGCAAGGCTGGAGATGTTAAATAGATTGGATTGCAAGGCTTGAGATGTTAATGAGATAGGAAAGGAAGGCTGGAGATGTTAAGGAAAGAAGAAAGGAAGGCTGGAGATGTTGAGGAGAGTGAGGAAAGCAAGGCTGGAGATGTTACAGAAATTGGAAAGCAGGTCTGGAGAGGTTACATAGATAGGAATGCAAGTCTGGAAATGTTAATGTGATAGGAAAGCAAGATAGGAGATGTTATGGAGAGAGTGGAAAGCAAGGCTGGAGATGTTACAGAGAGTGGAAAGCAAGGCTGGAGATTTTACAGTGATAGGAAAGCAAGGCAGGAGTTGTTACAGAGATAGGAAAGCAACGGGAGAGATGTTAGAGGGATAGGAAAGTGAGGCTGGAGACGTTACAGAGAGAGGAAAACATGCCTGGAGATGTTACAGTGATAGGAAAGCAAGGCTGGAGATGTTACAGAGATTAGGATTGCCAGGCTGCAGATGGTAATGAGATAGGAAAGCAAGGTAGGAGATGTTACGGAGAGAGAGAAAAGCGAAGCTGGAGATGTTACAGAGAGTGGAAAGCAAGACTGGAGATGTTACAGAGAGTGCAATGCAAGGCTGGTGACGTTACAGAGAGAGGAAAGCAAGACCGAAGATGTTACAGAGATAGGAAAGCAAGGCGGGTAATGTTACAGAGATAGGAAAGCAAGGCTGGTAATGTTGCAGAGATGGAAAAGCAAGGCCGGTGATGGTACAGAGAGAGGAAATAAGTCAAGAGATGTAACAGAGATAACGAAAGCAAGATTGGAGAGGTTACAGAGATAGCAATACCAGGCTGGAGAGGTTAATGAGATAGGAAAGCAAGGTAGGAGATTGTACGGAGAGAGTGGAATGCAAGGTTGGAGATGTTACAGAGATATGAAAGCAAGGCTGGAGATGTTACAGAGATAGGAAAGCAAGGCTGGGGATGTTACAGAGATAGGAAAGCAAGGCTGGAGATGTAACAGAGATAGGAAAGCAAGGCTGGGGATGTTACAGAGATAGGAAAGGAACGCCGGAGATGTGACAGTCATAGGAATACAAGGGTTGAGATGTTACAGAGATATGAAAACAAGTCTGGAGATGTTACAGAGATTGTAAAGCAAGGCTGGAGATGTTTCAGAGAGTGGAAAGCAAGGCTGCGGATGTTACAAGCAGAGGAAAGCAAGGACGATGATACTACAGAGATAGGAAAGCAAGGCTGGAAATGTTACACAGATAGGAAAGCAAGGCTGGAGATGTTTCAGAGAGTGGAAAGCAAGACCGATGATCTACAGAGATTGGAAAGCTTGGCTGGAGACGTGACAGAGAGAGAAAAGCAAAGTTTGTGCGAAGATTTGTAGCTCGGGTGCTCGTTGCTGTGGTTGTTGGCCGAGCTGGAAAATTTTGTTGCAAACGTTTCGTCCCCTGGCTAGGCGACATCATCAGTGCTTGGGAGCCTCCTGCGAAGCGCTTCTTTGATGTTTCCTCCGGTGTTTATAGTGGTCTGTCCCTGCCGCTTCCGGTTGTCATTTTCAGCTGTCCGCTGTAGTGGTTGGTATATTTGGTCCAGGTCGATGTGTTTGTTGATGGTGTTTGTGGATGAATGCCATGCCTCTAGGAATTCCCTGGCTGTTCTCTGTCTGGCTTGCCCTATGATAGTAGTGTTGTCCCAGTCGAATTCATGTTGCTTGTTGTCTGTGTGTGTGGCTACTAAGGATAGCTGGCCGTGTCGTTTCGTGGCGAGTTGATGTTCATGTACGCGGATTGTTAGCTGTCTTCCTGTTTGTCCTATATAGTGTTTAGTGCAGTCCTTGCATGGTATTTTGTACACTACATTCGTCTTGCTCATGTTGGGTATCGGGTCCTTCGTTCTGGTGAGTTGTTGTCTGAGCGTGGCTGTTGATTTGTGTGCCGTTATGAGTCCTACGTGTCGCAGTAGTCTGGCTGTCAGTTCCGAGATGCTCTTGATGTATGGTAGTGTGGCTAGTCCTTTTGGTTGTGGTATGTCCTCGTTCCGTGGTCTTTCTCTTAGGCATCTGTTAATGAAGTTGCGCGGTTATCCGTTTTTGGCGAATACCTTGTATAGATGTTCCTCTTCTTCTTTTTGCAGTTCTGGTGTACTGCAGTGTGTTGTGGCCCTTTTGAATAGTGTCCTGATGCAGCTTCGTTTGTGTGTGTTGGGGTGGTTACTTTCACAGTTTAGGACTTGGCCCGTGTGTGTGGCTTTCCTGTATACCCTTGCGGTGAATTCTCCGTTTGGTATTCTCTGTACCATCACGTCTAGGAATGGGAGTTGGCTATCCTTTTCTTCTTCTCTCGTGAATCGGATTCCCGTGTGTGGCGTTGATGATCTGATGTTTTTTTTTTCTATTTCCGTGTTTTTAATGATTCCGTGAAAACGCGGAAATAGAAAAAAAAAGCGAGGCTGGATATGTTAATGAGATAGGAAAGCAAGGCTGGAGGGAGAGGAAAGCAAGGCTAGCGATGTTACAGAGATAGGAAAGCAAGGCTGGAGATATTTCAGAGAGTGGAAAGCAATACTGGAGATGTTACAGGGAAAGGACGGCAAGGTTAGAGATGTCCCAGAGATAGGAAAGCAAGGCAGGAGATGTTACAGATAGAGGAAAACAAGCCTGGATATGTTACAGAGATAGGAAAGTAAGCCTGGAGATTTTACAGAGATAGGAAAATAAGTCTGGTGATGATGAGGAGAGTGAGTAAAGCAAGGCTGGAGATTATACAGAGAGTGAATAGCAAGGCTGGAGATATTTTTGAGACAGGAAAACAATGCTGGAGATGTTACAGAGATAGGAAAGTATGTGTGGAGAGGTTACAGAGATAGGAATGCAAGACTGGAGAATTTAGAGATAGTAAAGCAAGGCTCAAGATGCTACACAGTGGTAGGAAAGCAAGGCTGGAGATTGTACAGAGGGAGGAAAGCAAGGCTGAAGATGCTACACAGACAGGAATGCAAGGCTGGAGTTGTTACAGAGAGAGGAAAACAAGGTTGCAGATTGTACAGAGATAGGAATGCAAGGCTGGAGATGTTACACTGATGGGAAAGCATTCTGGTAATGTTGCAGAGATTGGAAAGCAAAGCTGGAGAAGTTACAGAGAGAGGAAATAAGTCAGGAGATGTTAGAGAGATAAGGAAAGCAAGTCTGGATAGATTAAAGAGATAGGAATGCCAGGCTGGAGATGTTAATCAGATAGGAAGGCAAGGTAGGAGATGTTACGGAGAGAGAGGAAAGCAAGGCTGGAGATGTTATAGAGATTGAAAAGCAAGGCAGGAGAAGTTACAGAGAGAGTTATTAAGTCAGGGGGGGTTACAGAGATAAGGAAAGCAAGTCTGGAGATGTTACAGAGATAGGAAGGCAAGGTAAGAGATGTTAAGGAGAGAGTGGAAAGCAAGACTGGAGATGTTACAGAGAGAGGAAAGCAACGCTGGAAATGTTACAGGGATAGGAAAGCAAGGCCTTAAATGTTACAGAGATAGGAAAGCAAGGCCTTAAATGTTACAGAGATAGGAAAGCAAGGTTGGAGATGTTACAGAGAGAGGAAATAAGTCAGGGGATGTTACAGAAATAAGGAAAGCAAGTTTGGAGAGGCTACAGAGATAGGAATGCCAGGCTGGAGATGTTTATGAGATAGGAAAGCAAGGTAGGAGATGTTACGGAGAGAGTAGAAAGCAAGGCTAGAGATGTTACAGAGATAGGAATGCCAGGCTGGAGATGTTAATGAGATAGGAAAGCTCGGTAGGATATGTTATGGAGAGAGTGGAAAGCAAGGCTGGAGATTTTTCACAGAATGGAAAGCAAGGCTGCTGATGTTACTGGGAGAGGAGAGTAGGGCCGATGATACTACAGAGATAGGAATGCAAGGCTGTAAATGTTACACAGATAGGAAAGCAAGGCCGGAGATGTTTCAGAGAGAGAAAAGCAAGACTGGAGATGTTACAGAGAGAGGAAATAAGTCAGGGGATTTTACAGAGATAAGAAAAGCAAGTCTGGAGAGTTTAAGGAGATAGGAATGCCAGGCTGGAGATGTTAAGGAGAGAGTGGAAAGCAAGGCGGGTAATGTTACAGAGATAGGAAAGCAAGGCTGGTAATGTTGCAGAGATGGAAAAGCAAGGCCGGTGATGGTACAGAGAGAGGAAATAAGTCAAGAGATGTAACAGAGATAACGAAAGCAAGATTGGAGAGGTTACAGAGATAGCAATACCAGGCTGGAGAGGTTAATGAGATAGGAAAGCAAGGTAGGAGATTGTACGGAGAGAGTGGAATGCAAGGTTGGAGATGTTACAGAGATATGAAAGCAAGGCTGGAGATGTTACAGAGATAGGAAAGCAAGGCTGGGGATGTTACAGAGATAGGAAAGCAAGGCTGGAGATGTAACAGAGATAGGAAAGCAAGGCTGGGGATGTTACAGAGATAGGAAAGGAACGCCGGAGATGTGACAGTCATAGGAATACAAGGGTTGAGATGTTACAGAGATATGAAAACAAGTCTGGAGATGTTACAGAGATTGTAAAGCAAGGCTGGAGATGTTTCAGAGAGTGGAAAGCAAGGCTGCGGATGTTACAAGCAGAGGAAAGCAAGGACGATGATACTACAGAGATAGGAAAGCAAGGCTGGAAATGTTACACAGATAGGAAAGCAAGGCTGGAGATGTTTCAGAGAGTGGAAAGCAAGACCGATGATCTACAGAGATTGGAAAGCTTGGCTGGAGACGTGACAGAGAGAGAAAAGCAAAGTTTGTGCGAAGATTTGTAGCTCGGGTGCTCGTTGCTGTGGTTGTTGGCCGAGCTGGAAAATTTTGTTGCAAACGTTTCGTCCCCTGGCTAGGCGACATCATCAGTGCTTGGGAGCCTCCTGCGAAGCGCTTCTTTGATGTTTCCTCCGGTGTTTATAGTGGTCTGTCCCTGCCGCTTCCGGTTGTCATTTTCAGCTGTCCGCTGTAGTGGTTGGTATATTTGGTCCAGGTCGATGTGTTTGTTGATGGTGTTTGTGGATGAATGCCATGCCTCTAGGAATTCCCTGGCTGTTCTCTGTCTGGCTTGCCCTATGATAGTAGTGTTGTCCCAGTCGAATTCATGTTGCTTGTTGTCTGTGTGTGTGGCTACTAAGGATAGCTGGCCGTTTCGTTTCGTGGCGAGTTGATGTTCATGTACGCGGATTGTTAGCTGTCTTCCTGTTTGTCCTATATAGTGTTTAGTGCAGTCCTTGCATGGTATTTTGTACACTACATTCGTCTTGCTCATGTTGGGTATCGGGTCCTTCGTTCTGGTGAGTTGTTGTCTGAGCGTGGCTGTTGATTTGTGTGCCGTTATGAGTCCTACGTGTCGCAGTAGTCTGGCTGTCAGTTCCGAGATGCTCTTGATGTATGGTAGTGTGGCTAGTCCTTTTGGTTGTGGTATGTCCTCGTTCCGTGGTCTTTCTCTTAGGCATCTGTTAATGAAGTTGCGCGGTTATCCGTTTTTGGCGAATACCTTGTATAGATGTTCCTCTTCTTCTTTTTGCAGTTCTGGTGTACTGCAGTGTGTTGTGGCCCTTTTGAATAGTGTCCTGATGCAGCTTCGTTTGTGTGTGTTGGGGTGGTTACTTTCACAGTTTAGGACTTGGCCCGTGTGTGTGGCTTTCCTGTATACCCTTGCGGTGAATTCTCCGTTTGGTATTCTCTGTACCATCACGTCTAGGAATGGGAGTTGGCTATCCTTTTCTTCTTCTCTCGTGAATCGGATTCCCGTGTGTGGCGTTGATGATCTGATGTTTTTTTTTTCTATTTCCGTGTTTTTAATGATTCCGAGAAAACGCGGAAATAGAAAAAAAAAGCGAGGCTGGATATGTTAATGAGATAGGAAAGCAAGGCTGGAGGGAGAGGAAAGCAAGGCTAGCGATGTTACAGAGATAGGAAAGCAAGGCTGGAGATATTTCAGAGAGTGGAAAGCAATACTGGAGATGTTACAGGGAAAGGACGGCAAGGTTAGAGATGTCCCAGAGATAGGAAAGCAAGGCAGGAGATGTTACAGATAGAGGAAAACAAGCCTGGATATGTTACAGAGATAGGAAAGTAAGCCTGGAGATTTTACAGAGATAGGAAAATAAGTCTGGTGATGATGAGGAGAGTGAGTAAAGCAAGGCTGGAGATTATACAGAGAGTGAATAGCAAGGCTGGAGATATTTTTGAGACAGGAAAACAATGCTGGAGATGTTACAGAGATAGGAAAGTATGTGTGGAGAGGTTACAGAGATAGGAATGCAAGGCTGGAGAATTTAGAGATAGTAAAGCAAGGCTCAAGATGCTACACAGTGGTAGGAAAGCAAGGCTGGAGATTGTACAGAGGGAGGAAAGCAAGGCTGAAGATGCTACACAGACAGGAATGCAAGGCTGGAGTTGTTACAGAGAGAGGAAAACAAGGTTGCAGATTGTACAGAGATAGGAATGCAAGGCTGGAGATGTTACACTGATGGGAAAGCATTCTGGTAATGTTGCAGAGATTGGAAAGCAAAGCTGGAGAAGTTACAGAGAGAGGAAATAAGTCAGGAGATGTTAGAGAGATAAGGAAAGCAAGTCTGGATAGATTAAAGAGATAGGAATGCCAGGCTGGAGATGTTAATCAGATAGGAAGGCAAGGTAGGAGATGTTACGGAGAGAGAGGAAAGCAAGGCTGGAGATGTTATAGAGATTGAAAAGCAAGGCAGGAGAAGTTACAGAGAGAGTTATTAAGTCAGGGGGGGTTACAGAGATAAGGAAAGCAAGTCTGGAGATGTTACAGAGATAGGAAGGCAAGGTAAGAGATGTTAAGGAGAGAGTGGAAAGCAAGACTGGAGATGTTACAGAGAGAGGAAAGCAACGCTGGAAATGTTACAGGGATAGGAAAGCAAGGCCTTAAATGTTACAGAGATAGGAAAGCAAGGCCTTAAATGTTACAGAGATAGGAAAGCAAGGTTGGAGATGTTACAGAGAGAGGAAATAAGTCAGGGGATGTTACAGAAATAAGGAAAGCAAGTTTGGAGAGGCTACAGAGATAGGAATGCCAGGCTGGAGATGTTTATGAGATAGGAAAGCAAGGTAGGAGATGTTACGGAGAGAGTAGAAAGCAAGGCTAGAGATGTTACAGAGATAGGAATGCCAGGCTGGAGATGTTAATGAGATAGGAAAGCTCGGTAGGATATGTTATGGAGAGAGTGGAAAGCAAGGCTGGAGATTTTTCACAGAATGGAAAGCAAGGCTGCTGATGTTACTGGGAGAGGAGAGCAGGGCCGATGATACTACAGAGATAGGAATGCAAGGCTGTAAATGTTACACAGATAGGAAAGCAAGGCTGGAGATGTTTCAGAGAGAGAAAAGCAAGACTGGAGATGTTACAGAGAGAGGAAATAAGTCAGGGGATTTTACAGAGATAAGAAAAGCAAGTCTGGAGAGTTTAAGGAGATAGGAATGCCAGGCTGGAGATGTTAAGGAGAGAGTGGAAAGCAAGGCGGGTAATGTTACAGAGATAGGAAAGCAAGGCTGGTAATGTTGCAGAGATGGAAAAGCAAGGCCGGTGATGGTACAGAGAGAGGAAATAAGTCAAGAGATGTAACAGAGATAACGAAAGCAAGATTGGAGAGGTTACAGAGATAGCAATACCAGGCTGGAGAGGTTAATGAGATAGGAAAGCAAGGTAGGAGATTGTACGGAGAGAGTGGAATGCAAGGTTGGAGATGTTACAGAGATATGAAAGCAAGGCTGGAGATGTTACAGAGATAGGAAAGCAAGGCTGGGGATGTTACAGAGATAGGAAAGCAAGGCTGGAGATGTAACAGAGATAGGAAAGCAAGGCTGGGGATGTTACAGAGATAGGAAAGGAACGCCGGAGATGTGACAGTCATAGGAATACAAGGGTTGAGATGTTACAGAGATATGAAAATAAGTCTGGAGATGTTACAGAGATTGTAAAGCAAGGCTGGAGATGTTTCAGAGAGTGGAAAGCAAGGCTGCGGATGTTACAAGCAGAGGAAAGCAAGGACGATGATACTACAGAGATAGGAAAGCAAGGCTGGAAATGTTACACAGATAGGAAAGCAAGGCTGGAGATGTTTCAGAGAGTGGAAAGCAAGACCGATGATCTACAGAGATTGGAAAGCTTGGCTGGAGACGTGACAGAGAGAGAAAAGCAAAGTTTGTGCGAAGATTTGTAGCTCGGGTGCTCGTTGCTGTGGTTGTTGGCCGAGCTGGAAAATTTTGTTGCAAACGTTTCGTCCCCTGGCTAGGCGACATCATCAGTGCTTGGGAGCCTCCTGCGAAGCGCTTCTTTGATGTTTCCTCCGGTGTTTATAGTGGTCTGTCCCTGCCGCTTCCGGTTGTCATTTTCAGCTGTCCGCTGTAGTGGTTGGTATATTTGGTCCAGGTCGATGTGTTTGTTGATGGTGTTTGTGGATGAATGCCATGCCTCTAGGAATTCCCTGGCTGTTCTCTGTCTGGCTTGCCCTATGATAGTAGTGTTGTCCCAGTCGAATTCATGTTGCTTGTTGTCTGTGTGTGTGGCTACTAAGGATAGCTGGCCGTTTCGTTTCGTGGCGAGTTGATGTTCATGTACGCGGATTGTTAGCTGTCTTCCTGTTTGTCCTATATAGTGTTTAGTGCAGTCCTTGCATGGTATTTTGTACACTACATTCGTCTTGCTCATGTTGGGTATCGGGTCCTTCGTTCTGGTGAGTTGTTGTCTGAGCGTGGCTGTTGATTTGTGTGCCGTTATGAGTCCTACGTGTCGCAGTAGTCTGGCTGTCAGTTCCGAGATGCTCTTGATGTATGGTAGTGTGGCTAGTCCTTTTGGTTGTGGTATGTCCTCGTTCCGTGGTCTTTCTCTTAGGCATCTGTTAATGAAGTTGCGCGGTTATCCGTTTTTGGCGAATACCTTGTATAGATGTTCCTCTTCTTCTTTTTGCAGTTCTGGTGTACTGCAGTGTGTTGTGGCCCTTTTGAATAGTGTCCTGATGCAGCTTCGTTTGTGTGTGTTGGGGTGGTTACTTTCACAGTTTAGGACTTGGCCCGTGTGTGTGGCTTTCCTGTATACCCTTGCGGTGAATTCTCCGTTTGGTATTCTCTGTACCATCACGTCTAGGAATGGGAGTTGGCTATCCTTTTCTTCTTCTCTCGTGAATCGGATTCCCGTGTGTGGCGTTGATGATCTGATGTTTTTTTTTTCTATTTCCGTGTTTTTAATGATTCCGTGAAAACGCGGAAATAGAAAAAAAAAGCGAGGCTGGATATGTTAATGAGATAGGAAAGCAAGGCTGGAGGGAGAGGAAAGCAAGGCTAGCGATGTTACAGAGATAGGAAAGCAAGGCTGGAGATATTTCAGAGAGTGGAAAGCAATACTGGAGATGTTACAGGGAAAGGACGGCAAGGTTAGAGATGTCCCAGAGATAGGAAAGCGAGGCAGGAGATGTTACAGATAGAGGAAAACAAGCCTGGATATGTTACAGAGATAGGAAAGTAAGCCTGGAGATTTTACAGAGATAGGAAAATAAGTCTGGTGATGATGAGGAGAGTGAGTAAAGCAAGGCTGGAGATTATACAGAGAGTGAATAGCAAGGCTGGAGATATTTTTGAGACAGGAAAACAATGCTGGAGATGTTACAGAGATAGGAAAGTATGTGTGGAGAGGTTACAGAGATAGGAATGCAAGGCTGGAGAATTTAGAGATAGTAAAGCAAGGCTCAAGATGCTACACAGTGGTAGGAAAGCAAGGCTGGAGATTGTACAGAGGGAGGAAAGCAAGGCTGAAGATGCTACACAGACAGGAATGCAAGGCTGGAGTTGTTACAGAGAGAGGAAAACAAGGTTGCAGATTGTACAGAGATAGGAATGCAAGGCTGGAGATGTTACACTGATGGGAAAGCATTCTGGTAATGTTGCAGAGATTGGAAAGCAAAGCTGGAGAAGTTACAGAGAGAGGAAATAAGTCAGGAGATGTTAGAGAGATAAGGAAAGCAAGTCTGGATAGATTAAAGAGATAGGAATGCCAGGCTGGAGATGTTAATCAGATAGGAAGGCAAGGTAGGAGATGTTACGGAGAGAGAGGAAAGCAAGGCTGGAGATGTTATAGAGATTGAAAAGCAAGGCAGGAGAAGTTACAGAGAGAGTTATTAAGTCAGGGGGGGTTACAGAGATAAGGAAAGCAAGTCTGGAGATGTTACAGAGATAGGAAGGCAAGGTAAGAGATGTTAAGGAGAGAGTGGAAAGCAAGACTGGAGATGTTACAGAGAGAGGAAAGCAACGCTGGAAATGTTACAGGGATAGGAAAGCAAGGCCTTAAATGTTACAGAGATAGGAAAGCAAGGCCTTAAATGTTACAGAGATAGGAAAGCAAGGTTGGAGATGTTACAGAGAGAGGAAATAAGTCAGGGGATGTTACAGAAATAAGGAAAGCAAGTTTGGAGAGGCTACAGAGATAGGAATGCCAGGCTGGAGA
The DNA here is from genome assembly GCF_037043375.1 of Chiloscyllium plagiosum. Taxonomy (NCBI): domain Eukaryota; kingdom Metazoa; phylum Chordata; class Chondrichthyes; order Orectolobiformes; family Hemiscylliidae; genus Chiloscyllium; species Chiloscyllium plagiosum. The sequence goes on along the minus strand of NW_028270162.1, from coordinate 69,708,646 downwards.
TGTTTATGAGATAGGAAAGCAAGGTAGGAGATGTTACGGAGAGAGTAGAAAGCAAGGCTAGAGATGTTACAGAGATAGGAATGCCAGGCTGGAGATGTTAATGAGATAGGAAAGCTCGGTAGGATATGTTATGGAGAGAGTGGAAAGCAAGGCTGGAGATTTTTCACAGAATGGAAAGCAAGGCTGCTGATGTTACTGGGAGAGGAGAGCAGGGCCGATGATACTACAGAGATAGGAATGCAAGGCTGTAAATGTTACACAAATAGGAAAGCAAGGCTGGAGATGTTTCAGAGAGAGAAAAGCAAGACTGGAGATGTTACAGAGAGAGGAAATAAGTCAGGGGATTTTACAGAGATAAGAAAAGCAAGTCTGGAGAGTTTAAGGAGATAGGAATGCCAGGCTGGAGATGTTAAGGAGAGAGTGGAAAGCAAGGCTGGTGATGTTACAGAGATAGGAAAGAAAATCCGGAAATATTACAGAGATTGGAGAGCATGGCTGGAGATGTTACAGAGATAGGAAAGCAAGGCTGGAGATGTTACAGATAGATGAAAGCAAGGTGAAAGATGTTACAGAGATAGGAAAGCAAAGCTAGCAATGTCCCAGAGATAGGAACGCAAGGCTGGAGATGTTTCAGAGAGTGCAAAGCAAGGCTGGAGATGTTACAGTGAGTGAAAAGCAAGGCTGGAGATGTTACGGAGAGAGGAAAGCAAAGCTGTAAATGTTACAGAGAGAGGAAATAAGTCAGGAGATGTTACAGAGATAAGGAAAGCAAGTCTGGAGAGATTTAAGGATAGGAATGCCAGGTTGGAGATATTGCGAAGATCGGAAGGCAAGGCTGGAAATGTTACGGAGGTAGGAAAGCAAGGCTGGAGATGTTATAGGGAGTGGAAAGCAAGGATGGAGATGTTACAGAGATAGGAAAGCAATGGTGGAAATGTTACAGAGATAGGAAAGCAAGGTTGGAGATGTTACAGAGAGAGGAAATAAGTCAGGGGATGTTACAGAGATAAGGAAAGCAAGTTTGGAGAGGTTACAGAGATAGGAATGCGAGGCTGGAGATGTTAATGAGATAGGAAAGCAAGGCCGGAGATGTTACAGGGATAGGAAAGCAAAGCCAGAGATGTTACAGAGATAGGAAAGCAAGGCTGGAGATGTTGCAGATTATTCGAGAGGCTGAGAGAGTGATGGATAGAAGCTACAGGGACATAGTTACGCCAGAGAACAGAGGTAGCTGGGTAACAGTTAGAGGTGGGAAGGGGAGGAAGCAGACAGTGCAGGGATCCTTGTGGTCGTTCCCCTCAACAATAAGTATACCGCTTTAGATACTGTTGGGGGGGACTGCCTAGCAGGGGTAAGCAGCAGTGACCGGGTCTCTGGCACGAGGTCCGGCTCTGAGGCTCAGAAGGGAAAGGGGGAGAGGAGGAGAGCGCTAGTTATAGAAGACTCTTTAGTAAGAGGGATGAACAGGCGGTTCTGTGGACATGGGCGAGACTCTCGGATGGTTTGTTGCCTCCCTGGTGCCATGGTCCGAGACGTCTCGGACTGTGTCTTCAGAATCCTTCAGGGGGAGGGTGTGCAGCCAGAAGTCGTGGTGAACGTTGGCACCAAAGACATAGGTAGGAAGAGGGGTGGGGAGGTCATTCAGGAGCTCAGAGAGTTAGGCTGGAAGCTAAAAGCTAAGACGGACAGAGTCGTCATCTCCGGGTTGTTGCCGGTGCCAAGTGACAGTGAGGCAAGGAATAGGGAGAGAGTGCAGTTGAACACGTGGCTACAAGGATGGTGTCGGAAGGAGGGCGTCAGGTATTTGGACAATTGGACTGCATTCTGGGGAAGGTGGGTCCTGTACAAGCAGGACGGGTTGCACCTGAACCAGAAGGGCACCAATATCCTGGGAGGTAGGTTTGCTAGCACTCCGGGGGGTGGGGGGGGGGTTAAACTAATTTGGCAGGGGGATGGGATTCGGACTTGTAGTCCAGCAAGTAGGCTAGCTGTTTGTCAGGATGTCCAAGAATGTAGGGAGGTTGTGGAGAAGGTTGCACTGACAGGGAATACTTGCGGACACAGAGATGGGTTCAAGTGTGTATGCTTCAATGCAAGGAGTGTCAGAAATAAGGTGGGTGAACTTAAGGCGTGGATCGGTACCTGGGACTACGATTTTGTGGCCATCACGGAAACGTGGATAGAAGTGGGACATGAATGGTTATTGGATGTTTCAGTAAGATTAGGGAGGGTAGTAAAAAAAAGGAGGGGGGTGACGTTGCTAATCAGAAATTGTATAACGGCAGCAGAAAGGCAGTTGGAGGGGGAATCTGCCTTTGGAGGTAGTATGGGCTGAAGTCAGAAATAGGAAAGGTGCAGTCACCTTATTGGGTGTTTCCTTTCGGCCCCCAATAGCAGCAGAGATGCGTGTGGAGAAACAGATTAGGAAACAGATTTTGGAAAGGTGCAGAAGCCACAGGGTAGTAGTCATGGGTGATTTCAACTTCCCAAACATTGATTGGAAGCTCTTTAGATCAAATAGATTGGACGGGACGGTGTTTGTGCAGTGTGTCCAGGAAGCTTTTCTAACTCAGTATGTAGATTGCCCGACCAGAGGGGAAGCCATATTGGATTTGGTACTTGGTAACGAACCGGGACAAGTGATGGGCTTGTTAGTAGGTGAACATTTTGATGATAGTGACCACAATTCTGTGACTTTCACCTTGGTTATGGATAGAGATAGGTCCGTGCAACAGGGTAGGTTTTACAAGTGGGGGAAGAGTAAATACGATGCTGTAAGACAGGATCTGAGGAGCAGAAGTTGGGAGCATAGGCTGTCAGGGAAGGATGTCGTGGAAATGTTGAACTTTTTCAAGGAACAGATACGACGTGTCCATCATATGTATGTACCTGTCAGGCAGGGAAGAGATGGTCGTGTGAGGGAACCTTGGTTGACGAGGGAGGTTGAATGTCTTGTAAAGAGGAAGAAGGGGGCTTACATAAGGTTGAGGAAACAAGGTTCAGACAGAGCATTGGAGGGATACAGGATTGCCAGAAGAGAGCTGAAGAAAGGGATTAGGAGAGCTAAGAGAGGGCATGAAAAATCTTTGGCAGATAGGATCAAGGATAAACCCAAGGCATTTTATGCGTATGTGAGAAACATGAGAATGACGAGAACGAGGGTAGGTCTGATCAAGGACAGTAGCGGGAGACTGTGTATTGAGTCGGAAGAGATAGGAGAGGTCTTGAATGAGTACTTTTCTTCAGTATTTACAAACGAGAGGGACCGTATTGTTGAAGAGGAGAGTGTGAAACGGACTGGTAAGCTGGAGGAGATACTTGTTCGGAAGGAAGATGTGTTGGACATTTTGAATAACATGAGGATAGACATCTCCCCCGGGCCTGACGGGATATATCCTAGGATTATGTGGGAAGCAAGAGAGGAAATTGCAGTACCGTTGGCAATGATCTTTTCGTCTTCACTGTCAACGGGGGTGGTATCAGGGGCCTGGAGAGTGGCGAATGTTGTGCCCCTGTTCAAAAAAGGGAATAGGGATAACCCCGGGAATTACAGGCCAGTTAGTCTTATTTCAGTGGTAGGCAAATTAATGGAAAGGGTACTGAGTGATAGGATTTAGGAGTATCTGGAAAGACACTGCTTGATTAGGGACAGCCAGCACGGATTTGTGAAGGGTAGGTCTTGCCTTACAAGTCTTATTGAATTCTTTGAGGAGGTGACCAAACATGTGGAGGGTAGAGCAGTGGATGTAGTATACATGGATTTTAGTAAGGCATTTGATAAGGTTCCCCATGGTAGGCTTACGCAGAAAGTCTGGAGACATGGGATAGAAGGAAATTTGGCCAGTTGGTTAGAAAACTGGCTAACCGGTCGAAGTCAAAGTGTGGTGGTAGATGGCAAATATTCAGCCTGGAGCCCAGTTACAAGTGGAGTTCCGCAGGGATCAGTTCTGAGTCCTCTGCTGTTTGTACTTTTTATTAATGACTTGGAAGAGGGAGTCGAAGGGTGGGTCAGTAAATTTGCAGATGATACGAAGATAGGTGGAGTTGTGGATAGTGAGGAGGGCTGTTGTCGACTGCAAAGGGACTTAGATATGATGCAGAGCTGGGCTGAGGAGTAGCAGATGGAATTCAACCCTGCCAAGTGTGAGGTTGTCCAGTTTGGAAAGACAAATAAGAATGCGGAATACAGGTTAACGGTAGGGTTCTTAGTAAGGTGGAGGAGCAGAGGGATCTTGGGATTTATGTTCATAGATCTTTGAGAGTTGCCACTCAGGTGGATAGAGCTTGTAAAAAGGCCTATGGTGTATTAGCATTCATTAGCAGAGGGATTAAATTCAAGAGTCATGAAGTGATGTTACACCTGTACAGGACTTTGGTTCGGCCACATTTGGAGTACTGTGTGCAGTTCTGGTCGCCTCACTTTAGGAAAGATGTGGAAGCTTTGGAGAGGGTGCAGAGGAGATTTACCAGGATGTTGCCTGGAATGGAGAATAGATCGTACGAGGATAGGTTGAGAGTGCTAGGACTTTTCTCATTGGAACGGAAAAGGATGAGGGGTGACTTGATAGAGGTTTATAAGATGATCAGAGGAATAGATAGAATAGACAGTCAGAAACTTTTTCCCCGCGTACAACAGAGTATTAAAGGGGACATAAATTAAAGTGAAGGGTGGAAGGTATAGGGGAGATGTCAGTGGGAGATTCTTTACCCAGAGAGTGGTGGGAGCATGGAATACGCAGCCTGTGGGAGTGGCAGAGTCAGGATCATTGGCGAAATTTAAGTGAAAATTGGATAGGTACATGGATGGGTGCTGAAGCGAGGACAAATGTTCGGCACAACATCGTGGGCCGAAGGCCCTGTTCTGTGCTGTATTGTTCTATGTTCTATGTTCTATGTTACAGACAGAGGAAAGCAAGGCTGCGGGTGTCACAGAGATAGGAAAGAAAGGCCGGAGATGTGACAGACATAGGAAAGCACGGGTCGAGATGTTACAGAGATATGAATACAAGTCTGGTGATGTTACAGAGATTGTAAAGCAAGGCTAGAGATGTTTCAGAGAGTGGAAAGCAAGGCTGGAGATGTTACAGAGAGAGGAAAGCATTCTGGTAATGTTGCAGAGATAGGGAAGCAATGTTGGAGATGTTACAGAGATAGGAAAGCAAGGCCGGAGACGTTACAGAGAGTGGAGGGCAAGGCTGGAGATGTTACAGAGATGGAAATGTGTTGCTGGAAAAGCGCAGCAGGTCAGGCAGCATCTAGGGAAGAGGAGAATCGACGTTTCGGGTATTAGCCCTTCTTCAGGAATGTGACAGACATAGCCCTTCCTGAAGAAGGGCTAATGCCCGAAACGTCGATTCTCCTCTTCCCTAGATGCTGCCTGACCTGCTGCGCTTTTCCAGCAACACATTTCCATCTCTGATCTCCAGCATCTGCAGACCTCACTTTCTCCCTGGAGATGTTACAGAGACAGGAAAGCAAAGCCGGAGATGTCACAGAGATAGGACATTTGGCTGGGGATGTTACAGAGATAGGAAAGGAAGGCTGGAGATGTGACATACAGAGGAAAGCAAGGGTTGAGATGTTGCAGAGATATGAAAACATGTCTGCAGATGTTACTGAGATAAGAAAGCAAGGCTGGAGATGTTTCAGAGAGAGGACCGTAAGGCTGGAGATGTTTCAGAGAGTGGAAAGCAAGGCCGATGATGCTTCAGAGATAGGAAAGCAAGGTTTGAAAGGTTAGAGAGATAGGAAAACAAGGCTAGAGATGTTACAGAGATAGGAAAATATGTCTGGAGATGTTACAGAGAGTGAATAGCAAGGCTGGAGATATTTTTGAGACTGGAAAACAAGGCTGGAGATTTACAGAGAGACGAAAGCATGTCTGGAGATGATACGGAGAGTCGAAAGTAAGGCTGGAGATTTTACAGAGGGAGGAAAGCAAGGCCCAAGGTGCTACAGAGATAGGAATGAAAGGCTGGAGTTTTTACAGAGAGAAGAAAGCGAGGTTGCAGATTGTACAGAGATAGGAAAACAAGGCTGGAGATGTTACAGTGATGTGAAAACATTCTGGTAATGTTGCAGAGATTGGAAAGCAAGGCTGGAGAAGTTACAGAGAGAGGATATAAGTCAGGAGGTGTTACAGAGATAAGGAAAGCAAGGCTGGAGAGTTTAAAGAGATAGGAATACCAGGCCGGAGATGTTAATGATATCGGAAGGCAAGGTAGGAGATGTTACGCAGAGAGAGGAAAGCAAGGCTGGAGATGTTACAAAGAGAGGAAAGTAAGGCTGGAGATGTTACGCAGAGAGAGAAAAGCAAGGCTGGAGATGTTACAGAGAGAGGAAAGTAAGGCTGGATATGTTACAGAGAGGGGAAAGCATGGCCGGAGATGTTACAGAGAGAGGAAAGCAAGGCAGGAGATGTTACAGAAATAGGAAAGCATTCTGGTAATGTTTCAGAGACAGGGAAGCAAGGGTGGAGATGTTACAGAGAGAGGAAATAAGTCAGGGGGTGTTACAGAGATAAGGAAAGCAAGTCTGGAGAGGTTACAGGGATAGGAATGCCAGAGTTGAGATGTTATAGTGATTGGAAAGCAAGGCAGGAGATGTTACAGATAGAGGAAAGCAAGTCGGGAGATGTTACAGAGATAGGAAAGCAAGGCTGGTGATGTTACAACGATTGGAAAATAAGTCTGGGGATTTTGAGGAGAGTGAGGAAATCAAGGCTGGAAATGTTACAGAGAGTGAATAGCAAGGCTGGAGATATTTTTGAGTCAGGAAAACAAGGCTGGAGATATTACAGAGATAGGAAACCATGTCTGGAGAAGTTACGGAGAGAGAGGAAAGCAAGGCTGGAGAATTTAAAGAGATAAGAAAGTAAGACTGGAGATTTTGCAGAGAGAAGAAAGCAAGGCTGGCGATCTTACAGAGATTGAATGCAAGTCTGGAGAATCTATACTGGATGGGCCATTTCAAATCCACCACCCAGAGGGGCTCAGCAGCAGCATTGCTGATCGGCATGGACGTGTCCAAAAGGTAATAGCTGCTTGACTGGGTCTGCACCGGGTCGGGAGGGAATGATTGACAGGGAGAAAATTACTTTACCTCATCTTCTCCAATCGACCGCCTGCGGACACATTGACGATGGCTATATTGGGAACAGTGACTACTGCACACAGTATTTATGGAGACAAAGCCCCACTTTCACATTGTGAATAGTGTGTGTGTGTGTGTGTGTGTGTGTGTGTGTGTGTGTGTGTGTGTGTGTGTGTGTGTGTGTGTGTGTGTGTGTGTGTGTGTGTGTGTGTGTGTGTGTGTGTGTGTGTGTGTATGTATTTGTGTGTGTGTGTGTGTGCGCGCGCATGAGCGCACATGTGAGAGATGCTCTCACCATTCTGAACGGAACAGATTTCAAAGCGATCTAAAACTCAGCACTGGCCTGTGTGAGGTGATGTGGGTCAATACCTACAGAAGCAGATTTGTACTCTTGCATAATTTTCACTGTCCATGAACTTTACCCTGACCATCAGGCCAGTGGATAAACCCTTGTTCAATGTGAAATACAGGAGGACGATCCAAGAGCAGCAGCAGTTACACCTCAAAATGAGGTGACGTTACCAAACAGGACCACTTGCTCACCTAACAACATAAACAGCTAGTGACAGACATATCTAACCAACAAATCAGACCTAATCTCTGCAATCCTGTCACATGCAGTCAGGTTGAATTGTGTGGTCAATCAAACAACTCAATAGAGAAAGAGTATCCCCACATACCAATTTCCTCAATGATGGAAAAGCCTAGAACAGCAATAGAAAAATTTAGGCTCGATCATTCACAATAATGTTCAGACAGAAGTATTGATGGAATGGTCTATTTTAGGTCCCCTCCGTATGGCATTTTTCAGCTAATTCGATTCACTGTATGTGGTATCTACAAACGGATGGAGAGATTGGAGAATGCAAAGGCTGTGGGCCCTGATAACATTCCAATCAAGCTGTTCCTGCTGGGATACAGCACTGGGACCTACCTGACCATGTAGGGAACTGTCCGGGTGTGGGTTCAATGATATGGTCAGTCCAGTTCTGGATAACGGTAATCCCTGGGATATTGCTAAGTGGGTGTTCAGTGATGGTGGCATTGAAGATTGGAAGACATGGGTGTGTCCGGGTGTGTCCTGTACACACACAGACAAAACATCAGACAATCAGTGATTGCCCCATTGCTCTAATCCCAATCATTAATAAAATGATGAAGATGTCATCTACAGTGGGATCAAGCAGCACTTCCTCAACACCAACCTGATCACTGAAGCTCAGTTTGGGCTCTCATCCCTTGGGCTCATTGAACCCTGGGTTTAATGATGCACAACAAGAAAACACACATCTGAAATCTAGAGGGGAGGCGACAGTGACTGCACTTAACATCATCATAACGACATTTGACTAAATGTCGTATCCAGGATTAACGGCAAAACTGGAGCAAATAGGAATCATCTGCACTGGCTGAAGTTATACCTGAAAGGAAGGTGGCTGGGGTTGGTGGGGAGCAGACATCTCAGCTCCAGGACAGCTCTGCAGCAATTCCCCGGGAGAGGGGTTTCTGAGTAAACCTGTAGGTCAAAATTGGAAAGGTAAGGTACCATACTCCTACAGGATGATAGGGCTGCTCTCTCGTTAGACAGAGACGAATGGTGGCAGTTTAACTGGACAGTCATCATGCCTCAATTAAGGGAGAGGTTGAGTAGAACAGTCCTTTAGTCACCCCAGTCAGTGAAGGAATTAAATCCACACTGTTAGCATTAATATCTAGCCGAGCAATTGATTGAGCTACCCAAGTCCTCCCTCAGCTCCATGGGGAAGATACTTTAACATTATTCTGCTCACATATGTTGTTAGACACCTCTGGAGCAGGTGGAACTAGAAGCAAGCTTCCTTCCTCAGACAGAGGGACAGTATCAGTGAGCTCTCAGAGTGCTCTCTGCCCCAGGTCCAATTATAAATAACCATCCCTACCCTGTAAAGTAACAACTGGGGATGTTTGCCAATGATTGGAAAATGTTCAACACCATTCGTGATTTACTCAGATACTGAAGCAATCCTTATCCAAATGCAACAAGGACCTGGAAATATGAAGGAGTGTGCTTAACAGTGACAAGTGCCATTTCCATTACACACATGCCAGACAACGATTACCTGTAACAATAGAAAATTGAACCATATCTTCCAATGTTCAATGCCACCACCATCACTGAACACCCACCGAGCAATATCCCGGGGATTCCCGTTATCCAGAACTGGACTGACCATATAATTTCATTACCCATTCCTGTGAAGGGTTTATACTAAAACGTCGACTCTCCTGTACTGCAGATGCTGCCTGACTTGCTGTGCTTTTTTCCAGTGCCACAATTTGATACATATAAATTGATTGGCAACAGGAATATGTCAGGAGCTAGGAATCCTGCAGAAATAACTCACCTTGTGTTTTCCGAAAGCCTGCACGCCATCTATAAGACACACATTGAATGTGTGTGTGATGGAATAGCCCCATTTGCCTGTGTGAGCGCAGCTTCAACCCTCATCCACTGGCTCTCAGTAGCAGAAATGTCTGCCATCTACACGGTGCTCTGCAGAAATTTACCAAGGCTCCTTACAATGTACCTCCGAAACCAAGACCATCAAAAAGGACAAGGGAAGTAGACACATGGGATCATCACCATGTTCACGTTCCATTCCAAGCCACCCACCATCCTGATTGGGAAGCATATTGTTGTTCTTTCAGTGTCACTGTTTCAACGTCCCTCCGTAATGCACATCTACAACACATGGACTGCAGTGGGTCAATGCGGCAGCTCATCCCCACCTTCTCAATGGCAATACGTGATGGGCAATAAATACCATCCCAATCATATTCTATGAATAAATTAAAATGAAAAATATTGTCATGCCCAATGCTGGACACTGTGCTTTGGGTTTTGTCTGCTCAGGCTGGTGAGGTCCAGGCAGTAACTTGCTTTTCGTGAACAGCTGAACGAAAATGATGTTTGAAACAATCTGTCAATCTCTCAGATACATGGTCTACATACCGATCATCACACAGACACTGGCATTCATATCGCACATTACTGAGCTCTGAGATAGACAGAAGCAATTCAAAATGTACTCCTATCAGACTGAAACATGTTTAAACACACAGTGATATTGTTGCCACGAAAATGATTATGAGTGTGCATTAACTGGGAGAAAGTGAGCACTGCAGATGCTGGAGATCAGAGTCAAAAAGTGTGGTTCTGAAAAAGCACACCCGTTCAGGCAGCATCTGAGGACCAGGAGAGTCGACTATTGGTTCACAATATTAATATAAGGGAAAATAATTGTATATTTTCAGAGTCCTTGTATTTAATAATAATGTGGTCTTGGTCGTGGTAATGAGACTCATCATTTCAATGTTCCCTACTGTGAGTTGGGCACTGTTTTCATCATATTGTTGTGATAAAAGTGAACTGAATAAAGGGGTGATATAATGTTTATTGGACAATCTAAAAGTTGGTATTTATAAAGACAATCGAAACTTCAGCAAAAAGACGTTACTGTTCAATGTGAGAACAATGCCGCAAACATTGACACAGAGATTTCCAGCTCAAGTCACACACAAGGATGTTGAGATGGAATCATACTGTCCATCAATGGAGCTGCACAATACTGTTTGGATACTGACATTGTGGGGATAACATACACTGGATATGGTTTATGAGGGATTCAATGTAAGATGCCATGTGCTGCAGGAGCCCATCACCTTTATAACACCTTCATTCAGGATCGGGTCTAAGGTATAGGATTACAGAGTTTAGGTGGCACACAGAAGAGATATATTTGCAAGACATCGTTGTTTCCAGGTCATTGTTACAAATGCTGGACTGCATCTGGACCAGCGCCATGTCCTTGTCTATTGACCAGTCTGCCCCACACATATCTCCCCATTGTTCAGGTATGTCTCTAACCAGACTGTTGTGAGGGATTGTGTGAGTAACAGCCCAGCTCCAGTTTGGGAGCTCTCTGAACAGATTGTGAAGATGGCCAGTGTTTTGCAGGTAATGATGAGGCTCAATAACACGGTGTCTCAATTCAGGCTTTTTTCTCAAAGTCATTTTTGACAGCTTTGCTGCCTGCAAGATGGTGTGTTTACTGATCTGAACATGAATCGGCTGTTTACTACAGTCACTGAATTGTGTAATAGTTAGCTGTGTACTCTGGTATTTTAATTATTGTTCACTTCAATTGTTTTCAACAGAAAAACAATGTTGTTTGGTTTATTTTCAAATATGTAAGAAACAAAGTGATATTAACTCTTCATTACACAAAATGTAAAAGTGACCTGCTGTATATCTCCCTTAGAGTAATCAAGCAAAAGTTAAATATTGCCTCTGAAGCAGGATTATGTGAACAGGACTATGTCCCAGGCAACATCACCATCCTCTCTGATAGGGTCTGGCCCATTGACAGGACACAGCCAGGCAGAGAGGGCAGATCCTTGGTATATCGACAATACAGTGCTCAGCATTGATGCTGGATCCTGTGGTTGCTAGACTGCTCTGTGGCAGGTTATGGGGTAATAAAGAAAAGGGAAACATATCATTGACCACAACGTCACCGATATGCCTGCTGCAGATACACTTCTCCATTTCATACATCGGTAAGAATGGTCACTGCACAATGGGAAGCAAGGGCACAATTTGCAAACACTCCTCATGACATGAAGCCCTCTGGGCAATGAATGGGACAAACTTGAACAGATTGAGCAAGAAATTATGAGGCATCCATGAGATGCAATGGGCCATCAGCAGAAGAAGAATTGTGCTCTGTACAACTCATACAGTCTGCAAATCAATGGCGCAACATACCGTCGAGTGTACAGTAACGATCTCGGCTCGACCTACCTCTATCAGTACAGTAACCATCACGGCCCGAAATATCTCTCAATGTACAGTAACCGTCACAGCCCGACATACCTCCCACTGTACAGTAACCATCACGGCCCGAAATACCTCTCACTGTACAGTAACCATCACGGCCCGACATACCTCCCACTGTACAATAGCCATCATCGCCCGACATACGTCCCACTGTACAGTAACGGTCACGGCCCGACATACCTCCCACTGTACAGTATCCATCACGGCCCAATATACTTCCCACTGTACAGTAACCGTCACAACCAGACATACCTCCCACTGTACAGTAGCCATCACGGCCCAACGTACTTCCCACAACACAGTAACCATCACGGCCCAACATACTCCCCACTGTACAGTAACCGTCACGGCCCGAAATACCCCCCACTGTACAGCAACCATCACGGCCTGAAATACCTCCCACTGTACAGTAACCATCACGGGCCGACATAACCCCCACTGTACAGTAACCATCATGGCCCGACATACCTCCCGCTGTACAGTAACCATCACGGCACAACATACCTCACACTGTGCAGTAACCATTACACCCTGACATACCTCCCACTCGACAGTAACCGTCAAGGCCCGACATACCTCCCACTGTACAGTAAGCATCACGGCCCGACATAACACCCCCACTGTACGGTAAGTATCATGGCCGGACTTACCTCCCACTGTACAGTAACCATCACGGCCCGACATACCTTCCATTATACAGGAGCCATCACGGCCGTCATAACTCCCACTGTACAGTAACCATCTGGGCCTGACATAACCCTCCCACTGCACAGTAACCACCACGGCCTGACATACCACCCACTGTATAGTAACCGTCACACACCGACATGCCTCCCACTGTACAGTAACCATCACGGCCCGACATATCACCCACTGTACAATAACCATCACAGCCTGAGATACCTCCCACTGTACAGTAACCGTCACGGCCCGACATACCTCCCGCTGTACAGTAACCATCACAGCCCGACATACCTCCCACTGTACAGTAACCATCACGGCCTGACATACCTCCCACTGTACAGTAACCATCACGGCCCGACATACCTCCCACTGTACAGTAACCATCACGGCCTGACATACCTCCCACTGTATAGTAACCATCACAGCCCGATATACCTCCCACTGTACAGTAACCATCACGGACCGACATACCTCCCACTGTACAGTAACCATCACCGCCTGACGTACCACGCACTGTACAGTAAACATCACGGCCCAACATAACCCCTCACTGTACAGTAACTATCATGGCCGGACAAGCCTCCCACTGAACAGTAACCATCACGGCACGATATGTCACCCACTGTACAGTAACCATCGCACCCCGACATAGCTCCCAATGTACAGTAACCGTCACACCCCGACATACCTCCCACTGTACAGTAACCATCATACCCCGACATACCTCCCACGGTACAGTAACCATCACGGCCGGACATACCTCCCACTGTACAGTAACCATCATGGCCTGACATACCTCCCACTGTATAGTAACCATCACAGCCCGACATACCTCCCACTGTACAGTAACCATCACGGACCGACATACCTCCCACTGTACAGTAACCATCACCGCCTGACGTACCACGCACTGTACAGTAAACATCACGGCCGAACATAACCCCTCACTGTACAGTAACTATCATGGCCGGACAAGCCTCCCGCTGAACAGTAACCATCACGGCCCGACATACCTCCCACGGTACAGTAACCATCACACCCCGACATACCTCCCAATGTACAGTAACCATCACACCCCGACATACCTCCCACTGTACAGTAACCGACAAGGTCTGACATACCTCCCACTGTACAGTAACTATCACAGCCCGACATACCTCCCACTGTACAGTAACCATCACAGCCCGACATACTTCCCAATTTACAGTAACCATCACGGCCCGACATACCTCCCACTGTACAGTAACCATCACGGCCTGACATACTTCCCACTCTACAGTAACCGTCACACACTGACATGCCACCCATTGTACAGTAACCATCACAGCCCGACATACCTCCCACTGTACAGTAACCATCACAGCCCGACATACATCCCACTGTACAGTAACCATCACGGCCTGTCACACCTCCCGCTGTACAGTAACCGTCACGGCACGACATACCTCACACTGTACAGTAACCATCACGGCCCCGACATACCTCCCACTGTACAGTCACCGTCACACACCGACATGCCTCCCATTGTACAGTAACCATCACGGCCCGACATACCTCCCACTGTGCAGTGAACATCACGGCCCCACATAACCCCTCAATGTACAGTAACTATCATGGCCGGATATGCCTCCCACTGTACAGTAACCATCACGGCGTGACATACCTCCCACTGCACACGAACCGTCACACACCGACATGCCTCCCACGATGCAGTAACCATTACGGCCCTACATACCTCCCACTGTACTGTAACCATCACAGCCCGACATACCTCCCACTGTACAGTAACCATCACGGCCCGACATATCTCTCACTGTACCGTCACCATCACGGCCTGACATACTTCCCACTGTACAGTAACCGTCGCGGCCCGACATATCTCCCACTGTACAGTAACCATCACGGCCCGACATACCTCCCATTGTACAGTAACCATCACGGCCCGACATACCTCCCACTGTACAGTAACCATCACCACCTGACATACCACGCACTATACAGTAACCATCACGGCCAGACATAATCCCCATAATACAGAAGCCATCACGGCACGACATATCCCCCACTGTACAGTAACCATCACGGCACAACATACCTCTCACTGTGCAGTAACCATCACCGCCTGACGTACTACGCACTGTACAGTAAGCATCACGGCCCGACATAACCCCCCCACTGTACGGTAAGTATCATGGCCGGAAATACCTCCTACTGTACAGTAACCATCACGGCCCGACGTACCTTCCATTATACAGGAGCCATCACTGACCGTCATAACTCCCACTGTACAGTAACCATCTGGGCCTGACATAACCCTCCCACTGTACAGTAACCATCACGGCCTGACATACCTCCCACTGCATCGTAACCATCACACACCGACATGCCTCCCACTGTACAGTAACCATCTTGGCCCGACATATCACCCACTGTACAGTAACCATCACAGCCTGAGATACCTCCCACTGTACAGTAACCGTCACGGCCCGACATACCTCACACTGTACAGTAACCATCACGGCCCGACATACCACCCACTGTACAGCAACCGTCACACACCGACATATCTCCCACTGTACAGTAACCATCACGGCCTGACATACCTCCCACTGTACAGTAACCATCACCGCCTGACGTACCACGCACTGTACAGTAAACATCACGGCCCAACATAACGCCTCAATGTACAGTAACTATCATGGCTGGACATGCCTCCCACTGTACAGTAACCATCACGGCACGACATATCACCCACTGTACAGTAACCATCACAGCCTGAGATACCTCACACTGTACAGGAATCGTCACGGCCCGACATACCTCCACCTGTACAGTAACCGTCACGACCCGACATACCTCCCACTGTACAGTAACCATCACGGCCCGACATACCTCCCACTGTACAGTAACCATCAACCCCTGACGTACCACGCACTGTACAGTAAACATCACGGCCCAACATAACCCCTCACTGTACAGTAACTATCATGGCCGGACATACCTCCCACTGTACAGTAAACATCACGGCGTGACATATCTCCCACTGTACAGGAACCGTCACAAACCGACATGCCTCCCATTGTACAGTAACCATCACAGCCCGACATACCTTCCACTGTACAGTAACCATCACAGCCCGACATATCTCTCATTGTACCGTAGCCATCACGGCCTGACATACCTCCCACTGTACAGTAACCGTCACAGCCAGACATACCTCCCATTGTACAGTAAACATCACGGCCCGACATACTCCCCATAGTACAGTAGCCATCACCACCTGACATACCACGCACTGTACAGTAACCATCACGGCCAGACATACTCCCCATAATACAGTAGCCATCACGGCACGACATATCCCCCACTGTACAGTAACCATCACGGCCCGACATACCTCCCACTGCAGTAAACATCACGGACCGACATACTTCCCACTGCACAGTAACCATCGCCGCCAAACGTACTACGCACTGTACAGTAAGCATCAAGGCCCGACATGACCCCCCCACTGTACGGTAAGTATCATGGCCGGACTTATCTCCCACTATACTGGAACCATCACGGCCCGACATACCTTCCATTATACAGGAGCCATTACGGACCGTCATAACTCCCACTGTACAGTAACCATCTGGGCCTGACATAACCCTCCCACTGTACAGTAACCATCACGGCCTGACATACCTCCCACTGTATAGTAACCGTCACACACCGACATGCCTCCCACTGTACAGTAACCATCACGGCCCGACATATCACCCACTGTACAGTAACCATCACGGCCCGACATACCTCCCACTGTACAGTAACCTTCACGGCCCGACATACCTCCCACTGTACAGTAACCATCATGGCCCGACATACCTTAAACTGTACAGTAACCATCGCGGCCTGACATACCTCCCACTGTACAGTAACCATCACGGCCTGACATACCTCCCACTGTACAGTAACCATCACGTCCCGCAATACCTCCCACTGTACAGTAACCATCGCGGCCCGACATACCTCCCACTGTACAGTAACCATCACCGCCTGACGTACCACGCACTGTACAGTAAACAGCACCGCCCAACATAACCCCTCACTGTACAGTAACTATCATGATCGGACATGCCTCCCACTGTACAGAAACCATCACGGCACGACATATCACCCACTGTACAGTAACCATCACAGCATGAGATACCTCACACTGTACGGGAATCATCACAGCCCGACATACCTCCACCTGTACAGTAACCGTCACGGCCCGACATACCTCGCACTGTACAGTAACCATCACGGCCGGACATACCTCCAACTGTACAGTAACCATCTCCGCCTGACATAGCACGCACTCTACAGTAGCCATCACGGACCGACATACCTCCCACTTTGCAGTAACCGTAATGGCCCGACATACCTATTACTGTACAGTAACCATCCTGGCCTGACATAGCTCCCACTGTACAGTAACCATCACGGCCGGACATACCTCCCACTCTACAGTAACCGTCACACACCGACATGCCTCCCACATTAACCATCACAGCCCGACATACATCCCACTGTACAGTAACGATCACAGCCCGACATACATCCCACTGTACAGTAACCATCACGGCCCGACATACCTCCCACTGTACAGTAACCATCACGGCCCGGCATCCCTCCCACTGTACAGCAACCGTCACGGCCCGACATACCTGCCACTGTACAGTAACCATCACGGCCCGACATACCTCCCACTGTACAGTAACCATCACTGCCTGACATACCACGCACTGTACAGAAAACATCACGGCCCGACATAACCCCCTATTATACAGTAACTATCATGGCAGGACATAACTCCCACTGTACAGTAACCATGACGGCCTGACATACCTCCCACTGTACAGTAAACCATCACGGCCCGACATACCTCCCACTGTACTGTAACCATCACATCCCGACATACGTCCCACTGTACAGTAACAATCAAGGCCCGACATATCTCTCACTGTACCGTGTCCATCACGGCCTGACATACCTCCCACTGCACAGTAACCGTCACGGCCCGACATACCTCCCACTGTATTGTAACCATCACTGCCCGGCATACCTCCCACTGTACAGTAACCATCACGGCCCGACATACCTCCCACTGTACCATGACCATCACGGCCTGACATACTTCCCACTGTACAGTATCCGTCATGGCCCGACATACCTCTCGCTGTACAGTAACCATCACCGCCTGACGAACCGCGCACTGTACAGTAACCATCATGGCCCGACATAACTCCCCCACTGTATGGGAACTGTCATGGCCGGACATACCTCCCACTGTGCAGTAACCATCACGGCCCGACATACATTCCATTATACATGAGCCATGACGGACCCTCATACCTCCACCTGTACAGTAATCATCAGGGCCTGACATAACCCTCCCACTGTACAGTAACCATCACGGCCTGACATACCTCCCACTGTACAGTAACCGTCACACACTGACTTTCCTCCCACTGTACAGTAGCCATCACGGACCGACATACCTCCAACTTTACAGTAACCGTCAAGGCCCGACATGCCTCCCACTGTACAGTAAACATCCCGGCCCGACATACCTCCCACTCTACAGTACCCGCCACATCCCGACATACCTACTACTGTACAGTAATCATCCTGGCCTGACATAGCTCCAACTGTCCTGTCACCATCACGGCCCGACATACCTCCCACTGTACAGTAACCATCACGGACTGACATACCTCCCACTGTACAGTAACCATCACGGCCCGACATACCTCCCACTCTACAGTAACCATCACGGCCTGACATACCTCCCACTGTCCAGAAACCATCATAGCCCGACATACCTCATTCTGTATAGTAACCATCACGGTCTGGCATACCTCCCACTGAACAGTAACCATCACGGCCCGACATACCTCCCACTGTGCAGTAACCATCACCCCCTGACGTACCACGCACTGTACAGTAAATATCACGGCCCGACATAACCCCCTACTGTACAGTAACTATCATGGCCGGACATACCTCCCACTGTACAGTAACCATCACGGCCTGACATACCTCCCACTGTACAGTAACCGTCACACACCGACATGACTCCCAGTGTACAGTCACCATCACGGCCCGACATACCTCCCACTGTACTGTAACCATCACAGCCCGACATACCTCCCACTGTACAGTAACCATCATCGCCTGACGTACCACGCACTGTACAGTAACCATCACGGCCCGACATAACCTCCCCACTGTATGGCAACTATCATGGCCGGACATATCTCCCACTGTACAGTAACCATCACGGACCGACATAACTACCATTATACAGGAGCCATCACGGACCGTCATAACTCCCACTGTACAGTAACCATCACGGCCTGACATACCTCCCATTGTACAGTAGCCATCACACACTGACATTCCTCCCACTGTACACAACCATCACGGCCCGACATACCACCCACTATACAGTAACCATCACAGCCTGAGATACCTCCCACTGTACAGTAACCATCACGGCCGGACATACATCATACTGTACAGTAACCATCACCGCCTGACATACCACGTACTGTACAGTCACCATCACGGCCCGACATACCTCCCATTATACAGTAGCCATCACGGACCGACATACATCCCAATGTACAGCAACCATAACGGCCTGACATACCTCCCACTGTATAGTAACCGCCACACACCGACATGCCTCCCACTGTACAGTAACCATCACGGCCCGACATATCACCCACTGTACAGTAACCATCACAGCCTGAGATACCTCACACTGTACAGGAATCGTCACGGCCTGACATACCTCCAACTGTACAGGAACCATCACCAACTGACGTACCACGCACTGTACAGTAAACATCACGGCCAGACATAACCCCCTACTGTACAGTAACCATCACGGATTGACATGCCTCCCACGGTACTGTAACCATCACGGCCCGACATGACTCCCAATGTACAGCAACTATCACGGCCTGACATACCTCCCACTGTACAGTAGCCGTCACAAATCGACATGCTTAGCACTGTACAGTAACCATCACGGCCCGACATACCTCCCCCTGTGCAGTAACCATCACAGCCAGACATACCTCCCACTGTACAGTAACCATCACGTCCCAACATATCTCCCAGTGTACAGTAACCATCACGGCCCGACATAACTTCCACTGTACAATAACCGTCACGGCACGACATGCCTCCCACTGTACAGTAACCATCACGGCGCGACATACCTCCAAAATGTACAGTAACCATCATACCCCGACATACTTCCCACTGTATAGTAACCAAGACGGCTCGACATACCTCCCACTGTACAGCAGCCGTCACACACCGACATGCCTCCCACTCTACAGTAACCATCACGGCCCGACATACCTCCCACAGTACAGTAACCATCACGGCCCGACATACCTGCCAGTGTACAGCAACCATCACGGCCTGACATATTTCCCACTGTACAGCAGCCGTCACACACCGACATGCCTCCCACTGTACAGTAACCATCACGGCCCGACATACCTCCAACTGTACAGTAACCAACACGGCACGACATACTTCCCACTGTACAGAAACCGTCACGGCCCGACATACCTCCCACTGGACAGTAACCATCACGGCCCGACGTACCTCCCACTGTACAGTAAACATCACCGTCTGACATACCACGCACTGTACAGTAGCCATCACGGACCGGCATAACTCCCACTGGACAGTTACCATCACGGCTTGACATAACCGCCCCACTGTACAGTAGCTATCATGACCGGACATACCTCCCACTGCACAGTAACCATCACGGCCTGGCATACCTCCCACTGTACAGTAACCATCACAGCCCGACATACCTCCCACTGTACAGTAACCATCACAGCCTGAGATACCCCACACTGTACAGTAACCGTCACGGTCGACATACCTCGAACTGTGCAGTAACAGTCACGGCCCGACATACCTCCCACTGTGCAGGAACCATCACGGACTGACATACCTCCCACCGTTCAGCAACCATCACCGCCCGACATGCCTCCCACTGTACAGTAACCATCACCGCCTGACGTACCACGCACTGTGTAATAAACATCACAGCCCGACTTAAACGCCTACTGTACAGTAACTATCATAGCCGGACATTTCTCCCACTGTACAGTAATCATCACGGCCTGACATACCTCCCACTGTACAGTAACCGTCACACAACGACATGCCTCCCACTGTACAGTAACCATCACGGCCTGAGATACCCCACACTGTACAGTAACCGTCACGGACGACATACCTCGAACTGTACAGTAACCGTCACGGCCCGACATACCTCCCACTGTGCAGTAACCATCACCGCCCGACATACCTCCCACCGTACAGTAACCATCACCACCTGACGTACCACGCACTGTACAGGAAAAATCACGGCCCGACATAACCCTCTACTGAACAGTAACTACCTTGGCCGGACATACCTCCCACTGCACAGTAATCATCATGGCCAGACATACCTCCCACTGTACAGTAACCGTCACACAACGACATGCCTCCCACTGTACAGTAACCATCACGGCCTGAGATACCCCACACTGTACAGTAACCGTCACGGACGACATACCTCGAACTGTACAGTAACCGTCACGGCCCGACATACCTCCCACTGTGCAGTAACCATCACCGCCCGACATACCTCCCACCGTACAGTAACCATCACCGCCTGACGTACCACGCACTGTACAGGAAACATCACGGCCCGACATAGCCCTCTACTGAACAGTAACTATCTTGGCCAGACATAGCTCCCACTGCACAGTAATCATCATGGCCAGACATACCTCCCACTGTACAGTAACCGTCACACACCGACATGCATCCCACTGTACAGTAACCATCACGGCCCGGCATACCTCCCAATGTACAGTAACCGTCACGGCCCGACATACCTACCACTGTACAGTAACCATCACGGCCCGACATACCTCCCACTATACAGTAGCCATCACGGACCGACATACATCCCACTGTACAGTAACCGTCACGGCCCGACATACCTCCCACTATACAGTAAACATCACGTCCCGACATACCTCCCACTCTACACTAACCGTCACGGCCCGACATACCTACCACTGTACAGTAACCATCCCGGCCTGACATAGCTCCCATTGTGCAGTAACCATCACGGCCCGACATACCTCCCCTTGTACAGTAACCATCACGGCCCGACATACCTCACACTGCACAGTAACCATCACGGCCCGACATACATCCCACTGCACAGTAACCATCACGGCCCGACATACGTCCCACTGTGGAGTAACCGTCACTCACTGATATACCTCCCACTGGACAGAAACCATCACGACCTGACATACCTCCCACTGTCCAGTAACCATCACCGACTGACATACCACGCACTGTACAGTAACCATCACGGCCCGACATACCTCCCATGAGACAGTAGCCATCACGGACCGACATAACTCCCACAGTACAGTAATCATCACGGCCTCGACATACCTCCCACCGTACTGTAACCATCACAGACCAGCATACTTCCCAATGTAAAGTTACCGTCACGGCCCGACATACCTCCCACTGTACAGTAAACATCACGGCCCAACATACCTCCCACTGTACAGTAACCATCCCGGCCTGATATCGCTCCCACTGTACTGTAAACATCACACACCGACATCCCCCCCACTGTACAGTAACCATCACGGCCTGACATACCTCTCACTGTGCAGTAACCGTCACACACCGACATACCATTCACTGTACAGTAGCCATCACGGCCTGACATACCTCCCACTGTACAGCAACCATCACGGCCCGACATAACTCCCACTGTGCAGTAACCATCACGGCCCCGACATACCTCCCACTGTACAGTAACCATCACGGCCAGTCATACCTCCCACTGTACAGTAGCCGTCAAGACCTGACATACTTCTCACTGTACAGTAACCATCACGGCCCGATATTCCTCCCAATGTACAGTAACCAACACTGACCGGCATACCTCCCACTGTAAAGTAACCATCGCACACCGACATACCTCCCAATCTTCAGTAACCGTCACACCCCGACATACTTCCCACTGTACAGTAACCATCATACCCCGACATACCTCCCACTGTATAGTAATCATCACGGCCCGACATACCTCCCACTGTACAGTAGCCATCACGGCCCGATATACCTCCCACTCTACAGTAACCGTCACGGCCAGACATAACTCCGACTGTACAGTAACCATCACGGCCTGACATACCTCCCACGGTACTGTAACCATCACGGCCCGAAATTATTCCAATGTACAGCAACTATCACGGCCTGAAATACCTCCCACTGTACAGTAGCCGTCACACACCGACATGCTTAGCACTGTACAGTAACCATCACGGCCCGACATACCTCCCCCTGTACAGTAACCATCACAGCCCGACATACCTCTCACTGTACAGTAACCATCACGTCCCAACATATCCCCCAGTGTACAGTAACCATCACGGCCCGACATACCTTCCACTGTACAATAACCGTCACGGCCCGACATACCTCCCACTGTACAGGAACCAACACGGACCGGCATACCTCCTACTGTACAGTAACCATCACGGCCTGACATACCACGCACTGTACAGTAGCCATTACGGACCAACATAACTCCCACTGGACAGTAACCATCATACCCAGACATACCTCCCACTGTATAGTAATCATCACGGCCCGACATACCTCCCACTGTACAGTAATCATCACGGCCCGACATACCTCCCACTGTACAGTAACCATCACGGCCTGACATTCCTCCCTCTGTACTGTAACCATCACGGCCTGAAAGACCTCCCACTGTACAGTAACCATCACGGCCCGACATACCTCCCAGTGTACAGCAACCATCACGGCCTGACATACCTCGGACCGTACAGTAGCCGTCACACACCGACATGCCTCCCACTGTACAGTAACCATCACAACCCGACATAACTCCAGCTGTACAGTAACCAACACGGACAAGTATTTCTCCCACTGTACAGTAACCATCACAGCCTGACATACTTCCCACTGTACAGTAACCGTCACGGCCCAACATACCTCCCACTGTACAGTAACCGTCACGGCCCGACATACCTCCCACTATACAGTAAACATCACGTCCCGACATACCTCCCACTCTACACTAACCGTCACGGCCCGACATACCTACCACTGTACAGTAACCATCCCGGCCTGACATAGCTCCCATTGTGCAGTAACCATCACGGCCCGACATACCTCCACTTGTTCAGTAACCATCACGGCCCGACATACCTCACACTGCACAGTAACCATCACGGCCCGACATACATCCCACTGCACAGTAACCATCACGGCCCGACATACGTCCCACTGTGGAGTAACCGTCACTCACCGATATACCTCCCACTGGACAGAAACCATCACGACCTGACATACCTCCCACTGTCCAGTAACCATCACCGACTGACATACCACGCACTGCACAGTAACCATCACGGCCCGACATACCTCCCATGAGACAGTAGCCATCACGGACCGACATAACTCCCACAGTACAGTAATCATCACGGCCTCGACATACCTCCCACCGTACTGTAACCATCACAGACCAGCATACTTCCCAATGTAAAGTTACCGTCACGGCCCGACATACCTCCCACTGTACAGTAAACATCACGGCCCAACATACCTCCCACTGTACAGTAACCATCACGGCCAGTCATACCTCCCACTGTACAGTAGCCGTCAAGACCTGACATACTTCTCACTGTACAGTAACCATCACGGCCCGATATTCCTCCCAATGTACAGTAACCAACACTGACCGGCATACCTCCCATTGTAAAGTAACCATCGCACACCGACATACCTCCCAATCTTCAGTAACCGTCACACCCCGACATACTTCCCACTGTACAGTAACCATCATACCCCGACATACCTCCCACTGTATAGTAATCATCACGGCCCGACATACCTCCCACTGTACAGTAGCCATCACGGCCCGATATACCTCCCACTCTACAGTAACCGTCACGGCCAGACATAACTCCGACTGTACAGTAACCATCACGGCCTGACATACCTCCCACGGTACTGTAACCATCACGGCCCGAAATTATTCCAATGTACAGCAACTATCACGGCCTGAAATACCTCCCACTGTACAGTAGCCGTCACACACCGACATGCTTAGCACTGTACAGTAACCATCACGGCCCGACATACCTCCCCCTGTACAGTAACCATCACAGCCCGACATACCTCCCACTGTACAGTAACCATCACGTCCCAACATATCCCCCAGTGTACAGTAACCATCACGGCCCGACATACCTTCCACTGTACAATAACCGTCACGGCCCGACATACCTCCCACTGTACAGGAACCAACACGGACCGGCATACCTCCTACTGTACAGTAACCATCACGGCCTGACATACCACGCACTGTACAGTAGCCATTACGGACCAACATAACTCCCACTGGACAGTAACCATCATACCCAGACATACCTCCCACTGTATAGTAATCATCACGGCCCGACATACCTCCCACTGTACAGTAATCATCACGGCCCGACATACCTCCCACTGTACAGTAACCATCACACACCGACATCCCCCACTGTACAGTAACCATCACGGCCTGACATACTTCCCACTGTGCAGTAACCGTCATACACCGACATACCATCCACTGTACAGTAACCATCACGCCCTGACATACCTCCCACTGTACAGTAACCATCACGGCCCGACATACCTCCGGCTGTGCAGTAACCATCACGCCCCAACATACCTACCACTGTACAGTAACCATCACAGCCAGTGATACCTCCCACTGTACAGTAACCGTCACAACCCGATATACCTCCAGCTGTACAGTAACCAACACGGACAAATATACCTCCCACTGTACAGTAACCATCACGGCCCGACATACCTTCCACTGTACAATAACCGTCACGGCCCGACATACCTCCCACTGTACAGGAACCAACACGGACCGGCATACCTCCCACTGTAGAGTAACCATCACGGCCTGACATACCACGCACTGTACAGTAGCCATTACGGACCGACATAAATCCCACTGGACAGTAACCATCATACCCCGACATACCTCCCACTGTATAGTAATCATCACGGCCCGACATACCTCCCACTGTACAGTAACCATCACGGCCTGACATTCCTCCCTCTGTACTGTAACCATCACGGCCTGAAAGACCTCCCACTGTACAGTAACCATCACGGCCCGACATACCTCCCAGTGTACAGCAACCATCACGGCTTGACATACCTCCAACCATACAGTAGCCGTCACACACCGACATGCCTCCCACTGTCCAGTAACGATCACAACCGACATACCTCCAGCTGTACAGTAACCAACACGGACAAGTATTTCTCCCACTGTACAGTAACCATCACAGCCTGACATACTTCCCACTGTTCAGTAACCGTCACGGCCCAACATACCTCCCACTGTACAGAAACCGTCACGGCCCGACATACCTCCCACTGTACAGTAACCATCATGGCCCGACGTACCTACCACTGTACAGTAAACAACACCGTCTGACATACCACGCACTGTACAGTAGCCATTACGGACCGACATAACTCCCACTGGAGAGTAACCATCACGGCTTGACATAACCGCCCCACTGTACAGTAGCTATCATGACCGGACATACATCCCACTGCACAGTAACCATCACGGCCCGACATACCTCCCAATGTAGAATAACCGTCACTCACCGATATACCTCCCACTGGACAGTAACCATCACGACCTGACATACCTCCCACTGTACAGTAACCATCACCGACTGACAGACCACGCACTGTACAGTAACCATCACGGCCCGACATACCTCCCATGAGACAGTAGCCATCACGGACCAGCATACTTCCCAATGTAAAGTTACCGTCACAGCCCGACATACCTCCCACTGTACAGTAACCATCACGGCCCGACATACATCCCACTGTACAGTAACCAACAGGGCGCGACATACCACCCACTGTACAGTAAATGTCACGGCACGACATACCTCCCACTGTACAGTAAACATCACGGCCCGACATACCTCCCACTGTACAGTAAACATCTCGGCCCGACATACCTCCCAATGTACAGTAACCATCCCGGCCTGACAGAGCTCCCACTGTACTGTAACCATCACACACCGACATCCCCACTGTACAGTAACCATCACGGCCTGACATACTTCCCACTGTGCAGTAACCGTCACACACCGACATACCATCCACTGTACAGTAACCATCACGCCCTGACATACCTCCCACTGTCCAGTCACCATCACGGCCCGACATACCTCCCACTGTGCAGTAACCATCACGGCCCCGACATACCTCCCACTGTACAGTAACCATCACGGCCAGTGATATCTCCCACTGTACAGTAACCGTCACCACCCGACATGCCTCCAGCTGTACAGTAACCAACACGGACAAATATACCTCCCACTGTACAGTAACCGCCATAGCCTGACATAATTCCCACTGTACAGTAACCGTCAGACACCGACATGCCTCCCACTGTACAGTGACCTTCACGGGCTGACATACCTCCCACTGTACAGTAACCGTCACACACCGACATACCTCCCACTGTACAGTAACCATCACAACCCGACATACCTCCCACTGTACAGTAACCAACACACACGAAATACCACCCACTGTACAGGAACTGTCACGACCCGACATATCTCCCACTGTACAGTAACCATCACGGCCATACATACCTCACACTGTACAGTAACCATCACGGCCCGACATACCTACCACTGTACAGTAACCATCACGGCCATACATACCTCACACTGTACAGTAAACACGACGGCCCGATATTCCTCCCACTGGACAGTAACCATCACGGCCTGAAATATCTCCCACTGGACAGTAACCATCACGGCCTGAAATATCTCCCACTGGACAGTAACCATCACGGCCCGACATATCTCCCAGTGGACAGTAACCATCACGGCCTGACATACCTCCCGCTGTACAGTAACCGTCACGACCCGACATAACTCCCACAGTACAGTAATCATCACGGCCTCGACATACCTCCCACCGTACTGTAACCATCACAGACCAGCATACTTCCCAATGTAAAGTTACCGTCACGGCCCGACATACCTCCCACTGTACAGTAAACATCACGGCCCAACATACCTCCCACTGTACAGTAACCATCACGGCCAGTCATACCTCCCACTGTACAGTAGCCGTCAAGACCTGACATACTTCTCACTGTACAGTAACCATCACGGCCCGATATTCCTCCCAATGTACAGTAACCAACACTGACCGGCATACCTCCCATTGTAAAGTAACCATCGCACACCGACATACCTCCCAATCTTCAGTAACCGTCACACCCCGACATACTTCCCACTGTACAGTAACCATCATACCCCGACATACCTCCCACTGTATAGTAATCATCACGGCCCGACATACCTCCCACTGTACAGTAGCCATCACGGCCCGATATACCTCCCACTCTACAGTAACCGTCACGGCCAGACATAACTCCGACTGTACAGTAACCATCACGGCCTGACATACCTCCCACGGTACTGTAACCATCACGGCCCGAAATTATTCCAATGTACAGCAACTATCACGGCCTGAAATACCTCCCACTGTACAGTAGCCGTCACACACCGACATGCTTAGCACTGTACAGTAACCATCACGGCCCGACATACCTCCCCCTGTACAGTAACCATCACAGCCCGACATACCTCCCACTGTACAGTAACCATCACGTCCCAACATATCCCCCAGTGTACAGTAACCATCACGGCCCGACATACCTTCCACTGTACAATAACCGTCACGGCCCGACATACCTCCCACTGTACAGGAACCAACACGGACCGGCATACCTCCTACTGTACAGTAACCATCACGGCCTGACATACCACGCACTGTACAGTAGCCATTACGGACCAACATAACTCCCACTGGACAGTAACCATCATACCCAGACATACCTCCCACTGTATAGTAATCATCACGGCCCGACATACCTCCCACTGTACAGTAATCATCACGGCCCGACATACCTCCCACTGTACAGTAACCATCACACACCGACATCCCCCACTGTACAGTAACCATCACGGCCTGACATACTTCCCACTGTGCAGTAACCGTCATACACCGACATACCATCCACTGTACAGTAACCATCACGCCCTGACATACCTCCCACTGTACAGTAACCATCACGGCCCGACATACCTCCGGCTGTGCAGTAACCATCACGCCCCAACATACCTACCACTGTACAGTAACCATCACAGCCAGTGATACCTCCCACTGTACAGTAACCGTCACAACCCGATATACCTCCAGCTGTACAGTAACCAACACGGACAAATATACCTCCCACTGTACAGTAACCATCACGGCCCGACATACCTTCCACTGTACAATAACCGTCACGGCCCGACATACCTCCCACTGTACAGGAACCAACACGGACCGGCATACCTCCCACTGTAGAGTAACCATCACGGCCTGACATACCACGCACTGTACAGTAGCCATTACGGACCGACATAAATCCCACTGGACAGTAACCATCATACCCCGACATACCTCCCACTGTATAGTAATCATCACGGCCCGACATACCTCCCACTGTACAGTAACCATCACGGCCTGACATTCCTCCCTCTGTACTGTAACCATCACGGCCTGAAAGACCTCCCACTGTACAGTAACCATCACGGCCCGACATACCTCCCAGTGTACAGCAACCATCACGGCTTGACATACCTCCAACCATACAGTAGCCGTCACACACCGACATGCCTCCCACTGTCCAGTAACGATCACAACCGACATACCTCCAGCTGTACAGTAACCAACACGGACAAGTATTTCTCCCACTGTACAGTATCCATCACAGCCTGACATACTTCCCACTGTTCAGTAACCGTCACGGCCCAACATACCTCCCACTGTACAGAAACCGTCACGGCCCGACATACCTCCCACTGTACAGTAACCATCATGGCCCGACGTACCTACCACTGTACAGTAAACAACACCGTCTGACATACCACGCACTGTACAGTAGCCATTACGGACCGACATAACTCCCACTGGAGAGTAACCATCACGGCTTGACATAACCGCCCCACTGTACAGTAGCTATCATGACCGGACATACATCCCACTGCACAGTAACCATCACGGCCCGACATACCTCCCAATGTAGAATAACCGTCACTCACCGATATACCTCCCACTGGACAGTAACCATCACGACCTGACATACCTCCCACTGTACAGTAACCATCACCGACTGACAGACCACGCACTGTACAGTAACCATCACGGCCCGACATACCTCCCATGAGACAGTAGCCATCACGGACCAGCATACTTCCCAATGTAAAGTTACCGTCACAGCCCGACATACCTCCCACTGTACAGTAACCATCACGGCCCGACATACATCCCACTGTACAGTAACCAACAGGGCGCGACATACCACCCACTGTACAGTAAATGTCACGGCACGACATACCTCCCACTGTACAGTAAACATCACGGCCCGACATACCTCCCACTGTACAGTAAACATCTCGGCCCGACATACCTCCCAATGTACAGTAACCATCCCGGCCTGACAGAGCTCCCACTGTACTGTAACCATCACACACCGACATCCCCACTGTACAGTAACCATCACGGCCTGACATACTTCCCACTGTGCAGTAACCGTCACACACCGACATACCATCCACTGTACAGTAACCATCACGCCCTGACATACCTCCCACTGTCCAGTCACCATCACGGCCCGACATACCTCCCACTGTGCAGTAACCATCACGGCCCCGACATACCTCCCACTGTACAGTAACCATCACGGCCAGTGATATCTCCCACTGTACAGTAACCGTCACCACCCGACATGCCTCCAGCTGTACAGTAACCAACACGGACAAATATACCTCCCACTGTACAGTAACCGCCATAGCCTGACATAATTCCCACTGTACAGTAACCGTCAGACACCGACATGCCTCCCACTGTACAGTGACCTTCACGGGCTGACATACCTCCCACTGTACAGTAACCGTCACACACCGACATACCTCCCACTGTACAGTAACCATCACAACCCGACATACCTCCCACTGTACAGTAACCAACACACACGAAATACCACCCACTGTACAGGAACTGTCACGACCCGACATATCTCCCACTGTACAGTAACCATCACGGCCATACATACCTCACACTGTACAGTAACCATCACGGCCCGACATACCTACCACTGTACAGTAACCATCACGGCCATACATACCTCACACTGTACAGTAAACACGACGGCCCGATATTCCTCCCACTGGACAGTAACCATCACGGCCTGAAATATCTCCCACTGGACAGTAACCATCACGGCCTGAAATATCTCCCACTGGACAGTAACCATCACGGCCCGACATATCTCCCAGTGGACAGTAACCATCACGGCCTGACATACCTCCCGCTGTACAGTAACCGTCACGACCCGACATAACTCCCACTGTACAGTAACCATCACGGCCCCGTCATATCTCCCACTGTACAGTAACCATCACGGCCTGACTTACCTCCCACTGTACAGTAACCATCACACCCCGACATACCTCCCACTGTACAGTAACCATCACGGTCAGATATCCCTCCCACTGTACAGCAACCATCACGGCCCGACATACACCCCACTGTACACTAACCATCATGGCCAGACATACTTCCCACTGTACAGTAACCATCACAGCCCGACAACCTCCAACTGTACAGTAACCATCACGGCCCCGACATACATCCCACTGTACAGTAACCATCCCGGTCCGACATACCTCCCACTGTACAGTAACCATCACAGCCCGACATTCCTGCCAAAGTACAGTAACCATCACGGCCCGACATGCCACCCACGGTACAGTAACCATCTCGGCCTGACATACCTCCCACTGTACAGTAACCATCACGGCCGGACATACCTCCCACTGTACAGTAAATGTCATAGACTGACATAACTCCCACTGTACAGTAACCGTCACACACCGACATGCCTCCAACTGTACAGTAACCATCACGGCATGACATACCTCCCAAAGTACAGTAACCGTCACACACCGACATACCTCCCACTGTACAGTAACCAACACACCCCGACATACCTCCCACTGTACAGTAACCAACACACCCGAAATACCTCCCACTGTAAAGGAACTGTCACGGCCCGACATACCTCCCACTGTACAGTAACCACCACGGCCCTACATACCTCACACTGTACAGTAACCATCACAGCCCGACACACCTACAACTGCACAGTAACCATCACGGCCCTAAATTCCTCCCACTGGACCGTAACCATCACGGCCCGACATATCTCCCAGTGTACAGTAACCATCACGGCCTGAGATACCTCCCACTGTACATTAATCGTCACGGACCGACATACCTCTCACTGTACAGAAACCGTCACGGCCCGACATTCCTCCCACTGTAAAGTAACCATCACGGCCCGACATACCTCCCACTGTACAGTAAACAAAACCGCGTGACATACCACGCACTGTACAGTCGCCATCACGGACCGACATAACTCCCACTGGATAGTAACCGTCACGGCTTGACTTAACCGCCCCACTGTACAGTAACTATCATGGACAGACATACCTCCCACTGTACAGTAACCATCACGGCCCGACATTCCTCCTACTGCACAGTAACCATCACAGCCTGAGATACCACACACTGTACAGTAACCATCACGGTCGACATACCACGAACTGTACAGTAACCGTCACGGCCCGACATACCTCCCACTGTACAGTTACCATCACCACCTGACATACCACGCACTGTACAGTAACCATCACGGCCCGACATAACTCCCATTATGCAGTAGCCATCACGGAACAACATAACTCCGACAGTACCGTAATCATCACGGCCTGACATACCTCCCACTGTACAGTAACCGTCACACACCGACATACTGTACAGTAACCATCTCGGCCAGACATACCTCCCACTGTACAATAACCACCACCGCATGACTTACCACGCTCTGTACAGTAACCATCATGGCCGGACATACCTCCCACTGTGCAGTAACCATCACGGCCTGACATACCTCCCACTTTACAGTAACCATCACGGCCCTACATACCCCCCACTGTACTGTAACCGTCATAGCCAGACATACTTCCCACTGTACAGTAACCATCACAGCCCGACATAACTCCCACTGTACAGTAACCATCACGGCCCCAACATATCTCCCACTGTACAATAACCATCACGGCCTGACATACCTCCCACTGTACAGTAACCATCACACCCCGACATACCTCCCGCTGTACAGTACCCATCACGGTCTGATATCCCTCCCACTGTACAGCAACCATCACGGCCTGTCATACCTCCCACTGTACAGTAACGGTCACACGCCGACATGCCTCCCACTGTACAGTAACCATCCCGGCCCGACATACCTCCCACAGTACAGTAACCATCACAACCCGACATACATGCCACTGTACAGTAACCATCACGGCCCGAAATACCTCCCACTGTACAGTAACCTCACGGCCTGACATACCTCCCACTGTACAGTAACCATCACGGCCCTACATACCCCCCACTGTACAGTAACCGTCATAGCCTTACATAAATCCCACTGTACAGTAACCGTCACACACCGACATACCTCCCACTATAAAGGAACCGTCAGGGCCCAACATATTTCCCACTGTACAGTAACCATCACGGCCCGACAAACCTCCCACTGCACAGTAACAATGACGGTCCGATATTCCTCCCACTGGACAGTAACCATCACGGACTGACATGTCTCCCACTCTACAGTAACCATCACGGCCCTACATACCTCACTATGTACAGTAACCGTCACACACCGACATACAGCCCACTGACAGCAACCATCACACACCGACATACCTCACAATGGACAGTAACCATCATGGCCTGACATACCTCCCACTGTACAGTAACCATCACGGCCTGACATACCTCCCACTGTACAGTAGCCATCACGGACTGACATAACTCCCACTGGACAGTAACCATCACGGCCGGACATAACCCCCCCACTGTACAGTAACTATCATGGCCAGACATTCCTCCCATGGCACAGTCACTATCACGGGCCCGACATACCTCCAACTGCACAGTAACCATCACGGCCCCGACATACCTCCCACTGTACAGAAACCGTAAAGACCTGGCATACCTCTCACTCTACAGTAACCGTCACACACGGACATGCCTCCCACTGTACAGTAACCATCATAGCCCGACATACCTCACACTGTACAGTAACCATCGCGGCCGGGCATACCTCCCACTGTACATTAACCATCATAGCCCGACATACCTCACACTGTACAGTAACCTCACGGTCCGACATACCTCCCACTATACAGTAACCATCACGGCCCGACATACCTCCCACTGTACAGTAACCATCACGGCCTGACATACCTCCCACTTTACAGTAACCATCACGGCCCGACATACCCCCCACTGTACTGTAACCGTCATAGCCAGACATACTTCCCACTGTACAGTAACCATCACAGCCCGACATAACTCCCACTGTACAGTAACCATCACGGCCCCGACATATCTCCCACTGTACAGTAACCATCACGGCCTGACATACCTCCCACTGTACAGTAACCATCACACCCCGACATACCTCCCGCTGTACAGTACCCATCACGGTCTGATATCCCTCCCACTGTACAGCAACCATCACGGCCTGTCATACCTCCCACTGTACAGTAACGGTCACACGCCGACATGCCTCCCACTGTACAGTAACCATCACAACCCGACATACATGCCACTGTACAGTAACCATCACGGCCCGAAATACCTCCCACTGTACAGTAACCTCACGGCCTGACATACCTCCCACTGTACAGTAACCATCACGGGCCTACATACCCCCCACTGTACAGTAACCGTCATAGCCTTACATAACTCCCACTGTACAGTAACCGTCACACACCGACATACCTCCCACTATAAAGGAACCGTCAGGGCCCAACATATTTCCCACTGTACAGTAACCATCACGGCCCTACATACCTCACACTGTACAGTAACCATCACGGCCCGACAAACCTCCCACTGCACAGTAACAATGACGGTCCGATATTCCTCCCACTGGACAGTAACCATCACGGACTGACATGTCTCCCACTCTACAGTAACCATCACGGCCCTACATACCTCACTATGTACAGTAACCGTCACACACCGACATACAGCCCACTGACAGCAACCATCACACACCGACATACCTCACAATGGACAGTAACCATCATGGCCTGACATACCTCCCACTGTACAGTAACCATCACGGCCTGACATACCTCCCACTGTACAGTAGCCATCACGGACTGACATAACTCCCACTGGACAATAACCATCACGGCCGGACATAACCCCCCCACTGTACAGTAACTATCATGGCCAGACATTCCTCCCATGGCACAGTCACTATCACGGGCCCGACATACCTCCGACTGCAGAGTAACCATCACGGCCCCGACATACCTCCCACTGTACAGTAACCGTAAAGACCTGGCATACCTCCCACTCTACAGTAACCGTCACACACGGACATGCCTCCCACTGTACAGTAACCATCATAGCCCGACATACCTCCCACTGTACATTAACCATCATAGCCCGACATACCTCACACTGTACAGTAACCTCACGGTCCGACATACCTCCCACTATACAGTAACCATCACGGCCCGACATGCCTCCCACTGTACAGTAACCATCGCGGCAGACATAGCTCCCACTGTACAGTAACCATCACCGCCTGCCGTACCACGCACTGTACAGTAAACATCACGGCCCGACATAACCCCCAACTGTACAGTAACTATCATGGCCGGACATACCTCCCACTGTTCAGTAACCATCACGGCCCGACATACCTCCCACTGTACAGTAATCATCACGGCTTGACATACCTCCCACTGTGCATTAACCAAAAAGGCTGGACATACCTCCCACTGTACAGTTGCCATCACCGTCTGACATACCACGCACTGTACAGTAACCATCGCGGCCGGGCATACCTCCCACTGAACAGTAACCGTCAAGGCCCGACATACCTCCCACTGTACAGTAACCTCACGGTCCGACATACCTCCCACTATACAGTAACCATCACGGCCGTCATACCTCCCACTGTACAGTAAACATCGCGGCAGACATACCTCCCACTGTACAGTAACCATCACCGCCTGACGTACCACGCACTGTAGAGTAAACATCACGGCCCGACATAACCCCCAACTGTACAGTAACTATCATGGCCGGATATACCCCCCACTGTTCAGTAATCATCACGGCCCGACATACCTCCCACTGTACAGTAACCATCACGGCCGGACATACCTCCCACTGTACATTAACCATCAAGGCCGGACATATCTCCAACTGTACAGTTGCCATCACCGTCTGACATACCACGCACTGTACAGTAACCATCACGGCCCGACATAACTCCCATTATGCAGCAGCCATCACGGACCGACATAACTCCCACTGTACAGTAACCATCTCGGCCCGACATACCTCCCACTGCACCGTAACCGTTAAGGCCCGACATACCTCCCACTGTTCAGTAACCATCACGGCCTGACATAGCTCCCACTGTACAGTAGCCATCACAGACTGACATAACTCCCACTGGACAGTAACCATCACGGCGGGACATAACCCCCCCACTGTACAGTAACTATCATGGCCCGACATTCCTCCCATGGCACAGTCACTATCACGGGCCCGACATACCTCCAACTGCACAGTAACCATCACGGCCCCGACATACCTCCCACTGTACAGTAACCGTCACACACCGACATACCTCCCACTATAAAGGAACCGTCACGGCCCAACATACCTCCCAGTGTACAGTAGCCATCACGGCCCGACATACCTCCCACTGTACAGTAACCATCAAAGCCCGACATACCTCCCACTATACAGTAACCATCGCGGCCGGGCATACCTCCCCCTGTACAGTAGCCATCACCGCCGGACATACTTCCCACTGTACATTAACCATCAAGGCCGGACATACCTCCCACTGTACAGTTGCCATCACCGTCTGACATACCACGCACTGTACAGTAATCATCACGGCCCGACATAACTCCCATGAGGCAGTAGCCATCACGGACAGACATAACTCCCACTGTACAGTAATCATCACGGCCCCGACATACCTCCCACCCTACAGTAATCATCATGGCCTGACATACCTCCGACTGTATAGTAACCGTCACACACCGACATACCTCCCACTGTACAATAACCATCAGCGCCTGACTTACCACGCACTGTACAGTCACCACCATGGTCGGACATACCTCCCACTGTACAGTAACCATCATGGCCAGACATACTTCCCACTGTACAGTTACCATCACGGCCCCGACATACGTCCCACTGTACAGTAACCATCACGGCCTGACATACCTCCAACTGTACAGTAACCATTACACCCGGACATACCTCCCACTGTACAGTAACCATCACGGCCCGACATACCTTCCACTGTCCAGTAATCATCACAGCCCGACATTCCTGCCAAAGTACAGTAACCGTCACACACCGACATGCCTCCCAAAATACAGTAACCATCACGGCATGACATACCTCCCACTGTACAGTAGCCATCACGGACTGATATAACTCCCACTGGAAAGTAACCATCACGGCGGGACATAACCCCCCCACTGTACAGTAACTATCATGGCCAGACATTCCTCCCATGGCACAGTCACTATCACGGGCCCGACATACCTCCGACTGCACAGTAACCATCACGGCCCCGACATACCTCCCACTGTACAGTAACCGTTAAGACCTGGCATACCTCCCACTCTACAGTAACCGTCACACACCTAGATGCCTCCCACTGTACAGTAACCATCACGGCCCAACATACCTCCCACTGTACAGTAACCATCACGGACCGACATACCTCCCACTGTATAGTAACCATCATAGCTCGACATATCTCCCACTATACAGTAACCATCGCGGCCGGGCATACCTCCCACTGTACAGTAGCCATCACCGCCGGACATACCTCCCACTGTACATGAACCATCAAGGCCGGACATACCTCCCACTGTACAGTTGCCATCACCGTCTGACATACCACGCACTGTACAGTAACCATCACGGCCCGACAAAACTCCCATGAGGCAGTAGCCATCACGGACCGACATATCTCCCACTGTACAGTAACCATCACGGCCCCGACATACCTCCCACCCGACAGTAATCATCACGGCCTGACATACCTCCGACTATATAGTAACCGTCACACACCGACATACCTCCCAGTGTACAATAACCATCAGCGCCTGATTAACCACGCACTGTACAGTCACCACCATGGTCGGACATACCTCCCACTGTACAGTAACCATCATGGCCAGACATACTTCCCACTGTACAGTAACCATCACAGCCCGACATACCTCCCACTGTGCAGTTACCATCACGGCCCCGACATACGTCCCACTGTACAGTAACCATCACGGCCTGACATACCTCCTACTGTACAGTAACCATTACACCCCGACATACCTCCCACTGTACAGTAACCATCACGGCCTGACATCCTTCCCACGGTACAGTAACCGTGACACACCGACATGCCTCCCACTGTACAGTAACCATCCCGGCCCGACATACCTCCCACTGTACAGTAATCATCACAGCCCGACATTCCTGCCAAAGTACAGTAACCATCACGGCCCGACATGCCACCCACGGTACACTAACCATCTCGGCCTGACATACCTCCCACTGTACAGTAACCATCACGGCCGGACATACCTCCCACTGGACAGTAACTGTCATAGACTGACATAACTCCCATTGTACAGCAACCGGCACACACCGACATGCCTCCCAAAATACAGTAACCATCACGGCATGACATACCTCCCACTGTACAGTAGACATCACGGACTGACATAACTCCCACTGGACAGTAACCATCACGGCCGGACATAACGCCCCCACTGTACAGTAACTATCATGGCCAGACATTCCTCCCATGGCACAGTCACTATCACGGTCCCGACATACCTCCGACTGCAGAGTAACCATCACGGCCCCGACATACCTCCCACTGTACAGTAACCGTTAAGACCTGGCATACCTCCCACTCTACAGTAACCGTCACACACTGACATGCCTCCCACTGTACAGTAACCATCACGGCCCAACATACCTCCCACTGTACAGTAACCATCACGGCCCGACATAACTCCCAATGTACAGTAACCATCATAGCCCGACATACCTCCCACTATACAGTAACCATCGCGGCCGGGCATACCTCCCACTGTACAGTAGCCATCACCGCCGGACATACCTCCCACTGTACATTAAACATCAATGCCGGACATACCTCC
Source organism: Chiloscyllium plagiosum (assembly GCF_037043375.1). Lineage (NCBI taxonomy): Eukaryota > Metazoa > Chordata > Chondrichthyes > Orectolobiformes > Hemiscylliidae > Chiloscyllium > Chiloscyllium plagiosum. The sequence goes on along the minus strand of NW_028270162.1, from coordinate 69,669,391 downwards.
CACTGTACAGTTGCCATCACCGTCAGACATACTACGCACTGTGCAGTAACCATCACGGCCCGACATAACTCCCATGAGGCAGTAGCCATCACGGACCGACATAATTCCCACTGTACAGTAACCATCACGGCCACGACATACCTCCCACCCTACAGTAATCATCACGGCCTGACATACCTCCCACCCTACAGTAATCATCATGGCCTGACATACCTCCGACTGTATAGTAACCGTCACACACCGACATACCTCCCACTGTACAATAACCATCAGCGCCTGACTTACCACGCACTGTACAGTCACCACCATGGTCGGACATACCTCCCACTGTACAGTAACCATCATGGCCAGACATACTTCCCACTGTACAGTTACCATCACGGCCCGACATACCTCCCACTGTGCAGTTACCATCACGGCCCCTACATACGTCCCACTGTACAGTAACCATCACGGCCTGACATACCTCCAACTGTACAGTAACCATTACACCCGGACATACCTCCCACTGTACAGTAAACATCACGGCCCGACATACCTTCCACTGTCCAGTAATCATCACAGCCCGACATTCCTGCCAAAGTACAGTAACCATCACGGCCCGACATGCCACCCACGGTACACTATCCATCTCGGCCTGACATATCTCCCACTGTACAGTAACCATCACGGCCGGACATACCTCCCACTGTACAGTAACTGTCATAGACTGACATAACTCCCACTGGACAGTAACCGTCACACACCGACATGCCTCCCAAAATACAGTAACCATCACGGCATGACATACCTCCCACTGTACAGTAGCCATCACGGACTGACATAACTCCCACTGGAAAGTAACCATCACGGCCGGACATAACCCCCCCACTGTACAGTAACTATCATGGCCAGACATTCCTCCCATGGCACAGTCACTATCACGGGCCCGACATACCTCCGACTGCACAGTAACCATCACGGCCCCGACATACCTCCCACTGTACAGTAACCGTTAAGACCTGGCATACCTCCCACTCTACAGTAACCGTCACACACCGACATGCCTCCCACTGTACAGTAACCATCACGGCCCAACATACCTCCCACTGTACAGTAACCATCACGGCCCGACATACCTCCCACTGTACAGTAACCATCATAGCCCGACATATCTCCCACTATACAGTAACCATCGCGGCCGGGCATACCTCCCACTGTACAGTAGCCATCACCGCCGGACATACCTCCCACTGTACATGAAACATCAAGGCCGGACAGACCTCCCACTGTACAGTTGCCATCACCGTCTGACATACCACGCACTGTACAGTAACCATCACGGCCCGACAAAACTCCCATGAGGCAGTAGCCATCACGGACCGACATAACTCCCACTGTACAGTAACCATCACGGCCCCGACATACCTCCCACCCTACAGTAATCATCACGGCCTGACATACCTCCGACTATATAGTAACCGTCACACACCGACATACCTCCCAGTGTACAATAACCATCAGCGCCTGATTAACCACGCACTGTACAGTCACCACCATGGTCGGACATACCTCCCACTGTACAGTAACCATCATGGCCAGACATACTTCCCACTGTACAGTAACCATCACAGCCCGACATACCTCCCACTGTGCAGTTACCATCACGGCCCCGACATACGTCCCACTGTACAGTAACCATCACGGCCTGACATACCTCCTACTGTACAGTAACCATTACACCCGGACATACCTCCCACTGTACAGTAACCATCACGGCCCGACATACCTTCCACTGCACAGCAAACATCACGGCCTGACATCCTTCCCACGGTACAGTAACCGTGACACACCGACATGCCTCCCACTGTACAGTAACCATCCCGGCCTGACATACCTCCCACTGTACAGTAATCATCACAGCCCGACATTCCTGCCAAAGTACAGTAACCATCACGGCCCGACATGCCACCCACGGTACACTAACCATCTCGGCCTGACATACCTCCCACTGTACAGTAACCATCACGGCCGGACATACCTCCCACTGTACAGTAACTGTCATAGACTGACATAACTCCCATTGTACAGTAACCGGCACACACCGACATGCCTCCCAAAATACAGTAACCATCACGGCATGACATACCTCCCACTGTACAGTAGCCATCACGGACTGACATAACTCCCACTGGACAGTAACCATCACGGCCGGACATAACCCCCCCCCACTGTACAGTAACTATCATGGCCAGACATTCCTCCCATGGCACAGTCACTATCACGGTCCCGACATACCTCCGACTGCAGAGTAACCATCACGGCCCCGACATACCTCCCACTGTACAGTAACCGTTAAGACCTGGCATACCTCCCACTGTACAGTAACGGTCACACACCGACATGCCTCCCACTGTACAGTAACCATCACACCCCGACATACCTCCCACTGTACAGTAATCAACACACCCGACATACCTCCCACTGTACAGGAACTGTCACGGCCCGACATATCTCCCACTGTACAGTAAACATCACGGCCCTACATACTTCACACTGTACAGTAACCATCACGGCCCGACATACCTCCCACTGGACAGTAACCATCACGGCCTGACATATCTCCCACTGGACAGTAAACATCACGGCCCGACATATCTCCCACTGTACAGTTACCGTCACGGCACGACATACCTCCCACTGTACAGAAACCGTCACGGCCCGACATACCTCCCACTGTACAGAAAACATCACCGCCTGACATACCGCGCACTGTACAGAAGCCATCACTGTCCGACATAACTCCCATTGTACAGTAACCATCACGGCCTGACATACCTTCCACTGTACAGTAACCGTCACACACCGACATGCCTCCCACTGTACAGTAACCATCACGACCTGAGATACCTAACACTGTACAGGAACCTTCACGGCCTGACTTGCCTCTAACTGTATAGTAACCGTCACGGCCCGACATACCTCCCACTGTACAGTAACCTTCACGGCCCGACATACCTTCCATTAAACAGTCGCCATCTCGGACCGACATACCTCCCACTGTACAACAACCGTCACGGCCCGACATACCTCCCACTGTACAGGAAACATCACGGCCCAACATACCTCTCACTCTACAGTAACCGTCACGGCCTGACATACCTACCACTGTAAAGTAACCATCCCGAGAAGACATAACTCCCACAGTGCAGTAACCATCACGGCCCGACATATCTCCCACTCTACAGTAACCATCACGGCCCGACATACCTTCCATTATACAGTAGTTATCCCGGACCGACATACCTCCCACTGTACAGTAACGGTCACGGCCCGACATACCTCCCACTGTACAGTAAACATCACGGCCCGACATACCTCCCACTCTACAGTAACCGTCACGGCCCGACATACCTCCCACTGTACTGCAACCATCACGGCCGGACATACCTCCAACTGTACAGTAACAATCACGGCCTGACATACCTCCCACTCTACAATAACCGTCACACACTTCCAGGCCACCCACTGTATTGTAACCATCACAGCCCGACATACATCCCACTGTACAGTAACCATCACGGCCCGACATACCTCCCACTGTAGAGTAACCATCACCGCCTGACGTACCACGCATTGTTCAGTAACCATCACGGCCCGAAATAAACACCCCCCCACTGTTCGGTAACTATCATGGCAGGACATACATCCCACTGTACAGTAGCCGTCACACACCGACATACCTCCCACTGTACAGTAACCATCACGAACTGAGATACCTCCCACTCTACAGTAACCGTCACGGCCTGACATACCTACCACTGTACAGTAACCATCCCGGCCTGACATAACTCCCACTGTACTGTAACCATCATGGCCTGACATACCTCCCACTCTACAGTAACCGTCACACACCGACAGGCCCCCCACTTTACAGTAGCCATCACAGCCCGACATACCTCCCAGTGTACAGTAACCATCACGGCCTGTCATACTGCCCACTGTATAGTAACTATCGCGGCCCGACATACCGCACACTGTACAGTAACCATCACCGCCTGACGTACCTCCCACTGTACAGTAACCATCACGGCCCGACATAACCCCCCCACTGTACGGTAACTATCATGGCCGGACATACCTCCCACTGTACAGTAACCATCACGGCCCGACATACCTCCCATCATACAGGAGCCATCACGGACCATCATAAATCCCACTGTACAGTAACCATAAGGGGCTGACAAAACCCTCTCATAGTACAGTAACCATCACGGCCTGACATACCTCCCACTGTACAGAAAACATCACGGCCCGACATAACACCCACTGTACAGTAACCGTCATAGCCTGACATACGTCCCACTGAACAGGAACCGTCACACACCGACATGCCTCCCGCTGTACAGTAACCATCTCGGACCGACATACCTCCCAATGTACAGTAACCGTCACGGCCCAACATACCTCTCACTCTACAGTAACCGTCACGGCCTGACATACCTACCACTGTACAGTAACCATCCCGAGAAGACATACCTCCCACAGTGCAGTAACCATCACGGCCCGACATACCTCCCACTGTACAGTAACCATCACGGCCCGACATACCTTCCATTATACAGTAGCCATCCCGGACCGACATACCTCCCACTGTACAGTAAACATCACGGCCCGACATACCTCCCACTCTACAGTAACCGTCACGGCCCGACATACCTCCCACTGTACTGCAACCATCACGGCCGGATATACCTCCCACTGTACAGTAACCATCACGGCCTGACATACCTCCCACTCTACAATAACCGTCACACACTTCCAGGCCACCCACTGTATTGTAACCATCACAGCCCGACATACATCCCACTGTACAGTAACAATCACGGCCCGACATACCTCCCACTGTACAGTAACCATCACGGCCTGTCATACCTCCCACTGTATAGTAACTATCGCGGCCTGACATACCTCACACTGTACAGTAACCATCACCGCCTGACGTACCACGCACTGTTCAGTAACCATCACGGCCCGAAATAATCACCCCCGCATTGTTCGATAACTATCATGGCCGGACATACCTCCCACTGTACAGTAGCCGTCACACACCGACATGCCTCCCACTGTACAGTAACCATCACGAACTGAGATATCTCACACTGCACAGGAACCGTCACGGTCCGACATGCCTCGAACTGTACAGTAACCGTCACGGCCCGACATACCTCCCACTGTACAGTAACCATCACGGCCCGACATACCTTCCATTATACAGTAGCCATCTCGGACCGACATACCTCCCACTCTACAGTAACCGTCACGGCCTGACATACCTACCACTGTACAGTAACCATCCCGGCCTGACATAACTCCCACTGTACTGTAACCATCATGGCCTGACATACCTCCCACTCTACAGTAACCGTCACACACCGACAGGCCCCCCACTTTACAGTAGCCATCACAGCCCGACATACCTCCCAGTGTACAGTAACCATCACGGCCTGTCATACTGCCCACTGTATAGTAACTATCGCGGCCCGACATACCGCACACTGTACAGTAACCATCACCGCCTGACGTACCTCCCACTGTACAGTAACCATCACGGCCCGACATAACCCCCCCACTGTACGGTAACTATCATGGCCGGACATACCTCCCACTGTACAGTAACCATCACGGCCCGACATACCTCCCATCATACAGGAGCCATCACGGACCATCATAAATCCCACTGTACAGTAACCATAAGGGGCTGACAAAACCCTCTCATAGTACAGTAACCATCACGGCCTGACATACCTCCCACTGTACAGAAAACATCACGGCCCGACATAACACCCACTGTACAGTAACCGTCATAGCCTGACATACGTCCCACTGAACAGGAACCGTCACACACCGACATGCCTCCCGCTGTACAGTAACCATCTCGGACCGACATACCTCCCAATGTACAGTAACCGTCACGGCCCAACATACCTCTCACTCTACAGTAACCGTCACGGCCTGACATACCTACCACTGTACAGTAACCATCCCGAGAAGACATACCTCCCACAGTGCAGTAACCATCACGGCCCGACATACCTCCCACTGTACAGTAACCATCACGGCCCGACATACCTTCCATTATACAGTAGCCATCCCGGACCGACATACCTCCCACTGTACAGTAAACATCACGGCCCGACATACCTCCCACTCTACAGTAACCGTCACGGCCCGACATACCTCCCACTGTACTGCAACCATCATGGCCGGATATACCTCCCACTGTACAGTAACCATCACGGCCTGACATACCTCCCACTCTACAATAACCGTCACACACTTCCAGGCCACCCACTGTATTGTAACCATCACAGCCCGACATACATCCCACTGTACAGTAACAATCACGGCCCGACATACCTCCCACTGTACAGTAACCATCACGGCCTGTCATACCTCCCACTGTATAGTAACTATCGCGGCCTGACATACCTCACACTGTACAGTAACCATCACCGCCTGACGTACCACGCACTGTTCAGTAACCATCACGGCCCGAAATAATCACCCCCGCATTGTTCGATAACTATCATGGCCGGACATACCTCCCACTGTACAGTAGCCGTCACACACCGACATGCCTCCCACTGTACAGTAACCATCACGAACTGAGATATCTCACACTGCACAGGAACCGTCACGGTCCGACATGCCTCGAACTGTACAGTAACCGTCACGGCCCGACATACCTCCCACTGTACAGTAACCATCACGGCCCGACATACCTTCCATTATACAGTAGCCATCTCGGACCGACATACCTCCCACTCTACAGTAACCGTTACGGCCCGACATACCTCCCACTGTAAAGTAACCATCACGGCCAGACATACTTCCCACTGTACAGTAGCCGTAACACCCCGACAAGCCTCCCACTGTACAGTAGCCATCACGACCTGAGATACCTCACACTGTACAGGAACCGTCACGGCCCGGCATGCCTCGAACTGTACAGTAACCGTCACGGCCCAACGTATCCCACTGTACAGTAACCATCACGGCCCGATATACCTTCCATTATACAGTCCCAATCTCGGATCGACATATCTCCCACTATACAGTAACCGTCACGGCCCGACATACCTCCCACTGTACAGTAACCATCCCGGCCTGACATAACTCCCACTGTACTGTAACCATCAGGGCCTGACATGCCTCCCACTCTACAGTAACCGTCACACACCGACAGGCCCCCCACTTTACAGTAACCATCACGGCCCGACATACCTCCCAGTGTACAGTAACCATCACGGCCTGTCATACCGCCCACTGTATAGTAACTATCGCGGCCCGACATACCGCACACTGTACAGTAACCATCACCGCCTGACGTACCACGCACTGTACAGTAACCATCACGGCCCGACATAACGCCCCCACTGTACGGTAACTATCATGGCCGGACATACCTCCCACTGTACAGTAACCATCACGGCCCGACATACCTCCCATCATACAGGAGCCATCACGGACCATCATAAATCCCACTGTACAGTAACCATAAGGGGCTGACAAAACCCTCTCATTGTACAGTAACCATCACGGCCTGACATACCTCCCAATGTACAGTAACCATCACGGCCCAACATACCTTCCATTATACAGTAACCATCACTGCCCGAATGCCACCCACTGTACAGTAACCATCACGGCCTGACATACCTCCCACTGTACAGAAAACATCACGGCCCGACATAACTCCCACTGTACAGTAACCGTCATAGCCTGACATACGTCCCACTGTACAGGAACCGTCACACACCGACATGCCTCCCGCTGTACAGTAACCATCTCGGACTGACATACCTCCCACAGTACAGTAACCGTAACACACCGACATACCTCCCACTGTACAGTAACCATCACACCCCGACATACCTCCCACTGTACAGTAAACAACACACCCGACATACCTCCCACTGTACAGGAACTGTCACGGCCCGACATGTCTCCCACTGTAGAGTAACCATCACGGCCCTACATACCTCACACTGTACAGTAATCATCACGGCCCGATATTCCTCCCAAAGGACAGTAACTATCACGGCCAGACATATCTCCCACTGGACAGTAACCATCACGGCCCGACATATCTCCCACTGTACAGTAACCGTCACGGACCGACATACCTCCCACTGTACAATAACCATCACGGCCCGACATACCTCCCACTGTACATTAACCGTCATAGCTTGACATAACTCCCACTGTACAGTAACCGTCACACACCGACATGCCTCCCACTGTAGAGTAACCATCACGGCCTGACATATCTCCCACTGTACAGTAACCGTCACACACCGACATACCTCCCACTGTACAGTAACCAACACACCCGACATACCTTCCACTGTACAGGAACTGTCATGGCCCGACATACCTACCACTGTACAGTAACCATCCCGGCGTGACATAACTCCCACTCTGCAGTAACCGTCACACACCGAATGGCCTCCCACTGTACAGTAACCATCACTGCCCGACATACATCCCACTGTACAGTAACCATCAAGGCCCGATATAACCTCCCACATTAACTATGATGGCCGGACATACCTCCCACTGTACAGTAACCATCACGGCCTGACATACCTCCCACTGTACAGTAACCGTCACAAACCGACATACCTCCCACTGTACAGAACCATCACACCCCGACATACCTGCCACTGTACAGTAAACAACACACGCAACATACCTCCCACTGTACAGGAACTGTCTCGGCCCGACATGTCTCCCACTGTAGAGTAACCATCACGGCCCTACATACCTCACCCTGTACAGTAACCATCACGGCCCGAATGCCACCCACTGTACAGTAACCATCACGGCCTGACATACCTCCCACTGTACAGTAAACATCACGGCCCGAGATACCTCCCACTGTACAGTAACCGTCATAGCCTGACATCCCTCCCACTGTACAGGAACCGTCACACACCGACATGCCTCCCGCTGTATAGTAACCATCTCGGCCTGACATACCTCCCACTGTTCAGTAACCGTCACGGACCGACATACCTCCCTCAGTACAGTAACCACTATGGCCCGACATACCTCCCACTGTACATTAACCGTCATAGCTTGACATAACTCCCACTGTACACTAACCGTCACACACCGACATGCCTCCCACTGTACAGTAACCATCACGGCCTGACATATCTCCCACGGTACAGTAACCGTCACACCCCGACATACCTCCCACTGTACAGTAACCAACACACCCGACATACCTCCCACTGTACAGGAACTGTCACGGCCCGACATATCTCCCACTGTACAGTAACCATCAGGGTCCTACATACTTCACACTGTACAGTAACCATCACGGCCCGACATACATCCCACTGGACAGTAACCATCACGGCCTGACATATCTCCCACTGGACAGTAAACATCACGGCCCGACATATCTCCCACTGTACAGTTACCGTCACGGCCCGACATACCTTCAACTGTACAGAAACCGTCACGGCCCGACATTCCTCCCACTGTACAGTAACCATCACGGCCCGACATACCTCCCACTGTACAGTAAGCATCACCGCCTAACATACCACGCACTGTACAGTAGCCATCACGGTCCGACATAACTCCCATTGTACAGTAACCATCACGGCCTGACATACCTCCCACTGTACAGTAACCGTCACACAACGACATGCCTCCCACTGTACAGAAACCATCACGACCTGAGATACCTCACACTGTACAGGAACCTTCACGGCCCGACATGCCTCTAATCGTACAGTAACCGTCACGCCCGACATACCTCCCACTGTACAGTAACCATCACGGCTCGACATACCTTCCATTAAACAGTAGCCATCTCGGACCGACATACCTCCCACTGTACAGTAACCGTCACGGCCCGACATACCTCCCACTGTACAGGAAACATCACGGCCCGACATACCTCTCACTCTACAGTAACCGTCACGGCCCGACATACCTACCACTGTACAGTAACCATCCAGGCCTGACATAACTCCCACAGTGCTGTATCCATCACGGCCCGACATACCTCCCACTGTATAGTAACCATCACGGCCCCACATACCTTCCATTATGCAGTAGCCATCCCGGACCAACATACCTCCCACTGTACAGTAACGGTCACGGCCCGACATACCTCCCACTGTACAGTAAACATCACGGCCCGACATACCTCCCACTGCACAGTAACCATCACGGCCTGACATAACTCCAACTGTACTGCAACCATCACGGCAGGACATACCTCCCACTGTACAGTAACCATCACGGCCTGACATACCTCCCACTCTACAATAACCGTCACACTCTTCCAGGCCTCCCACTGTATTGCAACCATCACAACCCGACATACATCCCACTGTACAGTAACCATCACGGCCCGACATACCTCCCACTGTACAGTAACCATCATGGCCTGTCATAGCTCCCACTGTATAGTAACCATCGCGGCCCGACATACCTCACACTGTACAGTAAACATCACCGCCTGACGTACCACGCACAGTACAGTAACCATCACGGCCCGAAATAACCCCCCCGCCACCCCACTGTTCGGTAACTATCATGGTTGGACGTACCTCCCACTGTACAGTAGCCGTCACACACCGACATGCCTCCCACTGTACAGTAACTGTCATGGCCCAACATACCTCCCACTGTACAGTAACCATCACGGCCCCACATACCTTCCATTATACAGTAGCCATCCCGGACCGACATACCTCCCACTGTACAGTAACGGTCACGGCCCGACATACCTCCCACTGTACAGTAAACATCACGGCCCGACATACCTCCCACTGCACAGTAACCATCACGGCCTGACATAACTCCAACTGTACTGCAACCATCACGGCAGGACATACCTCCCACTGTACAGTAACCATCACGGCCTGACAGACCTCCCACTCTACAATAACCGTCACACTCTTCCAGGCCTCCCACTGTATTACAACCATCACAGCCCGACATACATCCCACTGTACAGTAACCATCACGGCCCGACATACCTCCCACTGTACAGTAACCATCATGGCCTGTCATAGCTCCCACTGTATAGTAACCATCGCGGCCCGACATACCTCACACTGTACAGTAAACATCACCGCCTGACGTACCACGCACAGTACAGTAACCATCACGGCCCGAAATAACCCCCCCGCCACCCCACTGTTCGGTAACTATCATGTACAGTAGCCGTCACACACCGACATGCCTCCCACTGTCCAGTAACTGTCATGGCCCAACATACCTCCCACTGTACAGTAACCATCACGGCCCGACATACCTTCCATTATACAGTAGCCATCTCGGACCGACATACCTCCCACTGTACAGTAACCGTCACGGCCCGACATACCTCCCACTGTAAAGTAATCATCACGGCCAGACATACCTCCCACTGTACAGTAGCCGTCACACACCGTCATGCCTCCCACTGTCAGTAACCATCACGACCTGAGATACCTCACACTGTACAGGAACCGTCACGGCCCGGCATGCCTCGAAATGTGCAGTAACCGTCCCGGCCCGACATATCCCACTGTACAGTAACCATCACGGCCCGACATGCCTTCCATTATACAGTAGCCATCTCGGACCGACATACCTCCCACTGTACAGTAAACATCACGGCCCGACATACCTCCCACTCTACAGTAACCGTCACGGCCTGACATACCTACCACTGTACAGTAAAAATCCCGGCCTGACATACCTCCCACTCTACAGTAACCGTCACAAAGCGACAGGCCCCCCACTTTACAGTAATCCATCACAGCCCGACATACATACCACTGTCCAGTAACCATCACGGCCCGACATACCTCCCAGTGTGCAGTAACCATCACGGCCTGTCATACCTTCCACTGTATAGTAACCATCGCGGCCCGACATACCGCACACTGTACAGTAACCATCACCGCCTGACGTACCACGCACTGTACAGTAACCATCACTGCCCGACATACCCCACCCCCACTGTACGGTAACTATCATGGCCGGACATACCTCCCACTGTACAGTAAACATCACGGCCCGACATACCTCCCATCATACAGGAGCCATCACGGACCATCATAAATCCAACTATACAGTAACCATAACGGGCTGACAAAACCCACTCTTTGTACACGTTCTCCCCGTGTCTGCGTGGGTTTCCTCCGGGTGCTCCGGTTTCCTCCCACAGTCCAAAGTTGTGCAGGGTCAGGTGAATTGGCCACGCTAAATTGCCCATAGTGTGAGGTTAAAGGAGTAAATGTAGGGGTAGGGGTATGGGTGGGTTGCGCTTCGGCGGGTCAGTGTGGACTTGTTGGGCCGAAGGGCCTGTTTCCACCCTGTAAGTAATCTAATCTAATCTACAGTAAACATCACGGCCTGACATACCTCCTACTGTACAGTAACCGTCACGGCCCGACAAACCTTCCATTATACTGTAGCCATCTCGGACTGACAAACCTCCCAATGTACAGTAACCGTCACGGCCCGACATACCTCCCACTGTACAGTAAACATCACGGCCTGACATAACTCCCACTGTACTGTAACCATCACGGCTCGACATACCTGTCACTGTACAGTAACCATCACGGCCTGACATACCTCCCACTCTACAGTAACCGTCACACACCGACAGGCCTCCCACTGTACAGTAACCATCACAGCCCGACATATATCCCACTGTACAGTAACCATCACGGCCCGACATACCTCCCACTGTACAGTAACCATCACGGCCCGACATACCTCCCACTGTACAGTAACCATCACGGCCTGTCATACCTCCCACTGTATAATAACCATCGCGGCCCGACATACCTCACACTGTACAGTAACCATCACCGCCTGACGTACCACGCACTGTACAGTAACCATCACGGCCCGACATAACTCCCCCACTGCACGGTAACTAACATGGCCGGACATACCTCCCACTGCACAGTAACCATCATGGCCCGACATACCTCCCATTATACAGGAGCCATCACGGCCTGACATACCTCCCACTGTACAGTAGCCATCAAGATCTGGGATACCTCACACTGTACAGCAACCGTCATGGCCCGACATGCCTCTAACTGTACAGTAACCGTCACGGCCCGACATACCTCCCACTATACAGTTACCGTCACGGCCCGACATACCTCCCACTGTACAGTAAACATCACGTCCCGACATACCTCTCACTCCACAGTAACCGTCTCGGCCCGACATACCTCCCACTGTACAGTAAACATCACGTCCCGACATACCTCTCACTCCACAGTAACCGTCTCGGCCCGACATACCTCCCACTGTACAGTAAACATCACGTCCCGACATACCTCTCACTCCACAGTAACCGTCTCGGCCCGACATACCTCCCACTATACAGTAACCATCCCGGCGTGACATACCTCCCACTGTACTGTAACCATTACGGCCCGGCATACCTCTCAATGTACAGTAACCATCACGGCCTGACATATCTCCCACTCTGCAGTAACCGTCACACACCGAAAGGCCTCCCACTGTACAGTAACCATCACAGCCCGACATACATCCCACTGTACAGTAACCATCAAGGCCCGATATAACCTCCCACTGTACATTAACTATGATGGCCGGACACACCTCCCACTGTACAGTAACCATCACGGCCTGACATACCTCCCACTGTACAGTAACCGTCACACACCGACATGCCTACCACTGAACAGGAAACATCACGGGCCCGACATACCTCCCACTGTAACGTAACCAACACAGCCCGATATACCTTACACTGTACAGTAACCATCACGGCCCGACACATCTCTCACTGTACCGTAATCATCACGGCCCGACATACCTTACACTGTACAGTAACCATCGCGGCCCGGCATACCTCCCACTCTACAGTAACCGTTAAGGACCGACATACCTCCCACTGTACAATAACCGTCACGGCCCGACATATCTCCCACTGCACAGTAACCATCACGGCCCGACATACCTTACACTGTACAGTAACCATCGCGGCCCGGCATACCTCCCACTCTACAGTAACCGTCAAGGCCTGACATACCTCCCACTATACAATAACCATCACGGCCCGACATACCTCCCACTTTACAGTAAACATCACACGCCGACATACCTCCCACTGTACAGTAACCATCACGGTCTGACATCCCTCCCACTGTACAGTAACCGTGACACACCGACATGCCTCCCACTGTACAGTAACCATCCCGGCCCGACATACCTCCCACTGTACAGTAACCATCACGGCCCGACATACCTCCCACTGTACAGTAACCATCACGGCCTGACATACCTCCCACTGTACAGTAACCATCACGGCCCGACATACCTCCGACTGTGAATTAACCATCATAGCCCGACATAACTCCCACTGTACAGTAACCGCCACATACCGACATGCCTCCCACTGTACAGTAACCATCACGGCCTGACATACCTCCAACTGTACAGTAACCGTCACACACCGACATACCTCCCACTGTACAGTAACCATCACACCCCGACATACCTGCCACTGTACAGTAACCAACACACCCGACATACCTCCACTGTACAGGAACCGTCACGGCCCGACATATCTCCAACTGTACATTAACCGTCACGGCCCTACCTCCCACAGTACAGTAACCATCACGGCCCGACATACTTCCCACTAAACAGTATTCATCACGGCCCGATATTCCTCCCACTGTGCAGTAACCATCACGGCCTGACATATCTCCCACTGTACAGTAATCATCACGGCCCTACATACCTCACACTGTACATTAACCGTCACACACCGACATACCTCCCACTGTACAGTAACCATCTCGGCCAGACATACCTCCCACTGTACAGTAACCATCGCACCCCGACATAGCACCCAATGTACAGTAACCGTCACACCGCGACATACCTCCCACTGTACAGTAACCATAATACCCCGACATACCACCCACTGTATAGTGAACATCATGGCCCGACATACCTCCACTGTACAGTAACCATTATGGCCCGACATACCTCCCACTGTCCTGTAAGCATCATGGCCCGACATACCGCCCAATGTACAGAAACCATCATGGCCCGACATACCTCCCACTGTACAGTAACCATCACGGCCTGACATACCTCCCACTCTACAGTAACCGTCACACACCGACATGCCTCCCACTGTACAATAACCATCGCGGCCGGGCATACCTCCCACTGTACAGTAACCATCATACCCCGACATACCACCCACTGTATAGTAAACATCATGGCCCGACATACCTCCACTGTACATTAACCATCCCGGTCCGACATACCTCCCACTATACAGTAACCATCACAGCCCGACATACCTCGCACTGTACAGTAACCATCACGGCCCTAAATACCTCCCACTGTACAGTAACCATCACGGCATGACATACCTCCCACTGTACAGTAACCATCACGGTCCGACATACCTCCCACTGTACAGTAACCATCACGGCCCGACATAGCTCCCAGTGCACAGGAACCATCACGGCCCGACATACAACCCACTGGACAGTAACCATCACGGCCCGACATACAACCCACTGGACAGTAACCATCACACACCGACATACCTCCCACTGGACAGTAACCATCACGGCCTGACATACCTCCACCTGTACAGTAACCATCACGGCCCGACATACAACCCACTGGACAGTAACCATCACACACCGACATACCTCCCACTGGACAGTAACCATCACGGCCTGACATACCTCCCACTGTACAGTAACCATCACGGCCTGACAAACCTCCCACTGTTCAGTAGCCATCACGGACTGACATAACTCCCCCACGGTACAGTAACCATCATAGCCCGACATACCTTACACTGTACAGTAACCATCGTGGCCGGGCATACCTCCCACTGTACAGTAACCGTCAAGGCCCGACATAACTCCCACTGTACAGTAACCATCACAGCCCAACATTCCTCCCACTATACAGTAACCATCACAGCCCGACATACCTCCCAATGTACAGTAACCATCACGGCCCTAAATACCTCCCACTGTACAGTAATCATCACGGCCTGACATCCCTCCCACTGTGCAGTAACCATCACGGCCTGACATACCTCCCACTGTACAGTAACCATCACGGCCTGACAAACCTCCCACTGTACAGTAGCCATCACGGACTGACATAACTCCCCCACGGTACAGTAACCATCATAGCCCGACATACCTTACACTGTACAGTAACCATCGTGGCCGGGCATACCTCCCACTGTACAGTAACCGTCAAGGCCCGACATAACTCCCACTGTACAGTAACCATCACAGCCCAACATTCCTCCCACTATACAGTAACCATCACAGCCCGACATACCTCCCAATGTACAGTAACCATCACGGCCCTAAATACCTCCCACTGTACAGTAATCATCACGGCCTGACATCCCTCCCACTGTGCAGTAACCATCACGGCCCGACATAGCTCCCACTGTACAGTAACCATCACGGCCCCACATACCACCCACTGTATAGTAACTTTCACGGCCCGACACACCTCCAAAAGTACAGTAACCATTACCGCCTGACATACCACGCACTGTACAGTCACCATCACTGCCAGACATACCCCCAATTATACAGTAGCTATCACGGCCCGACATATCTCCCACTGTACAGTAACTATCATGGCCGGACATACCTCCCACTGTACAGTAACCATCACGGCCCTACATGCCTCACAGTGTACAGTAACCATCACGACCCGACATATCTCCCACTGCACAGTAACCATCACGGCCCGATATTCCTCCCACTGGACAGTAACCATCATGGCCAGACATATCTCCCACTGTACAGTAACCATCACGGCCCTACATACCTCACACTGTACAGTAACCGTCACACACGGACATACAACCCACTGGACAGTAACCATCACACACCGACATACCTCCCACTGGACAGTAACCATCACGGCCTGACATACCTCCCACTGTACAGTAACCATCACGGCCTGATATACCTCCCACTGTACAGTAGCCATCACGGACTGACATACCTGCCCCTGTACAGTAACCATCACGGCCAGACATACCTCCCACTGTACAGTAACCATTGCACCCTGACATAGCTCGCAATGTAAGTAACCGTCACACCCTGTGGTGAAACGGTTAAAAATTATGTCCCAATACATGTGTGAATCTAACCGGAATGGAGGTGTTGCTTAGTCCCGTGTGAATCTTATTACACACCTCCCCGTGTGAATCTTCTTATCTGTATGTAACCAGAATGGAATGTGTTTTTTAGCCTTGCTCTGCTGTTCACATGAATGTTTATATCTGGAAAAGAGTATATCAGCTGGAAAAGTCTCCAGTTCAGTGAGTCTGCTCCGGGGTTACGTTTAACCGCCGAGCGTGGGTTGTTGGCAACCGCTCTACGAGAACTGACGGCTCCCAGTTCCGGTAACATGTAGAGTGAGTATAAGCCAGACCCGTTGTATGAGACCTGGTTGTGGCGACGCTGCGGGGAATAAAATGCCCATATTCTAGCAGACTCGCCTCTTGGTCGTTTGTTCTGTGTCAGACTACTCTCCTACGAACCTGACCTTGAGAATTTTTTAAAACATTTGGCGTAGTCGAGCAGGGTCAATCGCAATTGAGGAGAGATTTTGATACAGAACAATGTTTTGGAAAAAGACTAAGAAACCAGAAGAACAAACTGTGGAGGTCCCGACCGTCCCGGGATGGCATGGATGTAGGCATGTACGTGGCAGTTTGTTTGAGAGAGGATCCCAGTCCTGCCGAAGAACCCCTTGCCTGGGGTACAGCGGAGGATGTGGGCATGTCCAAAAAGCTGAAGCGGAGTTAACAGAATTGAATGGGATTGAACTGAACTGAACTGAGTGGAACTGAAGTGATCAAATTGAACGGAACAAAATGGAACTGAGCTAAATTGAATTGAAATGGACGGAACTGAATTGAACACAATTGAATTGAACTGAACAGACCTGAACTGAGCTGAATTGAACTACACTGAATTGACTGAACTGAAATTAACTGAAACGAATTGAACTGAATTAAGCATAATGTAACACATGTATTGGGCCAAGCAGTGGAATGTGGTGTAAAATTATGTCCCAATACATGTGTGAATCATAATGTAACACATGTATTGGGCCAAGCAGTGGAATGTGGTGAAACGGTTAAAAATTATGTCCCAATACATGTGTGAATCTAACCGGAATGGAGGTGTTGCTTAGTCCCGTGTGAATCTTATTACACACCTCCCCGTGTGAATCTTCTTATCTGTATGTAACCAGAATGGAATGTGTTTTTTAGCCTTGCTCTGCTGTTCACATGAATGTTTATATCTGGAAAAGAGTATATCAGCTGGAAAAGTCTCCAGTTCGGTGAGTCTGCTCCGGGGTTACGTTTAACCGCCGAGCGTGGGTTGTTGGCAACCGCTCTACGAGAACTGACGGCTCCCAGTTCCGGTAACATGTAGAGTGAGTATAAGCCAGACCCGTTGTATGAGACCTGGTTGTGGCGACGCTGCGGGGAATAAAATGCCCATATTCTAGCAGACTCGCCTCTTGGTCGTTTGTTCTGTGTCAGACTACTCTCCTACGAACCTGACCTTGAGAATTTTTTAAAACACACCCCGACATACCTCCCACTGTACAGTAACCATCATACCACGACGAACCTCCCACTGTACAGTAACAATCACCGCCCGACATACCTCCCACTGTACAGTAACTATCATGGCCAGATATTCCTCCCATGGCACAGACACTATCACGGACCCGACATACCTCCCACTGTACAGTAACCGTCAAGACCTGACATACCTGCCACTGTACAGTAACCATCACGGCCAGACATACCTCCCACTGTACAGTAACCATCACGGCCTGACATACCTCCCAGTGTACAGTAACCGTCACACACCGACATACCTCCGACTATACCGGAACCGTCACGGCCCGAAATATCTCCCACTGTACAGTAACCATCACGGCCCTACATACCTCACAGTGTACAGTAACCATCACGGCCCGACATATTTCCAACTGCACAGTAGCCATCACGGCCCGATATTCCTCCCACTGGACAGTAATCATCACGGCCGGTCATATCTCCCACTGTACAGTAACCATCACGGCCCTACATATCTCACACTGTACAGTAACCGTCACACACCGACATACGACCCACTGGACAGTAACCATCACACACCGACATACCTCCCACTGTACAGTAACCGTCACGGCCTGACATACCTCCCACTGTACAGTAACTATCATGGCCAGACATACCTCCCATGGCACAGACACTATCACGGGCCCGACATATCTCCCACTGTACAGTAACCATCACGGCCCCGACATACCTCCCACTGTACAGTAACCGTCAAGACCTGACATACCTGCCCCATGTACAGTAACCATCACGGCCAGACATACCTCCCACTGTACAGTAACCGTCACGGCCTGACATACCTCCCACTGTACAGTAGCCATCACGGACTGACATACCTGCCCCTGTACAGTAACCATCGCACCCCGACATAGCTCGCAATGTACAGTAACCGTCACACCCCAACATACCTCCCACTGTACAGTAACCATCATACCCCGACGTACCTCCCACTGTATAGTAACCATTAAGGCCCGACATAACTCCACTGTACAGTAACAATCACCGCCCGACATACCTCCCACTGTACAGTAATCATCATGGCCCGACATATCTCCCACTGTCCTGTAAGCATCACGGCCCGACATATCTCCCACTCTACAGAAACCATCATCGCCCGACATACCTCCCACTGTACAGTAACCATCATGGCCCGACATACCTCCCACTGTCCTGTAATCAATAAGGCCCGACATACCTCCCAATGTACAGAAACCATCATGGCCCGACATACCTCCCACTGTACAGTAACCGTTAAGGCCCGACATACCTCCCACTGTACAGTAACCGTCAAGACCTGACATACCTCCCACTCTACAGTAACCGTCACACACAGACATACAGTAGCTATCACGGCCCGACATACCTCCCACTGTCCTGTAATCATCAAGGCCCGACATACGTCCCAATGTACAGAAACCATCATGGCCAGACATACCTCCCACTGTACAGTAACCATCGCACCCCGACATAGCTCGCAATGTACAGTAACCGTCACACCCCGACATACCTCCCACTGTACAGCAACCATTACGGCCTAACATACCTCCCACTGTACAGTAACCGTCACACACCGACAGGCCTCCCACTGTACAGTAACCTTCACGGCCCGACATACCTCCCAGTGTACAGTAACCATCACGGCCTGTCATACCTCCCACTGTACAGTAACCATCACGGCCTGTCATACCTCCCACTGGACAGTAACCATCACCGCCTGACATACCACGCACTGTGCAGTAACTATCACGGCCAGACATATCCCACATTATACAGTAGCCAACACCGCACGACATATGCCCCACTGTACAGTAACCATCACAGCCTGACATACCACGCACTGTACAGTAACAATCATGGCACGACATACCTCCCATTAGACAGTAGCCATCACGGACCGACATAACTCCCACTGTACAGTAACCATCACGGCCCCAAAAAACCTCCCACTGTACAGTAATCATCACAGCCGAGCATACTTCCCAATGTAAAGTAAACATCACACACCGTCATACCTCCCACTGTACAATAACCATCACAGCCCGACATACATCCCACTGTACAGTAACCATCACGGCCCGACATACCTCCCACTGTACAGTAACCATCACGGCCTGTCATACCTCCCACTGTATTGTAACCATCGCGGCCCGACATATCTCACACTGTCCAGAAACCATCACCGCCTGACGTACCACGCACTGTACAGTAACCATCACGGCCCGACATAACCTCCGCACTGTATGGTAACTATCATGACCGGACATACCTCCCACTGCACAGTAACCATCATGGCCCGACATACCTCCCATTATACAGGAGCCATCACGGACCATCATAAATCCCACTGTACAGTAACCATAAGGGGCTGACAAAACCCTCCCATTGTACAGTAACCAACACGGCCTGACATATCTCCCACTGTACTGTAGCCGTCACAGCCCGACATGCCTCCCACTGTACAGCAACCATCCCGGCCTGACATAGGTCCCACTGTACTGTATCCATCACACACCGTCATACCTCCCACTGTATAGTAACCATCATGGCCCGACATACCTCCTTTGTACAGTAACCATCACGGCCTAACATACCTCCCACTGTGCAGTAACCGTCACACACCGACAGGCCTCCCACTGTACAGTAACCATCACAGCCCGACATACATCCCACTGTACAGTAACCATCACGGCCCGACATACCTCCCACTGTACAGTAACCATCACGGCCTGTCATACCTCCCACTGTATTGTAACCATCGCGGCCCGACATACTTCACACTGTACAGTAACCATCACCGCCTGACGTACCACGCACTGTACAGTAACCATCACGGCCCGACTTAACCCCCCCAACTGTACGGTGACTATCATGACCTGATTGTAACCATCGCGGCCTGACATACCTCACACTGTACAGTAACCATCACCGCCTGACGTACCTCCCACTGTACAGTAAACATCACGGCCCGAGATACCTCCCATTATACAGGAGCCATCACGGACCATCTAAAATCCCACTGTAGAGTAACCTTAAGGGGCTGACAAAACCCTCCCATTGTACAGTAACCAACACGGCCTGACATACCTCCCACTGTACAGGAGCCGTCACACACCGACATGCCTCCCACTGTACAGTAACCGTCACGACCTGAGATACCACCTACTGTACAGTAATCGTCACGGCCCGACATATCTCCCACTGTACAGTAAACATCACGGCCCGACATACCTCTCATTCTACAGTAACCATCACGGCCCGACATACCTACCACTGTAGAGTAACCATCCCGATCTGACATAACTCCCACTGTACTGTAACCATCACGGCCCGACATACCTCCCAATGTACAGTAACCATCACGGCCCGACATACCTCCCACTCTACAGTAACCGTCACACACCGACAGGCCTCCCACTGTACAGTACCCATCACAGCCCGACATACAGCCCACTGTACAATAACCATCACGGCACGACATAACCCCCCACTGTACATTAACTATCATGGCCGGACTTATCTCCCACTGTACAGCAACCATCACGGCCTGACATACCTCCCACTGTACAGTAACCGTCACACACCGACATACCTCCCACTGTACACTAACCATCACGGCCCGACATACCTTCCATTATACAGTAGCCATCTCGGACCGACATACCTCCCACTGTACAGTAGCCGTCACACACCGACATGCCTCCCACTGTACAGTAACCGTCACGACCTGAGATACCACCTACTGTACAGTAATCGTCACGGCCCGACATATCTCCCACTGTACAGTAAACATCACGGCCCGACATACCTCCCACTGTACAGCAAACATCACGGCCCGACATACCTCTCACTCTACAGTAACCCTCACGGCCCGACATACCTACCACTGTACAGTAACCATCCCGGCCTGACATAACTCCCACTGTACTGTAACCAACACGTCCCGACATATCTCCCACTCTACAGTAACCATCACACACCGACAGGCCTCCCACTGTACAGTAACCATCACAGCCCGACATACAGCCCACTGTACAATAACCATCACGGCCCGACACAACCCCCCACTGTACAGTAACCATCACGGCCTGACATACCTCCCACTGTACAGTAACCGTCACACAGTGACATGCCTCCCACTGTACAGTAACCATCACGGGCCCGACATACCTCCCACTGTACAGTAACCATCACAGCCCGATATACATTACACTGTACAGTCACCTCCACGGCCCGACTCATCTCTCACTGTACCGTGGAGAAAGTGAGGTCTGCAGATGCTGGAGATCAAAGTTGAAACTTTATTGCTGGAACAGCACAGCAGGTCAGGCAGCATCCAGGGTACAGGAGATTCGACGTTTCGGGCACAGGCCCTTCTTCAGGATTCCTGAAGAAGGGCCTGTGCCCGAAACGTCGAATCTCCTGTACCCTGGATGCTGCTTGACCTGCTGTGCTGGTCCAGCAATAAAGTTTCAACTCTCACTGTACAGTAACCATCGCGGCCCGGCATACCTCCCACTGTACAGTAACCGTAATGGCCCGACATATCTCCCACTGTTCAGTAACCATCACGGCCCGACATACCGCACACTGTATAGTAACCATCGCGGCCCGGCAAACCTCCCACTGTACAGTAACCGTCAAGGCCTGACATACCTCCCAATGTAAAGTAACCGTCACAGCCCGACATACCTCCCACTGTACAGTAACCGTCACGGCACGACATACCTCCCACTGTACAGTAAACATCACGGCCCGACATACCACCCACTGTCCAGTAACCGTCACGGCCTGACATACCTCCCGCTGTGCAGTAACCATCACGGCCTGACATACCTCCCACGGTACTATAACCATCACGGCCCGACATACCTCCCACGGTACAGTAACCATCGCAGCCCGACATACATCCCACTGTACAGTAACCATCACGGCCTAACATACCTCCCACTGTGCAGTAACCATCACAGCCCGACATACATCCCACTGTACAGTAACCATCACGGCCCGACATGCCTCCCACTGTACAGTAACCATCACCGCCTGACATACCACGCACTGTACAGTAACCATCACGGCCAGACATACCTCCCATTATACAGTAGCCATTACCGCCAGACATATCCCCCACTGTACAGAAACCATCACCGCCTGACATACCACGCACTGTACAGTAACAATCATGGCCCGACATACCTCCCATTAGACAGTAGCCATCACGGACCAACATACCTCCCACCGTACAGTAACCATCACAGCCGAGAATACTTCCCAATGTAAAGTAACCGTCACAGCCCGACATACCTCCCACTGTTCAGTAACCGTCACGGCACGACATACCTCCCACTGTACAGTAAACATCACGGCCCGACATACCACCCACTGTCCAGTAACCATCCCGGCCTGACATAGCTCCCACTGTACTGTAACCATCACACACCGTCATACCTCCCACTGTGCAGTAACCGTCACACACCGACAGGCCTCCCACTGTACAGTAACCATCACAGCCCGACATACATCCCACTGTACAGTAACCAACACGGCCCGACATACCTCCCACTGTACAGTAACCATCACGGCCTGTCAAACCTCCCACTGTAAAGTAACTATCATGACCGGACATAACTCCCACTGCACAGTAACCATCACGGCCCGACGTACCTCCCATTATACAGGGGCCATCACGGACCATCATAAATCCCACTGTACAGTAACCATAAGGGGCTGACAAAACCCTCCCATTGTACAGTAACCAGCACGGCCTGACATACCTCCCACTGTACAGTAGCCGTCACACACTGACATGCCTCCCACTGTACAGTAACCGTCACGAGCTGAGGTATCTCACACTGTACAGGAACCGTCACAGCCCGACATGCCTCTAACTGTACAGTAACCATCACGGCGCGACATACCTTCCATTATACAGTAGCCATCTCGGACCGACATACCACCCACTGTATAGCAACCGTCACGGCCCGACATACCTCCCACTATACAGTAAACATCACGGCCCGACATACCTCTCACTCTAAGCAACCGTCACGGCCCGACATACCTCCCAATGTACAGTAACCATCACGGCCCGACATACCTCCCACTCTACAGTAACCGTCACACACCGACAGGCCTCCCACTGTACAGTAACCATCACAGCCCGACATACAGTCCACAGTACAATAACCATCACGGCCCGACATAACCCCCCACTGTACATTAACTATCATGGCCGGACATATCTCCCACTGTACAGTAACCATCACGGCCTGACATACCTCCCACTGTACAGTAACCGTCACACACCGACATACCTCCCACTGTACAGTCACCATCACGGCCCGACATACCTCACACTGTATAGTAACCATCGCGGCCGATGGTTAGATGTTACTTTATGGTCAGATAGAGTGGATTGCACTGATTCTGCTCACAATTCCGCCCAGGGGTGATGGGATCACGGACAATTGACACCATAGTCTGGACCCCGGGGGCCGGAGGCCTATTGATGCCTTCTTTGCCATGCAACTGTAATACTAACGTCTGACCCTGGAATCCCCTTTCTCTCTCTAGGTTACGCTTAGTCTGATTCAGTTCACTTTTAGTCACACAGGGCACCAACCCACATAGGTCTAAACTAAGTGTCTGTGTTGGCTTGTTGGCGGGAACGGAGATGGAGAGGTACCGACGGTCCTCTGCCTGTTTTTTTTCCAGAGGCCGAATTGGGTAACACGCACACTATGACCCAGCCGAAGGATAATGGCAAAGCAAGTTAACAATACGATTGACTGCATTTTGTTGCAACACTCGTGTCCGGCCGGAGGACACAGTCCTTTAAACTCGCCAAAGTCCAATTAGTCTGTTCTCAGGGTCTCTGTTCCTTAGATGCCTCTGTCAGAGAGGTTTGTTCGTCCTCCGTCGGTTGTGGCACCGGTCCCTTGATCCGAGTATAATGTGTCCAGCCCTTTTCGGCCGTGCGGACAGCCGTTTCGGTAGTCAAAAGTACTAGGAAGGGACCGTCCCAAGTTGGTTCGAGGGTGCGTTGCTTCCAGCTTTTAATCAGGACCCACTGACCCGGCTTGATGGTGTGCACTGCGAACTCGAGGGGCGGCGTCTGTGCCAAAAGTCCCTGTTGGCGTAAACGAGATAGAGCAGACCCCAGAGCCACCACATATTTTTGCACAAACATGTCCCGAGACTCGAATAAGGGAGGTTCTCCCTTCGGCCCATGGAACGGGAGGCCAAACAGCATTTCGTAAGGGGAGACGCCCAAATCCCGTCTTGGCTGGGTGCGAATTTGCAATAGGGCGAGGGGTAGGCATTTGGTCCAAGGCAGGCCGATTTCTCTAGTGAGTTTGGTTAGCTGCTTTTTGATGGTCTGGTTCATTCTTTCGACCTTGCCTGAGGAAGAGGGATGCCAGGGGGTGTGCAAATCCCAGTCAATCCCCACCGCTTGCACCATATTCTGGAGGACGGTCGAGGTGAAGTGACTCCCCTGGTCAGTCAATAGCGCGGGGCAGCCCAAACCGTGGGATGATTTGTTCGAGTAGAATTTTGCTAACCTGGGTTGCCGTTGCCGTGGCAGTAAGGAAGGCCTCCACCCATCCTGTCAGGTGATCTACTATTACTAATAGATACTTCAGGCGACCAATGGGGGGGAGCTCAGTGTAATCTACCTGGACATTCTCGAACGGCCTATAGGCCGGACTCCTACCTCCTTGTCTTGCGTGCTGCCGCAGCCTCCTTTTGTTATTTTTTCGGCACGTTATGCAATCTCCCGTGACCTGCTTGGCTACTGTGTACAGACCAGGGTGAGCATATCGGCGTAGGAAGGCATCGCACAGTGCCTGGGCGCCCCAGTGACCCCCTTGGTGTAGACGGGCAATAATGTCCCGCGTCAACGGTCGATTTAGTAGCTGGCGGCCATCGGGTAGGGTCCACTTCCCTTCCCTATCTTTTGTACCCCCTAGAGACGCGAGGAGAGTTTCCTCTTTGTCAGTAAACGTGGGCACTTCGGTAATTTCGGATATCTGGGGAATCCTTACCAGGCAGGTTACTACTTCCTTCCCCATCCCGGCCAATTTTGCCTGTTCATCCGCCAATTGATTCCCCAGGGTCTCCGTTTTATTGCCTTTCACATGTACTACAGCAATCTCTTGTGGTAGCAACAAATCCTCCAAGATCATGGCTACCAGTTCCTCGTGGACCAACTCCTTTCCCCTACTATTTATCATTCCCCTTTCCTTCCAGATCTTCCCAAAGGTGTGTACTACCCCAAAGGCATACTTAGAGTGAGTGTAGATTGTCCCGGCTACTCCCTTTAAATTCCTCAGAGCCCAGTGCAAGGCGTACAACTCGCACGTTTGTGCGGACCAGGCATTCGGTAGCCGTCCACTTTCCACTAATTCCCAGCCAGTCTCACTAATGACTGCATAACCGTTGTGCCTTTTCC
The DNA here is from genome assembly GCF_037043375.1 of Chiloscyllium plagiosum. Classification (NCBI taxonomy): domain Eukaryota; kingdom Metazoa; phylum Chordata; class Chondrichthyes; order Orectolobiformes; family Hemiscylliidae; genus Chiloscyllium; species Chiloscyllium plagiosum. The sequence goes on along the minus strand of NW_028270162.1, from coordinate 69,642,233 downwards.
CATCTATCACCCGAGAGGACCCGTCCCCCCTCGTCATTATGATCCCACCGGGGGTCCTCTAAGGGGTACTTCTGCTCTCCACGCTGAGGGCCGTCCTGATGCTCCCTATCCCAAATGGCCATTGCACTATTCCGGATCATGACAATTTCATCGTAATTAAATAGTATTCTCATCATGGCCTGCAATTCGGCCCATGTGTATATACTGGGCCCCAGAAATTGATCTAATTGTGTTCCCACACTGACGGGGTCGTCCAGTAGACGGGGTAGTTCATTACGGAGTTGTCGGATATCCCCAGAATTTAAAGGTTGTTCTACGAATCCGGTCCGTTCGTTCCCAAACGGCACCTCTCGTAAAGGGTTCATCTGTTCAACATTGTTAACCCTCTCAGCACCCAATCTCTCTTCTTGATCTCTCCGCATCTCAATTCGGGCTGATCTCCTCATGCCTGGGGTGGGCTCTTCTTCCCCTCCTGTGTCCCCCCCCAGCAGGCTCTCCCTCACTGAGCATGACCTGCCGGGAACCGGGATTATCCGACTCAGGAGGGAGGTCCGCGCTGGACGCCTGGCCGTGCGCGGGTTGTACATACGGGGGCGGGGCAGAAGGGGGCAAACCGTCGGTGAGGACGTCCCAAGACTTCTGGGGCTTTCTCGGGTCTGTTTGGGGAATCAGAGGATAGAGACTCGTGGGGTCCCCGCAGTCACTCGCCAACCAGGCGGCGGCGTATTTGCTCTCTTCTGGGTCAAACGGTTGTTTTCTGTTAACATATATATTTAGGAGTTGACACACCCAGTCTTTATCAGACCCATACTCGGGCCAAACCACCGAGGGGGCGCGGATAGGTTCTTTGGTCCATATAAAACAACAATATTTTATCATAGTCTCTTTCTTTAAGTCCTTTGTCCTACTGCTTTCCGTCCATAAACTCAATTTCCGACCTAGTGGACTATCGGGGGGTATTTCTTTTCCATTTACAGTCCTCCCTGACTTGTCCTTAGTGGACCTAAAAGTCTGATTTCCCATGGTCTATCTTCGGTCCTGGTCTTAAACGCCTAAAGCATTTTCACAGATAACCGTCAAAACCACAATTTCCCATAGTCTATCTTCGGTCCTGGTCTTAAACGCTAAAAGCATTTTCACAGATAACCGTCAAAACCACAATTTCCCATGGTCTATCTTCGGTCCTGGTCTTAAACGCTTAAAGTGTTCTCACAGATGACCGTCAAAACCACGCGGCCAACAAGGAAGAACAAAAAGAAACTCTCTCACCTTGATTCGTGCACGAAGTTGTCTGGCCTTTTTAAATGTGTGTACCCCCTGCGTATAGTCACTAACCAGTCGTCCCAGCACTCGTCCGTGTGTTCCTTTTCTCGGGATCCAAAATTATTTTAATGAGCCGGGTCACTCTCTTGGCCGACGGCTGACGGACCAAGCCGATCCAGTGAGCAGTATAAATATATACCAGACGCGTCTTTTTGTATCAGACTTGATCCACGAGCCGAAGAGAGCCCCGGCAATAATTATTGCATCCCGGAAGAGCCCCCAATTGTGCGAGATAGGGGACTCTGCGACCCCCCATCAGGCACTCTGCTTCCCTTCCCAAGAACAAAGACATGGAGGAGTTCGTCCAAAACTATTTATTCAATTTTGCAGAACCGGGTGTTACCTAATGGCTTCCCACGAGGCACACACACAGATTGTAATCCCCGCACGTTATATACATGTAGGAGTGGGCTGGGCCTTCTACTGTCTCAGCCAATGAGTGTTAAAGTTCCCCACTGTCCTCCTGATGTATGAGATTATTTGGTTATTCACCCAGCCAATCAGTGTTCGAGTTCCCCGCTTCTCCCTTATATGGATGATGACGTACAGCCGTGGTTGTGGGCGGTCCCTCAGCCACGAGGAAAGCTGTTTCCATTGTTCCATTCATGAAAATCTGGGGGAGTGTCTGCTCGTGCTTACTACAAGGTAGAGAAGACTAAAATGGTGGCTTTGTACTTACTATGTGCTTACTACAACAGTTAATGATTTAAAAATTACACCATCCCCTACACACAGAATCCCAGATGCCAGTCTTCAACCAATTCGATTCGCTGCACGTGACATGAAGAAACAGCTGAACACAACAGATGTGGCAAAGGCAATGGGCCCGGACACCATTCCTGCAATAGGACTGAAGATTGTGCTGCACAACAAGCTGTGTGGGTGGGGAAGCAGTTTCATTCCAGCTCCAACTCTGACACCTGCCTGGCCACGTGGAAAGTTCCTCAACTATATCCAGTCCCATAACAAGGGAATGACTACAGTCTGATCATTTACCACGCCCTCAGTCCGGTCGCGATAGTCGCATTGGTGGGAGTTCTTTTTGACAGAGCTGTCAAGTAGCACAGAAATAATGTGCTCAGTGTGGTTTCCGACAGGTCCCCATGTGTAGATGGTGTTGTTGTGCAAATATCACTGGATTACTGATCCAGACCAGGATAATGCTCTGGTTGCTGGTGGAAGTTGAAAACAATTATCAAAATATCGAGACATAAAATCTGGTGTCAGTAATATTGACCTTGAATCTAATGTCCATTGTAAACATCTGTCCCTTCCCCAATGTACTTTCAGGAAGTGAATCTCCCGTGCTTCCTGGTCTGGCCTACAAGTGTCTCCAGACACACAGACATGTGATAAACTCTACAATGGTCTCTGAAACGGCCAAGCAAGACACTCAATTGTATCAAATTACTGTGAGTTCTTAAAGGATAAAAATAGACAGAACACCGGCAACGAGCTTCGGAGAAGGGAACGGGGAACACAGTCCTTTCAACCAGACAAATGCTGCCTTCCTAATGTTTAACAGCTTGTGACAACAATGACAGAGCTTTCCCACAGACTGCACAGAAACATCAGGAAGGGAGCAGGGCATTAGACACTTTGAGCTTCCCCTGTTCTAGCTCTTGGAGACAAGTTCACTTTTATAACCCTAGTTAATACATTCTTCAGAAACTCATCAATTCCCGTCTAATGCTGCTCAATAATTGACCGACCAACCCATACAATCACATAAGCACTGATTCTGCACTGTCATAAATACAGCACGACCTACATTTGTCCCACTTTCCGATACGAGGCACATAGCCATGTATGCTATGGCACTTCAAGGTCATGACCATGTATTTATTCATGGTTGTGAAGTTACCTGTGCCAACTGCCCTCTCAGGAAGTGCATTCCTGACACCAACAGCCTCTGGATGAAAACCAATCCTCAAATCCTCACTAAACATCAAACCATTCACCTTAAAATGGCACTCCATTGTTCTTCACCCTTTGACTGAAAGGAACAGCTGCTGTCTATCCATCCTGTCCATGCCCCTGGTAATCTTCTCCTTCTGAAGCACGTCCCTCTCAGCCTTCTCTGCTTCAAAGTAAACAACTCGAGTTGATCTACTCCATCCAAGGGAGCATCCTGGTGAATCTCCACTGCACCCTCTCCAGTGCAAGCACACACTTCTTGTAATGTGGCTCCCAGAACTGTCCATAGTATTCCATTTGGCCTAACCAAAGTTCTACATAGCTCTTATAATCTGTGTCTCCATGAATAAAGGCTATGTTTATGGTCGCTATGCTTTGTCAACTTTTGCATTAACCTGTTTAATCACATTCAGGGATATATGGAGAAGCACCCTCTGAGCTTCCTAGTGTCCTGCTATTCATTGAGTCCTTCCCTGTCTGGTTCCTTCTACCAAAGTACATCACCACATATTTATCAGGGTTACATTCCATCAGCCATTGATCCACCCATTTGATCATTCCACCTGTATCTTCCTGTAATATAAGGCCTTCCTCCTCACTGCCAACCAACCAGCCAAACGTTGTGTCAAACGCAAAATGATTTATCACTCACCCCAACACCTCCATATTCACAGCTGCATCATTTATAAATACTACAAATAATAAGGTTAAAAAACACACAACACCAGGTTATAATCCAACAGTTTTATTCGGACGCACTAGCTTTCGCAGCGCTGCTTCTTCATCACGTGATGATGCTCTTTGAAACTTCGTGCCTCCAAATAAACTGTTGGACTTTCATCTAGTGTTCTGCAATTTTTAAACTTTACCCAAGCCAGTACAGCACTGGCATCTCCGAATCACAAATAATATGGGACACAGCACTGATCCCTGTGGTACACGATTGGATACGAGTCTCCAGACAAACAAACAGACTTCTACCAGCAGACCTTATGTCTCCTACCACTAAGTTGATTTCGATGCAACTTGGCAAGTCACTAATGAGTCCTACCTGTTCCTTGGCTATTCTGTTCCACTTGACGCACCTGTAGAATATCTGGGGATTCTCCCTAATCCTGCCTGCCAGCAGTTTTCCATGTCGCTGTGTTCGTCAGTCCCCTTCAAATGAAGAATTGCCTTCTTATTGCAGTCTGAAATGGCCTATCATTTACCTGCCATTATTTGCCTTAACTGTAGAGCAGACAACCAGATAAAATTCCTGTTTATTTCCACCTTGTCATTTGTTTAGTGACTTTTCTAAATTTCACTATGATCACCTCTCATTCTTCGAAACTCTACAGACCACAGGCCGAGTTTCCACATCAGGCAATCTCGCCATCTGAGGGATTAATCTGGAGAATGTCCATTGCACGTCCTCCGTGTTCAGTATATTCTTTCTCAGATTGGGTCAATACTCTATGTACAGTCTCATTAGCAAGCTGTGAAACTGCTTCAACATGACCTTCCAACTCTGTTCTGATTCTGTTAAATGAAGGCGAACCTGACTTTAACTTTCCACTTCTATATATTCCTCCAATTACCATTCGCATTACTTTATTTAGGAATTCACTGCATGAGTTCTTATAAAAAGCCTTCTGAAAATCGAAATATGCCATTTCTATGTTGTAATAAACAAGTTCAAATCATTCTGAAGTTTTTCAAGGATGAGGACTCTGTCAGACTCTATCAGTGTATACTGATTCTCTACAATGTTGCTGTTAATTTATAAATTTCCAATATCTGATCCTATATCATACATTCCATCAGTTTCCCTACAGATGTCAAGTTAATTAGTCTGCAGTTCTCCACACTATCTTTTCTTCCCTTTGCAGATGCTTGAATCCCTTCCATTCATCTAAAATGCTTGGAACATATTGACTAACTTCCAGCCTCTGCAGAATGTACAGGAAAATAAAACAGTCATCGACGCACAATTAATGCGTCTATTGCTGATTTATTTCTAATATTTTGATACGAACTACAACTGGCTCATCAGACTTAGCAATGCCCAATCCAGCTACAACACTACTATGCCAGCCTTCAACTCCTACCTTGTTACTGATATCAATTGACTTTATGTCTTTAGTTCCACAGGTTCCATGTGATCACTTGGTATTTCTCAGCGATTTTCTGGATCTTCCTCCGTGATGACAGATGCAAAGTAACTGGTTACTTTCTTGGCCATTTCCCTTTTCTCCACAATAACCTCTCCTCTCCCGATTCTAAAATTCCACATTTGACCTCGCTTTTATTTTGTTTTCTTTGCAATACAGATTGTAGATTTATGCAGTATTTGTGTTCTTCTTTCACAGAATCATTTAAAGCCCACATTGTGGAAAAAGGACCTTGGGCCCAACCGGTCCACCCCACCTCTCCGAAAAGTAATCACTCAGACCCATTCCCCTCTGATTCTACACTTGGCGACGTATGCACCTAATCTACACATCCCTGAACACTTTTGAAAAATAAGCATTTCCAATGCATTGGCGGCACGGTGACACAGTGGTTAGCACTGCTGCCTCACAGCGCCAGAGACCCGGGTTCAATCCCCACCTCAGGTGACTGACTGTGTGGCGTTTGCACGTTCTCCCCGTGTCTGCGTGGGTTTCCTCTGGGTGCTCCGGTTTCCTCCCACGTCACAAAGATGTGCAGGTGAATTGGCCATGCTAAACTGCCCGTAATGTTAGGGGTAAATGTAGGGGTATGGGTGGGTTGCGCTTCGGTGGGTCGGTGTGCACTTGTTGGGCCGAAGGGCCTGTTTCCACACTGTAAGTAATCTAATTCAGCTAACCTGTAAACCTTTGGACTGTGGGAGGAAACCGGAGCACCCAGAGGAAACTCATGCAGACGCGGGGAGAATATGCAAACTCCATACAAATGTCTGAGAATTCTCCGGTTTCCACAATGTCTAGAATTCTTCTGAACTCACTTCCTATGATTAATATAATCTTTAATTTATTATGTTAGCCTTCATTAAGTCACTTGCCCTTTCTTCGGTGATTCTACCTTAAAGAAACAGACATATTTTTCAGACATTGCAGTATTTCTGTAGATCTCCTGGTCCTGATCAGGTGTATCCAAGAACACAGCAAGAGGCGAGAGAAGATATTGCGGGGGCCCTGGCTGATCTTTTTGCATCATCGCTGTCCACCGGGGAGGTCCCGGAAGACTGGAGGGTAGTGAATATTGTGTCCTTGTTCAAGTTGTGTTTGTGAAGAAGAACCTGTGAACTATAGGCCAGTTAGCTTAACAATTGTGACATGTAAGTTCCTTGAGAAGGTTCTGAGAGATAACATATACATGCATTTGAAAAGACACAGTTTCATAAGGAGCAGTCAGCACTGCTTTGTGCATAGGATATCATAGCTCACAATTCTTTAGCGTTCTTTTGAGGAAGTGACCTGGAATGTTGATGAAAGTATGGTGGTAGACGTAGTCTATTTCGGTTTCAGAAAGGCCTTTGATAAGGTTCCACATGATAGGCTGCTCTGAAAGGTTCGATAGCATGGAATCCAGGGGGATCTGGCAAACTCGACACAGAATTTCCTTGATGGTAGAAAGCAGAAGCTAATACTGGAAGGATGCTTGTTGGACTTGAGGCCTGTGACTAGTGGAGTGTCTCAGGGGTCGGTGCTGGGCCTATTACTGTTTGTCATCTATATCAATGATTTGGATGAGAATGTAGAATGCATGATTGGTAATTTGGCTGTTAACAATAAAATAGGCAGTACTGTGAACAGTGAGAAAGGTTATCAGAAATTGCAGCAGGCCTTTTTTCAGCTGGGAAAGTGGGCCGAGAAATGGCAAATGGAGATTAATATTGATATGTGTGGGTTATTGCATTTTGGAAAGTCAAATCCAGGTCGGAGTTTCGTGGTGAATGTTAGACCCTGAAGGAGTGTAGTGGAACAGAGGGACCTTGGAGTTCAGGTCCGTGGTTCTCTGAAAGTAGTTGCACGTAGACAGGGCAGTGAAAACGGCTTTTGGCACACTGGCCTTCATCAGTCAGGGCACTGAGTATAGAAGTTGGCGAGTTATATTGCAGTTGGACAGGACGCTGGTGTGGCATGCACTTGGAGTATTGTGTTCTGTTGTGTTCACTTCGCCATAGGAAGGATGTGATTAAACTGGAAAAAGGACAGAAGAAATGTACACGGATGTTGCCAGTACTCAATGCACTGAGTTGGAGGGAGAGTTTGGACCGACCAGAACATTTTTCTTTGACTGTAAGAAACTGAGGGGAAATCGTATAGAATTGTATAAGAACATGAGATGCGTGGATAAGGTGAATGCACTCATTCTTTTTCCCAGTTTTGGGAATCAAGGACTAGAGGACATCAGGTTAGAGGTGAAAGAATAAAAAGGATCCTGAACGGCAACTTTTTTACGCAGAGGTTGGTGCACATATGGAATGAGCAGACATCGGTTTGGTTGAGGCACGTGCATTAACAACATTCAAAAGTCTTTTAGACAAATACGCGGATAGGAAAGATTTAGAAGAATAAGGGGCAAGGACAGGGAAATTGAATTAGCAGGATGGACATTTTGGTCGGCACGGACCACTTTGGTCCAAAGGGCCGGTATTCATGCTGCAGGGCTCCATAATTCTATGACTCTAACAGCCATTGCGTGTCTACCGCTTCATGTTCAAACATTCTATATTGTATGTTGGTGCCGTGTAAAACATAACATATTAACGCCTCTAGTCCTCAGAGCAAGGTTAATAATGAGTCCTTCTGATCACACAACACCAAATACAAAATAACCTGCTCTCTTGTTTGAGTCACAACATACTCTTCAACCAACCTGTTATACGCTTATGGAATTTATTTTTCACAACATTAGCAGTCACTTAGTTAACACAGTTTAGATGCAATTTGAGATCATGCAGTAATACTGCAGCACCCACGATATTTGCATCTCTAATTTTCAGAGCAGAAAATGCACAGTATTTGCACGAGGCCATTGGTTTAGATATATAATACACCAATGCTTGCTTCTATTTGTAAGATCGATCCAAACAGATTCTGTGGAATCTGAGGGACGGAGTCTGTGGCGTTATTAGTGATAGACTTGGAAAAGACATTCGGGAAGGGTCACCTCGATTCTGACATGATCTGAAGAAATTACCAGCATCACAGGACAAGCACCGATATCTTCCCCACTCAGTCAGGTTAACTGTCCTCTCTCTGCTCCCTCACACACATTACCTGTTATCGCACCTACCCCCAACAAGGCTCACACTCTATCTCCAAATAAGGCTCACACACTACCACTCTCACTACTGAATTCAGCACCTTCCGCACCCCCCTCCCACCCCGCGCGCTCTCTCTCCCTTCACTATACTCCCAACACTAATAACACTGCATGGATGCAACACTGTGGACTGACTCCCTCCGGGCACCTCACTATTCCCCCTCCTCCTCCACGTACACCAGCACTAATGGCAGGGCCACTCACTCCCACTATCACTCCCTCCCCCCCTTTCTCCCATTCCAAGAGAAACGGACTGTAATAGGAGAGAATGGGCCAGGCCAGATGGTGGAGCCCCCGATATCTGATCCCTCCTCCATCCCCCCCACTCCGCCATGTGGGCAGGACCCTGGTATAAGCTGGAGAGGACCAGGACGTGTCGACTGGAGATTCCGTGACATCTATGTCCCTCCATCTGAGTAAAAAACAACGTTCAGTGAAGGGCAATTCGCACTTTTACCACTCTGTCTGTTCTCACAATTTTCTCCCTCCCAAAACAACAATTATCTAATTGCAGAGAGATACAGACACAAAAATATTCAGAGACATATGTCGACACGCTAATATACTGACACTCACAGTGCATACACGGAGATAGAACCGCACACAAGTAGTGGCATATGGAGACATAGACAGTTGCACACAAATAGACACAAGCACAAGTAAAACGCACAGGCTAATACACAGGTGAACCGATGTCAGCAGATAAATACACAAAAACACAGACACATGAACAAACACACACTAGTGCAAATACGGACGCACAGAGACAGACACTAGTGCTTATAAGAGAGAGATAGATAGGTTTTTGATGAATAAGCATGTCAAGAGTGACAGAGAGTAATCAGGAGAATGGTGTTGAGAAACCTCTAAGTCAGTATTAAATTGCATTCAGAGTCGATGGGCCGAATGGCCTAATTCTGCGTTTTTAATGCTCGTGTGGTGTCATGCTATCAGTTATTCTCTTCCTGGGACAGGAGCAGAGAATGAGTTTAATACATATTTGATTGAAAAGAATCAGTGGTACTATTGGACAGGGTTAGTGGGCTGAATGGTTTATGACTATTCCTAATTATTCTGTCCTTGTGTTTCAAAAGAGGTGGCGATTTCATGTTAGGTTAACACAGATTAAAATAACAGGGTCCACGCTAAAATAAGGTCGCCCCTTTCACTTTCGTGTTGTACTATCCCTCATCCTCAGGGAGCAGTGAAGACTCGGGTTTTGAAGATATTCAAGGCTGAGCTCGACTGATCTTTGCTGGACAGGACAGTCAATATTTATTGAGAACAGACAGGAGACGGATGGTCAAACACAATCGGATCAGTCATGAGCATTCTGACTAGTGGCGCCGAATGACCAACTGCTGCCCTAACCCCATGTGTTGCTCCCTCAATCCACCTTCGAGGCTGTTACAGAGACATGCTGCTATCCCTACGCTATGTGTTGCTCTCGTAATTCACGGTCAATGCTGTTACAAGGATATACTGCTTTCCCTACCCCATGTGTCGTTCCCTCAAGCCACCCTTCGATGCGGTTACAGAAATATACTGCTGGCCCTACCCAATGTGTTGTTCCCTCAATCCACCCACGATGCGGTTACAGGGATGTACTGCTGGCACTACCCCATGTATTGTGCCCTCCATCCACCCCTCGACGCCGTGACAGAGATAGGGGACCTTCTCATTCAGCCGGTCATTATAGTTACCATGAGACTGGAGGAGACCATTCTGCCTATTTAACGAGTTACAGAGGAAAATAGAACTAATCATTTTAGCTCATTGAGTACATTTTACTGCTCAGGAGGCCATTTAAATTTCGTGAGCTGCTACACAGGAATCTGTTACTAACAGGAAATAGAGTAGAGGTAAATGCTTATTTTCATATTACATAACTGTAACTGGTGGAGTGCCTCAGAAATCACTATGGGATCATCAACGATCAATATCTGTGTCAAAGATCTGGAGGAAGGGACTGAATATATCAAACAGCATCCAGGGAACAGGAGAATCGACGTTTCGGGCACAAGCCCTTCTTCAGGAATGAGGAAAGTTTGTCCAGCAGGCGAAGATAAAAGGTAGAGAGGAGGGACTTGGGGGAGGGGCGTCAGAGATGCGATAGGTGGAAAGAGGTCAAGGTGAGGGTGATAGGTCAGACTGGGGTGGGGGCGGAGAGGTCAGGAAGAAGATTGCAGGTTAGAAAGGCGGTGCTGAGTTCGATGGATTTGACTGAGACAAGGTGGGGGAGGGGAAATGAGGAAACTGGTGAAATCCGAGTTCATCCCTTGTGGTTGGAGGGTTCCTAGGCGGAAGATGAGGCGCTCTTCCTCCAACCGTCGTGTTGTTGTGGTCTGGCGATGGAGGAGTCCAAAGACCTGCATATCCTTGGTGGAGTGGGAGGGGGAGTTGAAGTGTTGGGCCACAGGGTGGTTGGGTTGGTTGGTCCGGGTGTCCCAGAGGTGTTCTCTGAAACGCTCCGCAAGTAGGCGGCCTGTCTCCCCAATACAGAGGAGGCCACATCGGTGTGTGTGTGTGTGTCCCTCCCTCGCTTTGTGTCCGTGTGTGCGTGAGTGTCCCTCCCTCGCTGTGTGTGTGTGTGTCCCTCCCTCACTGTGTGTGTGTGTGTGTGTGTGTGTGTCCCTCCTTCGCTGTGTGTGTGTGTGATCCCTCCCTCGCTGTGCGTGTGTGTCCCTCCCTCGCTGTGTGCGTTTGTGTCCCTACCTCGCTGTGTGTGTGTGTGTGTGTGTGTGTGTGTGTGTCATTCCCTCGCTGTGTGTGCGTGTGTGTGTGTGTGTGTGCGCATCACTCCCTCGCTCTGTGTGTGTGTCCCTCCCTCGCTGCTTGTGTGTGTGTGTGTTTCACTCCCTCGCTCTGTGTGTTTGTGTGTGCGTGCCCCTCCCACGTTGTGTTTGTGCGTGTTCCTCCCACGCTGTGTGCGTGGCCCTCTCTCGCTGTGTGTGTGCCCGTGGCCCTCCCTCACTGTGTGCATGTGTCTCCCGCTCGTTGAGTGTGCTAATGTCCCTGTCTTGCTCTGTGTGTGTGTTTGTGTGTGTCCCTCCCTCACTGTGTGTGCATGTCCCTTCCTGGCTGTGTGATCGTGTCCCTCTCTCGCTGTGTGTGTCTGTAATTTTGTGCTTGGTCATGCGTATGTACCTCCCTCGCTGTGTGTGCGTGTCCCCCTCTTGCTGTGAGTCGGTGTGTCCCTGTTGTAGTGTATGTGTATGCCTCTTGCAGTGTATGCGAATGTCCTTCCCTTGCTGTGTGTGTGTGTTTGTGAGTATGTGTGTCCCTCCCTCACTGTGTGTCTGCGTGTATCCCCTTAAATGTGTGTATGTGTGCGTGTCTGTCCCTCGTTTTGTGTGTGTGTGTGTCCCTCCCTTGCTCTTTGTGTATATCCCCCTCACTGTGTGTGCTCATCTCCCCTTGCTGTGTGAGTGCATGACTCCCTTGCTGTGTGTGCGTGTGTCCCTCCATCGCCGTGTCTGTGCTTGTCCCCTCCCGCTGTGTGTGTTTGTGTATGTTCCTCCCTCGCTGTGTGTGTGCGTGTCCCTCCCTCGCTGTGTGTGTGCATGTCCCTATCTTGCTGCAAGTCTCAGCAAGCCTTTCGCTCACTGTGTGTGCCCCTCGCTCGCTGTGTGTGTGTGGCTTCCTCTGTGTGTGTGTACGTGTCACGCCGTCACAGTATGTGTTTGTGTGTTGCCCCTTCACAGCGTGTCCCTCACTCGCTGTTTGTGTGTATATGTCACTCCCTCGCGTTTTGTGTATGCGTCTCTCTCTTGCTGTGTGTGTGCATGTCTCACCCTCGCTCTGTATGTGTACGTGCGTGTTCGTCCCTCACTGTGAGTGTGTGTGTGTCCCTCGTGCTGTGATAATGTGTCCCTCTTGATGTGTATGTGCGTGTCACTCCCTCACTATGTGTCTATGTGTCCCTCCCTCGCTGTGTGTCTGCGTGTATCCCCCTAACTGTGTGTATGTGTGCGTGTCCTTCCCTCGCTTTGTGTGTGTGTCCCTCCCAAGCTGTGTTTCTGTGTCCCTCCCTCGCTGTGTGTGTGTGTCCCTCCCTCGCTGTTTGTGTCCCTCTCACGATGTGTGTGTGTGTGTTTTTTCCTCCCTCGTTGTGTGTGTGTGTGTGTGTCCCTCCCTCGTTGTGTGTGTGTGTGGCCCTCCCTTGCTGTGTGTGTGTCTCCCTCCCACGCTGTTTATGTGTGTCCCTCCCAAGCTGTGTGTGTGTCCCTCACTCGTTGTGTGTGTGTGTGTGCCTCCCTTGTTGTGTGTGTGTGTCCCTCCCTCGCTGTGTGTGTCCCTCCCTCGCTGTGTGTGTGTGCGTGTGTGTCCCTGCCTCGCTGTGTGTGTGTGTGTTCCTCCCTCGCTGTGTGTGTGTCCTTCCCTCGCTGTGTGTGTGTGTCCCCCTCGTTCTGTCTGTGCGTGTGTGTCCCTCTCTCGCTCTGTGTATGTATGTGTCGCTCCCTCGCTCTGTGTGTGTGTGTGTCCCGCTTGCTGTGCGTGTGTGTGCATGTGCATGTGTCGCCCCCTCGCTCTCTGTGTGTGTTCGTGTGTGTCCCTCCTTCGCTCTGTGTGTGTGTGTGCGCTCGCGCGCACATGTGGTCCCACCCTTGCTGTCTGTATGTGTGCGTGTCACCCCTCACTGTGTATGTGTGTGTTCACCCCCCTTGCTTTGTGTGTGTGCGTGGCCCTCCCTCGCAGTGTGTGCATGTGTCGCCCCCTCGCTATGTGTACGTGTGTGTGTCTCTCCCTCGCTCACTCACTGTGTGGTCCCACCCTTACTTTCTAAGTGTGTGCATGTACCTCTCTCGCTTTGTGCCTTTGGTTTTGTGCTTGCGCATGCGCCTGTCCCTCCCTCGCTGTGGGTGCGTGCCCCCCTCTTGCTGTGAGTATGTGTGTCCCTCTTGCAGTGTATGTGAGTGTCCCGCCCTCGCTGTGTGTGTGTGTGTGTGTGTGTGTGTGTGTGTGTCCCTCCCTCGCTGTGAGATTGTGTCTCTCCCGCGCTGTGTGATTGTGTGTCCCTCCCTCGCTGTGTGATTGTGCGTCCCTCCCTCGCTGCGGGTGTGTGCGTGTGTGTCCCACCCTTGCTGTGTGCGTGTGTGTCCCTCCCTCGCTGTGTGTGTGTGTGTGTCCCTCCCTCGCTGTGTATGTGTATGTCCCTTCCTCACTGTGTGTGTGTATGTCCCTCCCTCGCTGTGTGTGTACGTGATCCCTCCCTCGCTGTGCATGTGTGTCCCTCCCTCGCTGTGTGCGTTTGTGTCCCTAACTCGCTGTGTGTGTGTGTGTGTGTGTGTGTGTCACTCCCTCGCTTTGTGTGCGTGTGTGTGTGTGCGCATCACTCCCTCGCTCTGTGTGTGTGTGTCCCTCCCTCGTTGTTTGTGTGTGTGTGTTTCACTCCCTCGCTCTGTGTGTTTGTGTGTGCGTGTCCCTCCCACGCTGTGTGCGTGGCCCTCCCTCGTTATGTGTGTGCCCGTGGCCCTCCCTCACTGTGTGCATGTGTATCCCCCTTGTTGGGTGTGCGCATGTCCCTGTCTTGCTCTGTGTGTGTGTTTGTATTTGTGTGTGTCCCTCCCTCACTGTGTGTGCATGTCCCTTCCTGGCTGTGTGTTCGTGTCCCTCTCTCGCTGTGTGTGTCTGTAATTTTGTGCTTGCGCATACGCATGTACCTCCCTCGCTGTGTGTGCGTGTCTCCCTCTTGCTGTGAGTCGGTGTGTCCCTGTTGTAGTGTATGTGTATCCCTCTTGCAGTGTATGTGAATGTCCTTCCCTCGCTGTGTGTGTGTGTGAGTATGTGTGTCCCTCTCTCACTGTGTGTCTGCGTGTATTCCCTTAAATGTGTGTATGTGTGCGTGTCTCTGCCTCATTTTGTGTGTGTGTGTGTGTGTATACCCCTCCCTTGCTCTTTGTGTATATCCCCCTCACTGTGTGTGCTCACCTCCCCTTGCTGTGTGAGTGTATGACCCCCTTGCTGTGTGTGTGTGTGTCCCTCCATCGCCGTGTCTGTGCTTGTCCCCTCTCGCTGTGTGTGTTTGTGTATGTCGCTCCCTCGCTGTGTATGAGCGTGCCCCTCCCTCGCTGTGTGTGTGCATGTCCCTATCTTGCTGCGAGTCTCAGCAAGCCTTTCGCTCACTGTGTGTGCCCCTCGCTCGCTGTGTGTGAGTGTGTGTCCCTTCCTCGTTGTGTGTGTGTACGTGTCACGCCGTCACAGTATGTGTATGTGTGTCGCCCCTTCACAGCGTGTCCCTCACTCGCTGTTTGTGTGTACATGTCACTCCCTCGCGTTTTGTGTATGTATCTCTCTCTTGCTGTGTGTGTGTATGTCTCACCCTTGCTCTGTATGTGTACGTGCGTGTTCTTCCCTCAATCTGAGTGTGTGTTTCCCCCTCGTGCTGTGATAATATGTCCCTCTTGATGTGTATGTGAGTGTCACTCCCTCACTGTGTGTCTTTGTGTCCCTCCCTCGCTGTGTGTCTGCATATATCCCGCTAACTGTGTGTATGTGTGCGTGTCCCTCCCTCGCTTTGTGTGTGTGTCAGTCCCTCGTTGTGTGTATGTCCCTCCCTCGCTGTGTGTGTCTGTGTCCCTCCCAAGCTGTGTTTCTATGTCCCTCCCTCTCTGTGTATGTGTCCCTCCCTCGCTGTGTGTGTGTGTGTCCCTCCCTCACTGTGTATGTGTGTGTCCCTCCCTCACTGTGTGTGTGTGTTTCCATCCCTTGCTGTATATGTGTGAGTTTCCCCCTTGCTCTGTGTGTGTGTGTGTTCCTCTAGGTGTGCGTGTTTGTGTTTGGCCCTCTCTCGTTGTGTGAGCATGTCCCTCCCTGACTCTGTGTGTCGTGTCCCTCGCTGTGTATGTCTGTGTTTGAGTGCTTCCTCATGCATGTGTCGCTCCCCCGCTGTATGTGCGTGTCCCTCCTTTGCTGTCTTTGTGTGTTTGTGTGTGTGTGTGTGCGTGTATCCGTGTCGCTCCCTCGCTGTGTGTGTGTGTGCGTGTCCCTCTCTCGCTTTGTGCGTCCGTATTTGTGTGCTTTCTCATGCATGTGTCGCTCCCTCACTGTATGTGCGTGTCCCTCCCTCGCTGTCTTTGTGTGTGTGTGTGTGTGTGTGTGTGTCCCTCCCTCGCTGTGTGTGTGCGTTTGCGTGCCCCTCCCTCGGTGTGTGTGTGTGTGTGTGTGTGTGTGTCCCTCCTTCGCTCTGTGTGTGTGTGTGTGAGTCCCTCCTTTACTGTGTGTGCATGTCCCTCTCTCGCTGTCTGTGTCTGTGTTTATGTGCTTTCTCATGCATGTGTCGTTCCCTCGCTGTCTATGTGTGTGTGTGTGACCCTCGCTCTGTGTGTGCGTGTGTGTCCCTCCCTCGCTCTGTGTATGTGTGTGTCCCTCCCTCGCTCTGTGTGTATGTGTGTGTGTGTGTGTGTGTCCCGCTTGCTGTGCGTGTGTGTGCATGTGCATGTGTCGCCCCCTCGCTCTGTGTGTGTGTTTGTGTGTGTGTGTGTGTGTGTGTGCGCGCGCGCGCACGTGCGTGTACGGTCCCACCCTTGCTGTCTGCATGTGTGCGTGTCTCCCCCTCACTGTGTATGTGTGAGTTTCCCCCTTGCTCTGTGTGTGTGCGTGGCCCTCCCTCGCTGTGTTTGCATGTGTCGCCCCCTAGCTAAGTGTATGTGTATGTGTGTCTCTCCCTCGCTCTCTCACTGTGTGGTCCCACCCTCACTGTCTAAGTGTGTGCGTGTCCCTCTCTCGCTTTGTGCCTGTGCTGGTGTGCTTGCGCATGCACCTGTCCCTCCCTCGCTGTGTGAGCCCCCCTCAATTTCTGTGCACATGCCTTCCCCCTCGACATGTGTGTGTTTGTCCCTCCTTC
This sequence comes from Chiloscyllium plagiosum, assembly GCF_037043375.1. NCBI lineage: Eukaryota > Metazoa > Chordata > Chondrichthyes > Orectolobiformes > Hemiscylliidae > Chiloscyllium > Chiloscyllium plagiosum. The sequence goes on along the minus strand of NW_028270162.1, from coordinate 69,625,852 downwards.
GCGGTGTATGCATGTCCCTCCCTTGCAGTGTTTGTGCGTGTCCCTCCCTCACTGTGCCTGCGTGTATTCCCCTTACTGTAAGTGTGTGTGTTTGTCCCTTCCTCACTGTGTATGTGCGTCTCTCCCTTGCTCTGTGTGTGTGTGTGTATGTGTGCATGTCCATCCTTCACTTTGCACGTGTGTGTATCCCCTTCACTGTGTGTGTTTTTGTGTCCCTTCTTCGCTTTGCGTGTTTGTGTCCCTTTCCCTCGCTGTGTGTGACCCTCCCTCGCCGTGTGTCTGCGTGAATATCCCTCACTGTGTTGATGTGCGTGTCCCTCCATCGCTATGTGTGTGTGTGTGTGTGTGTGTGTGTGTGAGAGAGAGAGAGAGAGAGAGAGAGAGAGAGAGAGTGTGTCCCTCTTGCTGTGCGTGTGTGTGCATGGCCCTCCCTCGCTGCGTATGCAAGTGTCTCCACCTCGCTGTGCATGTGCATATGCCTCTCTTGCTCTGTGAGTGTGTGTGTGTCCGTCTTGTTGTGTGCGTGCGTGCATGTCCCTCCCTCGCTGTGTATGCATGTGTCTCCGCCTCGCTGTGTTTGTGAGTGTCCCTCTCTCGCTGTGCGTGTGTGTCTCTCTCGCTGTGTTTCTCTTTGTGTGCTTGCGCATGCGTGTGTCCCTCCCTTGCTCTGTGTGTGTCCGTCCATTTTGCTGTTAGTATGTGTGTCCCGCTTGCAGTGTATGTGCGTGTCCCACCCTCGCTTTGTGTGTGTGTGTGTGTGTGTGTGTGTGTGTGTGTGGCTGGCTGTGTGTGCACGTGTCACTGCCTCGCTGTTTGTGTATATGTGCGTCCCATGTGTGTGTGTGTGTGTCCCTCCATTGCACTTTGTGTATATCCCCTTCACTGTGTGCGCTTCTCCCCTCGCTGTGTGAGTGCATGATCCCCTCGCTGTGTGTGCCTGACCCTCTCTCGCCATGTCTGTGCGTTTCCCCTCTCGCTGTGTGTGCGTGTCCCTCCCTTGCCGTGTCTGTTCGTGTCCCCTCTCAATTCCTGTACACATGCTCTCCCCTTCGCCATGTGTGTGCTTGTCCCTCCTTCCCTGTGTGTGCGTGGGTGTCCCTCCCTTGCTGTGTATGAGTGTGTCCAGCCCACGCTGTGTGTGTTTGTGTATGTCCCTCCCTCGCTGTGTTTGCGTGTGTGTGTGCGCCCGTATGTACGCATGTCCCTCCCTTGCTGTGTGTGCATGTCCTTCCCTTCCTGTGTGTGCATGTCCTTCCCTCGCTGTGTTTGCGTGTTGCTCACTTGTTCTGAGTGTTTATGTGTGCGTGTACACGCGTATGTATGCATGTCCCTCCCTTGGTGTGTGTGTGTATGCGCGCATGTCCCTCCCTTGCTGAGTGTGCCTCTCGCTTGCTGCCTGTGTATGTGTCCCTTCCTCGCTGTATTTGCGTGTTCTTCCCTCAGTGTGTGTGTGTGCGCATGTGTGTCCCTCCCTCACTGTGTGCGCGTGTATCCCTCCCTCGCTGTGCATGTGCCTGTCCCTCTCTCGCTATATGTCCCTCCTCGCTGTGTGTGTCCCTCCTTCGCAATGTGTGTGTGTATGTGTGTGTGTGTCCTTCCTCCCTCGCTCTGTGTGTGTGTGTCCCTCTTGCTCTGCCTGGCCCTTTCTCGCTGTGTGTGCATGTGTCGCTCCCTCGCTGTGTGTACGCGTGTCCCTCTCTTGCTCTGTGTGTGTGTGTGTGCGTGTCTCCCCCTGTATGTGTGTGCGTGTCCCTCTCTCACTGTGTGTGTCTGTGTTTGTGTGCTTCCTCATGTGCATGTCGCTCCCTCACTGTGTGCGTGTCCCTCCCTCGCTCTGTGTGTGTGTATATGTGTCCATCCCTCGCTCTGTGTGTGTGTGTGTGTGTTTGTCTCCCTCGCTCTGTGTGTGTGTGTATGTGTGTCCCTCCCTCGCTCTGTGTGTGTGCATGTGTGTCCATCCCTCGCTCCGTGTGTGTGTGTGTGTGGTCCCACCCTCGCTGTCTGTGTGTGTGCGTGTCCGTTCCTTGCTGTGTGTGTGTGCGTGTTCTTCCCTCGCAGTGTATGTGTGGGTTACCCCCTTGCTCTGTGTGCGTGTGGGGGGCCTCCTTCGCTGTGTGTGCATGTGGCTCCTCCTCACTGTGTGTGCGCTTGTCCCTCTCTTGCTGTGTGTGTGTGTGTTTGTGTTTGTGTGTGTGTGTGTGTCCATGTCCCTCACTGGCTGTGTGTGTGCATGCCCCTCTATCGCTGCGCGTCTGTGTTTGTGTGCTTGCGCATGAGCGTGTTCTTCTCTCGCTGTGTGTCCGTGTCCCCCTCTTGCTGTGAATATGTGTGTCCCTCTTGCCCTCTTGCAGTATATGTGAGTGTTCTTCCCTCGCGCTGTGTGTGCGTGTGTGCATGTGTGTATGCATGTGCGTGTCCCCTCTTGCTGTGAGTATATGTGACCCTTTTACATTTTATGTGAGTGTCCTTCCCTCGCTGCGTGTGTGAGTGTATATGCGTGTCACTGCCACACTATGTGTGTGTCCCTCCCTTGCTGTGTGTCTGTGTATGTGTGCATGTCCTTCCCTTGCTTTGTGCATGTGTGCGTGTGCCTCTTGCTGTGTGTGCACGTGTCACTCCCTCGCTCTGTGAGTGTGTCCTTCCCTTGTGTGTGTGTCCCTCCCTTGCTCTTTGTGCATATCCCTACCATTGTGTGTCCGCATCGCCCCTCGCTGTGTGAGTGCCTGTCCCCCCTTGCTGTGTGTGTGTGTGTCCCTCCCTCACCATGTCTGTACGTGTCCTCTCTCGCTGTGTGTGTGCATGCCCCCTGTCAATTGCTGTGCACATGCCCTCCCTCTCGCCGTGTGTCTGCTTGCCCCTCCATCCCTGTGCATGTTCCTCCCTTGCTGTTTGTGTGCGTGTCCCTCCCTCGGTGTGTGTGTGTGTGTGTGTGTATGTGTGTGTGTCCCTTCGCTGCGTGTCTGTGCGTGTCCTTCCTTCGCTGTGTGCGTGTTCCTCCCTCGCTGTGTGCGTGTCCCTTCCTCTATGTGTGTGTGCGTGTCTCTTCTTCGTTGTGTGTGCGTATCACTTTCTTGCTCTATGTGCGTGTCACCCCCCCACCCCCTCACTGTCTCTGTGTGTTACCCTTCGCTGCGTGTCCCTCACTCGCTGCGTGTGTGTGTGTCCCTCCCTCGGAGTGTGCGTGTGTCCCTCCCTCGCAGTGTGTGTGTGTCCCTCCCTCGTTGTGTGTGTGTGTGTGTGTGTGTGTGTGTGTGTGTGTGTCCCTCCCTCGTTGTGTATGTGTGTGTCCCTCCCTCGTTGTGTGTGTGTGTGTTTGTGTCCCTCCCTCGGTGTGTGCGCATATCCCTTCCTCGCTGTGTATGTGCGTGTCTCTTCTTCGTTGTGTGTGCGTATCCCTTTCTTGCTGTATGTGTGTCCCTCCCTCACTGTGTCTGTGTGTTACCCTTCGCTGCGTGTCTGTGCGTGTCCCTCACTCGCTCTGTGTGTGTGTGTCCCTTCGCTGCGTGTCTGTGCGTTTCCCTCACTCGCTGTGTGTGCGTGTGTCCCTCCCTCGCTGTTTGTGTGTGTCCCTCCCTCGTTGTGTGTGTGTCTGTGTGTCTGTGTGTGTGTGTGTGTGTGTGTCCCTCCCTCGCTGTGTGCGCTTGTCCCTCCCTCGCTGTGTGTGCGTCCCTCCCTCTCTGTGTGTATGTCCCTCCCTCGCTGTGTGTGTGTGTCCCTCCCTCGCTGTGTGTGCGTGCCCCTCCCTCGCTGCGTGTGTGCGTGTCCCTCCCTCGCTGCATGAGTGCGTGTACCCCCTTACTGTGTGTTTCCTCCCGCGTGTCTGCGTGTATCCCCCTCACTGTGTGTGTGTGCATGTTCTTCCCTCGCTGTGTGTCTGCGTGTATCCCCCTCACTGTGTGTGTGTGTGTGTACATGTCCTTCCCTCGCTGTGTGTCTGGGTGTATCCCCCTCACTGTGTGTGTGTGTGCATGTCCTTCCCTCGCTGTGTGTCTGCGTGTATCCCCCTCACTGTGCGTGTGTGCATGTCCTTCCCTCGCTGTATGTCTGTGTGTATCCCCCTCACTGTTTGTGTGTGCATGTCCTTCCCTCGCTATGTGTCTGCGTGTATACCCCTCACTGTGTGTGTGTTCATGTCCTTCCCTCGCTGTGTGACTGCGGGTATCTCCCTCTCTGTGTGTGTTTGCGTGTCGCTGCCTTGCTGTGTGTGTCCAAAATTTGCACCATCAGTGGATTGGCCATCATAAATTGACTGTAGTATTCAGGAATATGTGGTTTAAGTAAGTTCACCACGAAAAATGCAGGGTTTAATATATACGTATTGGAGTGGGTTTGGGTCAAATGCTCTTCAGAGGTTTGGAATGGATTGGTTGTGCCGAATGGCCTGGTTGCACACTACGCCGATTTTATTCAGGTTATTGTCCAGCCCTTGTCAACCATCCCCGTCTCTTACGCCTGCCCTTATCCCCAATATTCTCCTTAACGCTGTAATCTCCTCCAGACTCTAAAACACTCCTTGCCTATGCAAGCTTCTCCAGTCCTTGCAAGGATCGATATGTCTGTCACCTCTTCCTGCTTTTAGAACCCTCCCTATAACTATTCCCATTTGGTACAGCACTCCCAATCATTGTTCCCTCTTGAAACTCCCATAAACATTTGTATCTCTGAAAACTCATCTGGACTGTCTCAACTTCCCTTTAACAGTTATGCTGAGACCTGCTCTATATCAGTGAAGTAATTAAATCTTGGCAACACTCACTGTTATAATCTCCCTCCAGCTTTACGGCACTGAGGATCTGTAGAAGCTCTTCTCAACCTGACAGCCATCTCTGTGTCTGTAATCTCCTCCACTCCCCTCAATACATTCTCTCTGAGCTCCTCTGTAGTCCACTAAACACTCCCTAACACTGTCTGTATCAGTGTAACCTTCACCAAAAATACAACCTTCTCTATCTGTGTAAATCCCTACACCAGTCCCTATCCCTCGCAGCTCCGTCTAATAATACAACACTTCATGTCTGTGTATTCACCTTCAGTCCCTGCTCACCTCCCTATCTGTGTAACCTTCTCCACGCATTTTTGCTTCACTCTCTTCAACTGTCCCCGTCAGTGCAATCTTTTCCAGACGCGAAAACCCCCCTCCCTTTAACTTCCTCAGACCACATACCCCTCACTATCTGTAAGCTACTCTTATCTGAGAAACCTCCCTCTGCAAACTGCTCCAACTCTTCAACTCTCCATAAGCTCCTGCAGCTTTTACATCCCTCCCCTATCTACAAAACCTCTTCCAGTCGCTAAAACACCGACAGTCTGTGGAGACCCACTCACTATCCCTATCAATGTAATCCTGTCAGGTCTCTGCAGTAATCCTGATCTGTTGACCTCACTCCATGCCTGTGCCTCTCCCAATCCAGTCCCTAAAAAAAAAAATATCTATTTAACACCCTCCTGTCACTTTCACTCCCTTGGCAATGTAAGCTCCTCCTGTGTCTCCACCATCTACCCATCTCCATGACCTTGTCCAGCTCTTACACCACTATCTTTTAAACGTCACCCTCCCCTACAGCTTCCTCCTGTTTGTGCTATGCTCCCTTGCCTGTGAAACTGTCTCCAACCAAAATTGCTATCCCAATCTCTGAAACGAAATCCAGATTCCACAACCTCCATAACCCTAGAACCTAACCCTTCCCTCCATCCATTTACATCTCCAGTCACGACTAACCTGCATATATCTGTTTGTTCTTCCAGTCGATACAAAATCGTTATCTCTGTAATCTGCTCAGCTCCCTAAAACACTCCCTGTCGGTGATCCAGCCATGTCCTACAATCATCCTTATCCCTGTAAACGTCTCCATCCCTCCCAACATTCCCTACTCCATGAACCCCTGCAGGCCCTATAGCTCTCCACATTTCTGTAATTCCTGTGGCTCTACGGTCCTTCTTCTCTGTGTAACCTCGTTCAGACCCCATACTCTCCAGTGTCCTGCATCCTCTTCCCGCATTGCAACCAAAACCACATGTTTCTGTAATATCCACCAGTGCTTACACCCTCCCCGACTCAGTAACCTCTTGCAGTCCTAACAAAACACCTAAATTGTGAAACCTCTCATTTACCTACAATCCTCCCTCCCTCCCTTCATCCTCAAGTGCTTTCATCACCATGAAACCTCACAATTACTGATGCCTCCTTTTGGCACTGAAAACCTTCTAATGTCTGCAAAATCCTCCTGTCCTGATATCCTTCCCTATCTCTGTAACCCCCACCACCCTCCAGTACCCTTCTGGGGAACAGAGCAGAGGAGGGAAGATTTGAAGATCTGGACCATATTACGGAGGTAGAATTCTGGGAATTACAGATTTGGTCTAATGTCTGTGGTGTGCAGATTATTGGAGAGGATTCTAAAGACAAGATTTATGATATTTGGAAAACCATAGTTAAATTAGAAACAGTCAGCATGGGTTTGTGAGGGGTAAGTTATGCCTCACAAACCCTATTGAATTCTTTGAGGATATGGCAGAATAATTTGACGGCTCAGTCAAAAAAGAAGGATGATTTTGGATACAGGGAAATCTATCTGTCTGGATACAGGATTGGATGGCCTAGTGAAGACAGAGGATGGCAGCAGATGGAAAGTATTGAGCCTGGAGCTCAGTGACCAGTGGTGTTCTGTAACAGTCGGCTCTGGGACTCTGCTCTCTGTGATTTTCATAAATGACTTGGATGTGGATGTTGGAGAGTGGGTTAGTAAGTTTGCCAATAACATGAAGGCTGGTGGAGTGGTGAGGAATATGGAGAGCTGTTGTAGGTTGCAATGGACATTGACAGGAAGCAGAGCTGAGCTGGATGTGGCAGATGGAGTTCAATCTCGAAAAGTGTGAAGTGATTCATTCTGTGTGGCAGATGGAGTTCAATCTCGAAAAGTGTGAAGTGATTCATTCTGGAAGGTCGAATTTGAATACAGAATACAGGGTGAAAGGCAGAATACTTGGCAGTGCGGAGGAACAGAGAGATCATGGGGTCCACGTCCATAGATCCCTCAAAATCGCCACGCACGTTGACAGAGTTTTTAAAAGGAATATGTTGTGTTGCGTTTCCTTAGAAGGGGGATTGATTTTCAAAGCCGTGAGGTTTTTCTGGATCTTTGTAGCGTCCTGGTGAGACCATACTTGGAATATTGTCTTCAGTTCTGGTCCCCGCTTTACAGGAAGGCTGTGCAAGTTTTAGAGATTGTAAACAGGAGATTTACCAGGATGCTGCCTGTATTGGGGGGCAGTTCTTACGAAGAAAGGTTGAGGGAGCTAAGGGTTTTTTCATTGGAGAAGTGGGCAGGGCGACTTTGTGGAGGTGCACAAGATGATAAAAGGCACAGAGAGAGCGAATAGTCAGAGACTTTTCCTCCTATGGCATAAATGGCTATTACAAGGTGGCATAATTTTAAGGTGAATGGAGGATAGAGAAAAGGATAGAGAATAGTAGGTGGTTGGATGGACTGCCAATGGTGGTAGTAAAATTAGACACATTCGGGACATTTAATGGACTCTTGGATAGACACAAGGATAATAGTAAAATGAAGGATATGTAGTTTACTTTGATCTTACAGTTGGATAAAAGGTTGGCATGAAATCTTGGCCGAAAGGTGTTGGACTGAACTGTTCTGCATTCTGTGTTCTGTGTGGTAAACTGGGTAATAAGCTCAGATCAGTGTAAAAGGATATGACATTCAGGAGGAGCGAGGGAACTGGATACATAGTTGGCTTGATGGTAGAAGACAGAGGGTGGTGGGAGACAAGTTGTCTTTCTGACTGGACGCATGTGACCAGCGGTGTAGTTGGCCCACTGGTGTTTGTCATTTGGATAAATGGTTTGGATGGGAACATTGGTTTCCTGGTAAGTAATTGTTTTGGGTGTCACTGAAATTGGTGGTAAAGTGGACAGTGAAGAAGCTTATCTATGATACAAAAGGATGAACAGTACTGCTGGGATAGTGGGCTGAAGAATAGCAGATGGAGTTTAATTAGACAAAGGTGAGGTGTTCCATTTTGGTAAACAAACCAGGGTGGGACTTGTACAGTTAATGTTCCGGCCCTGGGTAGTGTTGTCAGTCAGTGACCCAGTGACCCAGGTACACAGTTCTTTGAATGTGGTGTCACAGGTAGACAGGCTGGTGAAGCAGGTGTTTGGGGTGGTTACCTACATTCGGGAGAGCATTAAGAGTAGGAGTTGGGAGGTCATGTTGTGGCTGTAAAAGATATTGGTGGGGCCACCATAAAAACATTGTTGATCAGTAGGAAGAACTCATCCAATTCACTAACCTCCTTTAGGGAAGGACATCAAGTATTCTAACCTGGTCAGGATGACATGTGACTCCAGCTCCACAGCAATATGGCTGACACTGAGCTGCCCTCTGAGTAATTAGCAGAGGGGTCAAAGAACGTTGTTCCATGCAGTGACACCCACATCCCATGAATGAATATATAAAAATGCCTATGTCCCTCCGTACCTCTGCAAACCCCTCCAGCTGCAGCAATCCGTTCTGGCTTTGTAACACCCTGACCACGCTCTGTAACACTCTCACCAACTCCAGCACCTTCACTTCTCCCTGTTCCTATCGTGTCAATGAACCCTGACCGTGGTTCCCCTTCCCACAACCCTCCTCCTGCGAGCAAACCCTTTGCAATCCATTGACATTTACTCCTAAAACGCTCTCTCACTTCAGGATTTTAAGTACTTTTTGGTGATCTTCTCAGCTTCATAATCTACTGAGGTCCCTTTTGTCCTGGGTGAGGGATCAGTGGGAATTTCTTGCTGAGGTTTTACTGTTTTAATCGAATTACCTTATGTTGTGCTTTACACTGTTCCTTCAAATGGTTTCCACTATTCATTCACAGGCACATATTTCAGTCTGTTTCGCCTGTTTACCTTGGTCAGTTCTCTCAAACTCATGTAATTGGCTATTTTTTGTTTCTAGTTGTAGCTTGCCCTTTCTGTGATTCACTTTAAAACTTTATATTTATTTAAACTGCACTTTAACACAATTTCCCGAAGGATCTCTGCAGGTGACATTACTCATTCACTAAGTTTCATTACACGTTCGCTCTGCGAAAGTTAAGTCCTTTAACAGTTGCACAATGTGTTTTTCAAAGAAACACTGAAAAAGAAATTAACCGAACTACTCTTCCAATATCAGTGTTGTCTGTGTGATTGTCCCAGATTATACAAATATTGACGTTTTCCAAAATTATCACAATACCTTTGTTAAAAAAATTGCAACGAGTTTCTGTTTAATGCAGTGATGAGCAATGGAATGCTGTTCGGTGGCTAAAACTGTTCTGCTGTTTGTGTCCTTGGCAAGTAGTAGCCAGAATTTACATTCAGACTGACTCTACTCCATGATCTGAGGCCAAACGCTTTCTAAGAACCACTGAATATTTTTGTTCACCCTGTATCCATGTCTCTCTTTCATCTCTGTGTCACAAATCCATCGACCTCATTGCTGCGACGTTGTCCATTGAAAAAAAAACCATAATATACTCTCTTCTCTGTCACAAATTTATTTGCTGATGTACAATTTTAGTCAAACTTTGTCCCATCCTGTTCCTTTCTGATTGTCTTCAGCCACATTCCCATGCTGTTCCATTGCTTCACCTTTTCCCTTTGGATTTGGAAAGCTCCTTTCACCTGCATCCTCTCTGTCAGTTTAATGCCCTGTCCATAAACCGACTGACATGATTAGCCAGGACACTGGCCCCAGCACAGTTCCGCGGGACCATCCTAATAGATTTTTTTAAAAATCAGGTATGGGATGTGTGAGTCTCTGGCTGACCAGTCTTTCTTGCCCAGCCCTAGCTGCCCTTGAACTGAGTAACTTGCTCGGCCATTTCAGAGGGTAATTGAGAGGCAAACACTTTGCTGTGGGTATGTCGTGCAGACCACGTGAGGATGGGCAGATGTCCTTCTCTAAAGGACAAGTGTTTGGATTTGTTGTACATCAGTAATGGTTTCATACTTCTTTGTGGATTGTTAATTATTATTTTTTAAATCATTGATTTCAAATGTCTCCTTTTCAGATGGCGGATTCAATCCTGCCTCCCCTGAACATTAGCTGAGGTTTTGGATACATTCTCTCGCAATAATACCACTAGGCCATCATTTCACCTGCTCACTGGGTGCTCATCCCTGAGCACTGATACCAGGGCATCATGAAGCTAAACCCATTCTTCCGACACAATTGTGTGATCCTGACATCTTCCAGCAATCTGAGACTATTACTTAATATCGCTCCATTTTCCAGATCTCTGGAACTCAGTGCCATTCTCCATGTGTAACCCTCACTGCATCTGTTTAATTTCCCATTCTGTCTATTTCCCTGTCTCCTGTAGGTATTCAGGAAAGTCCTGACTCAATAGCCTTCCCAGCTGCTGGGTGGATCGTCCATCACCACATTGAACGCAGTTGGTCTGCCAGAGAGAGACAAAGGGAAAGGAGATCTGGAGCCTTCAATAAATCCTGTAGTGAAGTAAGGTCCCCCACAGTGCACAGAGCAAAGAACAATGAGAGGGCTCCAAACATCTGTGAACACAACATGACATAGATACAGTGCTGGAGGGGGAGCACAGTACACACGCACACACACCCCAGGCTCAATCACGACCCCAATGTAAGTTTTGTTATATTAAAACTCACTACTCTGCGACAGTGTATCTATGGCATGTCTTGTGGTCCAGTGTCTTCAATAATTTTTAATTCCTATAACAGATCCTATCGCTGTAACCTCCTCCCTTCCTGATAGTCCCTCCACATATTTGAAATGTACTGCATTCCAGACTACCATCCCTATCCCTGTAACTTGGTTCAGTGTCTACAACATGCCTAATCTCGGAAGTCTCCTCCTCCAATAAGGTAAAAACAAGGACTGCAGATGCTGGAAACCAGAGTCTAGATTTGAGTGGTGCTGGAAAAGCACGGCAGGTCAGGCAGCATCCGAGGAGCAGGAAAATCGACATTTCGGGCAAAAGCCCTTTATCAGGAACAGAGGCCGGGAGCCTGCAGACTGGGGAGTTAAATAAGAGGGGGTGGGGATTGGGAGAAAGTAGCATAGAGTACAATAGGTGAATGGGGTGGGGAAGAAGGTGTTACGTCAGAGTGGAGGATGGGGGAAGGTAGCAAAGTGTACAATGGGTGAATGGGGGTGATAGTTCAGAGAGGAGGTGGAATGGATAGGTGGGAAGGGAGATAGGTCGTTAGGACAGATGATGAGGGCGAGGCTGAGCTGGAAGGCTGGAGGTGGGGTGAGATTGGGGAAGGGGAAATGAGAAACTGGTGAAGTCCACATTGATGCCCTGGGGTTGAAATGTTCCGAGGCGGAAGGTGAGGCGTTCTTCCTCCAGGTGTCGGGTGGTGAGGAAGTGGCGGTGGAGGAAGCCCAGGACCTGCATGTCCTCGGCAGAGTGGAAGGGCAAGTTGAAATGTTGGGTCACAGGGTGGTGGGGTTGATCGGTGCGGATGTACCAGAGATGTTCCCTAAAGTTTTCTGCTAGGAAGTGCCCAGTCTCCCCAATGTAGACGAGACCGCATCAGGAGCAACGGATACAATAAATGATATTGGTGGATGTGCAGGTAAAACTTAGGATGTGGAAGGCTCCTTTGGGGCCTTGGATGGTGATGAGGGGAGAGGTGTGGGCGCAGGTTTTGCAATTCCTACAGTGGCAGGAGAAGATGCCAGGAAGGGAGGGTGAGATTTTGGGGGGCGTGGAACTGACCAGGTAGTCACGGAGGGAATGGTTTTTGCGGAAAGTGGAGAAGGGTGGGGAGGGAAATATATCCCTGGTGGTGGTGTCCGTTTGGAGGTGGCGGAAATGGCGGCAGATGATTTGGTTTATGCGAAGGTTGGTAGGGTGGAAGGTGAGCACCAGGGGCGTTCTGTCCTTGTTACGGTTGGAGCGGTGGGGTCTGAGGGCGAAGGTGTGGGATGTGGACGAGATGTGTTGGAGGGCATCTTTTACCACATGGGAAGGGAAAATACGATCTCTAAAGAAGGAGGCTATCTGGTGTGTTCTGTGGTGGAACTGGCCCACCTGGGATCAGGTACGGCGGAGGTGGAGGAATTGGGAATAGGGGTTGTGAATTTTGCAGGCGGTTGGGTGGGAAGATGTGTAATCTAGGTCGCTGTGGGAGTCGGTAGGTTTGTAAAAAATGTCGGTGTCAAGTCGGTTGTCATTAATGGGGGTGGAGAGGTCCAGGAAGGGGAGGGAGGTGTCTGAGATGGACCAGGTAAATTTAAGGTCAGAGTGGAATGTGTTGGTGAAGTTGATGAATTGCTCAAACTCCTCAAGGGAACACGAGGTGGTGACAATGCAGTCATCAATGTTGCGGAGGAAGACGTGGGGAGTGGTGCCATTGTAACTACGGAAGATGGACAGTTCTACGTAGCCAGCAAAGAGACAGGCATAGCTGGGGCCCATACGGGTGCCCATGGCTACCCCTTTGGTCTGGAGGAGGTGGGAAGATTTGAAGGAAAAATTGTTAAGGGTGAGGACAAGTTCAGCCAAACGAATGAGAGTGTCGGTGGAAGGGTACTGTTGTGGATGTTGGGAGAGGAAGAAACGGAGGGCTTGGAGGTCGTGGTCATGGTGGATGGAGGTGTAGAGGGATTGGAGATCGATTGTGAAGATGAGGCGTTGGGGGTCAGGGAAACGGAAGTCTTGGAGTAGTGGAGGATGTGAGTGGTGTCTCGAACGAATGTGGGTAGTTCCTGGACTGGGGGATAGGACAGTGTCGAGGTAGGCAGACATGAGTTCGGTGGTGTAGAAGCATGCTGAGACAATGGGTCGGCTAGGGTGGTCAGGCTTGTGGATCTTGGGAAGGAGGTAGAACCGGGCAGTGGGGGATCCCGGACAATGAGGTTGGAAGCTGTGTGTGGAAGATCTCCTCCTGAGGTGATGAGGTTCTGTATGCTCTGGGAGATGACGGTTTGGTGATGAGAGGTGGTTCATGGTAGAGGGGGTGGTAGGAGGAGGTGTCTTCGAGTTGGCATCATGGCTTCAGCGGTGTAGAGGTCAGTGCGCCAAACTACCACTGCACACCCTCTATCTGCTGGTTTGATGGTGAGGTCGGTATTGGAGCAGTGGAAGTGGAGGGCTGCACGTTGTGAGGGTGAGAGGTTGGAGTGAGAGAAGGGGTAGATAGTTTGAGGCGGTTAATGTCTGGGTGGAAGTTGGAAATGAAGAGATCGAAGGCAGGTAATAGGCCAGCGCGGGGCGTCCACGTGGATGGAGTGTATTGGAGGCCAGCAAAGCGGTCCTCAGAAAATAGCGGGTATCTTCATTGTAAACGTAAGCTCTGAGGCGGAGGTGGTGGAAGAAATGTTCGATGTCACGGCATGTATTAAATTCATTGATATGTGGACGGAGGAGGATAAAGGTGAGGCCTTTGCTGACGACTGATCATTTATCCTCAGTGAGGGGGAGGTCAGGGGAATGGTGAAAACTCGGCAGGACTGGGAGCTGGGTCCAAATATGGTTGTCGAGCTGGGGAAGGCGACGGAGCCTGTAACTGGAGTGGGTGTGGTGTTAGGCGGAATGGGGATGGAGTCATGAGCAGGGGTGATGTTCCCCTCAGGGTTCTGGGGGCAGCGATGGTGACGGTGGGACCTGGGGGTGGTGTCAGCAGAATGCAGATGAGTGGTGTTGTTGGGGGCGGAAGTGGTGGCAAACACGGCAGTGGGGGGCGTGGAAATCACTGAGTGTGTGACATCAGCGATGATGTGAGGGGCGGAAGTGATGTCACTTGTGGTGTATGAGGAATGGTGAGGGGCGGAAATGGCATTTACTTTATTTTAACCAAAAATTTCCTGTCACAAATCTATTTGACAATGTAGTGTTTTACTTAAACTCAGTCCCTTACTGTTTCTTTCTTTTGGTCTTCATTCGCATCTCCATGGTATTCCAATATTTCAACCTTTCTCTTTGGACTTGGGATTTTCAATTACCTCAGACCTGTCCCCCTCCTCATCTATGTCCATTTATAGCACACTGCATAATCTGGTACCAGAGGAGCCTATCCCAATAAAATAGCTTAGTCCTCCCTGAGTACTGGTAACAGAGCTCACTGGTCAGAACCACTTCTGATAATACCATTGTATGATCCTGATACATTCTTGCACTCTGCTGATATCACTGTCTCTCTCCATGTGATATCCCTCACTGTGTGGGAGTAATTGCTGTCTCTGTTAGTGTCTCTCACTCTTGCAGCTACACCAGATCCTGAGCCAACAGCACTCTCCACTCCAGAAGGAAGCAACTGCACAGGCCATGATGGAGACTGGGAATTTCCAGATCTCTGTGGGACTCAATGCCATTCTCCATGTATAACCTTCATTGAATTAGTCTAATTTCCCATTCTGTCTACTTCTCTGTCTCATGTAGGTATTCCTGATGTCCCTGACACAGCAGAATTCCCAATTCCTGTCTCATCCATCACCACATTGAAGACAGTTGGTCAGCCAGAGAGAGATGGAGAGTGAGATCTGGAGCCTTCAATAAATCCTGCAGCCGGTAAGATCACTCACAGTAAACAGCACAGGGAGGAGTTAGTGGACTTTAATTCAGACCCTGAGGCAATGATGTAGGAACAATGCTGGGCAAGGAACATGAGAAATATCTCAGTCTTCATTATCACCATCTTGTCTGTAAATTCATCTGTTCCACAGAACCCTCCCTATGTCTGTCAGTTTCTCCACTGTCTGTTTCATCGATACCACGTCCTCTATCTCTATCAGCCCGTACAATCCTGCTTATCCCTGTAAGCTCCTCATATCAGTAAAACGCTCCAAGTTTCTGCCTTTGCCTTTAATCCCGGGTTCTGTCACATCTCTCCTTAACTAAAGAAAAACAACTCTTCAGTTCCTTAAGCCATCCTGGTCAGTGTAGTCCTTTCCACACCTGAAAAACCTCCCTGTCTTTGTGACGTTTTTGAACTCCTACTGCCTTCATGATCTCTGTAACCTTCCCATCATGACAACAAGAAAGCTCTGTACCTTAGTAACTTCCTCCAGCTGTTAGACTCCTCCTTGTCTCTGGGCACAAAGCAGAGTGATCCTGCTTCTCTCATAAATTAGTTTCTGCATTTCTGATGATGACTATGAACTCTTCCTGTCTCGAAAACGCACTCAGTCTCTGTAAACTCTGCTGGTCCCGATTGATGTAATTTCCTTCAGTAACTACAAATCTTTATACTTTTAATCTCCTCCAGACGCGACCACACAGTTTATTTCTATAACCTCCATGAGTGATGGAGTCATAGAAATGTACAGCACGGAAACAGACCCTTCGGTCCAACCTGTCCATGCCAACCAGATATCCCAACCCAATCTAGTCCCACCTGCCAGCACCCGGCCCATATCCCTCCAAACCCTTCCCATTCATATACCCATCCAAATGCCTCTTAAATGTTGCAATTGTACCATCCTCCACCACATCCTCTGGCAGCTCGTTCCATACAGGTACCACCGTCTGCGTGGAAACGTTGCCCCTTAGGTCTCTTTTATATCTTTCCCCTCTTACCCTAAACCTATGCCCTCAAGTTCTGAAGTCCCTGACCCCAGGGAAAATACTTTGTTTATTTATCCTATCCTATCCATGCCCCTCATAATTTTGTAAACCTCTGTAAGGTCACCCCTCAGCCTCCGACACTCCAGGGAAAACCGCCCCAGCCTGTTCAGCCTCTCCCTGTAGCTGAAATCCTCCAATCCTGGCAACATCCTTGTAAATCTTTTCTGAACCCTTTCAAGTTTCACAAAAATTCTTCCGACTGGAAGGAGACCGGAATTGCACAAACTATGCCAACAGTGGCCAAACCAATGTCCTGTACAGCCGCAACATGACCTCCCATTTCCTGTACTGAATATTCTGACCAATAAAGGAAGGCATGCCAAATGCCACCTTCACTATCCTATCTACCTGCGACTCTACTTTCAAGGAGCTATGAACTTGCACTCCAAGGTCTCTTTGCTCAGCAACACTCCCTAGGACCTTACCATTACGTGCATAAGTCCTGCTAAGATTTGCTTTCCCAAAATGCAGCACATCGCATTTATCTGAATTAAACTCCATCTGCCAGTTAGCCCATTGGTCCATCTGGTCCAGATCCTGTTGGAACCCTCTTCGCTGTCCACTACACCTCTAATTTTGGTGTCATCTGTAAACTTACCAACTATACCTCTTATGCTCGCATCCAAATCATTTATGTAAATGACAAAAAGTAGAGGGCCCAGCACCGATCCTTGTGGCACTGCACTAGTCACAGGCCTCCAGTCTGAAAAAAAAACCCTCCACAACAACTCTCTGTCTTTTACCTATGAGCCAGTTCTGTATCCAAATGGTTAGTTCTCCCTGTATTCCATGAGTTCTAAACTTGCAAATCAGTCTCCCATGGGGAACCTTGTCGAATGCCTCACTGAAGTCCGTATAGATCATATCGATCACTCTGCCCTCATCAATCTTCTTTGTTACTTCTTCAAAAAACTCAATCAAGTTTGTGAGACATGATTTCCCACGCACAAAGCCATTCGACTATTCCTAATCAGTCCTTGCCTTTCCAAATACATGTGCACCCTGTCCCTCAGGATTCCCTCCAACAACTTGCCCATCGCCGAGGTCAGGCTCACCGGTCTGTAGTTCCCTGGCTTGTCTTTACCACCCTTCTTAAACAGTGGCACCACGTTTGCCAACCTCCAATCTTCTGGCATCTCACCTGTGACTATCGATGATACAAATATCTCGGCAAGAGGCCCAGCAATCACTTCTCTAGCTTCCCACCATGTTCTAGGGTACACCTGATCAGTTCCTCGGGATTTATTCACCTTTAACCGTTTCAAGACATCCAGCACTTCCTCCTCTGTAATCTGGACGTTTTGCAAGATGTCACCATCTGTTTCCCTACAGTCTATATCTTCCATATGCTTTTCCACAGTAAATACTGATGCAAAATATTCATTTAGTATCTCCCCCATTTTCTGCGGCTCCACACAAAGGCCGCCTTGTTGATCTTTGTGGGGCCCTATTCTCTCCATAGTTACCCTTTTTCCCTTAATATATTTGTAAAAACCCTTTGCATTCTCCTTAATTCTATTTGTCAGACCTATCTCATGTCCGCGTTTTGCCCTCCTGATTTCCCTCTTAAGTATACTCCTACTTCCTTTCTGGGAATATTATCCCTCAGTACAGCTGTAACGCTATCCCTGGTTCACTTACGTCCTTTAGAGAAGAACATCTGACATTCTAACCTGGTCTGGCCTGCACATGACACCAGACCCACAGCAATATGGCTGACTCTGTGCTATACTCGGGGTAATTAGCAGTGGGGCAAAGAATGTTGGTCCAATCAGTGACATCCTCATCCCATGAATGAATAAATAAAAATACATATATCCATCCCTACCTCTGCAAACCCCTCCAGCTGCAGCTATCCGTGCTGGCTTTGTACCACCGTTCAGACCCTGACCACTCTCTGTAACTCTCACCACCTCCAGCACCTTCACCTCTCCCTGTTCCTTTTGTGACATAAAACCATGACAATTATTCCCTCTTCCATCTGACCACCTCCTGCGAGCAGACCCTTTGCAATCCCTTTAAAATTTACTCCTTAAACATTCTCTCACTTCAGGATTTTAAGTACTTTTTGTGATCCTCTAAGCCAGATAATCTAATATGATCCTTTTTACTTGAGTGAGAGAGCGATGGGGATTTCTTGCTGAGGATTTGTCTGTTTCAGTGGAATGTCCTTTTGTTGAGTGTTTTACACTGCCCCTTCAAATTTTTTCCACTGTTCATTGGCAGGCACATATTTCAGTCTGTTTAGCCTATTTACCTTGGTCAGTTCTCCTCTCAAACTCATGTTATTAGTTATTTTTGTTTCTAGTTGTAGCTTGTCCTTTCTGTGATTCACTTTAAAACTTTATATTTCTTTAAACTGCACTTTCACACAATTTCGCAGAGGATCTCTCCAGGTGACATTACTTATTCACTAAGTTTCATCACACAATGGTCGCTTTGAGATAGTTATGTCCCTAGCCAGTTGCACAATTTATTATTCAAAGAAACACTGAAAACTAATTCTCTGAACTCCTCTTCCAATATCACTCGTTCCAGTGTGACTGTCCCACATTATGCGAATATTGACTTTTCCCAAAATTATCACAATGTGTTTGTTAAAAATTCAAATGAGTTCCTGTGTAATGCAGTGATGAGCAATGAAATGCTGTTCGGTGGCTAGAACTGTTCTGCTGCTTGTGTCCTTGGCAAGTAGTAGCCAGAATGAACATTCAGACTGACTCTACTTCATAACCTGAGCCCAAATGCTTTCTCTGTGATGCCTTTCTTATCCATCATTGTTAGTGTTACCCATTTTGCCTGAGTTTCTGCAAGGTTGTGAACCATTGAATATTTATGTCCAGCTTTTGTTCACCCTGTAACCACGTCACACTGGTTTCTAAACCTCTTTTATCTCAGTGTCACAAATCCATCTGCCTTATTGATAAGACTTCGTCCATTAAAAAAAAACATGATTTACTCTTTCCCACAATTTCCTGTCACAAACCTGTTCACTGATGTACAGATTTAGTGAATCGCTGTCCCATCCTGTACCTTTCTTATTGCCTTCAGCCACATCCCCATACTGTTCCGATGCTTCACCTTTACTCTTTGGATTTGGAAAGCTCGTTTCACCTGGACCCTGTCCCTGCATCCTCTCTGTCAGTTTAAAGCCCTGTCCATAAACCTACTGACATGATTGGCCAGGACACTGGTCCCAGCACGGTTCCAGTGGGACCATCCTATTGGATTTTTTTATAAATCAGGTAGGGGATGTGGATATCTCTGGCTGACCAGCCTTTATTGCCCAGCCCTAGCTGCCCATGAGCTGAGTAGCTTGCTTGGCCATTTCAGAGGGCAATTGAGAGGCAAAAACTTTGCTGTGGGGCTGTTGTGCAGACCACGTGAGGATGATCAGATCTCGTTGTCGAAAGGACAAGTGAGCAGCACGGTGACTCAGTGATTAGCACTCCTGCCTCACAGCACCAGGGTCCCAGGTTCGATTCCAGCCGCAGGCGACTGTGTGGAGTTTGCACATTGTCCCCGTGGTCTGCGTGAATTGCCTCTGGATGCTCTGGTTTCCTCCCACAGTGCAAAGACGTGCAGGTCAGGTGAATTGGCTAAATTGCCCGTAATGTTAGGTGTATTAGGTCGAGGGAGATGGGTCTGTGTGTGTTACTCTTCGGAGGGATGGCGTGGACTGGTTGGGTCGAAAGGTCTGTTTCCACACTAATCTAACCTAAGGGATTGGGATATTTGTACATCAGCAATGGTTTCATATTTGTTTATGGATTGTTAATTGCTATTTTTAAAATTACTGATTTTAAATTCCACCATATCTTATGATGGGATTCAAACCTGCCTCCGCTGAGCATTAGCTGAGGTTTTGGATAAATGTTACTAGGCCATCACTTCACCTGCTCACTGGTTGCTCATCCCTGAGCACTGATATGTGAAGCTAAACCCATTCTTCCAATATGATTGCGTGATCCTGAATTCTTCCAGCACTCCAGTGATATCACTCAGTCGCTCTCCATGTGGTATCCCTCACTGTGTGCGTGTTATTGCTGCGTCTGTCAGCGTCTCTCACTCTTGCAGCTCCTCCAGATCCTGAGCAAACAGAATTCTCCACTCCAGAGAGACGCAACAGCACAGGCCAGGGATGGAGTTTGGGATTTTCCAGATCTCTGTGGGGCTAATTTCCATTCTCCTTGCGTAACCCTCACTGCATGAGTCTAATTTCCCATTCTGTCTATTTCTCTGTCTCCTGTAGGTACTCAGGAAGTTGCTGACTCAATAGACTTCCCAACTGCTGTGTGTCTCATCTTTCACCTCATTGAAGATAGTTGGTCAGCCAGAGAGACAAAGGGCAGGGGGTTCTTGAGCCTTCAATAAATCCTGCAGTGAGGTAAGATCACTCTCAGTGCACAGAGCAGAGAGCAATGAGCGGGCTCCAAGCATCGGCTAACAAGACATGATATAGATACAGTGCTGGAGGGGAGCACAGTATAGGCACACCCCAGACTCAATCACCACATCTACTTTAACCTATGTTGCACTGAGACAGCATCGAGAGTTCAGACTTATCAATCTAGGCCTCTGCTGTCTTCGTGAGGATCTTGACAACAGAGGTTAAAGCAGGCCTCCGACGAGAGGTTGGGAATGCTGCCTGGGATCTTTCTGTTCTGTGTTCTCCCTCCAACACGGTACTAAGGCTCACTACTCTGCAACTCTGTGCCTATGGCATGGCTTGAGCACCAGTATCTTCAGTCATCTTTAACTCCTATAACAGTCGTTGTCCGTGTAACCTACTCCATTCCCGATTAGTCCCTCCACATATTTGAGATGGACTGCACTCCAGATTACCATCCCTATCGCTGTAACTTGCTTCAGTGTCTACAACATGCCTTATTTCGGTATTGTAATCCTCTTTAACTGGATACAGAGTGATACAGCACCGAAACAGAACCTGTTGTCCAACTCCTCAATGCTGCCCATGTTACCTAAACTGAACGAGTCTCGTTTCCCTACGTTTGGCCCTTAGCTCTTCAAACCTTCTCCTCTCAATGTACCTCCCAAATGTCTTTTCCGTGTTGTAATTGTTCTTATTTCTCCCATGTGCCTGAGGCAGTCTGTTCTGTCTATGCACCATCCTCTGTAGATTATGTTCCCCCTCAGCTCCCTCTTTAAATCCTTGCTCTCTCATCTCCCGTTTATACCCTCTAGTTTTGGACTCACCTACCCTTGGATATTCAGCATTCTTAGGCCCCGCATGGTTTTGTAAAACTTTATAAGGTCATCCCATTGCCTCCTCTGCCCAAGGGAAATATTTAGGACAATGTTACAAATATATCTAACGTATGTAACAAAGTGCTGGCCAATGTTGGCAAATGTGCCAAATGCGCTTTCCCCGCCCTGTCCACCTGGTATGCCACTTCCAAGGAACAATGTAACTGCACACTTTGCTCTCTCTCTATGTCTCTCTCTGTTGGACAACACTGCCCAGAGCCCTTCTATTAACTGTATTAGTCCTCCCTGGTTTGTCTTAACAAACTCCAACAGCTGAATTAAACTCCATCTTTCATTCCTTGGTCCACTGGCCCAGTTGGTCACGATCCCCTTTGATAACCGTATTTACTGCCCACGACACCATTCATTTGATCATCAACAAACTTTCGCACAATCACTCCTCTATTTTCCACCAAATCGTTTATGTCGATGATGCACATTAGTGGACCCAGCCTTGATCCTTTCTTCAATAAAGGAATAAAACCATATTCTTGTCATAGAGCCATACAGCATGGAAACTGACCCTTCAGCTGATACCCACCATAATCTAAAACTAAACTCTTCCCAGCTGCCTGTTGCTGGCCCATATCACTCCAACCCTTCCCTCTTCAGCTGTTTAGCCAAATACATTTTAAATGTTGTAATTGTACTCACATCAACCCCCTTCTCAGGACGTTCATTCCACACTCAAACCACCCTCTGTGTAACAAATTGCCCCATATCTTTTTTTGAACATCTCTCTCCTCTAACCTTAAAAATGTGACCCCTCCTCTTGAGACTCCCCCATCCTGGGGAAAAGGCAACTGCCATGAAATCGACCTATATATCTCATTTTTTTTCATAAACCTTTATAGCATCATGTCTCAACCTCCAGGCTCCAGTGAAAAAAGACTCAGCCTATCCAGCCATTTTTCAGAACTCAAGCATTCCATACCCAGCAATATCCTGGTAAATCTCTTCTGAATGCCCTGCAGCTTAATAATATTCTCCCTGTTAACTGGGCGACCAGAACTGGACAGAGTATTGCAGAACAGGCCTCACAAATGTCTCTTTCCTCATTCCTGAAGAAGGGCTTATGCCCGAAACGTCGATTCTCCTGTTCCCTGGATGCTGCCTGACCTGCTGCGCTGTTCCAGCAACACATTTTCAGCTCTGATCTCCAGCATCTGCAGACCTCACTTTCTCCTCACAAATGTCTGTGCAATCTCAACATGACGTCCCAAATCCTATACTCAATGGACTGAGCAATATTCAGGCATGCAAAGCACTGTCTTATCCATTCTGTAATTGCAAGCTTCAAGAATTATGTACCTGAACCCGGAGGTCCCTCTGCTCTAAAACACTAACCGAAGCCTTAACATTAATTGTATAAGCTCTACCCTTGTTTGTTTTATAAAATACATTACCTCATATTTATTCAGATTGAATTCCACCTCTAGTTTTTCAGCCCATTCACTCCCTTCATCAAGATTCCTTTGTAATCTCAGAAAACCTCCTTCACTGTACATGATGCCACCCTCCAGCCTGCCAGCCCATCACACATGGCTGTCAGTAGTGCACATACCTTTGCTCCACAATTTCTTCCCTAACATCCCACAGTGTCCTGTGATACACTTAATCAGGTTCTGGGACTTGCCATAGCTTTGTGTTTTAAAAACTCCAGCACCACCTCTTCAATAACATGCACTCTTTTCAAGTCATAGAGATATACAACATAGAAACAGACCCTTCGGTCCCCAACTCGTCCAGGCTTACCAGAAGATCTAAATAAATCCATTCCCTTTTCCAGTATTTGGCCCATATACGTCTACACCCTTACTATTCAGATGCCCATCCAGATACCTTTTAAATGTTGTAATTGTATCAGTGTCCATTACTTTCTCTTTCAGCTCATTCCATACACACATCACCATGTGTATGAAGAAGCTGTCCTTTCAGACCCTCTGTAAACCATTCACCTCTAACCTTAAACTTATACCCTCTCGTTTTGGACTCCCCAACTTCTGGGAAAAGGCCTTGAATTCTTACGCTATCCATACCCCTAATATTTATATAAACTTCTGTAAGGTCATCCCTCAGTCTCCGATTCTCCAGTGTCAGTAACTCCAGCTTATTCAGCAACAACCCGTGCAATATCTTGTTAATCTTTTCTGAGCCCTTTCAAGTTTTGCAACATCCTTCCTGTAGCAGAGAGACTGGAATTGCAGAGTACTCCAATTGTGGTCTAATGTATTACTCTTGTTCCCTGAGTTCCCCAGTCTTTCTCCACAGTAAGTTCTGGAATGAAAAAAATGTTTAGGATCTTAGCAAATATCCTGCAGTTCCACTCATCGATGGCCTCATTGATCTTTAATTGACACTATCTTGTCCCGCGTTACTTATGTACTCTTAACATACTGATACAATCACTTTTGGATTCCCCTTTCCTTCTCTGCTGAGGCTATTTCATTTAGCCTTTCTCCATTCCTGTTTTCTACTCAAAGTGCATTGCTACAGCCCCTGTATATCCTCAGGGATTCCCTTCATCCAGCTGGCTATACCTGACATGTGGCCCCTTTTCCTTGACCAGCCCCTCAGTAGACAGCCAGTGTTTCCGAATGCTCCAGCATTGACCTGCACACAAACAGGAAAATGCTGGCGCTGATCGATCAGTTTATCTCACTTTTAAAATATTCTCACTTGCCAAACTTCCCTTTCCCTGTAAATAATTCCCTTCCCCAATCACATTTTGAAAGTTCCTGGCTAATACGATCAAGATTGGTCAGGCTCCATTTTATAACTTGCACTTGTGGACCAGGCCTGTCCTTTTCCAAAGCTGTTTTCAAACTACTAGAAATGCGGTCACTTTGGCAAAACGCTTTCCCACTCACATCTCAGTCCCTTTCCCTACCTTGATTCCCAATTGGAGGAGAAAGTGAGGTCTGCAGATGCTGGAGATCAGAGCTGAAAATGTGTTGCTGGTAAAGCACAACAGGTCAGGCAGCATCCAAGGAACAGGAAAATCGACGTTTCGGGCATAATCCCTTCATCAGGAATCCTGATGAAGGGCTTATGCCAGAAACGTCGATTCTCCTGTTCCCAATTGGAGGTCAGGTTTTGCCCTTTTCTCTTTTCAGGCCATTTACATATTGATTAGCAGTTTTCTGGAACACAATTACCAAATTTCTCCCTTGCAAACGCTGAACACTGGCAGTCCCAGTCTGGGTTTGGAAAGTTTAAAAACCCTACCAGCCCTATTATTATGGTTGATAGTTAAGATGTCCCGACATATGTATTCCTCAGTCTGCCACAGATTATTCAAGGTCAGCAGTCCGATCGTATCAAAGAGATGACCCGTTCTTATTTCTCTGTTCCACTAACATAGCTTCACTGGGCGATACCACAGGAATGTCCTCTCTCAGTACTGCTGCAATGATTCATGTAATCAAAACCCACCACCTCACGTCCTCTCTTGCCTCCCCTTCCTGTAGCATCTCTACCTTGAAACAATGAACTGCCAGCCCTGCCCCTCAATCAGCTGTGTTTCTGTAATAACTATAATATCCAGTCCCATGCCTTGAGTTCATTTTCCTTAGCTATCTGGCTGAAAATGTGTTGCTGGAAAAGCACAGCAGGTTAGGGAGCATCCAAGGAACAGGAGAATCGACGTTTCGGGCATAAGCCCTTCGTCAGGAAAGAAGAAGGGCTTATGCCTGAAGAAGGGCTTATGCCCGAAACGTCGATTCTCCTGTTCCTTGGATGCTGCCTGACCTGCTGTGCTTTTCCAGCAAAACATTTTCAGCTCTGATCTCCAGCATCTGCAGTCCTCACTTTCTCCTCCTTCGCTGTCTGGCCCCTTGCATTGAAATAAATGCAGTTTAATCATCAGTTTTCCCCCGTTCCCTGCTATGTTCTTGCATGCCTTGTCTGCTGAAATTGCGGTCTTTAACTCGTGTACCAGCCTCAATCTTCTTTCTGGCCTTACGTCTATTTAAGATCCAACACCCTGCCAGACTAGGTTATATCCTCTCAAGCATCTCTCGCAATTCACCCCACCAGGATATGGGTCCATCTCCCGCTCCCAGTTGAGGTGCCTTTCCCACCCTGTCTCCCTGTGCTGACACCTTCAGGGATCTATGGACTTGTCCACCAAGGTCCTTGTGATCCTCAGTACTCCGCAAGGACCTACCGTTCATTTTGTCTGTACTTCGCTTATCGTACCTCCCACAGAGTATTACCTTACTTCGATCAGAACGAAACTCTGCTTAGATTATCATCCGATCGACATCGGACTGCAGACGGAGACCATACCCCTCACTGTGAACAACACCCTCAACTTTCATGTCATCGGCAAACCGACTAATGATATCTTCTGCTTTCACATCCAAGTTGTTAATGTTCAATGGTTCCTGCACAGATCCCTGTGGTACACCCGCTGGTGAAAGTATTCTATCCACCAATTTTGCATCCAATTTGCTAACTTGCCTTGGAACCCAGTCCTTTTGGACCAGCCTTCCATTTTGCATCTTGTCAAAGGACTTATTCAAGTACATGTAAACCGCATCATCTGCACTGCCTTCATAAATATACTTAAGCATCATTTAAAAAAAACCTGAACTGAATTCCTCAGACAGTATCTCCCTCTGCCAAATCCGTAATGACTAAACCGAGTTGATCCTTACCTTTGCAAGTGTCGATTCATCCTCACAATTGTTTCCAATAATTTCCCTCCCCCCTGCTGTCAGACTATCTGCTCTGTAATTACCTGGCCTATCCCTGCTGCCCTTCTTGAACAAAGGAACCACATTAGCGATCCTCCAGTCATTCAGCACTTCACCTGTGTCCAGCAAAGTATTAAATATATCCACCAGTGCTCCAACAATCTCTGGGTAATTAGCATGGGGTCAAAGAATGCTGGTTCAGGCGGTGACACCCACATCCCATGAATGAATAAATAAAAATACATATGTCCCTCCCTAGCTCTGCAAACCTCTCCACCTGCAGCAATCCGTCCTGGCTTTGTAACACTCTTCAGGCCCTGACCACTCTTTGTAACGCTCTCACTACCTCCGGCACCTTCATCTTTCCCTGTTCCTATCATGTCAATAAACCCTGACAACGATTTCCCTTCCCACTGCCCTCCTCCTGCTAGCAGACCCATTGCAATCCCTTTAAAACTTACTCCTAAAACTCTCTCTCACTTCAGGATTTTAAGTACTTTGTGGTGATCTTCTCAGCCTCTTAATCGAATATGATCCATTTTGTCCTGAGTGAGGGATTAGTGGGGATTTCTTGCTGAGTTTTTGTCTGTTTCAGTGGAATGTCCTTTTGTTGAGTGTTTTACACTGTTCCTTCAAATGTTTTCCATTGTTCATTTCCAGACACATATTTCAGTCTGTTTCGCCTTGGTCAGTTCTCCTCTCAAACTCATGTAATTGGCTATTTTTGTTTCTAGTTGTCCTTTCTGTGATTCACTTTAAAACTTTATATTTCTTTAAACTGCACTTTATCACAATTTCCCAGAGGATCTCTCCAGGTGACATTACTCATTCACTAAGTTTTATCACGCAACAGTCTCTCTGAGACAGTTACCACCCTCGCCAGTTGCACAATGTGTTATTCTAAGGAACACTGAAAAAAATTCTCTGAACTCCTCCTCCAATATCACTGTTGTCAGTGTGATTGTCCCAGATTTTGCCAATATTGACGTTTCACTAAATGTTCACCATGCCTGTATTAAAAATTCCAATGAATTCCTATTTATTGCAGTGATGAGCAATTAAATGCTGTTCGGTGATCTAAAACTGTTCTGCTGCTTGTGTCTTTGGCGAGTATTAGCCATAATTTACATTCACACTGACTCTACTTCATGATCTGATGCCTAATGCTTTCTCTGTAATGCCTTTCTTACCCATTATTGTTAGCGTTGCCCATTTTGCCTGAGTTTGCACAAGGTTGTGAACCATTGAATATTTATGTCCCACCTTTTGTTCGCCCTGTAACCACATCTCTCTGGTGTTTAAATCCCTTTTATCTCAGTGTCACAAATCCATCTACCCCATTGCTGAGACTTTGTCCATTAATAAAAAACATAATTTACTCATTCCCACAATTTCCTGTCACAAGTGGATTTGCTGATCTACAGTTTTAGTTAAACTTTGTCCCATCCTGTTCCTTTCTGTTATCTTCGGTCACATTCCCCATGCTGCTCTGATGCTTCATATTTTCTCTCTGGTTTGGACAGCTCCTTTCACCTGAAGTCTGTCCCTGCATCTTCTCTGTCAGTTTGAAGCCGTGTCCATAAATCTACCAACGTGATTGGCCAGGACATTGTTCCACTGGAACTGTGCTGGGACCAATCTGAATGGTTTTTTTTTTATTAAAAAACAGGTATGGGATGTGGGTGTTTCTGGCTGACCAGCCTTTATTGCCCATCCCTTGCTGCCCTTGAGCTAAGCAGCGGGCTCTCCCATTTCAGAGTGCAATTGAGAGGCAAACACTTAGCTGTGGGGATGTCGTGCAGACCACATGAGAGTGAACTGTTGTCTTCTCTGAAGGTCAAATGTTTGGATTTTTATCAATTCTTATTTATGGATTGTTAATTCCAATTTTTAAAACATATATTCATTTAAAATTCCACATGGTTAGAATTTAGAAAGAAGAAGTGGGGTGGTCACTTTGTTGGGACTGTATTGTCGACTGTTGTAGGTCCAACAGATT
The DNA here is from genome assembly GCF_037043375.1 of Chiloscyllium plagiosum. Classification (NCBI taxonomy): domain Eukaryota; kingdom Metazoa; phylum Chordata; class Chondrichthyes; order Orectolobiformes; family Hemiscylliidae; genus Chiloscyllium; species Chiloscyllium plagiosum. The sequence continues at coordinate 69,598,279 of NW_028270162.1, read as the reverse complement.
CCAGAGGAGCAGATGTGTAGAGAGATTGCAGATAACTATAGGAAGAGTAGAGGAGTACTGGCTGAAGATTTTAATATTCTCTGTATTGACTGAGCCACCTAGAGTATAAAAAAAACTGGACGGAGGGCAATTTTTCAAATGTGTCCAAGGAAGGTTCCTAAATCAATATGTAGAGGGCCCTACTCTACTCAGGCAGGTGCAACACTGGACCTCCTCTCAGAAAACGAGGTCGGGCAAGTGACTGAGTGTCATTCAGAGAGCACTTTGGGTCCAGTGCCCGCAACTGTCTTCGTTTTAACATAGTTATGGAATAAGATCAGCAGGTCCACAGAATGAAGAAGAAAACTGGAACAGAGCCAGGTTTGGGGCCATTCTGCAGGATCTGACCAGCGTCAATGCCGTGAATTTAAAATTGCACAACGCCCAGTTATAATCCAACTCGCTTTGGAAGCGCTGGTGATCACTGTCACAGATGAAAGGCTTAAATTAAATTTGTTTGATACTATATTCCATGACACTGCCATTCTGTTGCTATAAATTCTGTACCTTAGGATTGTGCTCCACAACCACCTGATGAAGAAGCAGTGCTCTGACTGCTAGTGCTTTCAAATAAACCGGTTGGACTGGAACCGAGTGTCGGGTGATTTTTAACTTTGTACACCCCCAGTCCGACACCGGCACCTCCACATTATAATTCTAATCGATTGGGGGAGTCTGTTTGAAGGAAAAGAAACAACTGGCAAATGGGAGGCATTGCAAAGTGTGATCTCAAGAATCCAGGACCAGTATGCTCCATTGGGATAAAGGGAAAAGCTGGCAGGGTTAGGGATCCTTGGCTGATGAGGGATAATAAGGCTCTGGTCTTGAAATGAAGACTGCATGCATTGGGTTTAAGCTTTCAGTATCTACATAAACTCTTCCATTCTTAAAGACACGATCAATCTATGGAGACCCCACAATCCTCAGTCCCTGTAACACTCCCAATCTGCAGAAGTCATTCCAATGCCTGTGACTCTTCCGATCCAGTTCCTACAAGACCCTCTATCTATGTGATATCTTCCCATTGCCAGCACCCACTCTGTCAATGCAAGCTCCTCCAGTGTCTCCATCCATCTACCCATTTCCATAATCTTCTCCAGCTCTTACATGTGCAAACATCACCCTCCCCTACAACCCTTCCCACTTTGACCAAACTGGAGGAGGTTACTAATGCTCCCTAATCTGTGAAAATGTCTCCAACCAAAATTGCTGTGAAACCACCACCAGTCCCCACAACCCTCTGTCTCTGTTACCTCATACAACCTTAGCAACGCCTCCTCTTTGTGTCTCTTCATTCAGACCCCATCCTCTCCAGCTTCCCGAAACCTCTTCCTGCCATCGTAACCTTCGCTATTTAAAACATAGAATAGGACAGCCCAGTACAAGCCCTTCAGCCCTTGATATTGTGCTGACCTTTTATCCTACTCTGAAGACTAAACTAACCTACATACCCTACATTTTGCTAAAATCGCTGTGCCTATGCAAGAGTTGCTTAGATGTCCTTAATGTGTCTGAATCTACTATCACGGCTGGCAGTCCATTCCACGCACCCACCACACTCTGTGTAAATAACTTACCTCTGATATCCAAGCTAAATCTCCTGCCAATTACCTTAAAAATATGTCCCCTTATGATAGCCATTTTGCCATGGGAAGTTGTCTCTGGTTATCCACGCGATCGATGCCTCTCATTACCGTGTACACCTCTATCATGTCGCCATTCTTCCTTGTTCACTCCGATCTGAAAAGCCCGAGGTTCCACAACCTACCTTCAATGGGCATGCCCTCCAGTCCAGGCAACATCTTGCTAAGTATCGTCTGTCCTGTCTTTAAAGCTTCCACATCCTTTCTCTAATGGGGTGAACAGAACTGTTCACAGTATTCCAAGTGTGGTGTAACTTTGGCTCTATAGAGCTGCAGCAAAACCCTGGATCTCTTAAACTCAAACCCCGCTAATGAAAGCCAACACACCATACGCCTTCTTAACACCCTCTCAACTTGAGTAGTATCTTCAGGGACACACTGTTCGTGCACACTGCTAAGTATCCTGCCTTTAACCATGTAAAGTTTTTTTTTCTGCAGAATCCTCCAATCTGAAACCATCCCTATCTTTGTAACTTCCTCCAGTCCCTACAACACTCATAAACTGTGAAACCTCCTCAAGTCCCTATATTCCTAATGCCTGCAAAATCCTCCAGTCGCGATATCCCTCCCTAATTCTGTAAATGCCACTGGTCTCCAGTGCCTTTCTGGGGATCATTGCAGAGGAAGGAAGAGTTGTAGAGTCCGGGCCATGTTACAGAGGTAGGAAGGGCTGCAGAACCTGGAGGATGGTACAAACATGGGAAGGGACGTGGGTCCTGTAAGAGTGTAGAGGGAGCGGGATTCATAGAGCCTGCAGGCTGGAACCAAGAATGGATTACGGAAACTGAAGGATGTTATGATTTGAACCACAGATCATTTTTGATTGGACCATTCAGCCCCTCTAAGAGTCAAAGAGATGTACAGCATGGAAACAGACCCTTCGGTCCAACCCGTCCATGCCGACCAGATATCACCACCCAATCTAGTCCCACCTACCAGCATCTGGCCCATATTCTTGCAAACTCTTCCTATTCATATATCCATCCAGATGCCTTTGTATCAGCCTCCATCACTTACTCTGGCAACTCATTCCATACACGTAGAAACCTCTGCGGGAAAAAAAGAATGCTCCTTAAGTCTTTTTTATATCTTTCCACTATAACCATAAACCGATGGCCTCCAGTTCTGGACTGCCAAACAGAAGGATAAAGACTTTGTCTCTTTCCCCTCTCCATGCCCCTCATGATTTTATAAAGCTCTGTAAGGTCACCCCTCATAATTTTGTAAACCTCTATCAGGTCACCCCTCAGCCTCGATGCTCCAGGGAAAACAGCCCCAGCCTGTTCAACCTCTCTCTATAGCTCAACCTCTCCAATCCTGGTGACATCCTTGTAAATCTTTTCTGAACCCTTTCAAGTTTCACAACATCCTTCCGATAGGAAGGTCACCAGAATTGCACATAATGTTCCAAAAGTGACCTAACCAATGTCCTGTACAGCCACAACAGCCCAACTCCTGTACTCAATACTCTGACCAATAAAAGAAAGCATACCAAATGCCTTCTTCACTATCCTACCTATCTGCGACTCTGCTTTCAAGGAGCTATGAACCTGCACTCCAATTTCCCTATGTTCAGCAACACTTCGTCAGACCTTACCATTAAGTGTATAAGTCCAGCAAAGATTTGCTTTTGCAAAATGCAGCACCTCGCATTTATCTGAATTAATCTCCACCTGCCATTTCTCAGCCTATTGGCCCATCTGATCCCATTGTAGTCGGATGTAACCTCGTTCATTGACCACTACACCTCCAATTTTGTTGTCAACTGAACACTTACAAACTATACCTCTTATGCTCACATCCAAATCATTTATGTAAACAATGCAAAGTATTGGACCCAGCACCGATCCCTGTGGCACTCCACTGGTCACAGGCCTCCAGTTTGAAAACCAACCCTCCCCCACCAGCCTCTGTCTTCTACCTTTGAGCCAGTTCTGTACCAATTGGCTAGTTCTCCCTGTATTCCGTGAGATCTAACCTTGCTAACCAGTCTCCCATGGGGAACCTTGTTGAACGCATGACTGAAGTCCATATAGATCACACCCACCGCTCTGCCCTCATCAAAAATTACTTCTTCAAAAATCTCAATCAAGTTTGAGAGACATGATTTCTCACTCACAAAGCAACGTTGACTATCCCTAATCAGTCCTTGCCTTTCCAAATACATGTACATCCTGTCCCTTACGATTTCATCCAACAACTTGCCCACCGATGTCAGGCTCAACAGCCTATCGTTTCCTGGCTTTTCCTTACTGCCTTCCTTAAATAGTAGCAACACGATAGCCAACCTCCAGTCTTCTGGCTCTGATGTCCTGTTTCTATAGATCTTTACCGGAATGGGTGAGCACAGCTTCAAATTGCCTGGCTGGGAGATGTGAATTCCGATGTGAATCTATTTGCCCGTTCTGTCTGTGTGCCTGATACTGACCTGGTGGTGCTCTGGTAGAAAGCACTCTCCGTAACATCCAGGTCTATGTTACTGACCAGAGCTCACCTCATCAAAGCCTCCATTTGGAATGTTCTTTATTTTAACATTTTTAAATGGCAGGTTTGTGAGATGCAGGTATTGAGGAGTTGTCATTTTTGAAAGAATGAAATTTTGTCATTGACCCTGACCCATGCAATGTGGATTCATGGATTCTGTTGTTCTCTGCAGACTATCACTCAGAGGATTGTATCACCAGGGAATCTGAGTGCAGATGGTCTTTGCCTGGTAGAGTGTGAATTTACCAGTTTATGTCGGCTAGGGCACAGTGTTGCTGGACAATGCATAACTGTGTAAATACTTCACCGACTGGTTCAGGGGTGAATGCACTGGGCTCTGAGCACCATTAACTAGGAAACGTCATGCTGTTTGTATGTGGGGCTTGGCACCAGACTGGGTGAGAGCAGCTCCCTGAGTAAATGACAGGTATGGAGCTTGGGATCCTCCTGCTGTGTTTGACCTTGTGCCATATCGTTGTCTCCCTCTCATGAGAGAGCGTGTCATGTTCACCAGTCCTGACAATGTCCACTCCCTGTAAACCCTTCTTGCTGTTGAACATCTCCCTTCTCTCTCACTCCCTCCAGCCCTTCCAACCAGGCCTTCGTCTCATATCTCCTGCAGTCCCAAACAACCTTGGTCTTTGTTATCGCATTGCTTTCCTTTGACCTGTGTGGGAACAAACCTAAAGTGAGTTTGGGCCATTGGAAGAAAAAGATCAGTGCCCATTCTTCTTCTTTGTCAAACAGAGTCTCGTTGTCTGCCTCTCTCCCATAAGGAGAAGGAATCATCCTTTCAGCATCCACCCTGTCCATTCCCCTGAGGGTCTGTACATTTTAATGAGGAAGACTGTCGTCCTGATGACCCTCAGTGGCACAGCACCGAAGTGACCTGTTTATGTTAAACGCACATTGAGTTTGAAAGAAGCAATTAAGAAGCAATTTTGAAAGGTGGGTAGCGGTATTAAAAACAGAGCAAATCTATGACACTCTTAGAGAGATTCTTATTTTGGAGAAGTTCAACAATTCACTTCCTGCTGTCATTAGAACTCGGATGAAGAGCAGATCGTTAAACATGGCAAGATTAGAAGCTGAAATGGCTGCTGCTGCTGATTTAGTTCAGAAATCAAAGTTTGGTTTCCGTGAGAGATTGAGAAGAATGTGTGAGATCTTCTTAAAACATATACCTGAGAAGGTAAGGTTTACAGACATAGGCCTGGAGTAGCAAGTAAATATGTTATAGCATTAAGAGGTACAGAAGCATGCAATTATTTTATGCTAAGGCATGTGGAGCTATGTCATTCAGAAGGAGTATTGGAGAGATGAGAAGTGCTCCATTATGTAACGTGTGTTTGGAGTGTCCAGTGAAACATCCATCTTCCGCAACTACACTGGCCCCACCCCCCATCTTTTTCTTCGCTACATTGATGACTGTATCGGCGCTACCTCGTGCTCCCACGAGGAGGTTGAACAGTTTATCCACTACACCAACACCTTCCACCCCGACCTCAAATTCACCTGGACAGTCTCGGACTCCTCCCTCCCCTTCCTAGACCTTTCTGTTTCTATCTCAGGCGACCGAATCAACACGGACATCTACTACAAACCTACCGACTCCCACAGCTACCTGGACTACACCTCCTCCCATCCTGCCCCCTGTAAAAACGCCATCCCATTCTCCCAATTCCTTCGTCTCCGCCGCATCTGCTCCCAGGAGGACCAGTTCAAAATACGTACAACACAGATGGCCTCCTTCTTCAAGGACCGCAATTTCCCCCCCGACGTGGTCGACGGTGCCCTCCACCGCATCTCCTCCACTTCCCGCTCCTCCGCCCTTGAGCCCCGCCCCTCCAACCGCCACCAGGACAGAACCCCACTGGTCCTCACCTACCACCCCACCAATCTCCATGTACAGCGCATCATCCGCCGTCACTTCCGCCACCTCCAAACAGACCCCAGCACCAAGGATATATTTCCCTCCCCTCCCCTATCAGCTTTCCGTAGAGACCACTCCCTCCGCGACTCCCTTGTCAGATCCACACCCCCCACCGACCCAACCACCACTCCCGGCACCTTCCCTTGCAACCGCAGGAGGTGCAACACTTGCGCCCACACCTCCCCCCTCACTTCTCTCCAAGGCCCCAAGGGAAACTTCCATATCCGCCACAGATTCACCTGCACCTCCACCCACATCATCTACTGCATCCGCTGCAGCCGGTGTGGCCTCCTCTATATTGGGGAGACAGGCCGCCTACTTGCGGAGCGATTCAGGGAGCACCTCTGGGCCACCCGGACGAACCAACCCAACCAACCTGTGGCACAGCATTTCAACTCCCCCTCCCACTCCACCGAGGATATGCAGGTCATTGGACTCATCCACCGCCAAACCACAACAACCCGACGGTCGGAGGAGGAGCGTCTTATCTTCCGACTGGGAACCCTCCAACCGCAGGGGATGAACTTGGACTTCACCAGTTTCTTCATCCCCCCTCCCCCCACCTTGTCTCAGCCGGATCCTTCCAGCCCGGCACCGCCTTCCTGACCTGCAGTCTTCTTCTTGACCTCTCCGCCTCCACCCTACTCCGACCTATCACCCTCACCTTGACCTCTTTCCACCTATCACATTTCCAACTCCCCTCCTCCAAGTCCCTCCTCCCTACCTTTTATCTTCTCCTGCTGAACACTCTCTGCTCATTCCTGAAGAAGGGCCTGTGCCCGAAACGTCGAATCTCCTGTTCCCTGGATGCTGCCTGACCTGCTGTGCTGTTCCAGCAATAAAGTTTCAACCAGTGAAACATCAACAGATTTATTTCACATTGGGGAAGGCGGCCTTGAGCTTGGTGTTGGCGTTACAACATTTCAGCTTTTAAATTGCAAATAACATACATGAGACAAATCATTATCACTGATCCCTTAATGTTTTTGGAGACGTTTCGGGAGAAAATTGCCGGTCTGTTTCGATTGAGCTTATTATTGCTGTATTCAATTTGAATTTATGCAGTTGACAGAGCGAGAAAATCTAAGTTTTTTTCACGTTGTTGAGACTTGGATGAAGAGCGGCAAAGGCATTCTGTGGCAGGAGTAAAATGACTGAAATCGAAACTAGTTGATATATACATATAATATATATATATATATATATATATATATATATATATATATATATATATATATATATATATATGCATTGCAGTCTACTAATAGAGGAGGATTAGGAGGTCTACAATGAATCCACCTTTGTATATTGAAAGATCATTTTATTAAAGGTGGATTTATGAGGATACTATCACTATACGAAGGTTATTTTCGCTTGGGTTTTTTTAAGAGAGGTTTGAAAGGCAGAGGTGCAGAACTGCTGTCTGAAAACAGTTTATTTAAGTAACTGAGAAAGCCTTTAGCTTTTATTAAAACGGTGGTAACAATGGAAGGGCAGCGGCCAGCACTTCCAGACCAGGTTTTCTCGTTTTGTTTTTAGCTGCAGCATTTAGAAGCTGCTAAGGATTCCAGAAGATTTGGAAGTTTCAATAAATGATCCCCAGCTGCTTTTCTCTCTCTGAAATCTCTGTTGATGTTGATTTCTCCTGGATAGGAACACTGCATGTAAGAATCTGTATTTGAATATATCTTTGTGCCAAGCAGTGTATACTAAGAAGGTACGATATCTATTGTATCTTTAATTGTGTAAGCTATCCCAAAATGTTATTTTCGGTGATTTTATTTTAACTAAAGCATTTGAATAGATTATATTTTGCTTAATGACGAGTGTTTTGACCAGTCACAACATATCTGGAAGGTACACTTCATATTTATGTTTAAAATAATGAAAGGTTTGGGTCTAAGCAGCCTTCTTAAAATATTTTGATGTGATCTGGTATGGTCTACAACACTTGTAGCCGAGGGGTTTCTGACTGCCTCCTGTTATTGAAAAGTCAGTACAGGGCTGGGGATGGTTTGCCGGAGGTTGTGATGTGAGCTGCCTCAGGTATTCAGGGAGACCTGAGGATTTCGTGACCCAACTGTGGATGGAGCATGGAGACTGTAGTTACAGCATCTGGGCGTGTAACATGAACAACAAATGGATCAGGGCCTGCAGAGAAGGGAAGCTCTGAAACTACAGAGTGAGTGTATGTGGGGAAAGGAATCTGCTGTATCCACCTCGGGGTTTTCCAGGAAAAGCTTCCCAAGCTACACTTAATTCAGGAGCAGGATATGAGGGGACACTGATTGAAAAAGGAGCTGGTCACAGAGTGGTGTCACCTCCTTCAACACGACCTGCATCTTCACACCAGGGGGAGGGTGGTGCTGCCAGAGTTTGTTAGGGTCACAGTTTCATGCAACTTCTCTGATCCAGAACTTTCCAGGCAGGAGTGGGTGACATATCCGTCATCTCCCAGTATCTCAACATCAGTGTAACCATTCGGTGATGGAGGATATTTCTGGTGGATGAAGTAAATATATTGTTTCGCCATCAGCAGAGAGCTGCCGGGTGTATCCTTATTTTCCCAGTAAAGTGAGATTCCTGATGGTGTACATGGCACTGCGGAGTGCCCATTTCAATGGGGAGAGATAGAGGAACTGAAGTAGCTCTCTCTCTATTATTGTTGCAGCGTGCCCATGCACAGTACATCATGTTGGTGAATACCCCTCTCCTGGCACAGTTTGTTCATTCAGAAGCAGGCAGCCATTCCCATCGTCTTCGGGTCTCCATGTAGAAAGGAATGAATGTATATTGGATAAAGGTCATCCCCTTGATACACGTTTCAAAACATCATCCCCACCACCAACTAACAACGTCAAAATATTCCATGTGTACTGAGAGCAATGCGGTCAGTTGAAGCATCAAGGAGCAGACGATCAGGGATGGAACAAAACCTCTCCTGTCTGAACGGGTCTGAGTGACCACCCCCGCACCCCCCCCCCCCCCCCGCAGTACAGAGTACCATTAAGTCCTCTAATCCTTCTCCATTTCCGTAACATACTGCCTTCCATTATTTCTGAAAAAGAAATTACAGGTTATGTCATGTTATATTCCACCTGCCAAACTATTACCCATTGCCTTTAACTCTTTGTATCTATTCTCAGACTCTCCACCCTCTCTTTATAATTTAATCTCTTGCTTATGAAAGCGACATCAACAAACTCAGTATCAGTACAACTGTTCCATCCCAGTGATCATTGATATAGATTGTAAAAAATTGAGGACCCAGCGGTGGTCGCTATATGACTCCACAGTTTACGTCCTGTCCAACTGATTAAGACTGATTTATCCGGAGTGCATGCTTGCTGTCTGATAACCAGTCCTCCCTTATTCCTGTGTAACACAGTCGAAACGCTGAATAAGAACGAGAAGCATCAGTCGTCTATTCAGCCCCTCAAGCCTACTCCGCCATTGAATATATTCATGTCTTATGTCATCTCTGCCCCGCCATTGAATACAATGGCTGATGTCATCTCTGCTCCGCATTGAATACAATCATGGCTGATGTCATCTCGGCCTCAGTTCACTTTCCTGCTGGCTCTGGATCCTAAAAATGATCTTTTGTTGTAGATTGCGGCACATGAGGAAATATTCACTCCACATCTCCACTTGTAATTATCTTGAACACTTTACAGACCTCAATGAGATTTACTTTCATTCTTATAAATTCGAGAATACAGGCCTGAACTGTTCAATTTCTCTTCATTAGACAAACGTTTCATCTCTGGAATCAATCTCATGAACCTCTTCTGAATTACCTCTAATGCAAATGCATCCTTCCGCAAGTCAGGGCACCCAAACTGTATTCCAGTTACATCCTCGTGAAGCCTTGCATAGTTACAGCAACATTCCCTACCTTTCTACTTTGTCATTTTCCAAATAAACACCGCAATTATGCTTGCATTTCTCATTAATTGCAGTACCCGCATGCAGGTTTTGTGGATATGCAAAAGGACACTCATATCCCTCTGCTCCTAAGCACTTTTAAGTTTCTCTCAATTTAGATAATAATTTGCATTTCTATTACGCTGGACAACTTGAATAACTCCATATTTATCCAATTTAATTTTCATTCCCAAATTTTGGCCCATTCACCCAACCTATCCATATTTATTTTTAAATCTCTTGCATCTTCATTCCGAAATAATTTCCCACCAATGTTAGTGTCATCTGAAAATGTGGCGATATTATTTTCTATCCCGTCAACCGAGTAATAATATTGACCACAAATAGTTGAGGCATGTATACTGAAATCTATGGCACCCCACATGTTGCATTTGCCGAAAGAAAATGGCACATTTATTCCATCTGACTGTATTTTGTTGGTTAACCAATCCTTCATCCAAGCTAATAAATTACTCTAAACCGATGTTGTCTGATCTTACCACATACTCTTTGGAGGAGCGACATATCCGATGCCTTCAGGAAGACCAGATATATTCCATCTCCAAGAATCCTACTATCCACCTTGTTTGTCATATCTTTGTATAACTCAAGTAAACAATTCAAACTTGGTTTATCCTTTGTAAAACCATGTTGACTCTGGTGTATTGTAGTTTAACGTTGCAAATTTTCTCAACAATGGATTATAATAATTTGCCTTAAATTGCAATAGTTTTATCGTTACGTTTTACTCCTTAATTCATGCAGTTATTATAAATTCTTCCCTTTCGAAAACGTTTGCGTTTTCTTTGAATTCCCCTTTAACAGGCACAAGGCTTTCAGAGATCTGCTCCAATTGTTGTGTAAGGGGCATATGTGGCTGAATGGATTCATTATCCTGCTGACATACAAAATTGGTGGACTGACGTATTTCTGGTTGTCCGATATTCTCATCTCTATGGTCAGAATGACTTCCTCCTGTTGATGCGTTAGAAGGTTGGGGGATTATGGAATCTTCCTGTTGCTGTGTAACATTTTGAGGGGATGATGGGTCTTCTCATATTCTTCCACAACAGGCTGAAGGTACTTTACCGTCTCCTCATGCATCCCAGAGATGCGACCGAGGGAGTGATTGGTCTTCTGTTCCCATACAACAGACACATGTCTGAATTACCTCCACCTTTCTCATTAAAAAAAGTCAGATATTTTGTATCCTTATCCAATTCCCTTTCAAAGGATATGAGAGGTTTAATGACCTCCTGTTATCCCAGTGTAACAAATGTCCAGTCACTGTGTAACCTCTTCCAGTTCCTGTGTTAGAGACTTGAGGAAGCTGAGTGGACTGATTCTGTTGCTGTGTAATGGGATACTGGTGCAGCATGGCCTACTCTGGGTCCAGTTTTCTGACTCGAGATGCTGATTGGCCTCCTCATATCACCTTATATCAGGTCCCAGCGGCTGAATAACCTTGTCCTGTTCTGGTGTAACAGGGTCGAAGACGTGAATATCCTTCTGTTGTTCCTGTGTAACAAGCTGGAGAACTGGAATGGATTCCTTCATTTGTTGGTTTCTATTGCTGACTCCTTTCAGTGTTCGATTAAAAATATGATCATATTTCATTCTTCTAAACTCAACCTGATCATCCTTTCCTTATAGGTTAGCATCTTCTTACAGGAATGAGTTGAGGGAAACATCTCTGAGCTGCTCCCAATGTAACAATATCCTTTCCTCAGTGAGGAGATGAAATCTGTACACACTACCTGAGATGTGATTTCACTAAGACCCTGTATAGCAGCAGCAACGCTTTACCAGCCTGCTGTAAGGTTCCCATCTAGGTTGGAGCAGTCTCAGCTGGCTGGGGAAAACACAGCATTGTTGAAAGATCAGTGTCCTTCTCTACTCTGGATTAGTGGTCCTGGAAGAGCACAACAGTTCAGGCAGCATCCAAGGAGCAGGGAAATCGACGTTTCGGGCAAAAGCCCTTCATCAGGAATAAAGCTATTTTTTACCTAGTTTTTACATAGTCCTACTCTACTCCACCAGCCTAACGGGGAATCTGGAGAAAATGGCACAGTGACACTTAAGAAGATCATAAATTATGTGGCGAGATAATCTCTAACATTAATTTACCCAGAGCCCACTTCTCTCGGAATCTAATAAGGTGGAACATAAAAACAGCAAGGAGAATGAAACATTGATGGGAGTTACATATGAAAGTGAAAGCTGCAATACAAATGTTGGGCATGTTATAAAACAGGAAATGAAATAAACACGTTTGTACTGTTTAAGTTACTGTTTAACTGTTAAATTACTAATTAACTGTTTAAATTATATCCGAACTGTGTTATTCAAACTGAATGCAAATGCTGGGAAAAATGGATTTCATCAGCATGCGTGAGATGGCTTGCATTAACATTTTGTCGAGCACCGAGCTCGAGATCAGGTTATTTAGGAATGGGTGTTGAGTGTTCAGAAGAGCTAATTGAAAACTTTGCTGAAAAGGACTTTATGGGAACGGTGATCACAATGTATTTGGTTTTCTTTTATGCTGTTTGAGTACACGACAGTTTTTGTTTTATTTGAAATAACCGTTAGAAATCTGAGTCATGAATGCCATGAAGGTGTGAGGAGAAAGTGGGGACTGCAGATGCTGGAGATCAGAGTCGAAGAGTGTGGTGCTGGAAAAGCACAGTCAGGCAACATACTAGGAGCAGTAGATTCGATGATTTGGGCATAAGCCCTTCATCAGGAATGAGGCTTGTGTTCCAAGGGGGCTGACGGATAAATGAGAAGGGGATGTGACAGAGGGAAAGTAGCTGGGAATGCGATAGGTAGATGAAGGTGGGGTTGAAACTGATAGATGATGAACGGAGACCGAACGCCTCATCTACTGCATCCATTAAACCCAATGTGGTCTTCTCTACATTGGTGAGGCAGAACGCCAACTTATGTATCACTAAAGAGAACATGGCTGGGACAGACACATTGAGCAACTCTACCATCTTGTGGCTGAACACGTTAACTCCCCTTCCCACTCTGCCAAGGACATGAGGGTTCTGGGCCTGCTCCATCACCACTCCCTAAGCACCCGAAGCCTGGAGGAAGAAAGCCTCAACTTCTGCCTTGGGACCCTCCAACCACAGGGGTCAATGTGGATTTCACTAGTTTGCCCATTTCCACAAACCCCATCTTATCCCAGTCCAAACTTTCAACTCAGCACGGCCATTTTGAACGTTCCTATGTGTCCACCTTCCATTCCATCAATCACACCTTCATCTACCTATTATATCAAAGGAGGCAGCTTAGAAAAATGCCCAAATGTTGTAGTATGCCAGTGGATTCAGTGAAATGTAAGGCTCAGCAAAGGATGCCCAAGAAAAAGAGAAGAACATAAAAAAAATTAAAGCATGCAAACAAAAGAAAAACATAAAAACTGTGAAAAAGCTTCGATCAATATATGAAGCAAAAACAAAAGCAAGGTCGAATGTGGGACAGCGAGTGTGCGGACAGGATAATTAATTTTAGACAACAGAGAAATCACAGGGGAAAGATACGGTTTGTTTTGTCCATCTTCAAGGAAAAATATCCATAAATTCTCCCATAAATACCAAGAGACCATGGACCTTGTGTAAGTAAAGTCTAACCTCATCCTTATCAGTGATGAGGTCATCTTTGAAAAGATAGCTGGATTGAGTATTGATAAATCTGACAGACCATATGCACTTCATACAAAAATTTCAGAGGAAGCAGCAACAGGCATATTGATTGCATTGCGGATTTTCATATTATTTTCCCACACATTTCGGAAAGGCATTCAGCCAATCTGGATGCGGTGCAAGTTATAAATATTATCCAACTGTTTAAGAAAGGATGAAGATGGAGAGTGGTGAACTACAGACCAGTTAGCTTGTCATCGGCGGTCGTATGTCTGTTAGAGTCAATTACAAAGAACGTGCTACTAGATATATAGAAGGTAATGACAAAATTGGGGAGTATGATAATGCATCGATGAAACGAAAATCATAAGTGGAAACATTTTTTGGAATAGTTTGGAGATGATTCTTGTGGATATAGGCAATGAAAGAACCAATGGATAACGTATAGTTGGATATTCAGGAACATTTGTTTTAAGAACTCACACAGTAAGCTCATAAAAAAAGTTAAAACGAAAGGTATTGGGAAGAATATATGCAAATGGGACAGTACAAATTAGGTTTACATTCATGTGAATGTAATTGCAATGTAGAAGATATCATGCACCAGTTGCATATAGTGTTGGTGAGACTAAACGTAGAGTATTGTGCACCGTTTGGAGTCCCAATCTAAGATAGACTGTACTGACTACAAAGGAACTGCAAACGGTATTCTCCAGATTAATCCCTAAAATGGCAAGATTGTCTGATGGGGAAGCTCAGCCTGTGATCTCGAGTTTCAAAAGATGAGAGGTGATTGTAGTGAAAGTTAGAAATATCGAGGGGACATGGAGAAGTGCAAACCGGCGAGATTAGGGAAAATCTCACGATATTCTACACGTACAAATAGAACAGAATAATCAGCAAACAGTTAGTGTCCATTAGAAACCAAAGGGGCAATCTATGTGTCAAGCTGGTGAACATTGATAGATTGTTACATGAGACCTTCACATTTGATTGACTTGGAAGAAGGAGTAGTCAGGTACAGAATTCGACAGATCGACTGGAAAGCTCTTGAACAGATTGATGTAAAATACAAACAGTGATTTGAGTCTTTGTCCAGTATAAAATTAGAACAATTCCCAGGTCTGGATGAGTTGTATCACAAGCTGCTGACATGGTCAAAGAAGGAAAGACCCTAACTGAACATTTTAATTAGAATCTGACCATAGGGGAGGTGCCAGACGACTGGAGAACAGCTAATACGTTTCCACGTCACAGTAGGGGCGGTAAAGATAGACCAGGGAACTATAGACGAGCGAGTATTAGATCACTGTTAAGGAAACTACTGGAGAAAATAGGGAAGGGGAAAAGTGAACTCAAATCAGAGTCGCAAGGTTTGATCAGGGATAATCATCATGACTTTATCAGAGGGAACTCACATCTAATGAATTTGATTGAATTAGTTTGAGGAGTTTGGCAATTTAGTTTTGCAGCAAGGCCTTTGACAAAACTCCACATGGGAAAGTGAAGAATAGAGTAAAATCTCATAGTTTCGAGGATAACTTGACAAGTTACAACGATAGTTGTCTTAGTGGGAGGAGACAGAGGGTGATGGGAAGAGGCTGTTTGTCTGACTGGAGACCAGTGTCCCCTGGTGTACCATAGGGATCAGTGCTGTGTCCCTTATTATTTATGATATTCATAAATGTGGTAGATGTGAATCGGGAGGGGGGGGGCGTGGGGAGGAGTGGAGGGAGTGGAAGTTATCATAAGGAAGATTGTGTTTACCCGATTGGTTGGCAGTGAGGAGGAAGGCCTTATGTTACAGGAAGATACAGATGGAATGGCCAGATCGGCAGATCAATTGCATCTGGAATGTAACCCTGATAAATATGAGGTGATGCACTTTGGAGGAAGGTATCAGACAGGGGAGGACTCACTGAACGGCAGCACACTAAGAAGCTCAGAGGGCGCTTCTCCACACATCCCTGAATGGACTGAACAAGGTAATAGTTAATTAAGAAATGGACCTTGGGTGTAGCATTTATTGATCGGGGTGCAGATTGCATAAGATATACAGTGCTTTGGTTAGGCCAAAATGGAGTAACTGTGTGTAATTCTGGGAGCCACATTACAGGAAGAATGTGATTGTATTGGAGGATAGGAAGAGGTGATTCACCAGGATGTTCCCTGGGATGGAGCATATCAGCTATGGAGAGAGGCTGGATAAGCTCCAGTTGTATACTTTGGACCAGAGAAGGCTGATGGGGATGTGACTCAAAAGGATAAGATTGCGATGGGCATGAACAGGGTGAATAGACAGCAGCTCTTCCTTGTCGTCATAGGGCCAAGGGAGCATAGGGAGCATACTTTTCAAGTGAAGGGTTTGAGGTTTAGAGAGGATTTAAAGATTTTTCGTTTTTCAACCAGAGGGTGTTGGCATCTGGAATGCACTTCGTGAGAGGGGATTATCACGGGTAACCTCACAAGCATTAAAGCAAGAATTGATGGGCTTCTGAAGAGTATACTCACAAGGTTTATAAGAGTGAACTGTAATAGCTTGTTAAATTATGTTAAAGTGAGAAATATGAGAAAAAAGTGCATCTTCCTTACAGTTTGAAACCAGAGAATGGAGAATGGGGAACAGGGAAATGGCAGAACCATGAAGCCACTACTTCAGTTCTGTCTTCACAGAACTTTCTAACAATACAGGAAAATCAAGTCTGGTTTGGAAAATGATATAGTACATGGAACATAGAACATAACACGTAAATGGTTTAGGAGAGATTATTGGGACTGAATGTAATGGTCATAGAAAACACTCACATAGATTTACGAATTGGAAATTGTATTTGAGAAACAGACTGGGAGACAAATGAAAGCGAAGCAATGGATGTAAAACATTTGGATTTTCAGAAAAACTTTGGTAAACAACCAAGCCTAGTTTGCATAATCAAATCTTAGTGGATTGGGGCTAATATATGGGCATGTTTCTAGAATGTGACATCTGTCAGGAAATAGTGAATAGAAATAAACAGACTTATCAAGGAACAGCCTGACATTGTCTGCAAGTTTGAATCTGTGAGTATGACTGTGTCCCAGACACCCTCTTACCCTCCTTAGATATCTCCTGTCTCACCAGCCGGACAGACACAGCAGAAATTTCGACACTGTGGAATACCGTTGGAAGGGAATTGCTTTGGGAGTCCTCAAAACTGACTCCGTATCCCATAAAGTCTCATGGCGTTCATTTACATATGGGAAAGGAAACCTCCTGCTGATTACCAAGTACCAGCCACACTCAAGCGATAAATCAGTACTCAGCCATGCTGATCAACACTTGGAGGAAGCACTGAGGGTGAAAAGGGGTGGGGGATTTAAATGTCCACCACCAAGTGAGCTTCAGCAGCAGCATTATTGATTAAGCTGGTCTGGTCCTAAATGATATAACAGCTAGATTGGGTCTGCGGCAGGTGGTGAAGGTACGAACAATAGGCAAAAACATACTTGACCACATCCTTACTAATCTGTCAGTTGCAGAAGTATTTTCCCATGCCAGTATCGGTAAGAGTGACCACTGCATCGTCATTACGAAAACAAAGTCCCACCTTCACATTGAAAATAACCTCCATCATTTTGAGTGGCACTATCGCTGTGCTAAATAAAACTGACTTTGAACAGATTTACCAGCCCAAGTCTGGGTTTCCACAAGGTGCTATTGGTCATCAATAGCAGAAGAATTGTACTCCAGCGCAACCTCATGGCCTGGTATATCCCCCTTGCAACAATTTCAATCAAGCCAGAGGATCAATCTTGGTTCATTGCAGTGTGCAGTAGGTCAGGAGCAGCACCAGGCATACCTTAAAATGAGGTGTCAGCCTGCTGAAGCCACAAAACAGGGCTACTCGCGTGCCAAACAACTGAAGCAGTAAGTGATAGACAGAGCTAAGTGATCCCACAAGGAACTGATCAGATCTAAGCTCTGCAGTCCTTCCACATTTAATTAAACAATTAAACAAGTCACTGGAGGAAGAGATTCCATAAGTATCCCCATCCTTAATGATGGAAAAGCCTAGCACTTCAGTATAAAAGATAACGTTGATGCATTCGCAACAATCTTCAGTCAGAAGTGCAGAGTTGATGATCCATCTCGGCCTCCTCCAGTGGTCCTCAGGCTTCAGTTACCAGTGATCAGCCAATTCGATTCAGTCCACGCGATATCCAGAAACAGTCGGAGACACTGGATACTCCAAAGGATACATACGCTGACAACATTCTGGCAATAGTACTGAAAACTTCTGCTCCAGAACTTGCCACAGCCCTAGCCAATATGCTCCAATACAGTTACAAAAACATTTACCCGATTACGTGGAAAATTAACTCAAACATCCCCTATACATAGAAAGCAGAACAAATCCAATCCAGCCAATTACCAAACCATAAGCCTACTCTCGATCATCAGTAATGTGATGGAAGGTGTCAGTGCTTTCAAGAAGCACCTACTCAGCAATAACCTGATCAATGACGCCCAGTTTGAGGAGCCACTCAGCTCCTGACCTCATTACCATGTTTCAAACATGGACAAAAGAGCAGAATTCCAGCGGTGAGGTGCGAGTGACAGCTCTTTTAAACAAGGCTGCCTTCGACCAAGTATGGCATCAAGGGGCCTTAGCAAGACTAGAATCAATGGATATCAGAGACAAACTCCCCGCTGGTTATCATCATACCTGACACGTAGGAAGGTGGTCATGGTTGATGAACGTCAGTCAACGCAGCTCCAGGATAAGTCTGTAGGAATCCCTCGGGCAGTGGACTCGGCCCAAACATCTTCAGGGTTGCTTCACCAATTACCTTCACTCCATTATAAGGTCAGAAGTGGGGATGTTCGCCAATGATAGCATAATGTTCAGCAACATTTGCGGCTTCTCAGATACTGAAGCAGTCCATATCCAAAAGCGACCAGATCTGGATAGTATCCAGGCTGACAAGTGACAAGTAATATTCAGGCCACACAAATGCCAGACCGTGACCATCACCAATAAAATACAACCTAAACACTGTCCCTTGGCATTCAATGGTGTTACCATCACTGAATCCCCCAGTATCAAAAACTTGGGACGTAATCATTGCTCAGAAGCTCCCTGGACTAGCCACATAAACACAGTAACTACAAGAGCAGGTCAGAAGCTAGGAATATTGCGGCGAGTACCTCACCTCCTGACTTCCAAACGTCTGTCCATCATCTAGAAGTAACAAGTCAGAAGTGTGATAGAGTACTCCCCATTTAGCCTGGACGAGTGCAGCTCCAACAGCACTCGAGATGCTTGGTTATAGATTACTCACAGTGTGGAAGTATGCCCTTCTGCCCAACAAGTCAACACCGATCCTCCAAAGAGCAACCCACCCATTCCTCTACATTTATCCTTTCACCTAACAGTCCGGGCAATTTAGCACGGCCAATTCACCGAACCTGCACATTTGTGGACTGGGGGAGGAAACCGCAGCACCCGGCAGAAACCCACGCAGACACGGAGAGAATGTGCAAACTCCACACAGACAGTTGCCTGAGGCAGGAATTGAACTCGTGTCTCTGGCGCTGAGAAGTAGCAGTGCTAACCACTGCGCCACCTTGCCGCTCTCAGGGCCATGCAGCACAAGGCAGCCAGTTTTTCTATCACCTCATCCACAATGCTCCACCATTGACGCTCAGCAGCAGCAGTTTTTTTTTTTACTATCTACAAGTTGCACTGAAATGATTCACCAAGGATCCTCAGTCACCATCTTCCCAACTCATATACACGTCTATCTAGAAGGACAAGGGCAGCAGATGTATGGGAACATCACCATCTTCAAGTTCCCCTTCCAAGCGTTCACAATCCTGACTTCGAAATGTATCACCGTTTCTTCACTGTCACGGGATCAGAATCCTGACATTCCCTCCCTATCAGCTTTGAAGGTCTACCACAGCAGGTGGACTGCAGCAGTTCAACAAGGCAGCTCACCAGCACCTTCTCAAAGGCAATGAGGGACAAGTAATAAATGCTGGCCCACCCAGTCACACCCAAATTCATGAAATAAATAAATTGAAAAATACGTTTTAATAGCAGAGGAAGCTTGCTGAGATATCACAGGGATCGGTGGTCGGGCCCCAGCTTTTAACAATACTTATTAAACATTTGGTTGAGGGAATAAAATAGAATATATCCCAACCTGCTGACAGCACGAAATAATTTGGATTGTAATTGGGTTCAGGAGGTTGTAAAAAAGCTCCAAGGTGATTGAGGCACGTGGAGTGAATGGGCAAATATGTACCATTTGAAGAGCAATGTGGATAAAGGTGAAGGTGTGCCCGTTGGTGGGAACAATAGATTGGTGCCTATCGTTTGAAAAGGGGTTGTTTGAAACATGTTGATCTACAAAGCGATGTATACTCCTTTTTGTTGTTTCCTTCTGCGCACCCCTCCGAGGTCCCAGAATTCAATACTGGGAATGGCATTGGCAGACTGAGTAATGTCGATAGACCCACCAAGTGGGGAGCAGTAACATTGAAAACGATCTGGATCTCCCTGTACACCAATCACTGAAAGCAATATTGCAGGATCAGAAAGCAGTTAGGAAGATAAATGGTGTGTTTTAACTTCAGTTCAGGGGGATTTGACTCCAGGAGTAAGAGTGTCTTACTGCAGCTGTACAGGGCCTTGGTGAGATCCCATCTCGAACAATTTGCAGTATTTTGTGCATTTTTGGTGTCCTTACCTAATAAACGACGCGCCTGACATTGAGGGAGAGCAGTGACGGATGGCTCGACTGATCTCTGGGATGACAGCCTTGTTGTGGGAGCAGAGTTTGGGGCTACTGGGCCTGTATTCCATGGGGTTGAGGAAAATGAGTGGAGATCTCAGTGAAATATATAAAACTCTGACAGGGCGAGGCAGATTGGAAGCAGGGATGATAATTCTCCTGGCTGGGACGTCTAAAACAGGGGCCCACAGTATTAGCTTCAGGCACGCCACTCTGCAATGAGATGAGAATAAATGTCTGCACACGGAGTCTGGTGAACCTGGGAAATTCAGTCGCACCTGGAAGCCAAGACACTGAATATAAATAAGGATTGTGAGACAGTAAAGGGATGTGGGAAGAGCAGGGATATAGTGTGGAAATAAAGGGCCAGCCATTATTATATTGAATTAGGTAGCAAACTCGATGGACCAAAGGGACTACTGCAGTTCCTATTTTATAGCTTCCCCAGGTTAATCACATTAAGGGATATATTCATTGCGTGGGAGATGTTTGAACATGAACTAGAATAGGGAAGGCTCAATGTGTTGTATGACCTACTCCTTTCCCGTTGTTTCTGTGCAGTCTATGTGAAAGCCCTGTAAATGTTTTCACAAGCTTTCAGGTGTCAGGAAGGAAGTCTCTGCAGGTTCTACAGGACTGTGTTTCCCAATTCCCCTTTCCGACACCAAGTCTGGAGCCAGGTGTTCTGTCTGGTTTTATCCTTTAAGAACTCGGAACAGTTTAATACAACTGAGTGTCTTGCTTGGCTGTTTCAGAGACCATTGAACAATTTTTCACATATCTGTGTGCTTGGAGTCACTTTTAGGCCAAACCAGGAAAGCACGGGAGATTCACTTCCTGAAAGTATATTGGGGAAGGAAATTGATATTCACAATCGACATTGGCTTCAAGGTCACTATTACTGACACCAGATATTGCATCTTCATACTTTATTAATTTCCACTAACATTAATCTGGTCTGGATTAGCAATCCACATTGAAATTTCCACCATAGCACCATCTCCACATGGGGACTTTTCAAAAACGACACTTGAGCAGGTTATTTTTATGCTGCTTGACAGCTCTGTCAAAAATAACTCCCACCAATTTGACTGTTGTGATTGGACTGAGGGTGTGGTAATTGCTCAGATTGTAATTATTCTCCTCTTAGGGGACTGGACGTAGTTGAGTAATTATCCACATTACCAAGAGAAGTCAGAGTTGGAGCTGGAATGAACCAGCTTCCCCAGGGACACGGCTTGTTGTACAGCACATGTTTTCAGTCCTATTGCAGGAATGATGTTAGCACCCATTGCCTTTGTCGTATCTACTATGCTCAGCTGTTTCTTCATGTGACATGCAGCGAATCAAATTGTTTAAAGACTTCCACCTATGGTTCTGTGGGCATCATGACGAGGGTGAGGTGGATCATTGACTCAACACTTCTGGCTGAGGATGGTGCAGATACTACATCCTGGTCTTTCACACTGATGTGTTGGGTTTTCCATTATTTAGGATGGTGATGTTTGTTGTGCCCTTCCCTTCAGTCATTTGTTTAATCGTCCATCACATTTTATGACTGTATGTGGTAGGACTGCAGAGGTTCGTTCAGATTTGTTGGTCAAGTGCAGCAGTTTAATGGGTTAGCATAAGCTTTAGGTTCACGTGGTTCTCACCCACAGTCATCACTGAAACATAAATCGTGTTGATGGTAATGTCAGACTGAGTAGGTTATCCTAGGCAAAATGTTACAAGTTGTGGTTGAATGTTTTTCTGCTTCTCTTGCTGCTGTGGTCTACAGCACTACATGAATACGCTGTTTTGAGCTGCAGTATCTGCAATGCAATTCTGCTCTCTGTCCCTTAGCTCACATCGAGACCCATTCACCCATCAGCCATGTACTCAGTGCCCTACTCTGGTTTCTGATGTGGAAATATTTCCTTTTTCATAGTCTCATTCTGCTGAGGGTCTCTCTCTGGATCATGCTTCCAATCTGACACGTTCTGCAAAACCAATTATCTGACTTTAATTCAATTGTTTAATTCACCTGAATCTTTTAAACTTGAGTAATACCATCTTCTGTGTTTAAAGTGAATGTGTTCCCCGCTGTTTCTCTCCCTGACCATGATTAAGAGCTCTGCAGTGTCAGCGATGCCAGCCTTATATAGTTTCAGAGCCAATGAATTCTTTGGATTCCCAATCATCTTCGCCATATTGTATGTTTCCTGTTTTGGATTGATGCCTTTTCGCTCATGGCTGCCATGTCCTCCTATAAGTATGTTTCATCTTCTTGGCGATGAATATCTGATATCCTCCGAATTATCCACAGAAATTCCTGCCTTTGCTGTTCCATGGCCTTCCCTGCTTGGTTCCCTTCCAATTAACTTTGGCCAGTTCCTCCCGAATGTCTTTGTATTTATGTTACTCAATTATAATCACATCACATCAAGAAGAGCGCAATAGATATAAACCTAAAGAAGGAGTTTTTGAGAGAATGGACGCGAGGAATAATTGGTAAATTTCTTAACTAGGTACAAAGGGAGAAAGAGAGAGAAAATATAGATGAGAAAATGTGAAAAATGAGAAAACTAGATTATTGAAAGAAGTAGATGCACATCCCTAAATGGTTTGGTAATTCCTGTGTGTTGTGGTCCTTTGTACTGTACCTGTACAACAGAATAATGTGTTCAAATTCTGGGTCTGATTGCAGAATTTTTATCTCCAATGATATGACAGACACTAACTTTGGAAATAACCCAGTAGGCCAGTATATTGAATTCCCTGTAGAAACTGAAATAAGTTGGGATACCAGAAGCAAGAATTTATAACATACATCCTGACACGAATGAGAGATTGGAGTAGAGAATTCCAGAAAAGGAGGGAACATTGAGGGAAGGGGAACATATTACTTTAGATGAGGATCAAATAATGTTTTAATGTTTTATCAATTTTATACATCATATGCATCATTTTTCGTTAACTGTGTCTCCGTTGTTCATTCTCAACGTGTTTTGCACATATGAAAAATGTTACTTATCTACACACACACATTGATTAAACAGCGTATACAAACTCATTTTTCCACCATTGAATGGTCCTGTTGTCGTGTTACCAGGACACATGAACACCAACTGGACACCAAAAGACACGAACCACTATCACTATGTTCCATGCATACAGACAAAGAAGTGCACCACTTTGACTGGGTCAATACACACACATACTAAGCCACGCAAGGACGTTCTTAGAGGAATGGCATTCCAACCACCCACTGTCTCTCACTCTACCCTCCCCTCTCTCTGTTACCCCCCACTCTCTCCGTACCCACATGCACCAATTTCACTTTATCCCCTCGCCGTCCCATTCCCACTCGCTTTGAAACTCCCACTTCCCGCTTTTCCTCTCTCTTTCTCTATCCAGCCCCCCCATGCCTCTTTAACACAATTCCTTTCTCTTTGTCTCTCTCCCGTCCTCCCACTCATTCTTTACAACCCTCTCCCTCTCTCATTTCATACTCTCTCTCTCCGCCTTTTCCTTCTCTACCACCCTCCGACTCTCTCTCTCTCTGTACCCTCTCTCTCTCGCTCCCTCTCCACCCCACTCCGACTCTCTCTCTCATCCTTCCTCCCATTCTCAATCTCTCTCTCTACCCCCACGTATTCTCAACCTCTCTCTTCTCCATCCCACTTCCTCTCTCTCTTTCCCCACTCTCCACCTCTATACTCTCCCACTCTATCTGTGCCCTCTCTCTGTCTCTCTACTAAACCTCTCAGTCTTTCTCTCTCGCCCCTGCTGTTCTCTTTTGATCTACCTCTTGATCTGTCTCTCTCTGTGTCTTTCTGCCACCCTCCCATTCTCTTTATCGCTCCACTCCCTGCACTCTCTCTGCAACTCTACACTCCTCCAACTCTCTCCCTCTACACGTTCCCCCTCCTAATCTACCTTGCTACCCCATTCTCTGTATCTCTTCCTCCCAACTCTATCTGTGTCTACCCCATTCCAACTCTCCCTCTCTCTCCCTCTCTACCATGCCAATCTCTCTCCTTTCTCTAACCCATCCCACTCTGTCTCTGACCCCTCCCACTGTCTCTGCAAATCCTTCCCGTTTTCTTTCTCTCTCTCTACAACCTCCTACTCGGCTGTCTGTACCCACAGACGAACGCTCTCTCTGCAGACCTCCCACTCTCTCGCCCTCTCCCTACCTCTTCTCTCTAACACATGCAGCTCCCTCTGTCTCCCTCTCTACCGCCCTCCCACTCACTCTGTCGAACCACCTTCCACTCTCACTCTCCATCTTACCCCCATTCTCTCTCTACAACCCGCCCATTCTCTCTCTCGCTCACCCTACCCTACCACTGTCTCTCAAACGCTACATCCCTCCGACTCTCTCTGATACCTCCACCCACTCTGACCACCCCATCCGAAAATGTCTCTCTCTACATCCCTTCCAAGATCTCCCTCTATCCGCTTCCACTTCTCTTTTTGTCTCTCTCTCTACCTGAAACCACACTCTCTCTTTGTCTCTCCACCGAAACACTACTAGCTCTCTCGCTCTCTCTCTCTGCCACCCTTTCATTCTCTCTCTCTACTTCCCTACCACTCTCTCTGACTACACGTTTGCCACATCGTCTCTTCCAACACTCTCTCGCTACCCCGCTTCCAATCTATGTCTCTGTGAACAGCTCACACTCTATTTCTCCTTCTCTACTTCATCCCTCTCTCTCTCTCTGCCATCCTCCCGCTCTGTTCATCAACCCACCCCATTTGCATTCTCTCTCATTACAGCCTCCCAAATTCTTTCTCTTCTCATTACACATTCTCTCTACGCCAGTTCCACTGTCACTCACTCTCCCTCTCTACACCACACACTCTCACTCTTTCTCTTACCCCTCCCAATTTCTGTCTCTATGCCTCGCCCACTTTGTCTATCTATTCCCCCGCCACTATCGCTTTACACCCTCCCACTTTCTCTTCTCCCTCCTACTCTCTCTCCATCACACTCTCTCTACAATCCTGCCACACACTCTGTCCCCATTGCCTCTCCTCTCTCTGTAATCCCAGCCCAATCGCTCTCTCTATTCACTTCCACTCACTTTTTCAATAGCCCGCTCCTGCTCTTTCTGCCCCTACATTCTCTCATTACACCCCTCCAACATCTTCTCCCCACCCCATTCCTTGTTCCTCTTTTTCTCTCTGACCTCCCCTCTGTCAAAACCTCTCTCTCTCTCTCTCTGGCTCTCTCATTTCCTCTCTATTTATCTGTCTCTCTCTCTAACACCCTCCCACTCTCTGTCTACCCTACTCCCACTCTCACTCTGTCTACTCCCTCAGTTCCTTTCAATCTTTCTTCCCCATCCCTCTCTCTCGCCCTGCGAATCTCTGTCTCCTGCCTCTTTATCTGTGTTACAAAATCTCTTCCACTCTCGTTCTCTAGCGTTCTCTAACACATTCCACTCTCCCTTTCTACCGTTCTCCCACTCTCTATCTCTCCACCTCTCCCACTGTGTCTCTACTTTATGCCCATTGACTCTCTCGCTTTGTTTCTCTCTCCCCCATCCTCCCATTCTCTCTCTGTGCTCCCTCCCACAATCTCTGCATCCACAAACCTATCTCTCAATCCCCTCCTGTACTCTCTGTTTCCTACTCCTTGTCTCTCGCTTACCCCCTCCGAAATTCCCTTTCCAGCTTTGTCTAACACCTCCAACACTCTCTCTCTACCCCTTTCACTCTCTGTCTCTACCACCTCGCACTGTCTCTGTCTACTCCTATCCCACTCTGTCCCTTTACTTATACCCCACTATCTCTCTATGTCTGTCTCTCTCTACCATACCCAATTGTCTGTCTCTCCCTACTTCCATCTCACTCTCGCTCTCTCAACCCACTGCCATTCTTGCTCTCTTTACTCCTCCAACTGTCGCTCAATTCCGCTCCCCACTCTCGTTTGCTCTAACTGTAAAACCCTCCCACGCTCATGTTCCCCCTCTATGCGCCACCCCTCCACACTGCCCCGCTGCTCACTCCCCCTCCAATTCTCGCTGACAATCCCCTTGCACTCGTTTTATTCCCACCATACTCCCTTTCCAACTCCTCCCACTTTCACTCTTCCTTTGAGACTTCCATTCACTCACTGTTCCCCTCCCACTCTCTCTCTCTGTCTCTCAACCCAACTTCAAGTGTATGTCTATCTACTCCGCTCACACTCTCTCTCTAACCCCTCAGTCTTTTTCTCTCTACCCCCTCCAATCAGTCTATCTCTCTCTTTCTCTGCTTCCCTCCCGCGCTCTCTCTTCCCCCTCCCTATCTTTCTCTCTCCCCTCACTCACTACATCTACTGCCCTTCCCACTCTCTCTATCCCCCATCTCACATTGTTTCTCCACCCTCGTGGTCTGTCTCTACCACCATCAACTCTCTCTCGAAATTACTTCCCATCTCTCTTTCTGTCTATGGCTATCCCATTCTCTATGTCTGGTAATCCTCCTCTCGCTACCCCTACTCCACACTCTGTCCCCCTATACACGCTTCACTGTCTCATGCTGTGTCTCTACCCAACTACTCTCTCTCTCCATCTCTCTGTCTCTCGGTCTCTCTCTACCAATCTTCCACTTTCTATCCAAACTCTCATCCTGCTTTCTCCATCTCTAGCCAAACGCCATTCGTTCGCTCACATTTTCTCTTCTCCATCCCTTTTCATTTTTCACCCTTCCCTTACTCTTTTGCTCTCTTTCTCTGACCCAACATTCTCTCTTTGCCCCCCCCACTCTCTCTACCCACTCCCACTCTCTCTCTCTCTCGATCTGCAGTACTATCTCTTTCAAACACGTCCCACACTGTCTCCCACCTCCATTTCTCTCTCTCTAAGCACTTTTCACTTACCCTCTCTCGCATTCTCTAATACCTCAAACCTCTCCCTACCTACCTCGAACTCTATCTTTCTTTACTGCCCTCCACACTCTCTCTCCACCACGTCTATTTCTGTCAACCTCCCCAATCTCAACCCTCCTACCACACTCCCTCTACCCTCACTTTTTCTCTACATCCTTGCACTCTCTCTCAGCCTCAAATTCTCTCACTCTAACCCCATTCCACTCTTTCTTGTTCTACCCACATACCCACTTTCCTCTCTCTCTACCCCTCTTCCACTCTCTCTCACTCTACATGCCTTCCCCTCTCTCTACCTCACTCCTTGTCAATGTGCATTTCTCTATACCACTCTCCTGCTGTCTCGTTCTACTCTCCTCTCTCTCCAAGTCACTCCCTCTCTACCTCTGTCTTTCCCCACTATACTGCTTTCTGTCCTCAGTCCTCCTCTCACTCCCTGTCTCTCTCCAAACATCACGCTTTCTCTCACTACCTCTCTTCCCCATCCCACTCTCTCTCTCTACACCCCGCCCACAATCTTGGTCTCTATCTCTCTCTCCACTCGCTTGCACTCCTTCTCTCTTTCCACCTCCAAGCAATCTCTCACTCGGTCTAATTCCCTCCAACTCTATCTTTACCTATACTTCACTCACTTTCGGAACACCTTCCCCCCTCTTTCTCTCTATCTCTCTGTATCCATCTCTCTGTGTCCCTCTCTCTCGACCAACCATCCTGTATCTCTCTCATCCGTCCTCCCACTCTCACACTCTCTCTGCCCCGGGGTTCTCTTTCTGCACCCATCCCACTCACTCTCTCTACACAATACCAGTCTCGCTCTCCCACTCTGTCTCCACTCACTCTCTCTAGCCGCCTCACGCTCTCTGAATACTCTCAGCCGACTCTGTCTCGCTGCACACCCCTTACTCTCTCTAACCCATCCCAATTTCTCTCTCTCCATTCTACTCCCGCTCTCCGTCTCTCCAGCTCTCCTCCCTCTTACTTTGTCTACACCCTCCCACTCTCTCTCGCTCTAACGGCGATACACCCTCTCCCTCTGTTCTCCCAAACTATCTCTCCTATTTCTCTATCTCTCTCTTTCTACCTTTCACCCATACTCGCTCTCGCTGTGTCCTCCCAATCTCACTCTCTCTCTACGCTCTCCTAGTCTCTCTGTCACGTCTTGCATACTCTCTTTCGAACCCCTGCTACTCTCTCACCACGTCTCTCTTTGTATGCCTCCCACTCTCTCTATATCCGCTCGTAGCCTCTCTCCCGCCTCCCCCTCTCTCTGTCTCCTCACATCCAACTCTCTCTCTACACTGTTCCTCTCTCTCTCGACCCCTCACACTCACTCTCGAACCCTCCACTCTCTCCCTCCCCTATACTCTCTCCCATTCCCCTCTCCCTGACTATGCCCCTCCATCATTCTCTCCACACCACTGTCTCTCCGTCGCCCACACTCTCTTCACCCACGCCTAACTGTATTTGTTTCTACACCCCTGCCTCTTTCTCTCTTTATCACCTCCCATCATGGTTCTGTGCCCCTCCCACTCTCTCCCTTGAAGTCCAAATCACACTCTCACTACACCCTCCTACTCTCTCACTTCCTTGCCCGCTAACACAGTCTCTCTAGCAACTCCCCTCTCTCTCTACTCGCTCCCACCCTCTCCCTCTGCACACCCTCCCATTCTCTCTACCGACTTCTACTATCTCTCTCTACACCCCTGCAAATCTATCCTGCCCCCACACTCTCTCTCCCTCTCTGCCCAACTCTCATTCCCCACTCCCACTCTCCCTCTCTAAACACTCTCCCTCTCTAAACCCTCATAGTCTCTTTCTTCTCTTTCCCACACTCTCCCCAACCGCCAGTCATTTTCGCTCTACCTCCGTTTCCTCCTTCAAATCTTTCTCTAATTACATCCCACTTCCTCATTTTGTCTGTCCATCTCTCTCTCCTTCTCTCTGTATCCTTCTATCACTCTCTCTCTACCCACTCACATTTTGTGTGTGTCTCTCTCTGCCCTGTCCCACTCTTGCTCCACACCACTCCCACTCCCTCTCTATACACCCCTTCCGTCTCTCACTTATAGACTCCTCCCTCTTTCTCTAACCCCTTCCCACTGTCTGTCTCTCACTACTCCCTCGCACTCTCTCTCTACGCCCCTCCCACTCTCTCCGTAAATGCCTTCCTCCCTCCCTCGCTTCACGTCTACCCTCCTCCGAGTCTCTCTCTCTCTACAGCCTCCCACACAACCTCTCTCTGCACTCTCCCAATGTCTCTCTTTACTGACTCCCACTCTCTCTCTCCGTAACTATTCACACTCACAATCTCTTTTACCCCTCTCACTCTACCCCACTCCCTCTCTTACTTTATATCTAAATTGCTCTCTCTCCCTGTCTCTCTCTGTCTCACTGGCATTTGCCACTGTCTCTGGGCATTTCCCCTGCCACTCTCTCTATCCTCCTCAACCACTCTGTGCTCGTAGGTGGAGCAACCTTGGGTTGGGATATCTGGTCTGCATGGACGTGTTCAACAGAAGTGTCTGTTTCGATACTACACATTTCTGTGACTATGACTCTATGCTGTCTCTCCCCACTGTCCACACACTCTCTTCCCTTACCCTCTCTTGCCCCTTTTGACATCCACCTACTCTCTCCTTGCTCCCTTCCTCTCTCAACTTGCACTCTCTCGGCAACGTTCCCACTCTCTCTGTCTCTAAGCCCACCCACACTCTCTCTCTGTTCCTTGCCACTCTCATTCTCTACCCTCCTCCCTCTCTCTCAACCACCTCCATTTCCATGTCTCCCTACCCTCTTCCAACTCTCTCTCTCTCTCGCCCACTCTCTCTCAATATAGCCTCCTATCTCTCTGTTCTCCTCGATTTCTCTCCGCTCTCTTACCTCACCCTTTCTGTCTGACTGAATCGCTTACCCTCCCTCACTCACTCTCCATCTTACCTCGTCTCACCTTTTCCTCGTACTGACACCGAGACGGGAGGTGGCTAGAGAGACTGGGTTGCGGAGTGGACAGAGTGCTGTGGAAAGGTGTTTAGAGGAAGTGAGAAAATGGGGGAGAGATTTAAAAGTGGGAGATAGATGGAGAGTACGGAGAGTGAGTTGGAAAAGTCGCTTGACGAATACGATTGGAAGCAGGTGGACCGATAAGGGTTTAGACAGAGACAGCTGGGGGAAAGACAGACAGTGAAAAGGAGACTGGGAGAGAAATAGATTATGTAAGGGAGGGAGAGAAATGAGGAAATTGGGTGAGAGTTTAAGGGAGGTGGTTCATGGGAGGAGGGAGAGCGAAGAATGAAGAGAGAGATAGAGGAAGAGAGACAGAGAGAGGTGCGTGCGTTTGAGTGGAGATGGTGGCATCGTGGAAGAGAGGTAAACTCTGCCAAAGGCCAGATTGGATTCGGGGACCCAGAGCTTAAAGCAAGGACAGAGTGACTTAAATCCAACTCCTGAGCTCAAGGTCAGTACCAAACCCCTCCCAGAGGACCAGAACATGGGGATGAGTCTGCCTCTTCGTCTCAGCTTCTTCAATGTCAATACAAACAACAATATCGTTCACTCTGCTGCAAAGCACAGTTTAGTGAACATTTTTATTGATTACAAATTGATTTAATCGATACATTCATTGGTGTGGTGCCGTTTCTCACTGTCCTATGAGCAGCAAGAAACATTGAAATGTACCCTTGCAACCACCTTGTGTGATAAAGTTGGACGAAGTTGCACGAAAGGTAGTCTGTAACCATAGTGACAGGCGGCTTAATCGCTGAAACACTGAATTAAAATGACAAAATCCCGATTATTGAGTGGATTTGCATGATTAAGGAATTCGGTTGAAGAGTAATTTCAGTATATTATTCAGCTGTTGTCTGAACTTAGTTTGGGTCATGGCATATATTGCGTTGTTTGTGCAGCAACTGAGGAGCTGTAGCATGAAGCCCAATTCCCGCACAAACCGGTACAGATA
Source organism: Chiloscyllium plagiosum (assembly GCF_037043375.1). NCBI lineage: Eukaryota > Metazoa > Chordata > Chondrichthyes > Orectolobiformes > Hemiscylliidae > Chiloscyllium > Chiloscyllium plagiosum. The sequence continues at coordinate 69,567,003 of NW_028270162.1, read as the reverse complement.
CGCACATGCATACCCAATTAACGACATGCGGTACCATATTGCATACAACATGAACATTGACCACAACAGGATGAAATTAGCCGAGATCACAAACAGTAAAATGATGGATTTTTGTCGGTTTCTCATTTCTGTGTCAAACTGAGCATCTCCATTTGTGTGAGTCCGGAGTCTGCTCCGGGCTCTGCTGGTCACTAAAATATGTCTGACAGTGAAAACATTGAGCAACACAATCAGGAGAAATTGGACAGCTGGAGTTAGAATGTGGTGGATAAACTCGATTATGACCCAGACATGGGAGGATTGAACATCGTTTGTTACCCAACAAAACCAGGGGCCGTTCCACAGCCAATACCAAAGTGTGTGCATAAAATACCAGAAAATGTTCTTTAAACAGCTAAGCACCGTCACTGCTCCCAGAACCACAGCCGCAGTTTTCTCGCTGCAATATTTACTTTTCAGCTTTTTGCAACAAATGGCCACAAAACGATCGAAGGTGAACGTGACGGTGAACCAGACTGAACAGTCAGTGGCTACATAAACCAGGACGGCGTGGATATTACACACTGGGATTGAGTACAGGAAATAAAACTGTTCCCGGTAAACAATGGGAATGTGTCTCAGTATCAGGCCGAGGATAATGACCAGTAGATCCGCCGCTGACATGGCTGCCAGGTAACGTCTAACACATGAAGACAATCCACAATCTTTATAAAGCAGGATGTATATCGTCGTTCCGTTGACTTTCAAGAAGGAAAATACATTATAAATCAGCCTAGAGGTAAAGTGGCCAGTTCAATTTAAAGGTAAAAACCAGGACTGCAGATGCTGGAAACCAGATTCTAGATTAGACTTGTGCTGGAAACGTACAGCAGTTCAGGCAGCTTCCGAGGAGCAGGGATACCTTGGGTTGGGATATCTGGTCTGCATGGACGTGTTGAACCAAAGTGCATGTTTCAATACTGTACATTTCTGTGATTATGACTCTATGCTGTCTCTCCCCACTGTCCACACGCTCTCTTCCCTTTCCCTCTCTTGCCTCTTTTGACATCCGCTTACTCTCTCTTTGCCCCCTTCCTCTCTCAACTTGGTCTCTCTCGGCAACGTTCCCACTCTCTCTGTCTCTCAGCCCACCCATATTCTCTCTCTGTTCCTTGCCACTCTCTATCTCTACCCTCCTCCCTCTCTCTCACCCACTCTCTCTTAATATATCCTTCTATCACTCTGTTATCCTCGATATCTCTCCGCTCTCTTACCTCACCCTTTCTGTCTGACTGAATCGCTTATCCTCCCTCACTCACTCTCCATCTTACCTAGTCTCACCCTCTCCTCTTACTGACACTGGGACGGGAGGTGGCGAGAGACACTGGGGTGCGGAGAGGATAGAGTGTTGTGGAAGGGTGTTTCGAGGAAGTGAGAAAATAGGAGAGAGTTTTTAAAGTGGGAAATAGATGGAGAGTACAGAAGGGTGAGTGAGAAATGTCGCATGAGGAATACGAGTGGAAGCAGGTGGTCCGACAAGGGTTTAGACAGAGACAGCTGGGGGAAGACAGACAGTGAAAGGGAGAGTAGGAGACAAATAGACTATGTAAGGGAGGGAGAGAAATGACGAAATTGTGTGAGAGTGTAAGGGAGGTCGTTCATGGGAGGATGGAGAGCGAAGAATGAAGAGAGAGATAGATGAAGAGAGACAGAGTGAGATGGGTGCGTTTGAATGGAGATGGTGGCCTCGTGGAAGAGAGGTAAACTCTGCCAAAGGCCAGATTGGATTCGGGGACCCAGAGCTTAAAGCAAGGTCAGAGTGGCTTAAATCCAACTCCTGAGCTCAAGGCCTGTACCAACCCCCTCCCAGAGGACCAGAACATGGGGATGAGTCTGCCTCTTCGTCTCAGCTTCTTTAAAGTCAATACAAACAACAATATCGTTCACTCTGCTGCTAAGCACAGTTTAATTGTCATTTTTATTGATTACAAATTGATGTAATTGGTACATTCATTGGTGTGTTGCCTTTCCTCACTGTCCTATGAGCTGAGAGAAACAATGAAATGTACCCTTGCAACCACCTTGTGTGATAAAGTTAGATGAAGTTGCACGAACGGTAGTCTGTAACCATAGTGACAGGCGGCTTAATCGCTGAAACACTGAACTCAAATGACAAAATCCCGATTATTGAGTGGATTGGCATGATTGAGGAATTGGGTTGAAGGGGAATTTCAGCATATTCTTCAGCTGTTGTCTGAACTTAGTTTGGATCACAGCATATATTGCGGTGTTTGTGCCGGAACTTAGGAGCTGTAGCATGAAGCCCAATTCCCGCACAAACCGGTCCGGATTCGCAGACTCATACCCAATTAACCACATGCGGTACCATAATGTATACAACATTAACATTGACCACAACAGGATGAAATTAGCCGAGATCACAAACAGTAAAATGATGGATTTTTGTCGGTTTCTCATTTCTGTGTCAAACTGAGCATCTCCATTTGTGTGAGTCCGGAGTCTGCTCCGGGCTCTGCTGGTCACTAAAATATGTCTGACGGTGAAAATATTGAGCAACACAATCAGGGGAAATGGGACAGCTGGAGTTAGAATGTGGTGGATAAACTCGATTATGACCCAGACATGGGAGGATTGAACATCGTTTGTTACCCAATAAAACCAGGGGCCGTTCCACAGCCAATACCAAGGTGTGTGCATAAAATACCAGAAAATGTTCTTTAAACAGCTAAGCACCGTCACTGCTCCCAGAACCACAGCCGCAGTTTTCTCGCTGCAATATTTACTTTTCAGCTTTTTGCAACAAATGGCCACAAAACGATCGAAGGTGAACGTGACTGTGAACCAGACTGAACAGTCAGTGGCTGCATAAACCAGGACGGCGTGGATGTTACACACTGGGATTGAGTACAGGAAATAAAACTGTTCCCGGTAAACAATGGGAATGTGTCTCAGTATCAGGTCGAGGATAATGACCAGTAGATCCGCCGCTGCCATGGCTGCCAGGTAACGTCGAACACATGAAGACAATCCACAATCATTATAAAGCAGGATGTATATCGTCACTCCGTTGACTTTCAAGAAGGAAAATACATTATAAATCAGCCTAGAGGTAAATTGGCCAGTTCAATTTAAAGGTAAAAACCAGGACTGCAGATGCTGGAAACCAGATTCTATATTAGACTGGTGCTGGAAAAGTACAGCAGTTCAGGCAGCTTCCGAGGAGCAGGGATATCGACGTTTCGGGCAAAAACCCTTCATCTGGAATAGAGGCAGAGTGCCTGCAGGGTGGAGAGATGAATGAGAGGAGACTGGGGGTAGGGAGAATCAGCATAGATTTCAATCGGTGAATGGGGTGGTGATAGGTCAGAGAGGAGGGTGGGGAAGGTAGCAAAGAGTACAATGTGTAAATGGGGTGGGGATGAACGTGATAGTTCAGAGGCGGGTGGAGTGGATAGGTGGAAAGGAAGTTAGGCAGGTAGGACAAGTCATGGGGACAGTGGTGAGCTTAAATTTGAAAGTGGGGTGAGGTGGGGGAAGGGAAATGAAGAAACTGGTGAAGTTCACATTGATGCCCTGGGGTTGAAGTTTAATTGAGAACCTAGTAAGATTTTCAAATATATTATGTTATTCAGAAATTTATTAAAATAATTGGCGTCGAAATAATAAATGTGAAGGTCTGAATTATTGACAAAAATGTGTCATAACACACAAGAATCCTTCCATCCTCAAACATACAGAGTGACATCCATCAAAACAGATGATTACTGGATCATTACCATATACTTGAGCACGAGAAAGCAGACGCGGGTCGCTTCTTTCCGAATCAAATGCTGAGTGCGATAACATTGCTGTCCTGATGGATACTCTCCCATTTTTTGACGACAAGTGGTGTTTCGAAATTTCTGTTTTTCAGTCTAAATTGTGGTCGTCGTGTGATGTGAAGAACGTAAATGCAGAAAAATTGTATTCATACCTTTAACTGAATCAGTGGGACTTCTGTTCAGTGACTCCTTCTCCTTGGAACAGGACCACTTCCATTGGGATCTTATCTTTTGTTCAATTCACTGATGTCCGGCCCCTCACAAATAAGGTCAATGATAGAATGTTCCGCGCAATCTCCTTTATACAATGTGGGTTCAGAATTTTGCGGGAAATGTCAGTTATAAAATATTCCTGTGAATATCAGTTACAGAGTGTTGGATGCAAACCTTTTCGGGAAATGGCGAGTATAGAATGTTCCAGTGAACGTTGCGTATAGAATGTTCCAAAGAACGTCGGGTATAAAATGTTCTGGAGAATGTCAGATACAGACTGCGATTGGGTCATAAAGACCCACACTACACGCTTTTCTGCTCATTGAGTTTGTTGAGACTCAGTCAGCCCCACGGTGGTAAACTCTACCCAAACTCAACTCAACTGGAACTTTGCATCAACAACAATACAGTTTAGACAATGTCTCAATCATTTGATGTACTTCCCTGTTTTACAATCATACAGAGACCACCCTTTATTTCTAGATCTCCCCCACATCCTTTTCGTTTCGGTCTCGCATCCCAAATATAAAATGTGCTGAATATTCATTTCCCTATTTATCACCCTGTCGCTCTGTCTGTCTAATGTCATTAAACCCCATCGATTTCGCTCAACGTACGCATTGATTTCCTCACTATGTTTGGTTTATACAGCACAGTCAAATATCATACAGCTTTATAACAAATTATTGCCTGTTCCATTGTCATGCTTATTCCACATATTGACCCGGACAGGAAACAGTCTGGCATCGTTATACTCACAGAATCACGCCTGATGGGTAATGATATATGAAGCCCCATCACCACGCTTGGGTATACCCTATCCCACCAGCAGGACAGACCCATCAGTGGCGGGGGCACAATAGGATACATTGAGAAAATATGTTGTACTGGAATTTTCCAATATTGATCTTGGAAACCGGGAAATCCCATGATAACATGTCAAAAAGGTCAAAATAACTTCCTGATGATAGACATCCACTGCCCTCCACATCATCCCTGTGTGAAAACAAATCTGAGAAACGACCGTGTGTGACAAAGATTCAGAATGTACTCTGGACGTGAGAATTTAATTCCCCTCACCAAGAATGTCTCCACAGGCTCATCACTGACAGAGCAGTACAATGCCTCAAAAACAGCAGACAGACTGTGGGAGGTGGTTCGGGATCCAACAGGAGGGAAACATTCTTATCAAAGTACTTGTCACAGATGGATCTCTCCCTACCAGTATCTGTACTGGTGCACAGTCCTGGCGGAGGGAAGGTCTCAGCTTCAGATCGAAGACAGTGCCCATTGTGTTATATGGTACTAACTTCTGTGAAGTAGGACATACTTCCAAAAGACCGAGCAAATGGAAACTGGCCATTCATGACGCACTGTGGGCTATCAGCACTGCAGCATTAATGACTTGCTCTGAAAAGTAAAGTCAGAAGTTTGCTGTTCACTGATGGTTCCAAAATTTCAGTACCATCAAAGACTACACCTGCACTGAAGCAGGCCATGGAGCCCAACAAGATTTTTCAACAGGAACAGCATGAGGTAAGTCAGCCATTTGAGGCATTTACTGAGCCGTTGGAGTCGAACTTTTAATCTCTCATGCTTGAATATTCCGCCTTTCAAAGATACTGCGCAAAAAATATAGGGAGGACTGGTTACCGAACGGCGAACAAGTATAAGTTAGCGATAATTCAGTCTTTATCAGTTCAACTCAAAGTAATGACTGCACTGACACGGTAAGCAATGCTGGGCCCTCAATTATTTGCAGACTATACCAACGTTTTAGATAGATGGAACAAAAATATTCTCACTAAGTTATCAAGAGGAGGTAGAGAATATCCAGTTGGGTAAGCATTGGCGACAATTTAGCAGTTGGAATATAACGTAGGTAACCGTGAAACTGAGAACTTTTCAGGAAGAATAGAAGGCTGTACGTTACATATATGGCGAGGCAATCGAGGACTTAGTCATACAGTGTGTCGTGGAAGGTTCACTCTGACCGGGAATTGCGGTTCCATCTCCCTGACAATCTGCTATCTGAAATTCCCAATGGCCCAATTGTTCTCAGTACATAAGGGATACTTGATGTGGTCGTTTGGCCATGGAGAGTAGTAAGGGGGAGGATGTTGTGAGATGTCTACTAAGGGGACGGCCTTTATCAGAGAGGGCATCCTTTCTTTCTCTGTGGAGTCCCGAGCGCGATGGGAATGGCAGACTGCCTCTGAATGAGGAGGCTATGACTGCTACCAGGACAGTGTGTTGTCACCAACATGGTAAACGATGTGTGCTCACACTGCAAAATTATTGGAGTGAGTGAAAGAGGGTCCAATCAGAAGAATGAGAAATAAAGGCATTGCCAGATCAGATGAAATGGTTAGTTATATCAAATTCTCAATCCATTACAGAGAACCATTAACCCAGAGGAGATATCTGTTGAGCACAGAGTACTGCGTGGTTCAGGCTCTGCTTGGTCCAACACGCAAATCTGCCGAATGCAGAAAATTGCGTAGACCATGTCAGTCCTGCCTGCACCGGGAGCTATGAAGACCACAGTAGTACAATTGCACCCAGGCTGCAATGAGTGAAGCAATTTGCAAGAGGTTGAGATGAATTTTCTGGCACTTTCTCTAATCTTCAATTATTTTTTTTTTCGATGTAGTCTTCCAAATTAAATTGAGAATGGATTAGAACGTGCTGAAATAAACCCAAAGGCAGCATATGGGGCATCAATGTGCATGTTCTTCTCATTCTGTTAGTTCTTCAGGGACAGTATTACATGGAATCTGACAAAACTACTCTGAGTCTCCAAAGCCATTCTTTGAAGAAGGAAACAAACGTGAAATATCCCAAAGATGGCAGAAGGGTCGGAAAATTCCAGGTGGAACCCTTTCTGCACCACCCATTCTATTCGTCTCTCTTTTCTATAAAGTTTTCTGGAGGCATTTGTCTTCTCAGATGCTTAGCTTTTTCAAGACACTCCGGTAGGAATGTAGGAGATGGGTACCAGACAGGAGGCTGGTGTGGGGTGGCAATGTCTCGAGATTTAATGCATAGTGCAGTGTGAAAAAAAGTGTCCAGTGTGGTCTGGAGACAGGATTGAGTGTGTTCTGAAGACTGCGCCTGCTGCTGTCTGCGGATTGGGCCTGGTGCAGATTGGAGACTGGATCAGGTGTGGTCTGGAGACTGGGACGCGTGCAGCTTGGAGACTGCGCCCAGTGTGGATTTGAGAATGGTCCTGGTGCAATCTGGAGACTGGTCCAGGTGTGGCCTCGAAACTGGGCCTGGTGTGGTCTGGAGACTGGACCTCGTTCAGATGCGGCGTGAGATTTTCTTCTGGTGCTGCCTAGAGACTGAGTCCAGCATGGTCTGGAGACTGGGCCCTTTACGATCTGAAGACTGGTCCCGCTGCGACCTGGAGTCTGGACTCAATGCTGCCTGGAGAATGGCCCTGGTGCGGTCTGGTGACTGGGCCCCATGAGTTGTGGAGAAAAGGTCGGGTGCAGTCTGGACAATCGGCCCGGAGAGATCTGGAGACTGGGCCCAGCGTGGTCTGGAGACTGGGCCCAGAGTGATCTGTAGAATGGGCCAGGGATGACATGGAGACTGTTCCCAGCGCGGATTGGAGGAGTGGTGCTTGCAGAGACTGGTGTGAATTTACTGTAATGTGTGTCCTTTCTTTTTTCCATTTTATTGTTCTGCTGGACATTAATTTATTATCCTTCAAATTAGTTCCAAATACGTCAGAATCAGTACCGAGATTTGTTGTACCTAAGATGGCGGCATAAGCAAAGACATTGCAATTTTTGCACAGCTTTCATTAAAGGGAACGTGACAATGAAGCCAATTCAATTCAAACGGGAGGGAGTCACTGTCTTTGATTACGTTTTCAAGCAAAGCTGCTCCCTCTGGACTTGCAAGGGGCTGCCAGCAGAAAGTGGTATTCCATCCTTTTATAAACAAGAGGTAGAGGCAGACGGAGAGAGAGTGAGAGACTGAGGAGGGACTTTCCGAACTTCAATGTGTTCACTGCTGAAACAAGAGAAACTCCACTGCTTTGAGACGCAGGTGCAGAAGAACACAAATTAATACATCAAAACGCACGCAAACATACACAGGCAAAGAAAGAAACACACACACGTGCACACAACCAGAAACACACAAAAGCATAAAGACATTCGACGCCTTTGTCCTGCCATTCATTAAGACCACGGCTGATCTGGTCTCGGCCTCAAATTTCCTCTTGGGAAGTAAAGCAGGGCATGTGGCTGAACTGTTCGAGTGAATGCACTTTGGGACCAGTGATCTTAATTTTTTGAATTTGAAATTCGTAAGGAAAAGCACAGGTATGGTTCACAACTTAATGTTCCAAATAGGGGCAAGGCTATTTGTGAGGTTCTTAGGCAGGACCTTTCAAAAGATGATTGGGAAAAGCTTTACACACGTAAAGGAACGTCTGGCAAGTGTGAATCTTTCAAAAGCGAGATGATAAGAGTTCAGCGTCAGCATGATCCCGTTTGTGTGAAGGGCTGTGCGAGTAGCAATAGGGAAAAATATATGACAAGGGATATTACGGCTCGGGTCAAGTAACTAGATAGAGGAATGTGTCAGGAATAGACAGCTGGGGTTCGTTGAATCCGTTGACCATAAAGGGTTGCAGAATCCACTTCTGTGCGAAATAAGGAGGGAATAAAGGGGGCATGAGATAGCTTTGGCTGATAAGGTCAGGACAATTGTAACCGAACTTACAAGTGTATGAAGTGCAAAAACATAACTAACGAGAAAAAAGGGCTCTTAAAAATTGAAGAGTCATCTATATGTGGTTCCATAGGAGATCAAATATGGTTATTAGGTATATTGTCACATGCCCTCAGTTTTACAAGTCGCCACATGTTACGATAGCTTAGGTACATTGACAATAATCATCTCCACCCTCCCCCTCCACCCCCATCAAGGCACGGTATCTTGGTACAAAGCAGAAAAATAATGGTTTCGAAGTTAAACTATAAACCATTATAGCCCTTCGTAGAAAAATTGGAAAAATACAGAAATACAATTAACAGTTCAACAACACAGCCCGTACGTGCCTGACCATGTTGGTGTCACACTCCTTACAAAGACTCGACCTCCTACATGTCGCTGCTTTACACCTGTTCTTTCTCGATGGGTGATGCTCTACAGAAGCATATCATGTCATCATTTACTTTGGAGAAAGACTTGGAAGTAAGGGACCTCGTGGAAATAAATCCTCGTTTTTTGAAACGAGGCTACATGATAGAAGAGGATGTGCTGCAGTCCTTAAAATATATAAACGTAAACAAAAGCGCAGGATCTGTTCAAGTGCACCCAAGATCCTTACTGAAGCTAGGGTAGAAATTGCGAGGCCCCTTGCTGATTTATTTGTGCTTCTGCTCAAAGTTCTGAGGAAGGGTCACGGGATCCGAAATGCCAACTCTGATTTTTCTGCACAAATGCTGCCAAACCTGCTGAACTTTTCCAGTGCGTTCTGTTTCTTGTTAATGATTTATATCATCCAGATTTGTTTCAGAATGTATTTGTGTCATTGGCAGCCACGGGTGAGTTTCTGGAGGACTGGAAGACTCTTAATGTTGTGACATTATTTGTATAAAGGCTGCAAAGCAAAGCCAGTGAACTACAGACCGGTGAGTCTGATATTAAGGGTGGTTCAGCGTTTGGAGTAGATTCTGAGAGACAGGATATTCATCTGTTTGGAAAGGCAAGGACTGACCTTGGATAGTCAGTATGGCGTTTTCAATGGGAAATTGCGTCCGAAAAAAAAATGATTATAAATTTCCAATAGATGATCAAGAAACTAGATTAAGACGATTACGCTCTATATGTGAACCATAGTGAGGCCCAACAAGGTTCGACATGTTACACATGGTAATAAAGAAATTTCACAACACATCACGGAGAGCTAGCCTATAAGATGCAGAATTGGCTTGATAGTAGGGGAGAGAGGATGGTTGGTGAGATTTGTTGTAACCAGCAATGTACTGTTGTTTGTTATTTTTATAAATGATTTCGATAAGAATTTCTGCATCATTGATCGTAAATTTGTCGACTATGCCAACTCTTGCCCTGTAGTGCACACTTATCCCTCTCCATCACGAGAGTAAAAGTCACCGAATTGTGGTCACTGTCCCCAAAGTGCTCACCTACCTCTAATTCTAACACCTGGCCTGGTTCGTTACCCAGAACCAAATCCAGTATGGCCTCACCTCTTGTTGGCCTATCTGCATATTGTGTCTGGAAACCCTCCTGCACACATTGGACAAACACTGACCCATCTAAAGAACTTGAGCTATAGCTTTCCCAATCAATATCAGGAAAGTTAAAGTCCGCCCTAACAACCACCCTAATACTTTCACTCTTCTCTTGAATCATCCTCGCAATACTTTCTTCTACGATTCTAGGTCTATTAGGAGGCCTGTAAAAGACTCGTAACAGGGTGAGCTCACCTTTCCTATTCCTAACCTTAGCCCAAATTACCTCAGATGGCGAGTCTTCATCCATCGTCCGTTCCACCGCTGTAATACTATATTTGACAAGCAATGCCACATCTCCCCCTCTTTTACCCCCACCTATGACCCTACTAAAACATTTAAACCCTGGGGCCTGCAACAGCCAATCCTGTCGCTGTTCTACCCATGTCTCCGTAATTGCCACAACATCGAAGTCCCAGGTAACAACCCACGCTGCAAGTTCACCTACCTTATTTCGTATACTTCTTGCATTGAAGTATTCACACTTCAAGCCACTTTCCTATTTACAGGCACCCTCCTTTGAAATTGATGCCATGTTCCTCACCTCCCTACACTCCAGGTCCTGCACCCTAAAGCTACAGTCTGGGTTCCCATGCCCCTGCAGAGTTAGATTAACCCCTCCCCCCCACCAAGTGAACTAGCAAACCTCCCACCAACGATACTGGTGCCCCTCAGGTTCAGGTGCAGACCATCCTGTTTATAGAGGTCCCACCTTCCCCAGAAAGAACCCCAGTTATCCAAATACCGGAATCCCTCCCTCCTGCACCATCTCTGTAGCCACGCATTTAACTGTTCTCTCTCCCTATTCCTCGACTCTCTATCACGTGGCACGGGTAACAAACCAGAGACAACACCTCTGTTCGTTCTCACTCTGAGCTTCCAACCTAGCTCCTTGAAAACCTGCCTAACATCCTCAGCCCTCCTCCTACCTATGTCATTGGTGCCAATGTGGACCACGACTTCGGGCTGCTCCCCCTCCCCCTTAAGGACCCGGAAAATACGATCAGAGACATCACGTACCCTTGCACCTGGGATCGAGTAGAGATAATACAGTGACACTTATCCTGACAGGGCGGGGAGGATATTGATACTTGTCCTGTATTGCTGGACTTTCTTCAAATCACCCCAGCGTCAAGGTGACTCTGTCCGAATGTATTGTTCAATTCCATCACTACTAACGGTAAAGACAATGGCCCTCAGCTTCCACAGAATTAGTTTAGGGAGAGCTTACAAATAGCAAGGAGAAACAATCCGTGGTGTATTATTTATCCAAAGCAAAATTGTAACACAAAATTTGTGCATCATATGTTCTGGAAATTTTATGTAATTATATTTCGTGTGTGTTCCAGTGATATTGGATGGTCCCAAGTTGCATCTAAACTACGTTAACGAAGCTATTCCTAATGCTGTGAAAAATAAATGTCATAAATTCCATGAGGTGGGTTGAAGAGGATGCTGTAAACGAAACTAAAGACCAATTTATTTCTGATTGGATGTGTCGTGCTCAGCAAGCTAATTAATAACGTTACACTGAAGCAGCTTTTGAGAAATAATGACAATAATATGTTCCATCTTAAACTGTGTTTGCATACAACAAAGAAATTTTGAAAATTATGGTCAAACGTCATGGGAGCTGGACGCTAAAGGACCAAGTTAGCTCCAGTGAATTGGGAAAGTACAATATAGCATTTAGTGACAGACAACCAATGGTTATTATAGTCCTAGAATCCTAATGCACGGAGACAGTCCCTTCAGCTTAAAGTGGTCCATGCCTACCATAATGTCCACCGACGCTCATCCGCTTTTCCCTGCCAAAATCCTACATTCTTCCAATCCTTTTCTTTCCATGTATTTGTCCAAATGCCCTTTAAATGTTGTGAGTGTACCCGCCTCAACCGTTGGCAGCTCATTCCATATGCATAACACCCTCTCTGTTAAAACGTTGCTCCTCAGGTTCCCTTTTTGCTTTTCCTTCTAACCTTAAACTGATGCCCTCTGGTCGGTGGTTCCACACACCTGGGAAAAATAGACTGGGTGCATTCACTCTATCCTTGCCTGTCATGATATTATATTCTTGTATAAGATACCACACCCCCTCCTCAGTCTCCTACAACCCAAGTTAAAAAGTCCTAGCTTGTCCAACTTCTCCCTATAACTCAGCCTGTTGAGTCCTTGGCAAATTTTTGTCAATATCTTTTGCACCCTTTACAGTTTACAAGCAACCTTCCTTCATCAAAGTGAACAAAACTTAATGTAACGCTGCAGGTGAGGCCTCACCAGCGTACGAGGCGAAAGTGACGATTGGCCATGCTGGACATTAGAGTCACGAGTGTGCGCTGGAAAAACACAGCAAGTCAGGCAGCATCTGAGAAGCAGGAAAATCGACATTTCGAGCAAAATTCCTAACCAGCTTACTGTACAGCTGCAACATAACTGATCGGCTTCAATATTGAATTCCCTGACTGATGAAGGTCAGTGGGCCAAACGCCTTATTCAGTGCGCTGTCTACTTGTGACTCCACTTTAAGAGAACCATGCACCTGAACTCTAAATTCCCTCTTTTCCAGTACACTGCATAAGGCCAATCCGTTCACCATTAAACTCCGAACCTGATTTGACTTTCGAAAATGCATACTAAACCCCATTTCCCGCATCTCGCCCAATTTCTCCAGCTGATCGAGGCACCGCTGCAATTTCTGATAACGATCCTCACTGTCCACAATACCGCCTATTTTAGTGTCATCTTCAAATTTACAGATCTTGCCTTGTACATCCCCATCCAAAGTGTCGGCTTCTCCTGCATTCCATGTGATCTCACCTTCCAGAGCAGCCTACTATTTGGAGCCTCAACAAAAACCTCACTAAAATCAGTATCGACCGTTTATGCCACTCTGCTCTCGTCAACTATCCTGGTAACTTCATCAAAGATCTCTAACAAATTTGTGAACCATGATCTCCCTTGCACAAAGACATGCTGACTGCTGCTAATCAAACCCTGTCTTTCCAAATGCATCCACATGTTATCTCTCAGAATCTTCTCAAGTAACTTACCTAATACAGATGATGGGCTTACTGATCTATAGTTCCCAGGTTTTACTTTGTGCACCTTTTTCAATAAGGACACAGCATTCGATACCCTCCAGCGATCCAGGACCTCACAAGTGGCCAACGATGATGCAAAAATAACACCTCGGGTCCCCACAATTTTTTTTCTCTCTCCTTTTGCAGGAGTGCATTGATATGCAGGTTCAGGATCAGGAGATATATAGAAATGCTGTGATGTCTGAAAAAGACATATGTTCCTTTCAGGCACAAAAAACCAGAGAAAGGGAATGTGACTTAATGATGGTTAACATAGCAAATTAAAGATCATATTAATCATAGGAACAGACTTTAGAAGAATTCCTGACATTGTGGAAACCTGAGATGTCTCAGAATTTATTCTGGAGAACAAGAAAATGGCGCAGAAAATAATCAGTTACTTTGCAACTGTCTTCATGGAGGAAGATCCAGGAAATCCCTGAGAAATACCAAGTGATCATGTAGGACTCCTGGATTTAAACACATAAAGTCAATTCATATCGGTCGCAAGGCCATATTTGAAAATATAGCTGGATTGAGCATTGCTAAGTCTGACGGACCACATGCATTTCATTTCAAAATGTCAGAAATAAAGCAGCATTAGAAGTCTTAATTGCATTGGCAATTAATGTGTCTCCTTTTCTTGTACATCCCGCAGAGGCCAGAAACCATTATAGGTAAATGGAAGGTTGTAAACGTGATTCTAGCATGATGCATGAACAGAAAGGATTGAAACATTTACAAAGGGAAGAAGAGATAGTGTGGAGAACTGCAGACCAATTAACTTGACAACTTCAGGGAAGCTGTTGGAATCTACTTTATAGGATGTGCTATTGGGTATTACGAAATTACCAGCAATATTGGATATGATCAGTTTGCATTTCTGACACAGAAATCATACTTGACAAACTTCGGAATTGTTTGAACTTATTTCTTGCAGCGCAGACAACGGAGAACCAGTAGAAATGGCATATTTGGATTTTCAAAAGGCTTTGTGTAAGAACTCAGGCAGTGTGTTCGTAAATACAATTAATGTGAAGGGCATTTGGAAGAATACATGTAAGTGGAAAGTTGCAGTTAGGTTAGCCTTCATTTAAGGGAATCGGATTATAGATGTTAAGACATGTTGAAACAGTTAGCGAGTTTTGAGTAGATTTGTAGCTCAGGTTGATGTTCTAGATGTAGGTTTGCTCACTGAGCTGGAAGGTACATTTTGAGATGTTTCATCACCATACTAGATAACACCTTCAGTGCGCCTCCGGACGAAGCACTGCTGATGATTCCTACTTTCTATGTATATGTTTGTGTTGATGATGTCATTTCCTGTGCTGATGCCATTTCCTTTGGTTATGTCATTTCCAGTGTTTTTTTCTGTTCTCATGGGAGGTAAATCGGGTCCAAGTCAGTCGGTTTGTTGATAGACTTCCGGATGGAATGCCATGCTTCTAGGAATTATCGTTCATGTGTCTGTTTGGCGTGTCCTGGATGGATGTGTTGTCCCAGTCGAAGTGGTGCCCTTTCTCATCTGTATGTAAGAATACTTGTGAGAGAGCGCCATGTCGTTTCGTGACTAGTGGATGTTCATGTATTCTGGTGGCTGGTTTTCTGCCTGTTTGTCAAACATAATCTTTGTTACAGTCCTTGCACGGTATTTTGTAAATGACATTATTTTTGCTTTTTGGATGTATAGGGCCTTTCAAGATCATTAACTGCAGTTTTACTGTGTTAGTGGGTGCCAAGAGTAGTATGGTAGTCATTTCAGATTTGTCTTTGATCTAGGGTTTCTGGACGCGTTTTGTCTGCTTGTTTGGGTTGTTGCTGAGAAATCGGCTGACTGTGCTCAATGGATACACATTCTTTTTTAGTACACTGCATAGGTGATTTTCCTCTACTCTGCGTTGTTCCTCTGTGCTGCACTGTGTGGTGACTCGTTGGAATAATGTTCTGATGCAGATTCGCTTGTGGATGTCTGGGTGATTGCTTCTGTAGTTAACTATTTGGTACGTATATATTGTTTTCCTGTAGACGCTGGCTTGAACTGCAACTTTGAAGACGATCTGGATCTCCCTGCACACCAGGAACAGAAAGCAAAATTGCAGTTAAATAAATCAGTTAGAAAGATAAATGGTGTGATGACCATCATTTCAAGGCGATTTCAGTACAGCAGGAAGTGTGTGTTATTGCAGCTGTACAGGGCCTTGGTGAGACCCAATCTCGAACATTGTGTAATGTTATGTGCAGTTTTGATTTCCTTGCCTCATAGAAGACCAACCGGACATGGGGGAGAGGAGCAAAGGATGACCAGAGTCTTCTCTTGGAGATTAGGCTTGTTCAAAGTTTGTGCGAAGATTTGTAGCTCGGGTGCTCGCTGTTGTGGTTCTGTTCGCCGAGCTGGAAGTTTTTGTTGCAAACGTTTCGTCCCCTGGCTAGGCGACATCATCAGTGCTTGGGAGCCTCCTGCGAAGCGCTTCTTTGATGTTTCCTCCGGTGTTTATAGTGGTCTGTCCCTGCCGCTTCCGGTTGTCAGTTTCAGCTGTCCGCTGTAGTGGTTGGTATATTGGGTCCAGGTCGATGTGTTTGTTGATGGAGTTTGTGGATGAATTCCATGCCTCTAGGAATTCCCTGGCTGTTCACTGTCTGGCTTGCCCTACGATAGTAGTGTTGTCCCAGTTGAATTCATGTTGCTTGTTGTCTGCGTGTGTGGCTACTAAGGATAGCTGGTCGTGTCGTTTCGTGGCTAGTTGATGTTCATGTATGCGGATTGTTAGCTGTCTTTCTGTTTGTCCTATATAGTGTTTAGTGCAGTCCTTGCATGGTATTTTGTACAATACATTCGTCTTGCTCATGTTGGGTATCGGGTCCTTCGTTCTGGTGAGTTGTTGTCTGAGCGTGGCTGTTGGTCTGTGTGCCATTATGATTCCTAGGGGTCGCAGTAGTCTGGCAGTCAGTTCCGAGATGCTCCTGATGTATGGTAGTGTGGCTAGTCCTTTAGGTTGTGGTATGTCCTCGTTCCGTGGTCTTTCTCTTAGGCATCTGTTGATGAAGTTGCGCGGGTATCAGTTTTTGGCGAATACCTTGTATAGGTGTTCCTCTTCTTCTTTTTGCAGTCCTGGTGCACTGCAGTGTGTTGTGGCCCTTTTGAATAATGTCCTGATGCAGCTTCGTTTGTGTGTGTTGGGGTGGTTACATTCATAGTTTAGGACTTGGTCTGTGTGTGTGTCTTTCCTGTATACTCTTGTAGTGAATTCTCCGTCTGGTGTTCTCTGTACCATCACGTCTAGGAATGGGAGTTGGCTATCCTTTTCTTCTTCTCTCGTGAATCGGATTCCTGTGAGTGTTGCGTTGATGATCCGGTGTGTTTTTTCTATTTCCGTGGAGAGGAACACCTATACAAGGTATTCGCCAAAAACGGATACCCGCGCAACTTCATCAGCAGATGCCTAAGAGAAAGACCACGGAACGAGGACATACCACAACCAAAAGGACTAGCCTCACTACCATACATCAGGAGCATCTCGGAACTGACTGCCAGACTACTGAGACCCCTAGGAATCATAATGGCAAACAAACCAACAGCCACGCTCAGACAACAACTCACCAGAACGAAGGACCCGATACCCAACATGAGCAAGACGAATGTAGTGTACAAAATACCATGCAAGGACTGCACTAAACACTATATAAGACAAACAGGAAGACAGCTAACAATCCGCATACATGAACATCAACTAGCCACGAAACGACACGACCAGCTATCCTTAGTAGCCACACACACAGACAACAAGCAACATGAATTCGACTGGGACAACACTACTATCGTAGGGCAAGCCAGACAGAGAACAGCCAGGGAATTCCTAGAGGCATGGCATTCATCCACAAACTCCATCAACAAACACATCGACCTGGACCCAATATACCAACCATTACAGTGGACAGCTGAAACTGACAACCGGAAGCGGCAGGGACAGACCACTATAAACACCAGAGGAAACATCAAAGAAGCGCTTCGCAGGAGGCTCCCAAGCACTGATGATGTCGCCTAGCCAGGGGACGAAACGTTTGCAACAAAAACTTCCAGCTCGGCGAACAGAACCAAAACAGATTAGGCTTGTGGTGGGAGCAGAGTTTGTGTCGACTGAGCCTGTATTCCATTGGGTTTATGAAAATGAATGGAAATCTCAGAGAAATACATAAAACTCTATCGGGTGAGACAGACTGGAAGCAGGGATGATACACCCCTGGCTGAGATGACTAAATAATTGCCACAGTATTAGATACATAGGGTAGAGGATCACTGAAGGACAGACGATCAGCCACCATGACAGGAAGTTCTCCCTTAATTTGGAGCTGTAATTCTGAGGAACACTATGCTACTAAAAATCATGCAATATCAATAATGTGTGAACAACAGGCGAATGGACAAACCGTGAAAAATATAACTAAAAATCAAAACAAAAATAGTAGTTAGCTGAACAAAAATGATACCTCAGTCTAAGTAAATGTTTAGTTCATATATATTGTAATAAATAATGCAGTAAGTGAAGCACTTCAACAGTACTTTCACTGACTCCAGCCTTGTACATTTCACCAAGCGCTTCGCCAGAAAGCAAGCGAGCTGACTGAACACGTGATGCGGAAACAGATTTCCAGTTCTCCCCAAGATTCTCCATCCGGTTTGAAATAAATTTCCTTCCAAATATAGACTACAATTCCCAGTTTCAAGCTCAGTTTCATTGCTTACACAATTGTTTAATTTCTATTTTAGCTAAACACACTGAGGGTGCATTTTGCAGACAAAGGATCCTGAGGCTGGGTTTTGCTCTTCAGCTGGAGCCGGTGATGGAATCGCGTAATAGTGAATAGGAGCTCGCTTTATAAAAGCAAGTTGGACAATTCACTCATTGCATTACAACCACATCACGGTTAATAAACACGTATTACAAGAAAACGGTTATGCCTAGCAAAGTCGAAGGAGCGAAGTGGCTAATGCAGTTTATATTTGTTGATATTTATCCCATTAAGGTTTGTACACGATTTGTGTGAGAAGTGCGTTGAGGAGATGTTCAGCCATTAACTTGAATTGGGGTGGCTGAATGATTTGAGTCAACTACACCTTTTCTGATGTTTCTTTGCAGTCTGTGGGAACACTCCGTAAATGTTGTTACAAGCTCTCAGACGTTCAGAAGGAGTACTCTGCAGTGTCAACAGGACTGTGTTTCCTGTTTCATTTTCTCACACCAAGGCTTTTTCCAGGTGTTCTGTCCGCTTTTATCCTTGCTGATGCAGGAGCAATTTGATTTCATTGAATGTCTTGCTTGGCCGTTTCAGACACCATTGAAGTGTTTACACGTGTCTATGTGTTTGGAGTCACTTTTAGACCAGACCAGGAAATGACAGGAGATTCACTTCCTGAAAGTGCATTCTTGAATCACTTCGACATTGTTCATGCATTAATTTATTAAATTCATACAATATCAATAATGCGTGAAAAACAGGCGAACGGGCAAACAGTGGTTAAAAACGACATTAGCTTCCGGGTCACTATTACAGACATCAGATTTTAGATCTCAATATTTTACTCTTTTTTTTCAAACTTGCACCAGCTGCCAGAGCATTAGTCTTGTCTGAATTAGTAATTGGTTGGCATTTCCACAAGTAGTATCATCTTCACATGGGGAACTTTCGGAAACCACACTGAGCAGTTTATTTCTGTGCTGCCTCACAGCTCTGTCAAAGAGATCTCCCACCAGTTTGACTGTTGTGACTGGACTGAGGGTGTGGCATTTGGTCAAATTGTAATTTTCCTCTGAGGTGACTGGACATATTTGTGTAATTTTCCATATTGTCAGGGAGATGTCAGAGTTGGACGTGGAATGAAACAGCTTCCCCAGGGACACGGATTCTTATGCAGTACAAATCTTCAGTCCTATGCAAGAATTGTGTTAGAGCCCATTGCCGTTGTTGTATCTACGCTGTTCAGCTGCTTCTTCATGTCACCTGCAGCGAATCGACTTGGTTGAAGACCGACATCTGTGATTCTGCTGGCATCATGATGAGGGTGATGTCAATCACTGACTAAACCTTCGGCCTGAGGGTGATGCAGTTACTATTCTTGTTTTTCACACTGATGTACAGGGCTGTTCCATTATTAATGATGAGGATCTTTGTGGAGCCTTCTCTTCCAGTGATTTGTCTGTCATAATTTATGACTGAATGTGGCAAGATTGCAGAGCTTTGATCTGCTCTGCTTGTCAACCTGTCATCAAGATTGGCATCAGATAGTTCTGACTCTAGCATATTAACTCAGCTCGTCACTAACCAATAGATTGAGTTGATGGTAATGGAACACAGAGTAATCTTCCAAGGCAAAGAGTCACAGGTTGTGGTTGAATGTGTTCTACAGCTTTATATGAATGCGCAGTTCTGAGCTGCGATATCTGTCATGCAATTCAACTGCCGGTCCCCCAGTTCACATCGAGACCGATTCACCAATCAGCCCTGTACACAGTGACCCACTGTAGTTTCTGATGTGGTAACACTTCCATCTTCATATTTTCATTCTGCTGAGAATCTCTCTCTGGTTTCACACTTCCTGTTTGACACATTCCTCAAAACCATTTAACTGATTATAATTCAACGGATTAATCCATCTGAATCTTTTGCCTTGAGTAGTGTCATCCTCTGTGTTTAATGTGAATGTGTTTCCCTCTGTTTTTCTCCCTGACCATGATTAAGAGCTCTGTGGAATAGTGATGCCAGCGATGTATAGTTTCGGTACCAATGAATTTGAGAACCTTCCGTTATTGTTCCCTTTCCGGTCAATGACGATCCGTGTTGGACAGGGCGTCTGAACAGGTTTGACAAATGTCTTTGAAACTTGTTCAAAAGCAGCAATCGCTCGAGCACCTAAGCAGGTCACGCAGCATCTATTGCGTGAAGACAGAGTTAATCTTTCGGGTACATTGACTCTTCTTCAAAGCTTCTAATTTTTGGTTTTGCTTCAGAATTCCAGTATCCACAGTTGTTTGTTTTATTGAAAATTTGCCCTATTAATTTCTGGAGATACTCAACAGATCAACAGATCTGACATCGTCTTCGGAGACAGAGTAAAAGAGTAAACGTTTAAAGTCCAATGTTACTCTTCTTCAGAACTGGAAAGGATTGGAAAATGTGCCTTCTATCTCCTGCATAGCATCGGAGGAGGGGTGACAGGAAACGGGGTGTGTAGGTACAGTACAAAAAGACAAACGGGCTTTTTAACGTTGGGTGAAAGAGAAATAGATGCAAAATACGTGTAAATTGAGGTGTGAATGGGGGGCGGGGGGGGGGGGGCACTTGAGTCTATCCATTAAGTACAATCTGAACAATACACGGTCATAGTGACCACAGGAGGGAAAATGTGTGAGAGATAGAGAACAGCCATAATCGAGTCAAGCTGTGAAGTTATGGAATTGCATATTAAATCCTACAGGCTGTAACGTGCCAAAGTATAATGTGAGGTTTCACTCGAGCTTGGCTCGTGCTTCACTGTAACCTTGCAACAGCCCAGGACTGACGTTATAGCAGGAAAGCATGGTAGGTTACTGAAATAGAAACAATGAGAAGATTAGGTATATTCCTAGAGTCATAATAGAAGTGTTCCTCAAAGCACTTTCTGTTTGGTCTCTCCAATGTAAAGGAGACTGAATTGACAATATCTAGCATTATTTCTTCTTCGAAATAAATACATAATTGCACACTGGAACCTCGGCAGCAACAGCTTTCGTCCTGCTTTCCTGATAGTAGTTTTAAAATCTATTCAGTCACACATTGTTCCCCCCATCGTAACCACAGGGTCTAAGCAACAATCTGGTCGTAACGTATGTTGCTGCCTGCTTCGAACTGATTTCCTTTGTTTCTACCGCATATTCAAGTCTGCGTCTGTATTTTAACTGTTGTTAGGCTGGAGATTTTCAGACGATTCTATAACTTCCTTGTTTTTATACTCTATACGTCTATTCATCAGAGCAAGGTTCATTAAGCATTCTTACTAACAATTTCAACTTGCCTGGCACACCGTGAGTTCCTGTCTTCTTTGTCCCTCTCTCCTTAAACTGGGAGCGGGGCTGGGATGGGGGGCGGTTCCATTTGCCAGTCCTGTAGGACCTTCCCTGATTCCAGTGATTCCTGAAAGATCACCAACGATACTTCCACAATCTTTTCAGATATCTCCTGAGAACAATGGGGATGAGTTCATCAGGTCCGGGTAATTTACTCACCATTGGAGCTTTCAGCTTCCCCTGTACTTTCTCCTAAGTGATGGTCACTACACTTCCCTCTGCTTCCTGCTTTTGATGAGGTTGTGGTGCCTTCCACCATGAAGAGTGATGCAAAGTATCTTATCAATTTCTGTGACATTTTATTGTTTGCCATAACTACTTCAGCCTCATTTTTTTCGCAGTAAAATGATTTTTCTTGCCTCCCACTCTTCCCTCTTATATATCTGAAAATCGCTTGCAATCTTCTGTCATACTATGAAAAAGCTTATCATAGTGTTTAATCTTCTCCTACCTATTGCTTCTATTAGTTATTTTCCAATGATATTTAAAGACTTCTTAATCCTGTGGATTACCAATAATCTTCACTACATTGTATGCTTTCTCTTTTGATTTTATACTGTCCCTGACTTCCCTTATCACTTATGGCTGTCTCGCCCTCCCCTGAACATTTTTCTCTTCCTTCTGATGAATTTTTGAAGTGCCTCTTAATTATCACTAGAAACCCCTGCCATTGATGCTCCACGGACTTCCCTGCCCGGTTCCCATTTCGATTAACTCAGGCCAGCTCCTCCCCCGTGTCTTTGTAGTTACACTACTCAATAATACTCAGGAAGAGAGCAATAGATATTAGATTACGTACAGTATGGAAACAGTCCCTTCGGCCCAACAAGTCCACACCGACCCACCGAAGAGCAACCAACCCGACACCAAACACTACGGGCAATTTAGCATTGCCAATTCACCTGACCTGCACATCTTTGGACTATGGGATGAAACCGGCGCACACGGAGGAAGCCCACGCAGACACAGGGGGAATGTGCAAACTCCACACAGACTGTGTCCCAAGGCAGAAATTGAACCCGGGTCTGTGGCGCTGTGAGGCAGCAATGCTAACTACTGCACCGCCCAAATATAAACTGAAAGAAGGAAAATTGAGAAATGGGGCACGGTGAATAATTGGAGAATGTATTAATTGGATACAAAGGGAGACGGAGAGAGAGAAAACATATATAGATGAGGAGATATAAGAATAAACAAAACTAGGTCATTGATAGACGTAGATGCACTTCCCTATTTGTGTTCACAATTCCTGTGTGCAGTGGTCCTTTGTACGTCGTATGTACAGGAGAGACATATGTTCAAATGCCGAATCTGGTGCGAGCTTTTTTTTATCTCCAGTAATATGACAGACAATAGCTGTTTATAGAACACATCGGGATAATGTATTTATTTGCTGATAGAAAGTAGATGCACTGAAATAAGGTGGGATACCAGAAGCAGGAATGTATAAAATACATCGTGATAAATGTGAGAGACTAAAGCAGAGAATCCCAGAAATGAAGGGAACGTTGAGAGGAGGAGAAGGTGACACCTCAGATTAGGACAAAATATCATTTCAATGTTCTTTAAATTTTCTATATCATATGTATTATATTTTGTTAACTGTGACACGATTTTCAATGTAAATCTGTTGTCCAAATACGAACCATTTTCACTATCTACACACACTGATTAGATAGTATATATAAAATCACTTTTTCTCCATTTGAAATTGTCATGTTTCGTTTACAGTGTCACTTGCCAATCCTTCTTCTAAATTTATTATCTTTCTTTCTCAGCATTTTATTTTGTTATGTTGATCAAAATGATATTGGTGACTGGGAGGATATCGCTTTATTCCTCTCCAGTCTCTGCAGCCACTGTTTCCTATTCCATTCTGTTTCTTATCTTAGGACACATATATATTGTGTTTTACATCTTAATCCCAATAAATAAGGCAATTGTATACGTAACATTTACTTTTCTGCTCAGTCAAAAAAAAATCTGAAACAAGAAAAGGCGTTTAAACTGCGCCCTAAGCTGTTTCCATCTTTCGAAACAAGTTATTGAGGAGTGACAGCAATGCCCAGGGCAGTTGTGTCCAGAGACAGTTTTTAGACGGACACTTGGTGATGTGGAGGAGACTTCAGTGCTGTAACAACCTCGCTATTTCTCCTTAGAGAGTGGTTACCTAGAGAATTTTTACGTGGATTACACAACAGAGTCATCTAAGCTGTGAAGAGAAATCATCACCTTCTCCTTTAACTTTAACATTGTTAGAGCAAGCATAGATGAGCCATAACAGCAATAGTAGGCGATGTCAACATTCCACCCAGACCAGGAAATGTTGTTATGTTAAAAGTGTTGTAACGAAACTGGTTAACTGGAGCTGTTTGTTCAGTGACCATGATTGATGTCAGTCTCCATGGACCCTACCTGTATCACTGGAAGGTGTCCGTCTTCTTTTAATGAGAGCCTTCTTTCAGTGTGCATCCTACTGTATTAATACCAGCATTATCCTGGACACGATTCAGATCAGCAGCACCAGAGAGACGGAGAGATCACAATCTGAGAATATTGGACGAAAATGTGCCAACAATGGATCAGAACTGAGAACAACACACTGAAATGTTCCAAAAATGGATCAGATCCTGAGTACATTAGACCTAAATGGCCCAACAATGGATAATAATCTGACAGCATTAGAATGGAATAGTCGAACAATGGATCAGAATCTGTGGGCATTAGACTGGAACGTTCCAAAAATGGATGGGAATCTGAGAACAATAGACGTGTCTGTTCCTGCAATGGGTCAGGATCTGAGAACAATAGACTGCTAAGTTCAAACAAAGAATCAGAATCTGAGACCATCATATTAGAATGTTCCAACAATAAACGCGACTTTATTAATTCTGTAAACCTTTATGAACGCCATTTTGTCTCTATTTCGCAAATGTATAAACTATTGTATTCACTTGGAATCACAGACCCCATTCCTATTCCATCAATTTCATAACCTTCGCTTAGATATATCTGAGGAGGACCAAAAGAGTTCATAATCAAGACTGCCACATTTTATCTGAACAGAGGTATATCTCAGTAATCCCTCCATCACCAAACCTTGCTACGACCAAATCCACAATAATCACAGTCTTCACTTCTGCCTCAGTTTAATTTCTGAATAAACCATCACTCACGTCTTTCTGGTTGCAGTTCTCTTCTGGCCTGTCTTCCAGTTACAACATACTTTGATCACAATCTTATTCCTGTCTCTCCCTGGATATATGCCAGGTGTGAAGTGTACACACAGTTTGATTCTAAAATGCGGAGGTCACAGCTTTATGTATCCTTTCAGCATAACCTGTAACCTCACACTCAGATAACGACAATGGTCTCAGTGACCGTGAAGTGACAGTTTCATCGAACTATTTTGATTCGAGAACTTTTCGAGCTGGAGTCCACAGAGGAAGATACAGAAAATCATGAAGAAATAGTACGGAACAGAGTGACTGGAGAAACTGCGGGAAGAAGAATTAATAAAGGGAAGTTACTCATAAAACTAACTGAACTGACTGTTGGTAAGTTGTTGCTTCGAATGAACCCCATCCCAGAGTCTTCAGGCATGTGGCAATAGAGCTAGTGATGGAGTTACAGAGTCGTTCAGCAGAGAAATAGCCCCTTCGGTGTAACCAGTCTTAGATACTATAAGCTGAAAAATGTGTTACTGGAAAAACGCAGCAGGTCAGGCAGCATCCAAGGAGCAGGAGAACCGACGTTTCGGGCGTAAGCCCTCCTTCAGGAATGAGGAGGCTATGTCAAGCAGGCTAAGATAAAAGGTAAGGAGGTGGAACTTGGGGGAGGGGCGTTGGGAATGCGATAGGTGGAAGGAGGTTAAGGTGAGGGTGATAGGCCGGAGAGGGGGTGGGGGTGGAGAGGTCTTGAAGAAGATTGCAGGTCAAGAAGGCGGTCCTGAGTCCGAGGGTAGGGACTTAGATAAGGTGGGGGGAGGGGAAATGAGAAAGCTGGAGAAATCTGCATTCATCCCTTGTGGTTGGAGAGTTCCGAGGCGGAAGATGAGGTGTTCTTCCTCCAAGTGTCGTGTTGTCATGGTCTGGCGATGGAGGAGGCCAAGGACCTGCATGTCCTTGGCGGAATGGGAGGGGAAATTAAAGTGTTCAGCCAAGGGGCAGTTGGGGTAGTTGGTGCGGATGTCCCAGAGGTGTTCTCTGACACGTTCCGCAAGTAGGTGGCCTGTCTCCCCAATGTAGAGGGGCCACATCGGGTGCAGCGGATGCAGTAAATGATCTGTGTGGAGGTGCAGGTGAATTTGTGACGGATATGGAAGGATCCCTTGGGGACTTGGAGGGAAGTGAGGGGGAGGTGTGTGCGCAAGTTTTGCATTTCTTGCGGTTGCAGGGGAAGTTGCCCGGAGTGGAGGTTGGGTTGGTGGGGAGTGTGGACCTGACGAGGGAGTCGCGAAGGGAGTGCTCTTTCTGGAACGCTGATAGGATACCTTGGGGACTTGGACGGAAGTGAGGGGGAGTTGTGAGCGCACGTTTTGCATTTCTTGTGGTTGCAGGGGAAGGTGCCGGGAGTGGAGGTTGGGTTGGTGGGGGATGTGGACCTGACGAGGGAGTCGCGAAGGGAGTGCTCTTTCCGGAATGCTGATTGGGGAGGGGAGGGAAAGATATCCCTGGTAGTGGGGTCTGTTTGGAGGTGGCGGAAATGAGGAAGGATGATACGATGTATGTGGAGGTTGGTGGGGTGGTAGGTGAGGACCAGTGGGGTTCTGTCCTGGTGGCGATTGGAGGGGCGGGGTTCAATTGCGGGGGAGCGGGAAGTGGAAGAGATGCGGCGAAGAGCATCGTCAACCACGTCTGAGGGGAAATTGCGGTCTTTGAAGAAGGAGGCCATCTGGGTTGTTCTGTATTGGAATTGATCTTCCTGGTAGCAGATGCGGCGGAGATGAAGGAATTGGGAATATGGGGTAGCGTTTTCCCAAGGGGCAGGGATGGAGGAGGTGTAATCTAGGAAGCTGTGGGAGTCGGTCGGTTTATAGTAAATGTCTGTGTTGAGTCGGTCACCCGAGATAGAAATGGAAGGGGAGGGAGGAGTCTGAGACATCCAGGTAAATTTGAGGTCGGGTGGAAGATGTTTATAAAGTGGATGTTCTGTTCAATCTCCTCGTGGAAGCACAAGGAAGCTCTGATACAGTCATCGATATAGCGGAAGAAAAGGTGGGGCATGGTGCCAGTGTAGCTGCAGAAGATGGACTGTTTCACACATCCGATGAAGAGGCAGGCATAGGCCCATTCGAGAACCCATGGCGACTCCATTGGTTTGGAGCTAGTGGGCGGATTGGAAAGAGAAGTTGTTCAGAGTACGGACCAGTTCAGTCAGTCGAAGGAGAGTATTGTGGAAGGGTACTGGTTGGTTCGGCGGGAAAGGAAGAAGCGGAGGACTTTGAGTCCTTCGTGATGGGGGATGGAGGTGTATAGGGACTGGATGTCCATGGTGAAGATAATGCGTTGGGGGCCGGGGAAGCGAAAATCATGGACGAGGTGGAGGGCATGGGTGATGTCCCGAATGTAGGTGGGGAGTTCTTGGAGTAAGGGGGACAGGACCGTGTCGAGGTATGTACAGATGAGTTTGGTGTGGCAGGAGCAGGCTGAGACGATGGGTCGGCCGGGGCAGTCCGGTTTGTGGATTTTGGGCCGGAGGTAGAAATGGGTGGTATGGGGTTGTGGGTCCGGGTGCGTTGCGAAAAGACCATTACCTCCGCGAGTCCCTCGTCAGTTCCACACACTCCACCAACCCAACCTCCATTCCCAGAACTTTCCCCTGCAACCTCAAGAAATGCAAAACTTGGGCCCACACCTCCCCCTCACTTCCTTCCAAGACCCCAAGGGATCATTCCATATCTGCCACCAATTCACCTGCACCTCCAAATACATCATATACTGCATCCACTGCACCCGATGTGGCCTCCTCTACATTGGGGAGACAGGCCACCTACTTGCGGAATGTATCAGCGAACACCTCTGAGACACCCGCAACATCTAACACAACCACCCCGCGGCTGTACACTCTAACTCCCCCACCCACTCCGCCAAGGACATGCAGGTCCTTGGCCTCCTCCATCGCCAGACCTTGGCAACACGACGCCTGGAGGAAGAGCACCTCATCTTCCGTTTCAGAACCCTCCAACCACAAGGGATGAATGCAGATTCCTCCAGCTTTCTCATTTCCCCTCCCCACCTTATCTCAGTCCCAACCCTGGAACTCAGCACCGCCTTCTTGACCTGCAATCTTCTTCCCGACCTCTCTGACCCCACCGCCTCTCTGGTCTATCACCCTCACCTTAACCTCCTTCCACCTATCGCATTTTCAATGCTCCTCCCCAAAGTCCCTCCTTCCTACCTTTTATCTTAGCCTGCTTGGCACACCCCCCTCATTCCTGAAGAAGGGCTTATGCCCGAAACGTCGATTCTCCTGTTTCTTGGATGCTGCCTGACCTGCTGCGCTTTTCCAGCAACACATGTTTCAGCTCTGATCTCCAGCACCTGCAGTTCTCACTTTCTCCTTAGATTACCATAATCCCATACGAACCTTGTCCCACCTGTCGACGCTTGGCCCATATACGTCCAACCCTTTCATTTTCATGTTTTTTTTTAATGTTGTAACCGCAAGAAATCATTATTGAATCTCATTCAAGACTGTTTATATTGAAAATTCTACTTCTTGCCGACTGCAAACTAGCTTTAATAACCCGAAATGCTAAAAACAGTGGGGACAGGGTAAACAAATCAAATCTAAATATTGGACAACTTGATGCCAGTGCTGACGAAATTATTGTAAACTTTAATAAGGAATGTGATAATTAGAGACTTGCGGAATCAAGATATGACATAGTAAAATCTGCTTAGTTTCAGGAAAGGGAAATCATCTATGGGAAACCGGTGCAATTCAGGCGTCCACAAATGAGAACTCGGTGAAGGGGTGCATTTGTATTAGCAGAATACTTTCGACGTGCTTGTTGACAGGTGAGCGAAAATCCATGAGTAAATGTGGATATACTACATGAATTGCGAAGTTGTTAGCAGAGATATTAAAGAGAGCGCTCTCGTTTCTTGATTGAAGGCCGTTACTCACGGGTTATCACACGGTTCATTGCTAGTACCACAGCAATTTGCAAAGTAGACACATGATTTCGATGTGGGCAACAAATAGCATAAATCTCATTTTGTACTGATTAAATGGTGCAAGGTTATTAAGGGACCTTGGTCATGAGTCACGAAACAGAATACATCCAGGGGTCTTCGAGACATCGAGTCTTGGAGCACGCAAACTGCTGCATACCCAACTCTTATGAAGCTGAAGCGTATCTGGTCACGTGAAGACAGAATGGGTTTTGCTGAATTTCATGGGAAGCCGCAGCTACAGATCAGGCCGTTCCGAATGTAAAAAATGGCTGGTATATGAAGAACCTGAATTTTGGTTGCTGCTTTGCCAAAAAAAATCGAATTTAACCAATTAGTTTTTATCATGCCCAGGATATCAGAAGGCAAATGGAAGCTGAACTTTATTGATTTAACACGTGGAAAACAGTCGAAATATCAGAATTCAATGTGTCATGGAAAGAATGTAAACCCGATCTTTTGAACAATTAGAGGAAGAGCAACTGCTGTACAGCAAAACGTTAATTGGCCATCTAACATCTTGGTCTCAACTAAAATTTTAAAAAGTCTATCAAAGATACTTTCTCATGTCAAACAAACTTGCAGTAAAATAAGAGTAAGAAGATTACCAGGGATACCAGCAGCTGGAATATTGAAGACAGGGAGAAAGACAGAGTCTGTGTGGTGTTGAGATTAATTTAATGTAATATTTTATAAATGGGTTATTGGAACAGCATATTTTATACAGTTGGAGTCAGATAGTAATCAGTTCAGAAAAGGGGGCTTGTAGTTGTGAATAGTTGCCGTTTATTGTTACTATTCGAGTTCAGAAAGTAAATTGATCCACCATTTTTCTTTAATGGTGGAAATTGGGAGTTCTTTGTCACTCATTGTTTGCTAGCTTACAAGGCGAGCTGAGCTTTTTTGGTGTTTGGTTCTAACTCTCAGAGAGGTTCGGCATTGACGTCATAACAGTTTGGAGGCTTATCGTGATTTAGACAGATGTGAACAGACTTGTGGTGCAAAAGATCCCAGCATATTCCAACACTTGGCAATTATTGTCCTAGATCTTTGAATAAAGGTTAGGTAAGAAAATGTGTTTAATTTTGGACACTTGTGGATGATTAATTGAAAATTGAGAGAAGTGGATTGTGAAAGAAGTTCTGGGGTTTGAAGATTTGCCAAGAAATGTTAGAAAGACGGAGGAAGGGCACACTTGTAGAATGAGCAGATAGGTTGGGTTTAACCTGGAACAAAAGGGAATTTGAAATTTTAATCGATTTTGACAAGCACGTAGGTGTATCACAGAATTAGACAAGGGCAGTAGACATCGAAAAATTTATCGCAATTGAAATAAATGGAGTTAGATGATCAAGAGAGAGGAAAAAGAGATGGGAGATTCTTAACTGAGCAAAGACAAAGCAGAAAGGGAGAGGAAAAGAGTAGAAAGAGATAAGGAGAAACAATTTGAACTTCAGAAGATGCAAATTGGTCAGGAAAGTTAAGAGAACAGGACGGAGATGAAGAGAGAAGATAGTGATGTACAGAAATATGTTAAAACTATTCCAAAGTTTGATGAGAAATTTGTCGAAGACTTCTTTAAGTCATTTGAAAAATTTGCTGGGCAATTTGAGTGCTCAAAGAACTTATGAGTAATGCTACTTCAGACGAACTGCGGTATTCGAAGCAGGATGGGAGATTTCGAAATTGGTGAAGTCAACATTGGCACCGTATGGTTTGAGGCCCGCAGCTTTCCTAGCATATATCCACTTCACCCTCCCCTCCGACACATCATTATCGCCCCCACCTACATCAACCTATCGTCTTCCAAGCTACCTTTCACCCTTCTCCACCCTCACCCATCTATTCAGCCCTCAGCCCCTTTCTCCTTCCCCTCCACACCGACAACCCTGATAAATCGCTTGTGCTCGAAATGTCAAGTCTGCTGCTCCTCCGATGCTGCCTGGCCGACTGTGCTTTTCCAGCACCATACCTTTCAACTCTGATCTCCAACATCTGCAGTCTTCGCTTTCTCTCAGCCTCTAATAGTAAGAAACAAAAGTATTTGAACACTTTCTGACGTGTTACCCGAGCGGGTGATAATTTGTGGAATGGGGGAAGAAGTTTTTCATTCCTTGTGTAACATCAGATTGGAGATCTAAGTCAAGTCTGGGGAAGTAACAACGAGAGTTAGTGACAGAGTGCCAGTTCCAGGAAGGAAGATTTTTCTTCAGAACAATTTAGCAGGACCCAAGTTGCGTTGACGTCCCTTGTGGTGATGAATTCAAAGGAAGTCCAGGTAACTGAGGTGATAAAAGAAGAATACCCAGGAATTTTTCCAGACTGTCTAGTGACAAAACCGACTATAATAATTTACAGCAAGAAGGAAAAACTAAAACACAAGAAAAATGAATTAGCTGACATCCTGTTTGATATAACGGTGGAGGAAAAAAACTGAGCAGGCAGTGGGTCAGGCAAATGTGTTTAGCCCTGAAAGGCGAAAGTCGTTACAGCAGAAATGTATGTCAGGAATTACAATATATTGTCGAGCGTTATTACTCAGAAGATAGAATTCTAAATGAAAATCGAGACCATGTCAGTTTAGTGCAGAAAGGAAATGGGCAGACGTGCACCAGATTGTTTTGCCGGTAGCATACAGACAGGAAGTGGTCCGGCTTGCACATGAACTATCTGCACGAGGTCACCTCGGTGTGAGGAAGGCTCAGGCTAAGGTAAAAAGGCATTTCTGTCAACCTGCAGTGCACAAAGACGTGTTTCTTTCTTTTGTACATGCCACACATGCCAAATGTTAGGTAAACCACAGGCAATAATAAAACCAGCACCTTCCTTGCGAATTCCTCATATGAAGAGCCTTTCACGCGGGTTATAAACAAGTCCTCTTTCGGTCGATCCTCTTTCTAAAATAAAAGTGGAAAACATTATTTGCTGACCATAATGGATGTTTCGACCAGATTTCTAGAGACAATTTCATTACAGAGTGTTATGGCATAAAGGGTGGTGGAGGGGTGGTAGCTTTCTTTACTCAGTATGGACTACCCAGAGCGATTCAATTAGATGAAGGGTCTCATTTTACCTCTCGGCTGTTTAACGCAATCATGGATAGCTTAGTCATACAGCACTTCAAACCAAGTGTGCACCATCCTGAATCCCAGGGAGCATTGGAAAGTTGGCATCAGACTCTGAAGACTATGTTAAAAGCGTACTGTCAAGATTGCCCGAAGTATTGGGATAAAGGTATCCCATAAATTGTTTGACATTAGAGATGCCCAAAGGGAACTACTCTGTTTCCTCCCTTCAAGTTAATAATCGGACCAGTAGTGAGAGGTCCTTTGAAATTGAGAGAGAGATAAGGTCGAGTAGTTTAGTTAACTGAACAGTGCATGAAGAGGGTGCAGCATAGAATGAAGCATGTGACAGATAAAAAGTCTGACATTTTGACGTTTTCTCGCGGTGATGACATATTAGCATTGCCACCACAGGAAGGAAATCCCTTCAAAGGAAGGTTTAGTGGTCGCTTCCGAATTGAAAACAAGTTGAGTCAGTTAAATTATCTCGTAAATACCAAAAGATTGTCTGATATGTCATGAGGATACGTTGAAGCATTACTCTAATAGAGAGAGGGGATTGGAGAAACAGGTGTTTGCTAAGTGCCCCGCAGAGTAAGGAATAAATTTCAGACGTGTGTGATGTGCGTCAAAATACTTTAAATAACAAGGTAGATCTTGAGCAGTGGGAGAAGATAGTGAGCGATATGTTGCAGGAGCAAAGAAGGCAATTTTTTGTTTGTTGGAATAAGATGCGGATATATCCAGCAAAAAAGATGGGAAAAATGTCACTATTGTGCATGAGGTGGAAGGAGGGGTGCTGCTCTGATAAAGCAACAATCCTACAAGCTTAATCCTCTCAAAGCCACACAGGTCCAGAAATGTGGTGCTCAACAAAGATATCATCGCCGAGTCAGAGCTAGTCGAGTTGGCTGATCGTGTAAGTTCCCAAACCTGACAGAACTCAACAATTTTATGTGGACTATCGGAATGTCAACACTATACCAAAAGCGGACTCCTATGCAACACCAAGATTGGAGGACGGCAAACACAAATTTTGACAAAGTTACACGCATTACGAATGTCAATTTACGGCATGGTTATTGGCAGACATCTTTATCAGAGAAAGTGAAAGAAGTTGGTCTTTTTGTAACTCCAAATGGGCTGCATTAATCCAAAGTGACGCTCCTTTGAATGAATAATACACCAGCCACATTCAAAGTCTCATGAACAGTGTTATGCCCGGATGAACGCATTGTGCGGCTTATCTGTATGATGTAGTGATTTTTAACAAGTGATTGAAAGATAACATGGAACGGTTGGCAGAGCAAGACAACAGAATTTGCGAAGACAGAATTGACGTTCTATCGGAAGATTGTTCCAAACTTCAACAGTGCTGTGGCGTCACTGATGTATTAACTAAAGAAGAACACAAAATGTTGATGTACAGAACACTGCCCAGAGGCAGTTGAGAACTTAAAATCAATACAAACCACCGCAACAGTTTTAGTTACACTAAATATTTTGAAACCCTTCAATATTGCGTTTGGTGCTAGTGATGTAAAGGTTGGAGATATATTGATACAGGAAGATGATGATGTAATGGAATGGCACATTGGCGACTTGATAAAAAACTCAAATCCGCCAGAAAAAAAAATCCACTATTGATAAAGTATGATTGAGTTTGGGACTTGCATGACAACATTTTAATGTTCATGAAACAAGCACAGTGTCAGAGCTGGTTGCGTCCAATAACAACAATCCGTTCGCAATTTTGGAACGAAATGAAGACTGAAATATAACAATATTTCATTGGAACCTTCTGCTACGTACTTTCAAATTGCGAAATGTACATGTTGCGTTCGTATAATGTGAAAGCAGATGAGTTACCATGGAATTAAAGGAAACTGTATTGGAGAGATTTGGCTTATCCCAATGTTATGTACTTGTGCAGAGTTAATGGGAAATTTATAATGAAGATTAATGACATATCTAATTCATTGTAATGGGATTAAGAATTAGAGAGGGAAATGCTTAGTTTTCACACTGATATTTATTTTCTATCTGAAGCGGGGGACATGTCATAAAGCTGAAAGCATGTCTGGCCGCGTTAAAACTGCAAGTGTTTTGCTTAAGATAAAGTATAGCCGCAGTATCCAGATAGTGGTCAGTCTGTACCAAATTTAGAAGTGGATTGAAAATGGATACCTGATTTTTGGTTGCTGTTTTGACAACAATTGAATACAACTCAATAATTTAAACAATGATCAGGATAACAGAAGCCAATGGAATTTGAATGTAATTGTTTTTACATCTCGAAACTAATCAAATTTAATAATTTAATGTGTCATGGGGAGTATATAAACCCAGTACTTTGAACATTAGACGGAGACCAACTGCCACCCAACAACAATTGCTGGAGAGGAGGAGAGCAAAATGGCCATCCAAAACACTCTCTATCAAAGATCCATTTTCATGTAACTATGCGCCTGCTGCCTTCCGTCTCTTGATTCCATAACACTCCCCAGGACCTTACCATTAAGTGTATTATTCCTTCACTGATTTGACTTTAAAAATGCATAACCTCATGTTTAACGAAATTAAAATTTATCTGCCACTCCTTGCCCCTTTGACCCATATAATTGTGGTCTCGTGCTGCTCTGAGATAATTCACTATACCAATGTCTTCTGTAAACTTACTAACTATGCTTCCGATGTTCACACCCAACTTCTTTCTCTAAATGATGAAGTCCCATGAACTCAGGACTGATTCTTGCAGCACACTGTTGGTCACAAGCCTCCAATCTGAAAATAAAGCCCTCTTCCTTCAAGCCAATTGTGAATCCAATTAACTGGCTTCCTATGTATGCCATGTGACCTAACCATACTAACCTGTCGACCAACCGAAATGTTATGAAAACCTTGCTGAAGTCCATATCGTCAAAGTCTGCCAAACTGCCTTCAACAATCTTCTTTGTCACCTCTTCACAAAGCTCATTCAAAGTAATGAGACATGTATTCACATGCAGAAAGCCATGTTGACTACCCCTGATCGGCCCTTGCCTCTTCAAAGGCACGTAAAACCACACCCTCAGGGAAACTCCAACAACTTTCCCATCACTGTCATCAGGCTCACCGGTCTACAGTCCCCCGGCTTTTTGGGTTACTGCTTCCTTTTCTAGTACACAGCTCACAACAAACGTTAAAAGTAAACAGGTTGGTGATATGGCCAATGGTAGAGGTCTCAGAATGGGTCAGGTTCAGATCTAGGAACAAATTCGTTTGGTGTCTTTAATCTCCGAAAACAACACATGAATGGCAGATTGTTTGGATTATGCAAATATATAATCATATTTCTCTTTCTCAAAACCACACACATGCTCACAGACAAACCGATTAAAAAATCTCTGCAAATTTAACTTCAAAGAACATTGTTCAAATATTAGCTCATGACAAAAGGCAAAATTGAGAGATTGTCCAAAATGCTATTCTACTTCTGAAGATATTCTGCTCACACAAGATATTCTGCTAGCAAATGGGATTTAATCCTGAAACAGCGGGATATGACTGAATTCCATTTGCTTTAGTCAGCGAAGAGATTCCAGTGAATTCTGGTCAGGAATCCTCGACGAGGGCGGCGCGTTGACTCAGCCGTGAGCACTGCTGCTTCACAGCGCTAGGGACTTGGTTCTAATTCATGCATCGGGCGACTGTCGGTGTGCAATTTGTACATTCTCCCCTTATCTGCGAGGGTTTCTAATGGGTGCTCCGGTTAACTCCTGCAGTCCAAAGAAGCGTAGGTTAGGTGGATTTGTCATGTCCAATTGTCCAGAGCGTTCAGGGATTTCTGGATTAGGTGCTTTCAGGGTAAATATAGAACAGAGGAATTGGTCTCGGATTTTTACTCTTCGGAAGGTTAGTGTAGATTTGTTGAACCGAAGGGCTTGTTTCCACATTGTAGGGACTCTATTAAAAAAAAACGTAAAGATGACTGAGGAGTTTTTTTTTCTAGCCCTCCCACTTTGCTGTGAAGAGGAACAAGGAAGCAGAGAGAGTAAAATAGGTCATTCCTTCTCGGACAGATTACATTTTCTTCCTCTCTGAGTGCAAACACACAATAATGTCATCGGCTCCCAAACTGGACCATTTGACATCTCCATGTACACTGTCCGAAATATGACTCTGTCACATTCCCTGCTCTATATAGGTGCATCGTTACTGCTAATATACACAGCGCCATTTCCTTAGCTTAAAATGGCCCCACTCGATTTGAAGATGTGTTTATTTGTGCCTGCGTGAATTAAAAATAAGATGTTTAGTATATTCAGAATACCGGAATTAAAATGATGCATTTCTTTTAGCAAAAACGGAAATTGCTGGAAAAGGTCAACAACTCTGACAGCATCCAGATGTCTTTTAAATGCCGTATTTTTACCAGCCTCCATCATTTCCGCTGATAGCTCATTCCATTCACACACCACCCTCTGTATGAAAAAGTTGCCCCGTGAAGCCTCTGCCATATCTTTTTGGTCTTACTTTCAACCAATGCCATCTTGCTTTGGACGTCCCTATCCTGGGAAAGAAAAACTATGACTTACCCTATCCATGAACTTTCTAAATTTATGAACTTCTACTGCTGCGAAATGTGACTCCAATCAATACGAATGACTTTGCTTTCTGTCACGCTGGGGCTAAAATCTGAAATTCAATACTGACAACATTTACTTCTCCATCAGTTTGTTTATGACATAGTAAACAACATCTGTGGAATGTGAAATCAGTACTTTGTGCCCAGAGATAGGAACACTGCCACTACTCGGCAATAGCCCCTAAAGATGCAATATTATTCTCTTGTGTGTTTGTTCATCAGCCTGTTCTGACATGCTGTGACACACCTCCACAACAGGCAGCACCAGACCGTCTGGCCTGGAGCTAGTCAGAATACCACATATTTTCAGTAATTCATACCAAATCCAGAGTTCTGGCTCAGAGGCAAGGACACTACCCACTTATCAAAATTTTAACCATGCAGAGAAATTGATCACCATTTACGTGCCAACTTTCAGCTCGGTGTGGATTTATTAAACTCTGTTTAACATTACTAAACTAACCGATTTTTTTTTAATTGTTAAAGAAATGTAAGGTATTTCTCTCAACGACCGGATGTTGAGTGCATGTGCTGTGCCACCGAAATAAACCACGATCATCTTTAATTTCTTGGCTATGATTTCCATCGTAAATAGCTATTATCTGTAATTTAAATATTAAAGGAAAATTCTGCAGACACTCTCTGCACAATCAAGAGTCTTGACGAGATATTTTTACTGATTACCAGACACGAAGAAAGACAATAATCTCTGGCCCCAAATCACGGATTCACTATTTCCAGCCGCTGGCATGTGACTTCACTCTTCCCAAAACCATGAACTCTTACAAGGCAGCTGATTACTGTCCAGCTTCTCATCCTGACTGACTGTGCCTGCAATCTGTCCCTCCTCACCCAACCGCGCAAGGCAAACCAGGCTGAGGGTCTTTGTGAAAATCAAGGCTGGAATGAGCAGGCCTCCTGAAGTGGGTGGGTATTTTTAATATTGAAGGGGGAGAGTGAGGAGGCGGTATTATCACACACTGGGCTGAGGAGGGGCAGATGGAATTTCTTTTGGATTAATGCAAGGTATTGGATATATCAAATCAAACAAGAGCATGACTTGTACAATTGAAATTAGTGCATTTGGTAGTGTTGTACAGCAGAGACCTCGGCCGTCAGGTATAAGGCTTTAAACATTGCACCACATCTAGATAGCGTAGTTAAGAAGGCGTTACACTTCTCTTCATTGGTCAGCATTTTCGTATCGGAATTGGGATGTCATGTTTAGGTTGTACAGGACATTGGTGAGGTTCTCTTCTGGAATACTGTCAAGTTCCGGTCGCCCTGCCAGCACATTCCACATCCCAACCACCCTCTGGTGCAAACTTTCTCCGTTATGTCACATCGAAATTTTTGTCTTCTCACCTTAAACTTATTCCCTCTAGTTTTGGACTTCCCTACTCTTAGAAAAGACCTTGACCATTCAAGTCTACATTAATGATTTTGGTATTATTATGTTGAAGAGAATTCAGAAGATATTAACCTTGGTGTTACTGGGAATGGAGGTATTGAGCTATAAGGAAAGGCTGGATAGGCGAAAACATTTTTTCACTGGAGAGGATGAGATTCATGGGTGAAATTACAGAGGCTTGTAAATTCATGAGGATACAGGAGAGTTGAAGAGCAGTAGTCTTTTCTCTTGAGTGGTGGATTAAAGCCGGGGTGTACGTTAAGATGAGAGGGGAAAGCTTTAGAAAGGTCGTGAGAGGCAATTATTTTCAACTGAAGATTGCTTGTGGAATGAACTTCCAAAGGGAGTGTAGGAAGTAGGTACAGTTCCAACGATTAAAAGTAGTTTAGATCAGTGCATGGATAGGAAATCAGTCTGGATGGTGCTGTGAGCACCTGGTCTCCACATCTCCCTCTGTAAATGAATTCGTGTTTGTTTTCAACCTCTGCGAATGCCTGCCCAGTGGCGTGGGAAGTCCAGCAGTGAGTGTCATTGCATTAGTTAAAACACTGCAGAGACTGTCAGACCTGCTCCACACAGAGACACACATTTTCATACAAAGGAACTGTTAGGACACGGCGTTCAGCCCTTCTACCAATGGAAACTAAATGCAGAGAAAAGCTCAAGTCGCTTCATAATCTAGTAAAATATGAGCACAGATTATTGAAGTTGTCAGGGCAAGTGCAGAGAACAGTGAATATCACAGATTAGTTTCAGTATCTGAGCTGTTTACAAGAGGAGGTGTAGAATGGAGTGTCCGTGCTCCCTTCCTCAGAGGTGGAAGAGACAATGTATTGTGAGCCCACCCTCCTGCCCACCCTCGTGGGATTCACTTTCTATCAGCTCGATGCAGAAGAGAGATTATATCAGGGCAACGGTTTCTAAGCTTTACTGTGGAGAAACGGCATTGACAGAGAGTTTAAAGTGAGAATTGCGCTTCACTGAACATTGTTCCTTATTCGGTTGGTGGAAAGTGAATGTTTCAGAATCTCCACACGAGGCATACCGATCCTCTTTGGCTCATACCAGTGTCCTCCCGATATTATAGCGGGAGGCCCTGATGCGGAGAACGAGCAGTCCACCATCTGGCTTCACACTGCCTGTCCTATTCCAGGAATTTTCTCCTGAAATGGGAGAAAGGGAGGGAGGGAGTGAGGGTGGGAGTGGGTGGCCATGCTGTTCGTGCTGGTGGGGTAGACATGGTGAGGAGCCAGGAGGGTGTAAGTCCATAATGTTGTATCCGTGCAGTGTTATAAGTGTGGGGTATAGTAGAGGGGAGGGGGAGAGA
Source organism: Chiloscyllium plagiosum (assembly GCF_037043375.1). NCBI lineage: Eukaryota > Metazoa > Chordata > Chondrichthyes > Orectolobiformes > Hemiscylliidae > Chiloscyllium > Chiloscyllium plagiosum. Next base: position 69,527,904 of record NW_028270162.1, on the reverse strand, counting down.
GAGAGGGAGAGAGGGAAGGTGTGGCGTGCAGCAGTGAGAGTTGAGGAGCATGAGCCTTGTTCGGGGATCAGTGCTGTAAAAGATATACAGTGAGTGTGAGGAAGCAGAAAGCATATGTTGACCCTTATGCTAGCAGAGCTGGGAAAGTTATTAATGCTTGTCCTGTATTGCGGGACATTTCTTCAAACCACAGATACTACACTGAGCTGAATGGTGAATTCAGAACACGCTTGGCGAGTCTGGTGTTGTGGACCCTTCCGCGAAAAGAATGGCTCACCTCTCTACGAGCCCACGCACCAGAATCTCCGTGCCTCTGACCACAAATCCGTGCTGTAATTGCCCATTATGTGCCATGGTCGGGTTAAACTTTGCAGCGCAGCTCTGAACTGAGAAAGCTCAACCATGTGCCATCGGCCATTTAAAGATGGCACCACTGCCAGGGATCTGAGAAAATACACAGGCATCCAGGCGATGGTGAGTACCTCCAGCCACAATTGGTGGGAGATTCTAAACAGGCCTTGTGAGCTGGGAGGGTGATAGATAAATGAGAGGGGGCTGGAGCTGGAGCACTTGGCATAATGTGGGGGGAAGGGAATTGAGAAAACTGGTGAAATCCACATTGACCCCTTGTAGTTGCAGCGTTCCATGGCGGAAGATGATGCGGTGTTCCTCCAGGCGGCGGATGATTCGGGTTTGGCGATGGTGTAGTCCCAGGACCTGCATGTCGTTTGCGGCGTGTGGGGGAGAGGTAAAGTGTACAAACATTGGGCTGTGGGATTGTTTCGTGCGGGTGTCTCAGACATTTTCACTGAAACGATCCATAACCTGGTTTCCGGTGTCCCTGAAGAAGAGGAGATCAGATCGAGTGCAACAGATAGAATGGGTGATGTGTGTGGAGGTGCCAGTAAATTTCTATCGGGTGTGGAAGGTCCTTTTGGGTCCTTGGACGGAGGTGAGCCGAAAGTGCAAGGGAAGGTGCAGGTAGTGTAGGGAGTGCTGATGGGGTGGCGTGGCGGAAGTCATGGAGGGAATGGTCTCTCTGGAACGCTGATAGGGGAGGGGAGTGAAATCCCTTTTCGTGGATTCTATTTGTTGGTAATGGAAGTGGCAGTCGAAGGTGCAACATATATGGAGGTTCGTGGGGAGCAAGGTGTGGACCAGGGGACTTTGGTCTTGTTGTTGCTGGAAGGGTGGGGATCGAGGGCAAAGGTACGGGAAGTGGAGGAGATGTGGTCGAGGCCATCGCGGGCCAAGTGGGAATAAACATTACAGTGTTCGAAGAAGGAGGCCATCTGGGTCTTTCTGCGGTGGAATTGGTCATCCTGGGAACAGATGCAGCAGAGGTATGGGAATTGGGTATAAAGGAGGGCGCTTCTGTAGGAGGCAAGGTAGGAAGAAGTAGCTGTGGAGGTCGGTGGGTTTGAAAGTGGTTTCCGTGTTCAGTGGTCTCCGGAAATGGAGACGGAGAAGACCAGAAACGGGAAGGACGTTTCCGAAATGGTTAAAGGAGAGGAAGGTGTCAGGGATGCTCCAGGAAGAGAACGGAGATGTCAGACATGTTCCTGGAAGGGGGGGGGGAGGCGTCACAGATGGTCCAGGAAGGCGAGGGTGGTATCTGAGATTGTCCAGGAAGAGAATGGAGGAGTACAAAATGTTCTAGAAAGGGAAGGGCGGTGTCTGAGATTGTCCGGGAAAGTGCAGAAGGTGTGCGAGATGGTCTGGGAAGCGGGGGTGGGTGGTAATATAACTAATATGGTCCTGAAAGGGGAGGGGTGTATTGGAGGTGCTCTAGGAAGGTGAAGGAGGTGTTTGGGTTGGTCGGCGAAGGGTATGGAGGAGTCTAACATTGTTCAGGAAGGGGAAGATAGGTGTCTGCAATAATACAGGAGGTGGACGAGGTGTCCCAGATGGACCAGGAAGGGGATGGAGGTATCTAAAATGTTCCAGGAAGGGGTAGATGTTTCTGAGGTAGCCTCGGAAGTGGAGAGATGTGCCTAACGTGGTCCTGGAAGTGAAGGAGGTGTCAGAGATGCCCCAGGAATGGTACGGAGGTGTCTGCGTTTGTCCTGGAAATGGATGAAGCTATCCGAGATGCACCAGGAAGAGAACGGAGCTGACAGGGATGGTCTGAGAAAGGGAGGGAGGAGTCTGAGATTTATGGTTAGGGAAAAAGGTGTCTGCAATGATCCAGGAAGTGAAGGAGATGCCTGAGATAGTTTGTGAATGGGAGGGAGGCAACTGCAATTGTTCAGAAAAGGGGGAGGTTCCTGAGATGGCCTGGGAAGGGGAATGAAGTATCCAACATGGTCCAGTAAGGGGAGAGATGTGTCCGAGATGGTGCAGGGGACGGTGCGAGCTGTTGGAGATGGTCCAGGAAGGGGAGGGAGGTGTCCGAGATAGTCTGGGAAGGGGAGGCAAGTGTCCGAGATGGTACGAGAAGATGAGGGAGGTGTCCACAATGGTCCAAGAAGAGGGGGGAGCTGCTGAGATGATCCAGAAAGGTGAGGAATGAGTCTACGATTATCTGGGAAGGGGTGGGAGATGTCAGCAATGGTCCTGAAAGTAGGGGAAATGTCCAAGATTGCCCAGGAAGGGGAGCGAGGTGCCCAAGATGGCCCAGGATGGGAAGGCAAATGGCTGAGATGTTCTGGGTAGGAAAGGTAGTTGGTTTAGATGGTCTGAGAAGGCGAGGAGGTATCTGAGGTGGTCCAGGAAGGAAAGGGATGTGTCCAAGATGTTCCCGTATGGGAGGAGCTTTCCAAGATAGTTCAGGCCGGGAAAGTAAGCATCTGAGATCATCTGGGAAGGGGAGGGAGGTATCTGCCATGGTCTGAAAAGGGGAGGAGGTGTCAGCATCAGTCCCGGAAAGGGAGGGAGATGTCCTATATTGGCCTGGAAGGGGAGGGTGGTATCTGAGATGGTCAAGCAAGTGAAGGGAAGTATATGAGATGGTCCAGAAAGGGGAGGGAAATGTCCGAGATGGTCCAAGCGAGCCTGAGGTCGGAGTGGAATGTGTTGGTGACGTTGATGATCTGTTCAACGACTCAAGTGAGCACAGCGTGGCGCCAATACAGACGTCGATGTGATGGACGAAAAGGTGATGAGGGGTGCCATTTGAACTGTAGAAGATTTCTCGGAATATTCTGTTCCCAACATTCTGTAAGCGATATTTTCTGGAAGATTTTGGACCTGATATTCTAAAACTGACATTCCCTGGAACATTATGTTACAACATTTTATAACAGATATTCCCTGGAACATTCTGCATATGACATTCCATAGCTGACATTCACTGGAACATTCTGCACTCAGCATTCTGCAACTGACATGCCTCGGTGCTTTCTGTACCAGAGATTCAATAACTGACATTCCCTGGAACAGCCTATCCCTGAAATTATTTGTGAAGGGCGGGACGTCAGTGAATTGAACAAAAGATAAGAACCCGAGGGAAGTGATCTCGTTGCAGGGGCAAGGAGAACATAGAACATAGAACATAGAAGAATACAGCGCAGTACAGGCCCTTGGGCCCTCGATGTTGCGCCGATCCAAGCCCACCTAAACTACACTAACCCACTATCCTCCATATACCTATCCAATGCCCTCTTAAATGCCCATAAAGAGGGAGAGTCCACCACTGTTACTGGCAGGGCATTCCATGAACTAACGACTCGCTGAGTGAAGAACCTACCCCTAACATCAGTCCTATATCTACCCCCCCTTAATTTAAAGCTATGCCCCCTTGTAATACCCGACTCAATACGCGGGAAAAGGTTCATACTGTCGACCCTATCTAACCCCCTAATCATCTTGTACACCTCAATCAAGTCACCCCTAAACCTTCTTTTCTCTAGTGAAAACAGCCCCAAGTGCCTCAGTCTTTCCTCATACGATTTTCCTTCCATACCAGGCAACATCCTGGTAAACCTCCTCTGCACCCGTTCCAATGCCTCCACATCCTTCCTATAGTATGGCGACCAAAACTGCACACAATATTCCAGATGCGGCCGTACCAGAGTCTTATACAACTGCATCATGACCTCAGGACTCCGGAACTCAATTCCTCTACCAATAAAAGCCAGTACGCCATATGCCTTCCTCACCGCACTATTTACCTGGGTGGCAACTTTCAGGAGATACTGTTCCAAAGTTCCATCAGGCAGTTAAACGTTTTCCCTGCGTTTCCAATTCTTCATGACACAGGATTAGCCACAATTTAGTCTAAAAGACAGAAATTTCCAACCTCGGGGTTGTCTTCAAGGAACTGGGAGAGAATCCGTAAGGACAGCAACATTTTCACCCTCCGTATTAGAACTGGGAAGAAGTGACCAGTGTCTGCTTTTGAGCGATGAAGTGTGTGGGAATGCTGTAGAATCCATCTGTTCTTATGGGTGTGTATCTGTGTGTTTGGGGAGGAAGAGTTTTATGACACATTTGTGACAGTAATTCAGACCTTCCCATTTGCTATTCTATTTCCAATTATTTTAATAAATCTCTAAATGCAGTGACACATTTGAAAATCTCACCCTGTCCTCAATCAAACTGGTTATTTTCCCTCCAGGCTGATGTATAATATGTTTGGTTTACTTCCTCACAGTTAACGTAGTGACGATCTACGTCCTGATTTATAATGATTGTGGATTGTCGTTGTGTGCCAGACGTTACCTGTGGGTCATGGCTGTAGCAGATCTATTGGTAATTATCCTCGATCTGACACTCAGAGAAATCCCCATTATTTATTTGGAAGAGTTTTATTTCCCGATGGATATCCCCGTGTGTAATATCCATGCCATCCTGCTTTATGCAGCCACTGACTATTCTGTCTGGCTCACCGTCGCTTTCATCTTTGATCGATTTGTGGCCGTTTGTTGTCAGAAGCTGAAAAGCATATATTGCAGTGTGAAAACGGCGGTGGGGGGTCTGGGAGCAGTGACTGTGCTGAGCTGTTTAAATAACATTTTTTAGTATTTTGTGCTCATAGCTTGGTATTGGCTGGGAAACGCACCCTGGTTTTGTTATGGAACAGGAGGTCTTGATTTCTTCGGTGTCTGGGTCATAATCGAGATCCACCACAACATTCTAACACCGGCTCTCCCATTTCTCCTGATTCTGCTGCTCAATGTTTCCACCGTCAGATACATTTTAGTTGACCAGCAGAGCCCGCAGGAGGGTCCGGGCTCACAGCAATGGGGACGCTCAGTCTTACACAGAAATGAAAAAAACCCAAAACAAGCCATCGTTTTTCTGTTTGTGATCTCAGCCAATTACATCCTGTTATGTTCAACATTAATGGTGTATTCTATATCGTACCAGATGTGGTGGACTTTGGATACCCCTATGCTTCTCCATAACTTTGTGCAGGAATTGGGCTTCATGCTGCAGCTCCTCAGTTGTTGCACAAACACTCCAATTTATGCCGTGACTCAGACTAGATTCAGACAGCAAAAAGAATGTGCTGAAATAGCCCTTTGCCAAATTCATCAATGAATCGATCAATCCATCCAGTATTGACTTGTTTGAGATCAATGTTTCAGCGATGGAGCCAGCTGTCGATATGGTAACAGAACCGAGCGTACCGCTGGTTTGTCCAACCTCAATCCGCAGCTGGTTACAGGACAACATATCAATATTTCTCTCAACTTAGGGTCCAGTGAGAAAAAGCAGGTTCTCACTGACGGTATCCGTCACTTCAATTTGTAAACAACAAAGTGTTCATTAAAATGTGCAGCGCAGCAGAGTGAACGGTATTGTTGTCTGTTTTTTGTTGAAGGCGTTGAGCTGGAGACAGACATACTCAGCCCCAAGTCCTGATCCTCAGGGAAGGGGATGACTCTGGGTTCTGAACTCAGAGTTGGGTTTACGTGCCTCTGTCCTCGAGTATGATGGTGGGGGAGTGTGCAGCAGAATGAGCATGACGGTGGGGGTGGGTGCGGCGGAGTGAGCATGACGGTTGGTGAGTGCACCCCGAGTAAGTGTAACGGTTGTGGAATGTGATGGGAATATATGTGATGCTGGGGTGGTGTGTCGGGGAGTAAGTGTGACGGTGGGGGAATGTGACGGGAATATGTGTGATGGTAGTGGAGTGTGCCCGGAAGTAAGTGTGTTGGTGGAGGACTGTGCGGGAGGGTGAGGGTGACGGGGGGATTGTGTGGGCGATTAGCGTGGCAGTGTGGGACCGTGCGTGAGACTGTGTGATGATGGGAGAGTGCACGGGGTAGTGTGCATTACGGTGGGGCATTGTGCAGGGGAGTAAGTGTGACGGTTGAGGAGTGCGTGGGGTATTGAGTGTGCTGGTGGGGGAGTGTGCTTTAGAGTCAGTGTGACGGTGGCAGATTGTGAGGGCTGTGAGTGTGACGGTGGGTGATGCTGGGGTAGTGAGTGTGAAGGTGGGTCAGAGTGCGGGGCACTGAGCATGAAGGGTAAGGGAGAATGCAGGGGAGCATATGTGACTGTGCGGGTGTGTGTAGGGAGGTGAGTATGACAATCGTGGAGCGTGTGGGGAAGTGAGCGAGATGGTGGTCAGGTGTGTGGGAGAATGAGTGTAACACTGGATGCATGTGTGGGGCACTGAGCATGATGGTGGAGGAGTGCTCAATGAGAGGAGTGTAACAGTGGAGCATTGTGCAGGGCAGAGAGAATGACCATGGGGGAGAGTGCGGGGGAGTTAGCATGACAGTGGCCAAGTATGATGGGTAATGAGCGTAACGGAAGGGAGTGTGCAGAGGTGCGAGCATGACTGTGGGAAAATATGTGGCAGCGTGAGCATGAGGGTGGGGAGTGTGGGTATGAGTGTGATGGTTGTCAAGTGTGTGAGGGAGTGAGCGTTAGAGTGGGCAAATGTGCGGGGGAGTGAGAGTGATTATAGGGACAAGTCGATGTATTGAGAGTGACAGCAGTGGATTGTGTAGAGGGGTGACCATGCTATGGTGGAGGATATGGGTGAGCGAGAGTGATGGGGTGGACAGTATGCAGGAGAGTTCGTGTTACAGTGGGTGGGTGTGCAACAGAGTGAACTTTAGGAGGGGAAGAGTGTGGGGGAATGAGTGTAATGCTGGGGAAAAGTCTGGAGCATTGGGAGTGACTGCAGTGGATTTTGCGTTGGAGCGAGAGTGACGTGGACGTCTGTGCAGCGGAGTGAGAGTGACGGTTGGGACGCTCTGTGGGAGAGTGAACACTACAGTGGGGGTGTGAGTGTAGAAGGGCGGATGACGTTCTGTGAGTATACAGGGAGTTGTGTTATGGCGGTGAAGTGTGTGGGAGAGCAAGCATGATGGTAGAGGATGTGCAGTGGTGTCAGCAAGATGGTGGGGCTTTCTGTAGCGCATTGAGTGTGACAGTGGGAGAGTGTGCAGGGCTGCGAGTGTGGCAATGGTATGGTGCGTGCGGGAAGTAAGCATAGTGGTGTGAATGTGACAATGGGAAATGTGTGGTGGAATGAGTATGATGGTGGAATGGTGTGTGGTGGTGTGAGCATGAGAGTTGGTGTGTGTGCAGGACAGTGAGTGCAACACTGGGTTTTTGTGCGTGGAGTGAGCGTGATGGTGGGAGTTGTACAAGAGTGTTTTTGTGACAGTGAGCGAGAGTGCAGGGAGTGAGTGTGGGAGTAAGGTGTGTGTGGGTAAGTTGGTGTGACAGTGAGGGAGTATGTGGGAGAGTGAGTGCGACAGGTGAGGAGTGCGTGGGTGACTGAGCGTGACAGTGGGGTCGTGTAGCGGAGTAGCATGATGCTCGGAGATTATATGGCAGAGTGCGCATGATAATGGGAAATCGTGTAGCACAGTGAGTGTTACGGTGGAAGTGCGTGTGGGGAAGTGAGTGTGATAGTGGTCGTGTGTGAGAGGGAGTGAGAAATAGGTAGGGTGAATATGCGGGCAGTGAGAGTGATGGTGGGGACAAGTCGGGGGAATTAAGATTGACTGTATTGGATTGTGTGGAGGAATGACCGTGACGTGGGGGAGTCTATGGGGAGGAAGAGTGACTGTGGTGGAGTGTGCAGGCGAATGAGTGTGATGGTGGGGGAGTGTGTGAGGCAGTGTGTGTGATTGTGCAGTTCATGTGCAGTGGAGTGAGCAAGACTCTGGAAGATTGTGGGGGCAAAGTGAGTGTGACAGTGGGGTGCAGTTCAGGGGAGTGAACATGATGGTGGTTTTATTGTGCAGGTGGGGAAGTGTGCAGGGGTCTGATGGAATGAGTTGAATTTTGTGTAGGTGACTGAGTGTGACAATGGGTAAGTATGTGGGGGAGAGTTCATTACGGTGTGTTGGTTTGCAGGGACTGAGCTGAACAGTGGGGGATTATGCACATAAGTGCGCATCAGAGTGGAGGAGAGTGTGTGGGAGTGAAAGTGACATTGTGCGAGTGTGTGAGAAAAAGAGCGTGAGAGTGGGTGAGTGTGCAGGGGAATGCGTTCGATGGGGTGTGGGGGAGACTGCGTGATGGTTACAGAGTCTGTGGGAGCGTGACTACGAGACGGACCTTTGCAGGGGAGTGACTGTGCCGGTGGGGAAACCCGTGGGTGAGTGAGATTGAAGGTCCAGGATGTACAGGTGAGTGAACACGACGGTAGGTGGGTGCAGTTTGGTTAACGTAGTAGGTTTTGAGTCTGCAGAGAGTAGGTATCAAAGTGGGGAAGTGTGCGAGCAGTGAGCTGAATAGTGGGAGATTGTGCACGGTTATGAGAGTGACGGTAGGGGAGATTGCGGGGGAGTCAGTGCGATGATGGAGCTTTGTCTGGTGGAGTGAGAGTGACCGTGGGCGAGGGTGTGGAGTGATTATGATATTGTGGAGTGTGAGGGGGGTCAGTGTGACAGTGGGGATGTGTGTGTGGGATTGAGCATGATGGTAGTGGAGTGTGTGGTGCAATGAAAACGATGGTGCGAGAGAATCTGTGCAAGTCAGTGTTAGAGTGGGGCAGTGTGCGGGGGAGTGAGTGTGACATTGAGCGATTGTGCGGGGGATGACTTCAATAGTGGGGGTGTGTGAGGGGGAGTGAGCATGTCGGTGTTGTGTGTGTGGAAGAGTGGGCACGACACTGGCGATGTCTGTGGGCGCATGAGCATGAGAGTGGGAGAGTTTTGCAGGGGAGCACGTGTGCTGGCGGGGAAATGTGTGGGGAGGGATAATGACGCTGGCGTGAGTGCAGGAGAGTGAGCACGACGGTGGGTGTGTGCATGGCAGTGTGCATGACGGTGGGTGAGAGTGTTGGGGAATGAGTGTGACAGTGGGAGTGTTTGTGGAGAGTGAGCTGGATGGTGAGGGAGTGCGTGGTGGAGTGAGACTAATATCAGAGCGTGAGGGATGGACTTAGCATGACCGTGGAAGAGTATGCAGAGAGGTAACCGTGATGGTGAGGGAGTGAACAGGTAGTCAGTGCGACGGGGGAAGGTGTGTCCGGAGGAGTGAGTGTGATGGGGTGATGTGTGCGAGGGAATGAATGTGACAGTGGGGTGGTGGGTGGAGGAGTGGTCATGACAGTGGAGGAGTGTGCGGTGTAGTGAGTGAAACGCTGGTAAGCGTGTGTGGGAGTGAGCATGATGGTGTGGAAATGTGTACGGCAGTGGGTGAAACAGTTTAATAGGAGTAGCAAACTGATTGTGATGGTGGGGTGGGTGTGGGAGAGTGACTGTGATGGTGCGGTAGTTTTGTCGGCCTGTGACTGTGACGGTGGCGTGAGTGCAGGGAGTGTCACGCTGGTGGAGTGTGATTGTGCGGTAGTACGTGCAACGATTGAGGCGTATGTTGTGCAGGGACCACGATGGTGGGGCAGTGGGTGGCGGAGTGCGTGGGGAGTAAGTTAGGGTGGGGTTTGGGGGAGTGAGCATGATGATGATGCAGTGTTTAGGGCAGAGAGCGTGACGACGGAGGTGCGTGCGGGCGAGTCCGTGTGACAGTAGGGTTGCATGTTGGTGAGTGAGCGTGACAATTAATCAGTGTTGCTGGAGAGGAAGCATCACGATGGGGGAGTGGGCACATCATTACAGTGACTTTGGTGAGTTTCAAAAGTGAGAGTGAGAGAGGGGAAGCATACGGGGTAGTGAACATGACAGTGGCCTAGTGTGCTTGGCAGTGAGGATGAGAATAGGGAATGTAAGAGAGAGTGATCGTGGTAGTGAGAGATTGTGCAGGGGAGTGAGTGTGATGATGGGGCGTGTATTCATGAGAGTGAGAGTGATAGTGGGCGAGTGTCTGGCGGAGTGAGCGTGATTGTAGGGCAGTGTGTGGGGCTGTGAGTGTATCTTTGGATAGTTGTGCAGGGGAGTGCGCGTGATGATGGGGGTGTGTTCGGGAAAGTGAGCGTAGTCATGGGAGAATGTGCGATGAGTGAGCGTGAGGGAACGTTAGTGTGCGGGAAATTGAACACGATGGTGGACGAGTGTCTGGGGAGTGATCCTGACAGTAGGGCAGTGAGCGGGGGTGTGATCATGACAGTGGAGGAGTGTGCAGGAGCATGTGTGTAATCGCAGTCTTGTGTGTGGGCGTGTGTGCGACAGTGGGCGAGTGTGCAGCAGAGTTAGCATAGTGGTGGGGGAGTGTGCAGAGAACTGAGCGTGATGATGTCAGAGAAGTTAGTGTGTATTTGGAGGGATTGTCACTGTGGGGGAGTGTGCAGCAGAATGGGCATGACAGCGGGGGAGTGAGTGGCAGCATGCGCATAAAGGTATGGGAGCGTGCAGCGGAGTGAGCAAGGTGGTGCGGGAGTGTGTGGCAGGGTGAGAGTGATGGTGTGTGAGTGTGGGGAGAGTGAGAGTGATTATGTGGGAGTGTGCGGGAGAGTGAGAATGACGGTTTGGAAGTGGTGGAAGAGTGAGAGTGACTGTGCGGGATTGTGTGGGGAAGTGAGAGTGATGGCGGAGGTGTTTGTGGTAGAGTGATCGTGAAGGTGGGGGAGTGTACAGGGAAATGAGCATGACGGTGGTGGTTATTCGGTGAAGTGAGCATGAATTTGGAATCTGTGCAGAAAGGTGAGTATGACGTCGGTGTGATGTGCAGGGGAGTGAGCACGATGGGGGGCAGAGTGTATGGGAGTGAGTATGAAAGTGGGTAGTGTGCGGGGAATGAGTGTGAAAGTAGGGAATTGTGTGGGGGAGTGAATGTGACGGTGGGGGAGTGTTTGTAGTAGTGAGTGTGAGATTGGGTGACAGGGAGTGTGGGGGATGTGAGCTTTATGGTCAGGAGTGCGTGGGATAGTGGACATGATGGTGGGCGCGTCTGTGAGTAACTGTGACACTGGGGTAGTGTGCAGGTGAGTGCAAGTGACGGTGGTGTCGTCTGCAGGGGAGTGAGCGTGATGATTGGAGTGTGGGCGGTGAAGTTAGCGTGATGATGGGAGAATCTGGTTGAGTGAGCCTGCGGGTGTGTTAGTGTGCAGGAGATTGAGCATCATGGTGGAGGAGTGATTAGGGGACTGAGTGTGAAAGTGGTGTAGTGTCTGAAGGAGCGAGCGTGATTGTGTGGATATGACCGTGGGAGTGAGTGTGATGGTAGGGGACTGAGTGAGATAGTGAGCAAGATGGTGTGGTAGTGGACGAAGGAGTCAGAGTTTGGTGGAGGACTTTGTGGGCAATGTGCAGTGTTGTGAGTTTGATGGCGAGTGTGTGTGAGGAATTGAAAATCTCAGTAAGGGAAGAGTGAGCTTTATGATCAAGGTGTGTGCGGTTGAGTGAATCTTACGGTGATGAAATAAGCATGAAAGTGGGCGAGTTGCGGCGGAGTGAGTGTGATGGTGCAGGAGTGAACTTGCAGCGTGGGTTGGTACCTGGGATTTCGATTTTGTGGCTGTTACGGAGACATGGGTAAAACAGGGACAGGACTGGCTGTTGCAGGTTCCAGAATTTAAATGTTTTAATAGGGTCAGAGGTGGGGGTAAAAGAGGGGGAGGTGTGGCATTGCTTGTCAAAGATAGTATTACAGCGGTGGAAAGGACGATGGATGAAGACTCGCCATCCGAGGTAGTTTGGGCTGAGGTTAGGAATAGGAAAGGTGAGGTCACCCTGTTAGGAGTTTTCGACATGCCTCCTAATAGTCCTAGAGACGTAGAAGAAAGGATTGCGAGGATGATTCGGGAAAAGAGTGAAAGTCATAGGGTGGGGACTGTTATGGGGGACTTTAACTTTCCTGATATTGACTGGGAAAGCTATAGCTCGAGTTCGTTAGATGGGTCGGTGTTTGTCCAGCGTGTGCAGGAGAGTTTCATGACACAATATGTAGACAGGCCAACAAGAGGTGAGGCCATCCTGGATTTGGTTCTGGGTAACGAACCAGGCCAGGTGTTAGAATTGGAGGTAGGTGACCACTTTGGGGACAGTGATCATAATTTGGCGACTTTTACTCTAGTGATGGAGAGGGATAAGTGTGCACTGCAGGGCAAGAGATATAGCTGGGGGCAGGGAAATTATGATGCGATGAGGCACGACTTAGGATGCGTGGCTTGGTAAAGTAGGCCTCAAGGCAAGGACGCAATTGATATGTGGAGGTTGTTCAAGGAGCAACGAGTGAGTTGGAGGTTTGGATTAGGAGTTGGCTGGCTGGAAGAAGACAGAGGGTAGTAGTTGATGGCAAAGGTTCATCTTGGAGGGCCGTCACTAGCGGTGTTCCGCAAGGATCTGTTTTGGGACCATTGCTGTTTGTCATTTTTATAAATGACCTGGAGGAGGGGTTAGAAGGTTGGGTGAGCAAGTTTGCGGATGATACGAAAGTCGGTGGAGTTGTTGACAGTGAGGAAGGATGTGTCAGGTTACAGCGGATTATAGATAAACTGCAGAGCTGGGCAGAAAGGTGGCAAATGGAGTTCAATGTGGGTAAGTGTGAGGTGATTCACTTTGGTATGAGTACCAAAAAATGGGTTACCTGGCTAATGGTCGGATACTTGGTAGTGTGGATGAGCAGAGGGATCTTGGTGTCCATGTACACAGATCTCTGAAAGTTGCCACCCAGGTAAATAGTGCGTTGAAGAAAGCATATGGTGTACTGGCTTTTATTGGTAGAGAAATCGAGTTCCGGAGTCCTGAGGTCATGTTGCAGTTGTATAAGACTCTGGTGCGGCCGCATTTGGAGTATTGTGTGCAGTTTTGGTCGCCATACTATAGGAAGGATGTGGAGGCACTGGAATAGGTGCAGAGGAGGTTTACCAGGATGTTACCTGATATGGGAGGAAGATCGTATGAGGAAAGGCTGGGGCACTTGGGGTGTTTTCATTGGAGAAAAGAAGGTTTAGCGGTGACTTGATAGAGGAGGACAAGATGTTCAGTGGTTTAGATAGGGTTGACCATGAGAACCTTTTCCCACGTATGGAGTCAGCTATTACGAGGGGGCATAGCTTTAAATTAAGGGGTGGTATGTGTAGGACAGATGTTAGGGGTAGATTCTTTACTCAGTGAGTCATGAGTTCATGGAATGCCCTGCCAGTAGCAGTGGTGGACTCTCCCTCTTTATGGGCGTTTAAACGGGTATTGGATAGGCATATGGAGAATAGTGGGCTAGTGTAGGTTAGGTGGGCTTGGATCGGTCCAACATCGAGGGCCAAAGGGCCAGTACTGCGCTGTATGTTTCTATATTCTATGTTCTCTGTGTGTGCGGCAGAGTTCATTATGGTTGAATTGTTGGTGGCGTGGGAGCTTGATGATCAGCACGGGTGTGAGCGAGTTAGCTTTGGGTGGGCGAGTGTGCAAGGTGTGTGAGTAATGCGGGGGAATTGAGAGGAATTGAGAGTGACTGTATTGGAATGTGTCGTGGTGCGAGATAACATGGGTGAGTGTGTGGGGAGTGAGTATAACGGTGGGGGAATGTACAGAGGAGGGGAAGTTAGGTGGAAGACATTGTGGGGGAGTGAGCATGACATTGCAGGTTGTGCGGAGGAGTGACCATGACGGTGGGAGTGGACAAGGAGAAAGCTTGATGATGAGGTGTGCACGGGGGAGCCAGCGTAATGGTGGAGGAGTGGGCAAGGAAGTGAGTGTGACAGTGGGGGTGACTACGAGGGAGAAAGCAGGTCAGTGGGCGTGTGTACCGGGGAGCGAGCGTAATGGTGGGTGAGAGTGCGGGGAGTGAGGGTGATGGTGGAGTGAGCGTGAAGGTGGAGTGGGGTTGGTGGACTGAGCGTGATGGTGCCAAAGTGTGTGTGGCAGTGATCGTGATGGTGGGGGAGTGAGCGTGGGTGTAAGGGTGACGGTGGGGAATGGTTTGGGGGGAGCGTGACAGTGTAGGAGTGTGCGCGGGGCGAGCATGAAGGTGGGAGACTGTGTGCGTGTGTGAATTTTACAGTGGGCAATTGTACAGGGGAGTGAGTATATTGGCAGGGAAACCTTTGGAAAAGAAGTGAAACAGTGGCGAAATGAGTAGGGCAGGTTCACGGTGGTGTAATGTGCAGAGGAGTGACCTTGACTGTGGGGGAGTGAGCATGATGGTGGGAACGTTTGCGCAGCAGTGAGTGTGACTGTGCAGGTGTTTGTGGGGCTGTTAATATGATGGTGGAGAGTGTGCGTGAATTTGAGAATGACGGTGGGACATTGTGCAGCAGCGTGAGACTGAGGTTGGGGTTAGCATGTTGGGCGAGTGAGGATGACAGTGGAGGAAAGTGTGTGGGTTTGTGTGCGGGAGTGAAGGTGATGTTGGAGGAATGTGCTGCGATTGAGAGTGATGGTGTGGAAATGTGCGGGAAAAGTGAGTGTGTTGCAGGGGGCAGTGTGGGTGAGTGAGTGCGATCGTGGTGGATTATGTGGGGAGGAAGAGAGATGGTGGGGGAGTTTGTGGGGAAGTGAGTGTGATGCTGGAGTAGTGTGTGGAGGTGTGAGCATGCCATGGGGGAGTGTGAGGGGGACTGACTGTCATGGTGGGTGAGTGGGCCAGGAGGGAACGTTGGTGGAGGAGTGTGCGGGGGAGTGAGCATGATGGTGGGGGAGTGTGTGGATGAGTGACCACGACGGTGGGTGAGTGTATGGGGGAGTGAGAGTGACATTGGAGAAGTTTGTGAGGGAGTTAGCGTGAGAGTGGAGGAATGTGTGGGGAAGTGAGAGCTGTTGCTGGTGTGCTCAGGGAAGTTACCTTGATGGTGTGGTGTGTGCGAGGGAGTGAGTGTGGTGATGGGGAGTGTGCAAAGAATGAGCATGACGGTGTGGTTGGTGAGTAGGGGAGTGAATATGATGTTTGGGGAGTGTATGCAGGAGTAAAAGTAATGATAGTGTTGCTGCGTGGGGGAGTGAGTGTGTTGGTGGGAGAGTGTGCTGTGAATTGGAGTGACAGTGGTTGAGTGAGCAGGGCAAGTGACTGTGTCACGGGGGAACGTCTGTCCGAGCGAGCGTGTCGGTGGGGGGCAGATTGGGTGACTGAGGCTGATAGTGTGGGAGTGTGCGGGGGAGTGATCTGGACAGTGCAGGAGTATGTTGAAGAGTGAGGGTGGCGCTGGTCAGTGCGTGGGGGAGTTAGAATGGTGGTGGGGTGTTGCAGTGAAGGGAGCGTGGTGATGGGGCAGTGTGCGGCTGAGTTATAGTGATGTTGGGTTAGTGTGCACGGCGTGTGAGAGTGATGGTGGTTGAGTGTGCAGGGCAAGTGGTTGTGGCGCGTGGGAGTGTTTGGGGAGTGGGCGTGATGGTGGAAAAGTGTGTACGAGAGTGAGCGTGACGGTGGGTGAGCATGTGGGAGAGTGAGCGGGATGGTGTGTGAGTGTGCGTGGGAGAGATAGTGTGAAGGTGGGCGAGTTTGGGAGGGAGTGAGTGTGACACTCGGGAATGTGTGGGGAGTGAATGTTAGTGGGGGAATAATCGGGGAATTGATGTGATGTGTGGTGTGTGTGAGGGAGTAAGTGCGATAGTGGGGGGTGTATTCGGAGAGTGAGAGTGACGGTGGTTGAGTGTACAGGGCGAGTGATTGTGTGGCAGGAGGAGTGTGTGGCTGAGTGAGCATGACGGTGGAGACAGTGTCGGTGACTGATAGTGACGGTGGGGGTTGACGTGGGAGTGTGGGAGTGACGGTGGAGGAGTTTGCTCGGTAGTGAGTGTGCAACTGGGAGACTGTGTATGGAGTTTCAAGCATGTCAGTGGGGGAGGCTGTGGGAGCGTGAGCATGGCATTGCGGAGTGGGCAGGGGAGTGAAATCTGGTAGGGGAGTGTGTGGGACATTGAGCAAAAGGGTGTGGGAGTGTGCAGGTGAGTGAGAGTGATGGTGGGCGTGTGCTGCATTCAGTGCCCATGATGGTGGCCGAGTGTGTGTGGGAGTGTGTGTGACAGTGGTGGAGTATGCGAAGGAGTGACATTGACAGTGGTGGCCTTTGTGGGGGCGTGAGGAAGACGTAAGCCGAGTGTGCGAGGGACTGAGTATGCAGAGGAGTGTGCATGATGGCGCGGGTATGTGTGATGACATGACAGTGGAGGGGTTAGCGCAAGAGTGAGTGTGAATTTGGAGTAGTGTTCAATGGATTAAGTGTGACGGTGTGGAATGTGTGGGGGAGTGAGCGTGACAGCAGGGGAGTATGTGTGGGCATAAGACTGACAGAGGGAGACTGTGATGGGAGTGTGGGGGGATTGTCAAGGGAGTGAAATTCACGATCGTGCAGAGTGTGGAGGAGTGAGTGTGACATTGGGGGACTGAGCAGCAGAGTGAGAGTGATGGTGGAGGATTGCGCTGCGAACGCGAGTGACGATGGATGAGTGTGTTGGATACGTAACTGCGTCACGGGGGAGTGTGTGGGGAACTCGGAGTGATGGTGGGGGAGTGTCAATGGTGTGAGCTTAAAAGTGAAGGAGTTCGTGGGAGGGTTAGTTAATGTAAGGGGCCATGAGTGTGAAGTGGGGAGTTTTGTGTGGGAGTGATAGTGACGGTGGGGTGGTTTGTCGGGTAGTGAACGTAATGGTGGGGGATTGTGCGGGGGTTGAGAGTTGGTGGGGGAATGTTTGGGGTTGTGAGCATGATGCTGGGGTATAATGTGGTGGAGTGATAGTGGGTGAGAAAGTATGTGTGAGAAGGAGTTTTAAGATGGGGTGTATGGGTGGGACTGACAGTCATGGCGGGGTAGTGAGTGTGATGATGGGGAGCGTATTGGGCATTTAGTGTGACAGTGTTGTGTTGTGCGAGTGAGTGAACAGGAGTGTAGGGGACAGTGTGAAAGTTTCCGAGATAGAGGGATATTCGGAGGGCAGTCAGTGTGATCGTGGGTGTGAGTATGGGGAGTCAGTGTAACAGTGGGGTCTTGTGCAGGGGAATGAGGGTGATGGTGGAGGAATGTGTGGTGGAATGATTGTGACAGGTCGTGCGTATGAGAGTAGGTGAGTATGCAGAGGAGTGAGAGTCATGTTGGTGGAGTGTACGGCGCAGTAAGCATTAGGTTGGGAGTGTGTGTGGTGGAGTCAGTGTGGTTCTGGGCGAGTATGTGAGGGAGTGAGTATTAGGGTGGGTTTGTGTTGGGGAATAAGTCTGATGGTGGTGGAGTGAGCGTGGCATTGGTGGATTTTCTGGAGGAGAGAGTGTGACAGGAGGGGTGTGTACGTGGGTGCAAGAGTTTTGGTGGGGATTGTGTTTGGGAGTGAGTGTGATGAAGGGATACTCTGTATGGGAGTGAGCATAGCGGTGGGGGAGTATTCAGTGGAGTGAGCGTGATGGATGTGTCAGGGAATGTAAGTGAGGGTGTGGGACGGTTTGGCGGAGTCATTGTGTCAGTGGGGGAGAGCGGAAGGCATTGCGTTTGATTTTGGAATGAATCACAGGCGAGCGAGCATGATGGCAGGGGAGTGTGGGGGAGTGAGTGTTACAGGTTGACAGTATCCGGAAAGTGAGAGTGATGGTGGCGGAGAGATCGGTAGAGTGAGAGTGACAGTTGGGTACTGGGTATAGAAGTAAGCGTGATTGTAGGAGAGAAGGGGGATTGAGCGTTATGGTGGGGTTGTGTGCGGGGTAATGAATGTGATGGTGGGATAACGAGTAGGTGACTTAGCACGTCGCATGTGTGTGCAGGGCAGTGTGTGTGACGGTATGCACTGTGCACGGCCGTTAGTATGATGTTGGGAGAGTGTGCGAGAGAGTGAGCGTGATGGTGTGTAATTGCATGAGCGAGTGAGTGTGGCTGTGGTTGCGCATGAAGGGGAGTAAGCTTGATGGTGGGAGAATATGCGCGGTTGTGAGCATGACGATGGTGGGCGTTGCAGGAATTGAAAATGATGGTGGGACAGTGTGCTGGGAAATGAGAGTGACTGGTGGAGTGTACGGCTGAGTGACAATGACGGTGGAGTACTGGGGGAGTGAAAGTGACAGAGGGGGTGTGCGCATAGGAGTGAGAGTGGCAGTGGGGTTGGTGTGTGGGGGCGTGATTGTGACGGTGTGGTCATTGTGGGCAGTGAGCGTAAAGGTGTGTTGATGTTTGGGGCAGTGAGTGTCAGAGTGGGAGAGTGTGTGCACGTGTGAAAGAGACAAAAGTGTCGGTGAGTGTGTGAGTGAGCATGATGGTTTGGTTGGTGAGTGGGGTTGTGAGCATGACGGTGGTGGATCATGTGTGGCAGTGTGTGTGACGGTCAAGGAGTTGGTGGAGATGTAAGTGTGATGTTGCGGGAACGTGTGGGCGTGTGAGCATACCAGTGGGACAGAATGTGGGGTATGAACGTGACATGGGGCAGTGGGCAGGGGTGTGAGTGTGACAGTAGGATGTGTGCAGGTCAGTAAATGTGGCGTTGGGAATCATGCTGGGCTGTTGGGGTGATGGTGGGGAGGTGTGCGTGGGTGTGCATGTGACTGTGGGCGTGTATGGAGTGGAGTGACAGTGATGGTGGGGGTGAATGCAATAGATGGAGGGTGGCGGTGTGGGAGTGAACGTGACGGTGATGGAAAGTAACAGTGGAAGAGTGTGCTGCGGAGTGAGAGTGACATTTAGGGGGTGCGTTGAGGGTGCAATTGATGACGGAGGTGTGCTTGGAGGAGTGAGCATTGTGTGGGATTGGTGTGTGGGGAGTGAGTGTGATGGTGGCAGAGTGTATGTGGCAGGGAGCGTGAAGCTGGGGTTGGTGTGTCATGAAGAGAGCGGGACGGTGGGCGAGTGTGTAGGGGAGTGTATGTGACGGTGAGTGTGTGGGGGAGGAGTGATAGAAAAGTGGGATTCGTGTGTGGCAGTGAACGTGACGGTGAGGGATTATGTTGGCAGTGTGTATGACGGTCGGGGAGTTTCTGTGGTTGTGAGCATTGTGGTGGGGGAGCGTTTGTGGGTGTGAGTGTGCCAGTGGGACAGAATACGGGGGAATGAACGTGACATGGGGCAGTGTGCAGGGGTGTGAGCGCGACAGTGGGGGGCGTGCAGGGCTGTTGGTGGGATGATGGGTGGGTGATCCATGTGATTGTGGAAGAGTGTGCAGGGGAGTGAGCGTGACGGTGGGTGTGATTGCGACGAGGTGAGCGTGACGGTTGGGGAGTATGCATGGGAGCGAGTGTGATGGTGGTGGATTGTGTATGGTTTGAGAATGACTGTGAGAGAGTGTGCTGGGGAGTGAGAGTGACGTTTGGGTAGTGCGTTGAGGAGAGTAATTGATAGTGGGAGTGTGCGCGGAGGATGGGGAGTGCTGGTGTGATTGCTGTGTGTGGGAGTGAGCGTGATGATGGGGCAGTGTGTGTGGGAGTGAGCATGATAGCTAGTGTTGGTGTGTCGGGGAGTCAGCGTGATAGTGGCTAAGTGTATGGGGGAGTGCAATTTACGACGGGTATATGCACGGAGGGGTGATAGTGATGGTAGGATTGATGTGCGTGGGAATGAGCGTGACATAGTGGTAGTTTGTGATCTTGCGAGAGCAATGAAAGGATTGGTGTGTTGGGTGTAACTGTGATGATGGGATAGTCTGAGGGGATTGAGCATAATGGTGGAGGTGTGCATGGGGTGTGAGGAAGATATTAGAATAGTGTTCTTGTCAGTGAGCATACGGTGGGAGAGTGTGCGCTGTTTGAGAATGATTTGGGAGAGTGTGCTGGGAAGTGAAATTGACGGCAAGGGTCTGTGAGGAGGAATGAGAGTGGTGATGTGTTACATGTATGGGGAAGTGAGCGTGATGGTGAAGGAGTGTGTGTGGGAGTGTGCGTGACGGTGGGGTTGGTGTGTGGGGTTTTGAGTGTTACGATGGCGGACTGAGCAGGGAGACAGAGTAACCATGGGGAATATTGCAAGGTTGAGTGTGATCGTGAGAGAGTGTGGTGAATTTGTGCCTACCAGTGGGTGAATATGCGTGTAAGTGAGCGTGACGATGTGTTAGTGAGATTTGCTGGGGAAAAGTGTCGGGGAGTGACCGTGATGGTGGGTGTGTGCGAGGGCGTGAATGCGATGTTGGGGGAGAGTCTGGTGGAATGAATGTGATGCTGGGGAATTGTGGAGGTGATTTAGTGTGACAGTGTAGTGTTGTTTGGGTGAGTGAGCTTGATTGTAGGGAGGGTGTGGGAGTTTACGAGATGATGGATTAATGCATGTGCAGTCAGTGTGACAGTATAGGAGAGTGCGAGGAGTTAGTGTGACGGTGGTGTAGCATGCAGTGGAGTGATGCTGGTGGTGGTGTAGTGAGCATGAGAGTAAGGCAGTGTGTGGGGGAGTGACCGCGACGGTACGGGAGTGTGTGGGGAATTATCGTGACAGTGGTGTGTTGTGCGGATTAGTGAGCATGACAGTGGGGAGAGTGTGGGAGTATGTGAGACAGTTGGGTACCCCATGGGTGTGACGGTGGGGGAGAGTGAGGTGAGTTGGCATGACTGTGGGGTAGAGTGCAGTGGAGTGACCTGACGGTGGGGCAGTGAACGTGAGATTAGGAAAGGGTGGGAGGGAGTGAACATGATTGTAGGGGAGTATGTGCAAAGTGACCATTACGGTTGAGGCGTGTGGGGGGAATGGGTGTGATTGGGTAGAGAATGTGAAGGAGTGAGCATTAGGGTGTGGGAGTCTTCGGGAGCCTGAGCCTGATGTTGGGAGAGTGAGTGTGACAGTGGGGACGTATCTGAATGAGAGAGTGTGAAGATATTGAAGTGTACGGGGAGCGAGAGTGACAGTGCTGGAGTGTACGGGGGATTGAGAGTTACTGTGGCGGACGGTGTAGGGGAGTGAGCATAATGTTGAAGGGAACTGTATGCGTGTGTGTGTTTGTCGGTGTGGGAGTGCGCAGGGGAATGAGGGTGACAGTGGCGGAATGTGCTGGGCAGTGTGTGTGACTTTGGAGTGGTGTGCTGTGGAGTGAGCGTGAAGGTGGGGAAGTGTGCTTTGACGTGCGTGCAACAGTAGGGGTGTGAGTGGAGTAAGTGTGACGGAAGAGGAGTGTACTTGGGGGTGAGAGTGATGGCGCAGAATGAGTGGCAGAGTGAGCGTGACAGTGAGATAGTGGGCACAGGAATGAGCGTGATGGAATGGGAGTGAGTAGGGGAGTGAGGATGATGTTGAGGGAGTGTGTGGCATGCTGAATGCGATGATCGGGTAATGAGTGAGTATTGAGCATGTCAGTGAGGTGTGTATAGGAGTGTCAGCGTGTTAGTGCGGTGTGCGCAGGGCAGTGAGTGTGGCGGTGGGGTCATGAGTTAGGGAGTGAGCGTGACAGTGGGGTGTGTGCAGGTGAATGAACGTGATGGTGGGGGAATGTGCACGGCAGTGCATCTGGTGGTGTGGAATGTGCAGTGGAGTGAGTGTTACAGTGAGGTGTATGCAGGGCAGTGAGTCTGACTGTGGGAAGTGTGTGGGGATATTAGTTTGATGGTCCAGAATGTGCAGGTGTGTGCACGTGACTATGGACGAGTGTGCGGTGGAGAGAGAGTGATGATAGGGCTGGTGAGTAGGAATGTCAGCCTGACTGTGGGGCAGTGTGGGGACAGTGAGCTTGGTGGGGTAGTGTGTGGTGGAGTAAGCCTGTTTTTGTAGGGGAGTGTGCATGACGGTTGGAGATTATGTGGTGCAGAGACATTGACGGGAGTCTTGGTATGTGGGCGGGTGAGTGTGACAGTTGGTAAATGTGCAGGGGAGTGAGTGTGATGGTGGAAGATTTTGTGGGATTGAGCTTGACGTTTGCGAAGTGTGCGGGGGAGTATGTGTGATGGTGGGGATCGTGTGGCGAAGTGACCGTAATGGTGGGGAAAATGTGTGTGGGGTTTACCGTTGCAGTGGAGGACTGTCCAGTAGGGGAGTTTGTGGTAGTCTGTCAGGGTGACTGTGATGGGTCAGTGTGACGGTGATAGAGTGAATGGGAGGAGGTAGGGTGATGGAGAGAGTAGGAGGGGGCAGCATGATGGTGACAGAGTGAAGGTGTGTGGGGTCAGTGTGCCGGTAACGGAGTGACTGTGATGCTGTCAGTCTGATAGCCATGGAGTGAGTGTGAGGGAGTCAGAGTGACGGCGGTGGTCGAATGGTGAGGGGGCAGGAATGATGGTGATGGAGTGAGTGTGAGTGGTCAGAGTGAAGGAATCAGAGCGAGTGAGAGGTGGTCACGGTGACACTAATGGAGTGAGTGGCAACGATTAGAGTGATGGTGACCGAGCAAATGTGAGTGGGTCAGAGAGACGGTGACGGAGGAAGGTTGAGTGTGTCAGGCTACCAGTGACAGAATGAGTGTGACGGTTTTAGGGTAAAAGTTAGAGAGTGAGTCTGTGGGGTGTCAGGCTGACGGTGATGGAGTGAGTGCGATAGGGTCAGTGTGACGGTGAAACACTGGTTGTGAATGGGCCAGGATGATGTTGATGGAGTGAGTATGAATTTTTAGGATGACAGTGACGGATTGAGTGTGAGGGGTTCAAGGTGACAGTGACGGAGTCCATATGAGGAGGTCGAGATGGCGGTGATGGAGGGTGCGTGAGGGGGTTGGACAGTGATGGGGGGAGTGTGAGGCGGATTCAGTGTGATGATGATTGAGTGTGTGTGGGAGGTCAGGGTGGCATTGATGGAGTGAGTGTGAGGGAGTCAGCGTGAAAGTGACAGAGTGATTCTTAGGGATTCAGGGTGACAGTGATGGAGTGAATGTGAGGGGGTCAGAGTGACAGTGACCCTGTCAGTGTGAGGGGACTAGGGTGACAAACACAGAGCGAGTGTAAGGTGATACGGATGATGACGACGGAGTGAGTGTGAACGGGTCAGGGTGACAATAACAGTGTGATTGTGAGTGGACCAGGGTGACAGACCCAGACCCAGTGTGAGGAGATAGGGTTGACAATGGGAAGGTGTCAGGGTGACAAAATGCGTGTGAGAGGGTCAGGGTGACAGCGAAAGTGCTATTGTCAGGGAACCAGAGTGACAGAGAGGGAGCGAGTGTCAGCGGACGGGGTGACAGAGAAGGAGCGAATATGAAGGGGTCAGCGTGACGAAGTGGAATATGAGGTGTTCAGGGTGAGGCCGTCAGTGTGAAGGAGTCTTAATGAGGGTGATGGAGTGACTGTAAGACGGTCATGGGTGACAATGAAGAAGACAGTGTGAGGGATATAGTGTGATGGGGACTAAGTGAATGTGAGGAATGACTGTGACAGGAGCGGGGTGAGTGTGAGGTGGGGCAAGAGTGATGATGATTTAATGAGTTTGGGGTGTAAGTATGACTGTGGAAGATTGAGTGCGTGATTGAGAGTGAGGAGGTCAGGGTGACAGTGACGGAGTGATTGTAAGGGGGCCAGTGTGATGGTGATGGAGTCAATGTAAAGGGGTCAGGGAGATGGGGATGGAGTGTGTTTGAGGAGGTCAGGGTGACAGAGTGAGTGTGAAGGAATCAGCATGGCTGTGGCAGAGTGACTGTGACGGGTTCAGTGTGACGGTGACTAAGTGTTTGTGTGGGGTCAGGGTGATAGTGATGGAGTGAGTGTGAGGACGTCAGGGTGATGGTGACTTAATATGTGTGAGGGGTCTGGGTGACAGTGATAAAGTAAGTGTGTAAGGGTTTGCGTGACGGTGACAAGGTGAGTTTGAGGAGCTTAAGATGAAGTTGACAGAGTAAGTGTGAGGGGGCTAGGACGACGGAGATGGAGTGAATGTGACGGTTCAGGGAGAAAGTGAGGGAGCGACTCTGAGTTTGTCAGGGTTAAGTGAGTGTGTGGGCATCAGGGTGACAGTGACAGAGTGATTGTGAGAGGTCAGGCGAAGTGGTGATGGAGTGAGTATGATGGGATCAAAGTGATGGTGATGGATTTAGCATAAAGGGTTCAGGGGAAAGTGATGGAGTGAGTCTGTGGGCGTCAGGGTGACATTGCTGGCACGTGAGTGAGGGTATTAGGGTGACAGTGACAGATGGAGAGTGAGGGGTTCAGTATGACAGTGAAAATGCAAACAAGAGGACGTCAAGGTGACGACAAAGCAGTGCGTTTGAGAGCACCACGGTGACAGTGATGGAGTGAGTGGGACTGTGTCAGAGTGGCATAACGGAGTGAATGTGAGGTGATCAGGGTGATGGAGTGAGTGAGAGGGAATAAGTGTGACTGTGACGGAGTAAGTGTGATGGGTTCAGGGTGACGGTGACAAAGCAAATCTGAAAGTGTCAGGGTGACGATAACACAGTGAGTTTGAGAACATCAGGGTGACACTGAGGGAGTGATTGCAGAGTGTCAGGCATGACAGTGACGAAGGGACTGTGACCGGTAAGTGTGATGGTGATGGCGAGAGTTTGAGGGGCAAGGGTGATAGTGCCGAAGTATGAGTTAGGGGGTCGGGGTGATGGTGAAGGACGAAGTGTGAGGGTGACAAGGTGATGGTGGTAGAATGAGTATGAGGTGGTCAGGGTGACGATTACGAGGTGAGTTGGATGGGGTCATGGTGACAGTGATCGAGTGACAGTGATTTGTGAGGGTGATGGTGATGGAGAGAGCGTGAGGGCTTCAGGATGACAGTGACGTAGGGAGTGAGAGGGATCAGGGTGACGGTGACAGAGTAAGTGTGAAGGCGCCGGTGTGACAGTGACAAAATGATCGTAGGGGGTCATTCGTGACAGTGATAGAGTGAATGTGATGGGGAAGGGTGATGGTGACGGAAAGAGTGTGAGTGTGTCAGGGCGAAGGAGTGAGTGTGAGGGAATCAGTGTGACTTTGACGGGTGAAGTGTGATGGTGACTAAGTGTGTGACGGGTCAGGGTAACAGTGATGGACTGAGTGTGAGGACGTCAAGGTAACGGTGACAGAGAGAGCGTGATGAGATCAGAGTGACAATGACGCAGTGAGTGTGATGGTTTTCCCTGCACCATTACGTCAAACAGGGTATCAGCTAACTGAACCTTAACTCCTTCATCTTTGTCTTTACTTTGTGCTTCATGCTGTGACTTATTATAGTGGGATCTGGTTTCTGGACAGTCTGGGAAAATAATTCTGTTTTATCTCTTCAGTTTCGTGGTCTTCATTGGGCTTCTCCACAACAAGGATGTCGCTCCCATCATGGACCCTGCTAAATCATTGCCGAGAACAAACTGGATTCCTGGAATTGACACTCTGTCAGTCACTCCCACGGTTACTTCCACAGACTTGAGTAAGCACTCCAACCTGAGTTTATGTAGAGGAAAGCTAAATTTCTGTCCATCTATCCCACAAATTACGATACTCTTGGGTAACAGCTCAGAAAGACTGCAATTTTGCTAATTTTGTACTATTAGAAACTGGTTAGATCCTGGATCTCTCAAAATCATAACTTCTTCTCCTTCTCCCCCTGTTGTTTTTGAGTAAATTTTACTCACAGAGTTGAATTCTTTATTCAGATAAGGTATGAACTCCGTTCCCAGCCTCTGCTTAGGCTGTGCACTATCGTGCAGCTCCTTGGCTCTTGTTGGGGTTTCCTTTCATACATTTACTAATGCCACTGGTGGAGTTTCTTTTACCACATCTTCTCCCATAGTGCCTTCCTTAACAACCTGCACTGTGACCTTACGTATCCCACCTTATGGCAGTGATACACCTTTTCCCAGTGCCTTTCTAAAACCACCGGCACTATAATTTCCTGTGTCCCACTCTATTACAGTGAAAGCACCTGAGGCCTTACACCTCCTTTACATTCTCTCGGGCATCGTCTTTACCCTGTGGTACACTCTTATTCTCTACTGTTTCTTTCATAGTGTAGCACCTCCACTTCTCCCAAATTCGATCCTTAACAGGACGAAGTTCTGGCTGGAAGCTTGTCGTATAATGCAACATGTATTCATCTGCTAATTCTCCTGCCCTTAATTTCTGAACTTTCTGTTCCTCCAGTGAATTCTTATCATCTCCGGAAATGGGTTTTTCAACTCCTTCAGCATAATAATCTCCATTAGAGTCTCATAGGTCATATCTATCCTTAAAGCAAGCATCCACCTGTCAAAATGCCTATGTTTAATTATGTCAAATTCAACATAAGTCTGAACTGATTACTTCTTTATGTTTCTGTACTGCTGACTATATGATTCTGGTACCAATCCGTGAGCACGTAAAATAGCTTGATTGACGTCTTCAGAATCTCTTGACTCCTCATCTGACAGCGGAGAGAATATCACACTCGCTCTGCCTACCAGTTTCGTGCGAACTAGCATTACCCATAAATCATTGGACCACTCTAAATGCATAACCAATTTTTCAAATGAGATTAAGAAGACTTCAACATGTTTCTCGTTAAAATGTTGCAGAGTTTTGACATAGTTTTTATATTATACTACCTTCCCTTTTAATCTTGATCCTTCTAATGTGACTTTGCTGACTAAATCGCAACTTCTCAAGTTGAAATTCTCTCTCTATTTGGTCAGCTAAGAAATTTCTCCTTCTCTCTTTTTTCCTCGCTCTCTCTTCTGTCTTTCTTTCTGTTTCTTCCCTCTCTCTCTCTCTTTCTTTCTCCCTTTGTTTATCTTTAAACTGCATTTTCCTCAATTGTAATTTAAGTTTTTTTCTCACTTTACTGCACTTGTCTGTGTTTCTGACACACCTTAGTGTTTGAGAAATTCCCGGACAATTTCATCTTTACTTTTGTCCTTAGTAAAATCCAAATCTAACTTGTTTGCTAATTCTAAAAGTTTGGCCTTTATCTTTCTTTCTAAAATTTCGTGGCAAATTTGAGAATCACCTTCAAAGCCCTCTTAACATTTTTAACAGCCATTTCTCTCGCTTTTAATTTAAGCTACCACAAGTCATCGATATTAGCAAGTTGTCTCACTGACTTTTGATTTTAAGATCTCGGACACGAACGTGAAAATGTTTAAACATACTGTGTTTTTTTCATACATCGAATCTCAGCCTGGATCTGTCTAAACCTGTTAAAATCGTGGACGAAAGCCCCCAAACTATTACGACACAGAGTTAACTCCTCACCTAATTTAAACCAGCCCACACAGAAAAAGTTCACCTCATGCCGTAATCTGTTAAATTTCAAGAGGCAAAGATCCATTTGCAGAGGTCACTATGTAAAGTAAAATTAACAATTTTATTATTTAATTTTAACAGAGAATGATAAAACAAGCAACAATTTGGAACTCCCTTCGGTTAAACGTATCTTTTACCTCCCACTCTACAATACTGGTCAGATAAAACAAAAAAAAAATAAGGTTTACAAAAAAATATAATCACATTTCAAAACCAGTCAGCTTTTCCAATTCTCCTTTGCAGACTTTCCTCTGTCGAGTTTTCTCTCGTATTGTTTTGATGTTCTGCTGTGCAAAACTCTTATAGACAGGTACCTTTCAGGAAGCTCTTCAGTTCGCAGTCTATCTTTGTTGATGTCCTTGGAAGTTCTCGCTCTGAATGTTCAAAATGTCCGGTTTTATACCTCTAAACATCGGATCACTTCATTTATTTTGATGTCATCAAGTAATTCAAACAACTTTGATTTTAGTGTGTTGGGCGAACATTTAAACTGACTGGCCGAATTTGAATTGGTTTTTGTTTCGTGGCAACTGAGCTATTAGTGTCACAGTCAAATGGTACATTTTAACTTCTTTCAGAACACTTTGTGCCAGCTTCCAGTCTCTCTTAAATGTACCATATATCTCTATACCTTCATAACAATATCTTTTATCTGCCATGCATAGCTTTCCATAAATTTGATCAACTTAGTAATTTCACATAATAGTCTTTCCTGTTCTAAAAAGACCCATTTTCTCTCATCATTCTTTTACTTAAATCCTTCTTTGCAGTTATCATTCCAATTACTTACAATGTTACTGGTATTCTTCGACGAAGTATTACATTGTGTGTGCATGTGTGTGTCTGTGTATATGTATGTGTGTGTGTGTGTTTTGTGAATAATTCTCTGTAATTGGTATGAAAAGAAAGAATGTGGTGTTATCACATTCCCATATGAAGGAGTAAATATGCAACGTTTCCAGGCTTTCTGATAGCAAAAATATGTAAAAACCTCCTTTATTCATGGATTGGGAAAGTGAACAAATGACGTTCATGTGCCGAACAGCACTAATGTAATGAACCTTTACTGGGATCATTGGACGACCAAATATTTAGTTTTCTTTTGAGATTTTAAATTCAGCTTTATTTGCAATTCTGTGTTGCATACGTTTTTATGAATATACAATCATCATTGGTGACACAACCAGAAGTTGCTGAAAATGCTCAGTAGTTCTGTCAGTATCTTTAGTGAAAAAGCAAACAGAACATAGTGTAGCGGATTGGGTCTGGGTTGTTTATGTTTTGCCAATAGTGTTCAGCGATGTGCCAGTCAGGAGCATTAGTCAGGGGTAAATGCAGAGTAACAGAGTAGGGGAATGGGTCGGAATGGGTTACTCTTCAAAGGGTCAGCGTGGACATTCTCTGTGAAATGGCCTGCTACCCCACAGTCGGGATTCGATGATTCTATGATTTCTTCATAAAAAGGGGAGTCGGTACCTGGATCAAGAAAGTCTTCGAGCACGCTCAGGTCATACAAAAGTGGGAGGGTGAACAGACAGCGGTCGTGGTTCACATTGATACCAATGATATCGGTAAGAAGAGTGAAAGGTTGAAAGGTCCTGCAAAGGAAGTTCGGGGAGTTAGGAGTGAGTTTAAAAGCAGGACCTCCAGGGTTGTAATCTTGGGATTACTCCCAGGGCACCTGGAAGTGAGACAAGGAAGAGGAAGAGGAAGAGGTGAATATGTGGCAAAAAGCTAGATTCGGAGGAGGGTTTCTGATTTTTGGATGATTCAGATCGCTTCCAGGTCAGGCGGAACTGTACAAAAAGGAAAGTGTGCACTTTAACTGGAGGGGCCTCAACATCCTGGAAGGGAGGTGTGATCGTGCAGATTTAAGATCATGATACAGGAGCCTGGGAACCAAAGCAGCAGGTCAGAAACTCAGCAGAAAGTAAAGGTTTGTCAAATAAACATGCAGAGCCATTTTAATGACCATGTTGAGAGAAGGAATCATGCACATTTTTAAAATGTGAGTTGAAAGTTGGAGTATATGATAGGCTCACTATTATCGGGGATCAATAAATAAGGGTGGAGAGCCTGCGAAAAGAGAAAGATAAATCAGTAGAACTTATGCAAAAAAAAAAACGTTTTTAACTAAATGTGTGCAGCATTTGAAATAAAATGAATGAGCTGATAGCGCAGAGAAAAAAAGTATGGCATTGTGGGCATGACTGAAATGTGGCTACATGAACGTAAGGACTGGGGTGTAAAATGTCCAAGGCTACTCAGTATTCAGACAAGAAAGAACAGCAGGTGGAGTGCCTGTATTGGTTAGGAATTATGCCAAGGCTGTATTAAGAAATGATATTAGCATGTGGGACAAAACTGATGAACCAGTCAGGTTTGAAATAAAACACATGAAAAGAAACCCATTGGTATGAGCATTTTCAGCCCACAAACCACTCCCCCACCTCACAAATTACTTTCAGTGTAGGGAATATCATGAGCCAGGGAATAACGATTGCTTGAGACAAGGGCACATGAGTGACTATGGTAATTTGAGCATGCATATTGACTGGATTAATCAATTTGGCAAAGGGAGCCTCAAAGAGCGATTCGTCGATTATGTGAGAGATCATTTCTTTGATTATCATGTATTGGAACAAACCTGAGAACTGGCTTTGGTATTACGTAATGAGGAAAGAGTGATAAATCATATTGTAGTACAGTATCATCTTAGAAAGAGTGACCACAACATGCTGGAGTTTCACATTCAGACCGTTACAGAAAAGACAGAGTCACAAAGGAGAGATTTTGTGTTGGACAATGATAATTTTACAAGCCTGAGGAAGGGCTTGGCCCATATGTTTCATGAATGTTCTTTAGGGATGGAAACCACCATCCTTACCTGGTCTGACCTATCTGTGGCTTCCAACCCATACAAATTTGAGTGACGTTTAACCGCCCTCCGGGCAATTAGGGCCATGCAATGAGTGCTGTCTAAGCAGCGACACCCTCATCCTTTAATGAATTAAAGTAAAATACTTGACTTGTCAGCAAACGGTTACTAAAAACAAAATTAAAATGAGTAGACAACTTAAGAAATGATAAAAAAAAAAACACTTCTGCGAGTAGACAAAAAGTAACAGAATGCTGAAAGTAAATGTTGGCATTTGAGAGGATGAAAATGGCTAGGTAATAATGGGAAACTCAGAAATGGCAGAGGTAAAACCAACACTTTCTGTATTCACAGTGCAAGATAATTTCTTCCCAAAATTTAAAACAACTGCAAAGGATCATGATGGAAGTACGATGACGAGGAAGAAGATATTAAATACATTGATGGGATCATAGGCAAGTCAGACCCTCGGCCTGCAGTCTATTGTAATAAAGGAGGGAACAGCAGAGATAGTGGATGAGTTAGTTAGGATATTCAAAAAATCCTTGTATTCTAGAACGGTATGAAGTATTGGAAAAGTAATAATGTGGTACACTTACTCAAAAGAGGAGATAGGAAAAAATCACAAACTACAGACCCGTGCATTTAACCTCTGTGATGGGGAAGTTTCTCCAGTCAACCAGAAAGTAGGAAATAACTGAACACTTGGAAAAACAAAGATGAATTCACCATGACAGCACGGTTTCATGGTGGACAGGTAGTGCTTGACATACTTGCTGGAGTTCTTCGTGAATGTAATCAACAAGCTGGATAATGGGAACGCAGCAAATGCTGTACATCTGAACTTCAGAAGGCATTTGACAAGATGCTGCATAAAGGACTGATCTAGCAGGTTAGATCCGAGGCGTTAAGGGTTGAATATTAAATTGGATGGAGGATTGGCTGACTAACAGAAAGCACAGCATTAAGATAAATGGTCTTTCTCTAGTGAACAGAAACTAGTGAAGATTCAGGTATCAACGTTACTTGTTTGCAATCTGCCCAAATGACCTGGAAGGAGAGACAGAGTGTAGTAACTAAATTCACAGATGGTATTCAACTAGGTTTTCAAACAGGCTGCAATGAGGAGCTAAAGATTTTACAAATGAATATTGATAGGCTTAGAAAATGGGGCAGATTGTTATACCTGGTAGACGGTGTTTAATGTGGATAATTGCACAGCTGAATTTCGTACCGCCACTCCATTTTCTATTTTCTTGTTTGGTCCATCTACAGGTCTTTGGATTTTATTTATCGTTAGTGGCTGGGGTAACAGGGGTCGAGGGGTTTGGTTGAGGGAGATGCAGGTTGCTCTGTGTGTAGGGAACATGACATCAGTTTGGAGAAAATTCCGCAGTCCAGACTTGTTGATTACGACAGCAGGCCTGGCAGTCAAATAGCCTATCCCTGTTCTTACCTCATGATGTTTAATTGCCTGGCGTAAAACACATCAAAATGTTGCAGTCAGACAAACAGTCCATAATTAATATGCCCATTTCGTAATAAAGGGACAAATGACCATTTAGATCAGAAGTAAGGACTTGGCAGTTCTTTTGAGATTTAACGACTATTTGGTGCAACTGCTGGCTGGAACTGGGTGATGGGAAAATTAAATACGTTAGCATTGTTGCAACTTTATAGTTTAAATTTTGAGTAAAAATTTTACATTATGAATTCTGTTAGAAAGTGTCCACAATCTATATGTTATGGAAAGTGTTTTGAATGTATTGTGGGAGAATACAAACATTGAAAATGTTAGAAAAGGAAAATATGAAGCGGATATAAGTCTTCAAAAAGGTCTAGGCATTTCAAGGGACCGGGAAAATATTGATTTGTGGATCATAATTGGGAAAATGTGTCTCTGTTTGAGCACAATGGCGAGTTGAATGGAAAAATAGTGTATTATTTCAATGAACAGATTGCAAAACTGAGGCACGAGGAACAGGGAACCTGGATCACAAAACAAAACCTCTGCTTCAACATCACATTTTTCACGAGGCAATATAAATCTTGAAATATTTTAAAACCAAATACATTTAGAAATAGGAAAGTTTTTCTACAGTTTGCAGATTAATGGTGAGGCCACTTTCACTTTAAAAGTGTGTCTCCTTATTATTGAGCCTTCGAGTAAGGGGAAGAGCTGCTATCTGTTCACTCTGTCTAGACCCCTCATGCTGGTAAACACCTCCATCAGGAGCACCTCTCAACCTTCTTTGCTTAAAAGTGAAATCAAGGAAATCTGGCATTTCATCAGTTTGAGTACAATCTTGTTGGTTACTTCAGACAGGTATCACATTTATCAGTGTTAAATTTCATCAGTGATTGATCTGCCCACCTGAACAACCGGTTTATACCCTCCTGCACCCTCACACGTCCTCCTCACTGTGAACCACCAGCTCATCTTTGTGTCATCCACAACATTATTTATCATTCTCCCCAAAAAAAACTCCATCCCTCCCATCCTCATCATCGTTTATGAAGTTCACAACTAAGCCTTGATTTAACCCAGTTCTTCAGATGTTGTTCATAGGGAAAGTATTGAGAATTCAATTCACTTGTTTTTCCTATTTTGTTGAATTTGCAGCATGATGCAGTTGGGTTTTATTTTACGAGGGAGCCACAAATTTTATTTTGGACATGGAGCTGAATTCTCCTTTTATACTATGCGCCTCTGTATGTTTTATTAATTAAGCTTGTACGTAATTAGTATTGAATTAGGTTTTGGTGGCTTTCACTGCACCATTTGTGTTCTACGTGGTCCTGGATAATTTTCATTGCGTCTTTTCCTGCAATAGGCAGAGCTGAATAAACTTTCCGTCTACGACAGACACAAATTCATAATTTAGTTTGAAAGAGCTGGAGTGAAGCACGACTTAGGATGCGTGGCTTGGAAAATTTGGCTTCAAGGGAAGGGCGCAATTGATATGTGGAGCTTGATTTAAGGAGCAACTATTGAGTGTCCTTGATAAGTGTGTATCTGTCAGGCAGGGAGGAAAGGGTCGTGTGAGGGAGCCGTGGTTTAATAAGGAATTGGAATCCCTTGTTAAGGGGAAGAGGGATTATGTAAAGATGAGGCGTGAAGGATCAAATGGGGCGATTGAGAGTTATAAGGTAGCCAGGAAGGATCTGAAGAGAGAGCTAAGAGCAGCAAGGAGGGGACATGAAAAGTCCTTAGTTCGTAAGATTAGGGAAAACCCAAAGGCTTTCGAAAGGTATATCAGGAATAAAAGAATGACGAGGGTACGAATTGGTCCAGTCAAGGATAGTAGTGGGACGTTGAGTGTGGAGGCTGAAGAGATTTGAGAGACCCTGAATGAATACTTTTCATCGGTATTCACTCAGGAAAAGGACATTGTTGCCGATGTGAATACTGAGTCACAATTAATTAGCATGGACGGCTTTGAGGTATGTAGGGAAGAGGTGTTGGAAATTCTGGAAAGGGTGAAAATAGATAAGTCCCCTGGGCCTGATGGCATTTATCCTAGGTTCTCTGGGAAGTAAGGGAGGAGATTGCAGAGCCATTGGCCTTGAATTTTATGTCCTCGTTGTCAACAGGAATAGTGCCAGAAGACTGGACGATAACAAATGTGGATCCCTTGTTCAAGAAGGGGAGTAGGGATAACCCTAGTAACTATAGGCCAGTGAGTCTCAATTGCCAGTGGGCAAAGTCTTAGAGAGAATTGTAAGGGATAGGATTTATGAACACCTGGATAGGAATAATGTGATTAAGGATAGTCAGCATGGTTTTGTGAAGTGCAGGTCGTGCCTCACAAACCTAATTGAATTCTTTGAGAAGGTGACTAAGGAGGTGGACGAGGGTAAAGCGGTAGATGTGGTGTATATGGAATTTAGTAAGGCGTTTGATAAGGTTCCCCATGGTAGGCTACTGCAGAGAATGTGGAGGTATGGGATTGAGGGTGAGTTGGATGTTTGGATTAGGAATTGGCTGGCTGGAAGAAGACAGAGGGTAGTAATTGATGATAAAAGTTCATCTTGGAGTGCCGTTACTCGCGGTGTTCCGCAAGGATCTGTTTTGGGAACATTGCTGTTTGTCATTTTTATAAATGACCTGGAGGAGGGGCTAGAAGGTTGGGTGAACAAATTTGCGGATGACACGAAAGTCGGTGGAGTTGTTGACGGTGAGGAAGGATGTGTCAGGTTACAGCGGGATATAGATAAGCTGCAGAGCTGGGCAGAAAGGTGGCAAATGGGAGTTCAATATGGGTAAGTGTGAGGTGATTCACTTTGGTAAGAGTAACAAGTAATGGGGTACTGGGCTAATGGGTGGATACTTGGTAGTGTGGATGAGCAGAGGGATCTTGGTGTCCATGTACGCCAATCTCTGAAAGTTGCCACCTAGGTAAATAGTGCGGTGAAGAAGGCATATGGCGTACTGGCTTTTATTGGTAGAGGAATTGAGTTCCGGAGTCCTGAGGTCATGTTGCAGTTGTGGAAGACTCGGGTGCGGCCGCATCTGGAGTATTGTGTGCAGTTTTGGTCGCCATACTATAGGAAGGATGTGGAGGCACTGGAACGGGTGCAGAGGAGGTTTACCAGGATGTTGCCTGGCATGGTAGGAAGATCGTATGAGGAAAGGCTGAGGCACTTGGGGTTGTTTTCATTAGAAAAATGAAGGATTAGGGGTGACTTGATAGAGGTGTACAAGATGATTAGGGGTTTAGATAGGGTTGACCATGAGAACCTTTTTCCACGTATGGAGTCAGCTATTACGGGGGGGCATAGCTTTAAATTAAGGGGTTGTAGGTGTCGGACAGATGTTAGGGGTAGATTCTTTACTCAGCGAGTCGTGAGTTCATGGAATGCCCTGCCAGTAGCAGTGGTGGACTTTGCCTCTTTATGGGTATTTAAACGGGCATTGGATAGGCATATGGAGGATAGTGGGCTAGTGAAGGTTAGGTGGGCTTGGATCGGCGCAACATCGAGGGCCAAAGGGCCTGGACTGCGCTGTATTTTTTCTATGTTTCTATTTTCTATGATGATATTCAAACAAATTCTACATATCGACTCACAGCAGGAGTTCAAATCATATCGGCAAGTCCATCTTGATTGGAAACACTTTATTAAAACATACGCCCAGTTTTCGTCATATTGTAAAAACAGATTCAAAAAATGTTCTTGGAGCAGCATGGATCTTATAGCTGCTCCTGGGATTGCAGGCAGTTAAATATTTAGTGTTGTCTTTTTTGCAGTTGATATTATAGTTTAATAATTTAACATTATTTCGTCTATTTTGTTTTATTTACGTTCAAAACCAGTCAAAAAATCAAAACAAACTCAATTTTCATTCAAGCGAATATTTTTAAAAATACCTTTTTCAGGGTGATTTTCTAAATAAGGAAAAGGTCTATTTATGTTTTAAATGTTTTATTTTATTACACTATGAACTTTTTTTTTGTTTTGTAAAAGTAACCAGTTTCTTTTTTTAAAATAAGGAGTTATACCTACCTTCCGAAAAATCCTACATATTTTCAGCTCCGGAGAAGAGTATTTTCTTCTCAGAGTTTATTAAACAGGAATATTTTAATTCATTTAATTAGCTAAATGTTTGATTTTGTTTAATTTTTCTATGTTTGATACGCATATGTGGAGATTTTTCAATTTTAATATTATTGTCTGTAGATAATGAAAGTTAACATAAGGTGTCATAAAAACGTCCTGCTTTCGGCATAATATTATTAAGGTCACATATAAGGGACAGAAAGGTTGGCTGGAGGATTTTAAAAAAATGTTATCCAGCAAATCATTCAAATAGATGTGTGGCTGTCGGGAAAGATAAGAAAGTAGTTCAAAATTCTCCGGTGGCTATTCCTCTATCGTATGATTTTCAGCTAACAGAACAACAGAAGGGGATTGTCTTTCTGAGGAAAATGGAAGAGCAATCAATTATTGGACACTTGGAATTATGCTTACACTTAGCAACGTTTGAGAAGATTTTGTAGAATTGTTGCTTCAGTGGACTTTTCTATCAGGGGCATCAGCAGGAGATTCTGTGGCAGTGACCGTTAATGTAGGATGGTGTATTACTTTCCCTGTGCGAGGATTAATAACGTCTCGAAACATTTCAAGCACGTTGTTAAAGGTGAGATTGAGTAGGCAAACATTATTGTCGATATTGGCTTGAAAGACATTTTTTAGGGAAAGATTAAAGCAGTACAGAGTGAACTTAAGCGGTGAGGTAGATTATTTTAAAATAAAAACCTTTAAAGCAACACTTTCTGATTTACTCTCAATTCCAAACTCAGCTGGGAAGGAACAAAGGGATAAAGGAGAAAAATCAGCGGCTGAATAGTTACTGTGTTGTTGAGGGATTTAGATTTGTGGAAAGTGGAATCTATTTTAGAATAGAAATAACCTGTTCCGAATAGATTGGTCTAGTCTAAACTGTAAAGCAGCGAACATCTTAACAGAAAGATTTGCTCATTATATGTAGTAAGACATGAAATTGATAGAGACGGCAAGGGGGATATTCCAAGTAGCTGTACAAATGGTAGGATGGTTAGAGACGTTTATGAATATGAGGAGAGCACGTCAATTAGAAAATAAAAACGAGAGCGTCAAGAGTATATTGCAATTCTGAATTTATTTCAATGTCAGGAAAGGTTGGGTGGTGAAGAATTTGTTAAATATTTTCAGGAAAGCATACTTCATCAGTATGCGGATGATTCTGACAGAGAAGGTGCAAAGCCATGCCTTCTTTTGTGCAAGAGGCAGGGCAAGTGACTGAAGTAAACGAGGACCTATTTTGGGTATTGCAATCATAACTCTATTAGTTTCGTAATGGTTATGGAAAAGAACTAGGTTTTCATTATTTTGTATTTAATTGGAGCACCATAAATGTTAATGGCATGGGACAAGGAGCTATCACTTTTGATTGGAGTCGACTGTTAGCAGGTAAAACGATGTCTGACAAGTGGGAGTCGTTCAACAGTCTGAAGACGGGAGTTGTGAGGCACTATGTTCCAGTTAGAGTGAAGGGTAATGCTGTAAGATTAAGGAGCAATGAGTACAGTTACTGAGGTTTTATTCAAGAATCAAAGAAAACCTTACTTTAGATATGGACAACTTTATTCAATTTAACCTCTTAGTCAATATAAAGAGTGTATGGCATTATTTCGAGACAAAACAGGAAAGCAAGAATGAAATATGAGATAGCATGGGCAGATAAGGTTAAGGATAAACCAAAAACGCTGTGCAACTACATTAACAACAAAAGGGTAAGGCCTCTCAAATATCATGAAGGATATCGATGTTTTGAACCCAGGGGATGAGGATTAAAATCATCCCATTCCTCGTGCATCAGACAGCAGCAAACACACATTATTGCCTGCCCCTCACATTCATCCATCTTCAACTCTATCTGCTATTTGTCAGTCTATTGACGCATTTCATCAAGATCTTTGTGTATTCTTAGAAACCCTTCTTCACTGTCCACTATGTCACCAATTTTGGTGTCATCCGCAAACTTACAAACCATGCCTTCGATATTCTCACACGAATCATTTATATAAATGACAATGAAAACCCAGAACCAACCTCTGAGAAACACTGTTTGGCACAAGCATCCAGTCCAAAAAGCAACTGCCCACAATTACTCTCTATCTCCTGCCATTGCAACAATTGACATTGCTGGATAGAAACCCAGCAGTTCAGGTAGTATCGGAGCAGAGAAAAATTGAATTAGCTCTTTTTGAGTCCAACATCACTTGTTCAGAATAGGTTCATCTAAGACTTGATACCATAACCATGTGCCTCTGCCCAGATCCCTGTTGCATTTGTCCATCATTTTGCATTTGTATTTCAGATTTCCACTGCCTCCAATATTTTGCTTTTTCTTTATTGGTCTGGATGTTGACCCCGGTTATGTTTGGACAATATGCTTCATTCCTGTTCACATCACTTGTGCCAGTGACACATGTCTTACACTGGAGTATGCTTCTTCTTTAAGTTCTGAAAATAAATGCGCAGATCTCATCAAAGTTTTTTTTTTCTGTAAAGGGCCTTTTAGAGACAGCTACACTTGAGGGACAAATAGGAATAGTTTATTAATTATGACATTGTCTGCGCTTTTTATGTCGAAACTTGTCTCCTCAGTCTCTGAACATTTTCACTACATTTCTCTGAATAGTTTCAGCAAGGATGATTGCATGCAGCCCATCATTCTTGGACCAGCTCGGTATGAGCTGTATCCTCATTGTTACTCTGCTGTCACTCACAGTAACCCAACATATTTTGTTGTCTGTGTCTGCTTTTATTTCTGAATATCCCGTTCAGATCTAAACAATCTGAACCACCTGTATAACCTCTGATTCAACAGTCTGTATATATGATATAATTCTGCACATCACATTTAAAATTGTCTGTTCTATTCACGTTGTTGTTCAGCATTCCATGTAACAAATGTCATCTGTTATCTTGCTCTGTGTTACATTTCATTCCGTTTGTCAGAAACAGTGATGGCTGAATACTCGTGACTGGGAGATATTAATGTACTCCACTTAGGTCTCCTCAGTCACTGGCCGCAGCCCTTTTTGTCTCAGAGCCATTTTCACCTTCATTCTGTCACTGACTCATTAATTCATGACTGTTAATTATCAAGGTTATTGTACGTTGTTATGGACCATGCCCGACCCCTCAAAACATTCTTAACCACATTTCCCTGACCATAATGTTGCTATTTGTTGAAGTTAAATGTATAGTGCATATTCCCAGAGTGAGTTAGCTGGTCCGACTGCCGACTTTTAAATAAACGGAATTTATTTACAAAAATAAGGAATGAAACAGAACGAGCTGAAAATACTATACTGAATGATTCATCCTATCCAAAACTGACAGGCAATCTCCAATTAATAATGTGGATCCAAATTACTTACACCAATCCCAATAAACAAACCCCTGAGCACAAAGAGTAAAAATTGCACAAAAAAGCTTACAGGTTACGAAGTCAGAGGACTGAAGGAGGGAGAGTGCGTCCAGTTTCAACAGTGAACCTGACTCAACTATAACTCGAACTGAACTGACCTGTGCAGCTGGAGAGCTGGCCACATCTCCTTGATTACACCAGCTTTTTATAAAAGGCTTGAAAGCCTTCTTCCCGAAGCATTACCTGTTAGGTAAAAAATGGACCCCAATGAAGCATTCAAAACTGAGACAAATTGGAACATTGGGTTGTTTCGAGCCTATCTGGAATAAAATCAAGGACAACATAACCTGGTAAAGAGACCAAATGTGTGACAACACCCCCAATATAAAAGTGAAGCTTCAATATCCAAAGATGGCTTCAGTTTTCAAAAACTCCAAAAATAGTAGTTCGTACTCTACAATGCGCATGTACATTCGTTTACTATAAACATGCCAACATGCACAACTACATCCAGATTCAGTGTGTGGTACTTCCATCACTGAGTGCCTCCATTTGTAACTCAAGTATCAACAAAGGATTGGCAATCATGTTTTTAAGACCTGCCACGTGCACAATTTTCAAATTGAATGGCTGTAACAAGAGGTTCCAGCTAAACCGTCTCGCATCTTTGTCCTAAAATTTCTCAAAAAGTCTTCATTGAGTTATGATCAGTGTGAATGGTTGTCTCCATTACGTTGCTGGCAAAATAAACACTGAAATCTTGTCGTACCAACACAAAGTTCACAGTCTCTTTCTCAACAGCTGAATATTTCTACTAATGAACATTCAACTTCTTGGAGAAATACTCTGCCTTCCTGTTATCTTCCTGCAAGAGTCCAGCACCGATATCCACATCATTCGCATTTAAATCCACTTTGAATGGTTTTGCATAATCAGTTGTGTGTCATCGTGGGTAGTGGTTAACACATATTTCAAATGCTGTCAAATGCCTTCTGACAGTCCTCTGTCCACTGACACTTCTTGCCTTCATTTAACAATTCAGTGTGTGGAGCAGTCACACCGCGAAAATGAGGCACAAACATTCGATAAAATCCACTTAGTCCCAGTAACTACTCCCAAGATAAATTCCCCAATTAAGTTCACTTTTAAATCTCATGGTACCGTTTATCTACGTCCAATAGCATGGCCAAGAAAGGTGACTTTTTCTTTGGCAAATTCACTTTTCGCTCGGTGTACAACCAAGCCTGCCTTCTGAAGTCGATCGACCAAGTCTGATAGATGCTGTAGTGTTCCTTCCATGAGTCACTAAAAATCACATGGTCATCAATGTCCACCACAGGTTGGATAATCTGGCAACTGATTGGTTAGTTCAAAGTTTGTGTGAAGATATGTAGCTCGGGTGCTCGTTGTTGTGGTTCTGTTCGCCGAGCTGGAAGTTTTTGTTGCAAAAGTTTCGTCCCCTGGCTAGGCGACATCATCAGTGCTTGGGAGCCTCCTGCAAAGCACTTCTTTGATGTTTCCTCCGGTGTTTATAGTGGTCTGTCCCTGCAGGGACACTATTCAAAAGGGCCACAACACACTGCAGTACACCAGAACTGCAAAAAGAAGAAGAGGAACACCTATACAAGGTATTCGCCAAAAACGGATATCCGCGCAACTTCATCAACAGATGCCTAAGAGAAAGACCACGGAACGAGGACATACCACAACCAAAAGGACTAGCCACACTACCATACATCAGGAGCATCTCGGAACTGACAGCCAGACTACTGCGACGCCTAGGACTCATAACGGCACACAAACCAACAGCCACGCTCAGACAACAACTCACCAGAACGAAGGACCCGATACCCAACATGAGCAAGACGAATGTAGTGTACAAAATACCATGCAAGGACTGCACTAATCACTATATAGGACAAACAGGAAGACAGCTAACAATCCGCATACATGAACATCAACTAGCCACGAAACGACACGACCAGCTATCCTTAGTAGCCACACACACAGACAACAAGCAACATGAATTCGACTGGGACAACACTACTATCATAGGGCAAGCCAGACAGAGAACAGCCAGGGAATTCCTAGAAGCATGGCATTCATCCACAAACTCCATTAACAAACACATCGACCTGGACGAATATACCAACCATTACAGCGGACAGCTGAAACTGACAACCGGAAGCGGTAGGGACAGACCACTGTAAACACCGGAGGAAACATCAAAGAAGCGCTTCGCAGGAGGCTCCCAAGCACTGATGATGTCGCCTAGCCAGGGGACGAAACGTTTGCAACAAAAACTTCCATCTTATTGGTTAGTCCCTGAAATGTGGCTGCACATTTTTCATACCAAATGTAAGTTGCTTGTCCCACATTTTCAACGCACTATTCCAACCATGGAACTGGGTATACACCAATGTTTTTAACTGTATTGACGTTACGATAGTCCACACATAATCGTTGGGTACCATTTGGCTTTGGCACCATGACTATGGGTGAGTTCCAGTCACTGTAACGCACGTTGATTATGTCAGCTTAGAGCATGCATTCAATCTCATTCTGAGCCTGTGCCAACTTTAGAGGATCATGCCTGTAAGAATGTTGTTTAATCGTAACGACGTCTCCTATAGCTACATTATGCACAATTAGTTGAGTGCGTTCAAGTTAATATCTGCATATCTCCACATGTGATAATAAAAACTCTTTCTGATCATTTCAATTTTTCTCATGAAGGTGAAAAAAATAAACTGTCCCAATTTTAGACAAGTACCTCATTGTCCACTTTAATTTGAGGAATGTCTGATTCAGAATCCTCTGAACTTGGTTCCTCCTTCTGTGCCGTAATCATTAACACCTTGTCCTCTGGCTTTCCTTCCCTGTCATTGTACATTTTGAGCATATTCACATGACATAGACTGTGAGATGTCTTTCTTTCTGGAGTCCCTATCAAGTACTTATCCTCACTCTATATTCGTTGTATTTGATAAGATCCACAAACCTTGCTTTAAAAGCTTCACCTATAACTGGAAGTAACAGTAATACCTTATCCCCGATCGCAAAATTGCATTTTATTGATTTCCTGTCCGCTTCCTGTTTTATTGCATGCTGCAATACTTTTAAATGCGAGCTAAACAACTCCCCATCACTATTAATCGTTCCCTAAAATTTGAGACCTAGTCCAAATGTGTGGCCTTTGAATTCTGATTTACTATTTTTTCCTTAATCAATATTAATGGTCCTCTCAACTAGCCACGAAACGACACGACCAGCTATCCCTAGTAGCCACACACGCAGACGACAAGCAACATGAATTTGACTGGGACAACACTGCCATTATAGGGCAAGCGAAACAAAGAACAGCCAGGGAATTCCTAGAAGCATGGCACTCAACAAACACAGACCTGGACCCAATATACCGGCCACTACAGCGGACAGCTGAAACTGACAACCGGAAGCGGCAGGGACAGGCCACTATAAATGCCGGAGGCAACACCACATAAGCGCTTCACAGGAGGCTCCCAAGCACTGAGGATGTCACCTAGACAGGGGACGAAACGTTTGCAACAAAAACTTCCAGCTCGGCGCACAGAACCACAGCAACGAGCACCCGAGCTACAAATCTTCTCACAAACTTTGAATGGTCCTCTCAATAATGCCCCCAAAATGATTTAAATGGATTGAGTTTGCGCTGTTAATTTGGTGCATCCCTGATCACAACAAGCGCAAATGGAATTCCCTTACCCTTGTCATCTGGATAATCCTGAACATAAGCCCTCAACATGGTCTTTAATGTTCTAGCGCTCCCTACAATTTTGGATTATATGCAGTCGATTTGAATTGCTTTATTCTGAAGATATCATCGTGAATAAATTAGATGTGAAGTTTGAACTTTGACCTCACTCTGTCTCTATTGGTAGTCCGTGTCTATTTTTTTAAAAAAGAGCAATTCTTTTGCAATTCTTTTAGTTGTGATACTGCATCTTTGGATGGCCTCTGGAAATCTCGTCGATGCATCCAGTATTGTTAACAAACACTGGTGCCCACCTTTTTCTTTGAGTTCGGGGACCTAGCCAATCAATTAAGACTCTTGTAAAAGGTTCTTCAAATGCAGAAATAGTTAAGAAAGGCGCAGGTGTTATTATCACTTGTGTTTTTCCCAATTACCTGACATGTATGATTCGTGTTGCAAACTTCAACTAAATCATGTTGCAGTCCAGGCCAGTAAAAATGTCTCTGTGTTTCAGCCTGTGTTTTCCTCACTCCGAAATGACTTCGAGATAGTAGCTCATGCACCATTCACATCACCTCTTTCGGTATCCCATTGGCAATACGATGTGATGAACGTCTGCCCAATTATCATCTCCTTGAGTATGTCATAGTTTCCATTTCCTCATTTAGACATCAGTTTTAGGGTAATAACACTCAGAGATACATTCAAAATTCCTAACGTATATGCTTTTTGATAAAACTGCTTTATACTTTTTTTCTTTATGCTGTGAGTCAATTAGTTTAAGTGAGCGAAAATGTTTGCATGATGCCCTGTTTGGTCAATAGTTTTTTCACAACTACCTGATGGAACAAAAAGGAAACTTCCAGGATAACACTTCTGCATTGCATTAGTTGCCTGCGTCCCCACTGGCTCTTCAACCAGATTGGCAGCACTCGTACTGGTGATTCAGCTAAAGTTTTTGCAAGAATAGATTGTATTCCTGGAGCTGAGAGTTTATCCAATACTC
The DNA here is from genome assembly GCF_037043375.1 of Chiloscyllium plagiosum. Lineage (NCBI taxonomy): Eukaryota > Metazoa > Chordata > Chondrichthyes > Orectolobiformes > Hemiscylliidae > Chiloscyllium > Chiloscyllium plagiosum. Next base: position 69,484,109 of record NW_028270162.1, on the reverse strand, counting down.
GTACCACAATTTCTCCACACCTTTCTGAATACTCTATCCTCACTTCACATCATTATGCGATTTTTGTCTCAAGGTGAATTCACTTTAGCAGTAGCTTTTCTGGAAGTAGTCCTTCTGGACTAGATATCTCTTGATCTTTCAGCATCACGGACTAAGAGGATCCTGTGTCCCTTAATATTGCATCCTCTTTACATGCCCTATGTCAATAAACTTTTCATTTGCAGGTATATTTTCTAAGCAGATCTGCCACTTCCTCCTTAACAAACCTCTGATCAGCTTATACACTCTGAAGCAGCTTTCTAGCTTTCACTGTGCTTTCTGTCATCACTCCAGCAAAACTTCCAAGCTTATCCTGTTTTCCTGCATTTGTATTTTTTTTCACTGAACCCACCAACACAGTGCTTTCATGTGACATAATTTATTGCAATGAAAGCACCGGAGCTTTTTAGATTCATTGTTTCCTTCAAGTGTTTCCTTTTTAGCCTGTGCTAAGTTATCCTCATGATCTTCATTGAGATCTACCTTTCCCTCCTACATAAGGATTTCTCTTTGCCCCAGTTTCTATCCCTCATGGACTAAAATTGATTCTAGAAGCCAAACCATGTTTTACGGACCAATTCATATTCATCAGCCATTTCAGCTGCCGGTCTTGCCATTTTAACTCTCTGTTCTTCCAAATGTTCTTCCATTGGAGTGGGAGCAGCGGCCGAGTAAAGGCGAACCCGGGAGACTACAGCTAAGGTAAGACAGTTTGCTTCAAAATTACTTACCTGTAGCGGGCAGCGGTGTTTTTTTTTCTCTCTTCACAAAAAGAGCGGGAGCAGCAGAGGAAGTGACGGCAAACAGAGGGGCAGCCGGGAAGGAGAACTGTGAGCATAAATACTCACCCTTTAATCACCAACGGTCATTTGAATGGGAGCAGCGGCCGAGTAAAGGCGAACCCGGGAGACTACAGCTAAGGTAAGACAGTTTGTTTCAAAATTACTTACCTGTAGCGGGCAGCGGTGTTTTTTTTTTCTCTCTTCACAAAAAGAGCGGGAGCAGCAGAGGAAGTGACGGCAAACAGAGGGGCAGCCGGGAAGGAGAACTGTGAGTATAAATACTCACCCTTTAATCACCAACGGTCATTTGAGTGGGAGCAGCGGAAGTGAGGTTGGAGCGCATAGCTGGGCGGGAAGGTAAGTGATTAGTATTTGAGTGGGTGTGTTCTAGACCCCAGATCCTACTTCCGTAGGGCCTCCCTCCCAACCTCCTCTAACCTAACTTTAAAGTCCACAGGTAAGTGACTCAGTGTTATTGACTCAGTGTTCTTGTTTTGGAGAAAGTGTACAGTCATGGCAGCGCAGGCGGTGGAATGTTCCTCCTGCAGGATGTTTGAGGTAGGGGTGACCACCGATACTCCTGCCGACTTCGTCTGCAGGAAATGCAGTCAGATCCTGATCCTCACCGAACGAGTTAGGGAACTGGAACTGGAGTTGGATGAACTGAGGATTATTCGAGAGGCTGAGAGGGTGATTGATAGAAGCTACAGGCACATAGTTACGCCGGAGAACAGAGGTAGCTGGGTAACAGTTAGAGGTGGGAAGGGGAAGAAGCAGGCAGTGCAGGGTTCCCCTGTGGTCGTTCCCCTAAAAAAATAAGTATACAGCTTTGGAAACTGTTGGGGGGGACAGCGTTGCAGGTGTAAGCTGCATGGAAGGGGTCTGTGGCTCTGAGACTCAGAAGGGAAAGGGGGAGAGGAGGAGAGCGCTAGTTATATGGGACTCTCTAGTTAGAGGGACGGACAGGCGGTTCTGTGGACATGGGCGAGACTCACGGATGGTTTGTTGCCTCCTGGGTGCTAGGGTCCGAGACGTCTAAGACCGTGTCTTCAGAATCCTTAAGGGGGAGGGTGTTCAGCCAGAAGTCGTGGTACACATTGGCACCAACGACATAGGTAGGAAGAGGGGTGGGGAGGTCATTCAAGAGCTCAAGGAGTTAGGCTGGAAGCTAAAAGCTAGGACAGACAGAGTCGTCATCTCTGGGTTGTTGCCGGTGCCAAGTGACAGTGAGGCAAAGAATAGGGAGAGAGTGCAGTTGAACACGTGGCTGCAAGGCTGGTGTAGGAGGGAGGGCTTCAGATATTTGGACAATTGGACTGCATTCTGCGGAAGGTGGGACCTGTACAAACAGGACGGGTTGCACCTGAACCAGAAGGGCACCAATATCCTGGGGGGTAGGTTTGCTAGCACTCTTCGGGGGGGTTTAAACTAATTTGGCAGGGGGATGGGATCCGGACTTGTAGTCCAGCAAGTAAGTTAGCTGTGTGTCAGGATGCCCAAGACTGTAGGGAGGCTGTGGAGAAGGTAGCACTGACAGGGACTACTTGCGGACACAGATGGGCTCAAGTGCGTATACTTCAACGCAAGGAGTATCAGAAATAAGGTGGGTGAACTTAAGGCGTGGATCGGTACCTGGGACTACGATGTTGTGGCCATCATGGAAACGTGGATAGATGAGGGACCGGAATTGCTGTTGGAGGTTCCTGGTTACAGGTGTTTCAGTAAGATTAGGGAGGGTGGGAAAAAAGGAGGGGGGGGTGGCATTGCTAATTAGAAATGGTATAACGGCTGCAGAAAGGAAGTTTGAGGGGAATCTGCCTCTGGAGGTAGTATGGGCTGAAGTCAGAAATAGGAAAGGTGCAGTCACCTTGTTGGGTGTTTACTATCGGCCCCCCAATAGCAGCAGAGATGTGGAGAAACAGATTGGGAAACAGATTTTGGAAAGGTGCAGAAGCCACAGGGTCGTAGTCATGGGCGACTTCAACTTCCCAAATATTGATTGGAAGCTCTTTAGATCAAGTAGATTGGATGGGGCGGTGTTTGTGCAGTGTGTCCAGGAAGCTTTTCTAACGCAGTATGTAGATTGTCCAACCAGAGGGGAGGCCATATTGGATTTGGTACTCGGTAATTAACCGGGACAAGTGGTGGGCTTGTTAGTGGGTGAACATTTTGGTGATGGTGACCACAATTCTGTGACTTTCACCTTGGTTATGGAGAGAGATAGGTGCGCACAACAAGGTAGATTTTATAATTGGGGGAAGGGAAATTACGATGCTGTAAGGCAGGATTTGAGGAGCATACGTTGGGAGCATAGGCTGTCAGGGAAGGATGTGGTGGAAATGTGGAACTTTTTCAAAGAGCAGATACGACGTGTCCATGATATGTATGTACCTATCAGACAGGAAAGAAATGGTCGTGTGAGGGAGCCTTGGTTGACGAGAGAGGTTGAATGTCTGGTAAAGAGGAAGAAGGAGGCTTACATAAGGTTGAGGAAACAGGATTCAGACAGAGCAGTGGAGGGATACAGGATAGCCAGAAGGGACCTGAAGAAAGGGATTAGGAAACCTAAGAGAGGGCATGAAAAATCGTTGGCGGATAGGATCAAGGATAACCCCAAGGCATTTTATGCGTATGTGAGAAACCTGAGAATGACGAGAACGAGGGTAGGCCCGATCAAGGACAGTAGTGGGAGACTGTGTATTGAGTCGGAAGAGATAGGAGAGGTCTTGAACAAGTACTTCTCTTCAGTATTTACGAATGAGAGGGACCGTATTGTAGAAGAAGAGAGTGTGAAATGGACTGGTAAGCTAGAAGAGATACCTGTTGGGAAGGAAGATGTGTTGGACATTTTGAACAACTTGAGGATAGACAAGTCCCCCGGGCCTGACGGGATATATCCTAGGATTATGTGGGAAGCAAGAGAGGAAATTGCAGTACCGTTGGCAATGATCTTCTCGTCTTCACTGGCAACGGGGGTGGTACCAGGGGACTGGAGAGTAGCGAATGTTGTGCCCCTGTTCAAAAAAGGGAATAGGGATAACCCCGGGAATTACAGGCCTGTTAGTCTTACTTCTGTGGTAGGCAAAGTAATGGAAAGGGTACTGAGGGATAGGATTTATGAGTATCTGGAAAGACACTGCTTGATTAGGGACAGCCAGCACGGATTTGTGAAGGGTAGGTCTTGCCTTACAAGTCTTATTGAATTCTTCGAGGAGGTGACCAAGCATGTGGATGAGGGTAGAGCAGTGGATGTAGTGTACATGGATTTTAGTAAGGCATTTGATAAGGTTTCCCACGGTAGGCTTATGCGGAAAGTCAGGAGGCATGGGATAGAGGGAGATTTGGCCAATTGGATAGAAAACTGGCTAACCGGTCGAAGGCAGAGTGGTGGTAGATGGTAAATATTCAGCCTGGAGCCCAGTTACAAGTGGAGTTCCGCAGGGATCAGTTCTGGGTCCTCTGCTGTTTGTAATTTTTATTAATGACTTAGATGAGGGAGTCGAAGGGTGGGTCAGTAAATTTGCAGATGATACGAAGATAGGTGGAGTTGTGGACAGTGAGGAGGGCTGTTGTCGGCTGCAGAGGGACTTAGATATGATGCAGAGCTGGGCTGAGGAGTGGCAGATGGAGTTCAACCCTGCCAAGTGTGAGGTTGTCCATTTTGGAAGAACAAATAAGAATGCGGAATACAGGGTTAATGGTAGGGTTCTTAGTCAGGTGGAGGAACAGAGGGATCTTGGGGTCTATGTACATAGATCTTTGAAGGTTGCCACTCAGGTGGATAGAGTTTGTAAGAAGGCCTATGGAGTATTATCGTTCATTAGCAGAGGGATTGAATTCAAGAGTCGTGAAGTGATGTTGCAGCTGTACAGGACTTTGGTTAGGCCACAGTTGGAGTACTGTGTGCAGTTCTGGTCGCCTCACTTTAGGAAAGATGTGGAAGCTTTGGAGAGGGTGCAGAGAAGATTTACCAGGATGTTGCCTGGAATGGAGAGGAAGTCATACGAGGATAGGTTGAGAGTTCTCGGCCTTTTCTCGTTGGAACGGCGAAGGATGAGGGGTGACTTGATAGAGGTTTATAAGATGATCAGAGGAATAGATAGAGTAGACAGTCAGAAACTTTTTCCCCGGGTACAACAGAGTGTTACAAGGGGACATAAATTTAAGGTGAAGGGTGGAAGGTATAGGGGAGATGTCAGGGGTGGGTTCTTTACCCAGAGAGTGGTGGGGGCATGGAATGCGCTGCCCGTGGGAATGGTAGAGTCAGAATCATTGGCGACCTTTAAGCGGCATTTGGATAGGTACATGGATGGGTACTTAATCTAGGTTAGAAGTTCGGCACAACATCGTGGGCCGAAAGGCCTGTTCTGTGCTGTATTGTCTTATGTCTTGTGTCTTGTGTCTTGTGTCTTGTGTCTTGTGTCTTGTGTCTTGTGTCTTGTGTCTTGTGTCTTGTGTCTTGTGTCTTGTGTCTTGTGTCTTGTGTCTACATTCTTTACCTCCTCATACACCCCAGAACCCTCATCTGATAGTGTGATGTTGTGAATACTTGCCAAACTCAACCTACAAATTTTGTTTGGATCAACAAAACCCACATGGTCACTGGCCATTGCAATTGTTTAGCCACTTTTTCAAATGAAATGGAAAAGATTTCCATATCCTACTCATCAAATTTAGGCAAGGCGTGAATATAATTTAAAACGTTTCTCACCAGGTTTATGACTACCATGGGTTTGCTCATCCTCACTGCTGTTCCTCACTAAGCTCACCTTCAGTCTTCATCTCCATCCTTTTAAGTTGACTTTCCATTCTAAGTGTCTATCTCTGAAGCACAAACCCTATCTATTTTTCTTTCTCTCCTGCTGAGGACATTCATTGTTTTTTTCTTTCCTCTGCTAAACCTATTCATTCTCTTTCTTTCTCTACTGATTTTAGCCGGAACTCAAACTGCTTCATTTCCGCTTATAACTCAAGCTGCGTCATTTGCAATTTATGTTTGCTCATCTCGATAGGTCTTGATTGAGTTTCCAGCAAATTGGAATGCTGAGCTACAGCTGCAATCATCTCATTTTTCCTCACGTTAGGAGATAGCTTCACCGCAAGCTTGTCCACTAATTCCCGTAGCTTGGCCTTAAGTGCATTCTGTAAAAAAAAGCCCAAGGTCACTTCTTCCACATCCAAAATATCCTTGGTTCCTGCAAAAGTCATTGCTATCTAAAGCTGTGTCCCCACCAAATCAACACACGAATTAGGAGACACTAATACTTGTCACTCGCTGGCTAAATCCCTCAAATGGCTCCTATTCTGTTATGGAACAGGTCCGGCACCACAGAACATTTTAAGCAGCTAGCCCAGACCGTAACTTTGTTATTTCTTAAATGGTAGAGTAGAGTGGATCTTCCCAGAGTGAATTAGCTGGTCAAACTGCTGACTTTTAAACAAATAGCATTTATTTAACAAATTACCGAATGAAACACAAGAAACTAAAAATAGAATACCTGAATAACTAATCCTATATAAACCCGACAGTGTATCCAGACTTAAGGATCCTGTTCCAAAATACTTGCAACAATCCCAATAAGCAAACCCCTTAGCACCAAGAGTAACATTGACACAAAGGCTTACAGGTTATAAGGTCAGAAGGACAGAAGGAGGAGGAGAGTCCAGTTCCAACAGTGACCCTGACGTAACTAACATCAGAACTGATTAGACCTGTCCAGCTAGAGAGTTGGCCACGTCCTCTTGATTATCCAAGTTTCTTATTAAAAACTAGAAAGCCTTCTGGCTGAGGCATTACCTGTTAGATATAAACAAAACGATCCCAATGAAACTTTCAAAGTTCAGGCATATTGGAATCTTGGTTCATTTAGTCTTTCTGTAAAAAATTATGGACAATATAACCTTGTAAAAGGACAGGTTTTGTCACAACATGCCACATATGGCTTTCGGCTGAATTCAATAAATGTAAGTCTTCCTGCTTTGAAGCCAATAAAGTGTATTCAACTGTTTGAGTTTACATGAAACAAAGCTGAATCGCGTTGTGTTGAAGGGTTCAACATTGTTTTATTAGAGCAACGAGAGGAATATCCACACAGCTCCACACTTCCTGTGTATGGTCAGGGAAAATAGGCCCACTGAGAATCTATTGGCTGGCGTCTGGTCTAGTTGAGGAGAGATCAGCACTTTAAATACATTTGGATCACGTATTTTGTGGGTGGCTGTGTTGGGGGCGCGGTGTGTTCAGATGTTTCCAGCGTTGCAAACGTCTACACAGCAGAATCATCTCGCATGTGATAAGAAAACATCCATCATTCTCCCTCACAACTAATTTCACAAGAGCAATTGGTGATGGGAGATGTGACCAATAGTCAGCGATGTCAACATTCAATCAAGTCCAGTTGTTATTTGTAATGTGAAGGCACCATACTGAAAGGGGTAAACTGGATCTGTTTGTTCAGTGACTGTGATTGACGTCAGTCTCCATGGATCCTAATGATGTCGCTGGATGGTTTCCCTCTTCTGTTAGTAAGGGGCTTCTTGCAATAATTTATCCCATTGCAGCAGCAGATGCATCACCGACAACACTAACAGGAATCAGCAGTTGCAGAGGCGGGGAGAGGAGAGGTCTGAATCTGTGAGTAGACTGGAATGTTCTAATAATGGAAAAGAATCTGAGAACAGTAGACTCGAATGTTGCACCAATGGTTCAGAACCTGAGAACCCGAGGATGGAATGCTGCAACAATGGACAGGAATTTATCCTGGGGTCTTTCCTATGTTTCGTGGTATTGCAACATATTACCATATCGGATATACGTGTACTGCTGATTATTCAGGCTGATTACTATCCCATGCTTGCTATTGTTGGTGTTTCTGGTAAGTCTCCCCATCTCTATCTATTTATTAATCCCATAAGCCATGGTGAAATTCAGTGCTATTTCTGTTAAATATATTTGGCAAAGTTGGAAACTACTGTCTTCAGTTTCCAATGCAAATCCATTCATTGTCACAAATGTCAAAACCGCCCACGACCCTGCTCTGACACATATCTGAGAAAAAGACTGTTTACAATCCGGAAGTGCTTATTTGCCCTGAATTGATTTATGTCTTCACATTCTCTCCATCACCAAACAGACCCACTACCAGCTCCATGGTATCCCTATTCCACAGCTTGACATTTGTGCAGTTGCTAAATACACTATTATACATGCCTTGGAAAATTTCAGACTTCATGGTTCCAGCTCTCTTCTAATCACTCTTTCCATTACAATGTTTCCATCATGACCTTGTTATTGTCTCTAAAGTAAATGCATGTCAGGGACACTATGTCAGAATAGTAATGTCGCTGGCCACGTCATTCAGTGGTCCAGGTTACTACACGAAAGATACTGTTTCAAATCCTATCTCAGACGATGAGAGAACTTCAACTCAAATGACAGGAACTCGAAATAAAAACGAATGCCACTAATACAAACCCATTAGCATTTTGTCAATACAGTTTGTGAGAAGATTTGTAGCTCGGGTGCTCGTTGTTGTGGTTCTGTTCGCCGAGCTTGGAATTTGTGCTGCAGACGTTTCGTCCCCTATCTAGGTGACATTCTCAGTGCTTGGGAGGCCCCTGTGAAGCGCTGCTGAAGCCACACTATACATCAAGAGCATTTCCGAACTGACAGCCAGTCTATTGTGACCAATAGGACTCATAACAGCCACTCTCAGACAACAACTCACCAGAACGAAGGACCCGATACCCAGCATGAACAAAACCAACATTGTGTACAAAATCCCATGCAAGGTCTGCACAAAACTCTACATAGGACAAACAGGAAGACCGCTAACGATCCGTATCCATGAACAACAACTAGCCACGAAATCACAGAACCAGCTATCCTTAGTAGCCACACACGCAGATGACAAGCAACATGAGTTCGGCTGGGACAACACGACCATTATAGGACAAGCCAAACAGAGAACAGCCAGGGAATTCCTAGAGGCATGGCACTCATCCACAGATTCAATCAATAAGCACATCGACCTGGACCCAATATACCGACCACTGCAACGGACAGCTGGAACTGACAACCGGAAGCGACAGAGACAAACCACTATAAATGCCGGAGGAGACATCACAGAAGTGCTTCACAGGAGGCTCCCAAGCACTGAGGATGTCACCTAGTCAAGGGAAGAAACGTCTGTAACACAAATTCCCAGCTCGGCGAACAGAACCACAACACATTGTCAATAACTTTATCTATTTCACTGATGTTCTTTGGTAAAGTCATCTCACATTATTACCTGGTCTGGATAAGGACGACGTCAGGTCCACAGCAAGGTGTTTTGCTCTATACTGCCTTAAGGAATGGCCTCACAGTAAAGGGCATTTAGTGAGATCAACAAACGGTGCCTTTAACAGCGATGCAGACATCTTATCTAATAACAACACATAAAGTTTGGGAAAAAAAGGAATGATGCGAGATATCAGAAGAATGATGAAGTGCCGGAGTAGCTGAGCAGAATTGACAGTCTCGGATCGGGATAAAATTAGAAATGGCATTTCGAGTCCAATGACCATCCATCAGAACTGCACACAACTGGGAAATAGTGTGATTGATGTTGGTGACAGGGACGTCTGTTGTGATGGGGAGAAGGATGGAGTTGAACAGGTATAGAAAGAGAGAGACAGAGATAAAGAAGCAAGTTGATGGATTGTTGATGAACAGCTGGAACGGAAATAATAAACAAGATTATTCTTATTTATTTTTCTCCTGCTGACATATTAACGAAAATCCTGTCCATGTAATGTATACATCTAAGTCACGGTTTGAAGTGAGTTATGTCCCTTTGTCTCCCTTTCCTCAGAGTAATCTTTTTTAAAATTCATTAATGGGACGTTGGGACAGCATGTAATTCCCTTTTCATGTTGTCCTTGAGAAGCTGTTGGTGAGCTGCAGTCCTGACCACTGCAGTCAGTGGGCTGTAAGCACTCAATGTTTAGCTCCGTCTGGTTTACTTTCTTTGAGGCTTTATAGTGAGTGATATAACTGAGTGGTTGGGCTTGGACATTTCAAACGGCAGCCGAGAGGTAACAGCATTGCTATAGGTCGAGAGTCACATGTAAGCTTGATCAGCTGAAGATGATAGATCTCATTCCTTGAGGGGCATCAGTGTTTCAGGTAGGTGTTTCTGATAATCTTCACATTCCTTCTTAATTCGTGATATTTTATTGAACTCACATTCCAATATTTACTGTGTTGGGATTCGAGTCTGTGCTCTGGGTCATTATAGGGGTCGCTGCATTAATAATCCGAAGATAATAGAGCTATGCCATCACCTCCTCAACATCTTCAAACGTCTCCAATGGCAATAGTGGTGTTACTGTTGGCGTGGCTGTGCTGGAAGTAAAGCGTTTCGCAAGGCAAACAAATTATTTGGCAAAACGTACCATCCTTCTCATTTTGTATTTATGAGAAGGTGAGATGCTGTGTAATGCTCTTGGTGAAAAGGAGCTGAATGCCCTTGGTCATGAGTCACTGACAGAATTCATACAGAGCAGCAAGTAATCAGCACAGTAAATTGTATGATGTACTTCATTGAAAAATGATTCAAATATAGGCGTGAAGACACCTCACTGCAGTTGTAGAGAGATACTGAGACAGCACGTGGGGCACTGTGAACAGATTTTCTCTCCATTATAAGAATGATCTCCTTGCTACAGTGAGATAGTGTAAAGGAGTTTGACCAAACTAATCCCTGCAGTGATGGTACCATGAGGAGAGTGTGAAGGAAATGAGTGTTTAATCTGTAATGCTGTAAAAGATTAAAAACTGATTGCAATAAAACTTGAGCGTTTTGCACCAGGACTCATTATGCCCAAAACAAAAGAATTGCGTGAAATATGACATGTGTTTTCCTGCAGTACATGTTTTCATATGTGTACAGATACATTGATAGGAGATGTTTAGCAGGACATGGGCCAAGTGCAGGGAAATGGGGTTTAACATGAATGGACATTTTGGTCAGCATAGACCAATTTAGGCTAACGGCCCTGTCTCCCTGCTGTTAAACTCTATGACTCTCTGATAGTTTACACTCTCTGTGGAGACCTCATGTTGGTTACGATAGAGCTGCAGATTCTGAATGAACTCTCCCCATCTCAACGTACAGTTGGAGGGAGTCCCTGCACTGAGCAACATGTTGTTCATAAATATGTCAGCAGCTACACTCTGATCGAGTTTGCCATTCTCAAAAGTTTCTGATCTCCATGCAGAATACGAGCCTGTCTTCTCGGAGATGGCAGATGCCACCTTGCGACTTGGGACAAGCCATCCGCTGTGCTCCAATCCATCAGCAAACCACATTAATGTAACGCATGTGTAGCATTAGCAATGGAGCCAGGAGGAACAACTAGAGGCAGTCTGTCTGTGCAGTCTCTGCTTCATTGGTTTGTCGTGTTGCAGCATCAAATGCATCCTCCTATTTCAGTGCAACAGTTTGGAGGGGCTGAATGGTCCCTTCTTTTCGTGTGTCAGCGTCTTGAGGAGTTGCATGTCCTCCTACTTATCCCAGGGAAGAGGTTAATTATTGGGTGACTCGTGGTAGCTGCTAACCAGCGTGTTGTGCTGTCTAGACTCCTTATCGTCCTGTGTAATAAAAGACAAACAGGAGGCTGGAAGAACACCACAAGCCAGACAGCAGCAGGAGGTGGAGAACGCAATATTTCTGGTACAACCGTTCTTCATGATTGTGGGTGGGGGTAGGGGGAGCTGCAGATAAAGAGGGAAGGAAATGGTCGGGGGGGAGAGCAGGGGAAGGGGAATTGAAATGGGTGATGACTGGGAGCTCACATTTACACCTTTGGGCCCGGCTGTGATAAATGGTAAAATGTGCCCTTTGTTTGATCTCCCCAGTGTAGAGAAGACCACATCGGAAGCACTTGATGCAGTACACAAGGTTGGAAGTGATGCAGGTGAATCTCTGTTTCACCTGGAAGTACTGTTTGGTGCGCTGGATGGAGGTGAGGGAGACTGTGTGCCAGCAGGTGATGCATCTTTTCCGTTTGCAGGGGCAGTTGTCAGTGGGGTTTGGACGGTTTGGTGGGGAGTGTGGCACTAACCAAAGATTAGCGAAGGGAATGGTCCTTGTGGAAGATGTGCCAGGTGTTTGGATCCAACCTAGTTTCCTGTATCTGGTGCTTCCAATGTGGTCTTCACTACATCAGCGATCACAAATGTAAACTAAGGGGATGTTTTGCGAAGCATCTCAGCTGAGCCCATAAGGGGCAGAGCTGACCTCCCAGTCACTGGCTATTTCAATTCCTCCTCTCACGCCCTTTCCAACGTGGCCATCCTTGACTTCCTCCATTGCCACAACGAAACAAACCGCAAATTGGAGGAACAACACTTCATCTTCTGCCTGGGCTGCCTACAGCCCGGGGGACTCAACATTGAGCAATCCAATTTCAAATAACCTCCTCTCCAATCCCCCAAAAACATTCCCAGCCCCTCCTCCTCCCTTCCATTCCTCTGATCAGCCCTCCTTCCATCTCCCAACTGGATTCATTCCTTCCATCGACCAACCCAGTCACAACCTCTACTTTGTTCACCTATCCTCACATCACCATCCTGTCTCCTCCTCCCCCACCCGGCCTCTATAAATGTAGACCCCCTTAACACCTCCGACACTCCCAGTCCTGAAGAAGGCATTTACTCAAGTAGTTGACTTCTCACCTCCTGATGAGAAGTCTCTTTTGTTGTGTTGTTCCGGCGTCCTGACTGCTTACTTTGAATTCTAACATTTGCAGTTTTTAAAAATAAATCTCTTCTTGTTTAAGAAACACCAGAGAGTGAATGGGCTGTGTTTCTTCTTATCAAATAGTTTGGATGGGCTGAATGGATTTCAATGAAGCATGCTTGAGATGCTGAATGAGTTAATCTTTCTTTACTGTGGAAATGGCCAGGGTCCAGCAGTGCTGACACACGAATGTTACCTGCACGTTAACAGCATGAGCTTGAATATTGTCTAGATTTTGATGCTTTATGTGATCTTCACTGAAGATCTTCACTTCTGATCGAATGACCAAGGGAAAAGCATTGATGAAGCAGCTGAAGATATTTGTGCTGAGGAAGCTCCCCTCGGGATCACCCACAGAGATATCCAGGAAATGAGAGGGTTGATGTCCACCAGCCATAATGTGTTTTGAATGACCCAACCAGTGGGGAGCTTCCAACTGATTCATATTAAGTTTAATCTCGTTCCGAACTTTTGAAGGATTGCTCATTCAAATATTGATGTAATGCCAGGGCCAATCACTCTGACGCTGTGTTCATATCTTTTGTTCATGTCAATAGACCAAGGTATATGTGTGGGGTTCGTTCCTTCTGTCAGAGGATAGAGATTGCTGCCAAGAGCAGAACAGCCCTGACCTTGCTGAAGGAAAGGGCAGATTTGAGGAGCTAAATAGCCTCGTGTTATTCCAACATGCCCCAGAGTCCAGTCAGTTTGTGGACTCATCTATTTCCTATGTTACTGACCTGAATTAGCTGAATAGACTGATCCTGTCGCAGCATAACAGTAAACTGGTGCTGCATGATCTATTCTCGGTTCAATTGTATAGGTTCGTTGAGCTCATTGGCCTCCTCTTGTAACTGTATATCGGCCTCCCGGGGTTGAAAAGCCTTATGTTGGCCTGGTGTAACTGAAATCCATATTGACTAAACCTACCACCCTAGCAGAAAGTGAGCACTGCAGATGCTGGAGATCAGAGTCCACAAGTGTGGTACTGGAAAATCATGGCAGGTCAGGCAACATCCGAGGAACAGGATAATCGATGTTTTGGACATTTTTGATGAAAGGCTTATGCCCGAAATATCGATTCTATTTTTCCTGCCTGACCTGCTGTGCTCTTTCCAGCGCCACACTTTTTGATGTCTACCAACCCGACCTAGTCAACCTTCCTGGTCACGTTTTCAAATGACTTTAAGAAATTTTTCAAGCATGATCTATCACGCACAAAGCCATTCTCAATATTCCTAATCAAACTCTGTCATTCCAAATTAGTGTACACCTTATCCTTCAAAATTTTCTCAAATAACGTACCTACCAGAGATGTTACAATTACTGCTCCATAGTTTCAAGGCTTTGTTTTCAATTATTCTTAAGTAAGGGCACAATATTTGATATTCTCCAGCCTTCCAAGATCTCAACTCTGGTTAATGATGATCAAAATCATCAGCCAGGTCCCCCGCAAATGCTTTTCTATCCCCTTACAGTTTTCTTGGATACATCTGGTAAGGGACGTGAGATTTATCCAAACTCAAGCATTCTATTATGTCCAGTACCTTCTATATTGTGATATGGACTGTCCCTAAGAAATCACCATGAACTTCGCCAAGTTCATACGTATTCATGTCTTTCTACATGTTAAACACAGAGGAGAAATATTCGTTGATGATCTCGCCCATCTCTTATGGTTCCACGCATACATGTCACTCTGGTCTTTGAGGGGTCCTATTTTCTAACTAGTTATTGTTTTTCCTTTAATATACTGAAAGTACCATTTTGGATTCATCTTAATCTTCTCAGCCAAGGCTTTTGCATGTCCCCTTTTCGCCCTACCGATTTCCTTCTTCAGTAAATTCCTATATCCATTATATACATCCAGGGATTCACTTGATCAAAGCTGCCTGTAACGGAGCTGCGTTTTTTTCCGGTCAAAGCCTAAATATCTCTTTTCATCCAGAGTTCACCATTCCTGCCAACTTTCCTTTCATCTCCACAGTAACAAGTAGACCTTGAACTCCAGTATCTCACGATCAAAGGACTCCCGCCTGCCAGAGGTCCCTTTGCCGACAATGAACTATACCAACAAACCCCTGCAAACTCCTACGTAATTCCATCTAAATTCGTCTTGCCCCAATTTAGAACTTGAAGCTATGGACCAGTTTTGTCTCTCTCCATCAATATGTGAAAAGTAATAGAACTATGGCCATTTGTTCCAAAGTGCTCCCACACTGTCACCTCCGGCACTTGTTCTGTCTTATTTCCTAAGAGTAGGTCGAATGTTGACCCTTAACGAGTAGGCCCAACTACATACTGATTGAGGGAATTTTCCTGGTGCAATTAATGGATTCCACCCTACCAAATCCCTTAACGCTCTGGCAGTCCCAGTCAATGTTATAAAAATTAAAATCCCAAATATGACAATCCTTTTGCTTCTGCATGTCTGCAAGTATATTAGTTACTCTAATTCCTGGTGACTATTTCGGGGCCTATAGTGCAGCCCCTCTAACATCACCATACCCCTTCCTATGTATTAGCTCCATCCACAAATCCTCGCTGTTTGATCCTTCAATTATTTCATCTCTGATTACTGCTGTGATACACCCCTTGATCAGAAATGCAACATCCCCTTCCCTCTTTCCACCATTCCCTGTTCTGTCTAAAGTTATACCCTGGCATATTAAGCTGCCATTCCTGTCCCTCCCTTAACTATGTTTCTGTAATGTCTGAAATATCCCACATAGCTATCCATGCTCTGAGTTCTTCGGCCTTGCCTGTCAGCCCTCTTGCATCGAAATGAATGCAATTTAATAAAAACAGGCATTCTTGCTCCCTGTTCTTTTCCAGCCTGACCTGTCTTTTCACTTTACTGTTTCTGATTGCTGTATCTCCTTCCAGCCTCGCACTTGCCTCCCTGCTCTTGAGGATCTCACCCCCTGCCAATCCCATTTAATCCCTCCCTTGGAGCACGAGCAAACCTGCCCGCCAAGATATTGGTCCCCCCTACAGTGCATATGCCACCTGTCCCTCTTGAACAGGTCAACCCTGTCACAGAAAAGACCCTAATGATCTAAAAACCTGAGTGCCTCCCCCCGCACCAGTTCTTTAGTTATGTACGTATATGCCATATCCTTCTATTCTTATTTTCATGAGCTCATGAAACAGAAAGTAATCAGGAGATTACCACTTCGAGGTCTTGGTTTTTAACTTTTCTCCTAGCTCTCTGTAATCACTCTGGAGGACCTCAATTCCTATATCTACGTGTATCATTTGCGATGCCAACGTGCACAATGACTTCGGGCTGCTCAACCTCCCCCTTGCAGCCGCTCGGAGACTTCCTGCAACCTGGCACCTGGGACGAAGCACAATTTCCTGGATTCCCGTTTGAGGCCCCAGAATCTCCAAAGTGTCCCTCCAACAATCCACTCTCCTATCTCTTAGATCCTGTCTAAATTTACCCTTTCCCGCTGTGCTCCAAAATCAGTGGTAGTGCCACCAACTTGGCTCCGGCTGCTTTCCATTAAACGGTCGTTCCCTCCAACAGTTTCTGATGTGATATACTTGTTTTCGAGGGGAATGGCCACAGAGGCTGCACTCTCCCCCTACTCCCTTTGCGATTCCAAACCTACTCTCTGCCTGGAACACGATAGGGAGCAAGGATTGGCTGTTGGATTAAATTGTGTTTATTTAAATACAACAGGGCAGACAGGTAAGACTGATGAACTCAGGACATGGATATTTATGTGGGACTGTGCCATTATAGTCATTACAGAAACATGGCCAGGGGTATGTCTTGGGCGTGACCAACCAGCAGTTATATATGAAGTTTGCAGCATCTCTGATAATCCTGAGTGCATCTAGTTCCAGCTCCCAAACCTGCTGTCCCAGGAGCTGCAACTGGGTGCAAATTCCACACGTGTAATTAACAGGGACGGTGGAAATCTCTGAGCTCCCACAGGAGGAACGTGCAACTGGTCTAACTGCCATCTTGACTGCTGTAATAATAAACTTAAATGACTTTATTTGAGCTTGCCTGTACTTTTCTTTTCTGAGCTTCTGCTGTCTGAAGCCTCTCATACAAATGACTTACGACTTACTCTCTACAAACAGCATTTTCTCTCCTCCTCCACACCTTCTTTTGTTTAGGGAAGAAGGGAGACACTACAGTAATGCAATGTTTGTGCCTTAAATATTCCTTGACACCAAGCCCGTGGCGACCTGCTCTCCAGAGCACGTCATTACTTGTACTTGGAGATGGTCTTCCTGAATCTTTCTCCTGCTTATGGTGACTGAACTGAGGCAAATATTCACCCCAACAGCCAATCCGCGTTGTCGCAGTCCACTGGTCCTTTCTGTCTTTAATACTGCATTTATGAAATCCTTGAATCCGTCGATTGCATTCCAAACTGTGCCTCACTCCAAAGGGAGAGGAGTTATGTTCCAGTGAATACATGTTGTTGGAAGAAGAATTGCATTAGACACTGGAGCAACATTCTGTCTATCTGCGCACCGAGTCTGCGTTTCTGTTCAATTCCGTTATATTTATGCTGAAAATGCCACATTCTACTTGACTGCATTTCCCTATAACCCTTGTTTAAAAATCAGTCTGCCTCAGCTTTCAAGATGTTTAATGACCTAGCCTCAAAAGCTCTCAGAATTTTCGACAATTGCTTCCCTCTTACTGTTGGGAGACTTGGTGGTCTTTAATCCCATGCCTTTTGTCTGGCACTCTATGTGAGAGTTGGGCCAATATTAGATGTTATCGTGTCCCAGCACACCTTCGCTGTGGCCAGAGGCAAGGGAAAAATAAAAATGTCAGAGCCTGTGCTCTTCTCCCTCACCTTCCACATCAGCCTAAGTTATAGTTCACCGGGATCTGGGGATTTGCCCATTGTTTAATCTGCATCAATTTCAAATTATTCCTTTGCTTCTGTATCAGATTGTTCAAGGGGCACACTGTCTCTCACCCTGAATCCAGGAACTGCTTCTCCCAACTGAAGACCAAGATGAAGCCCGTGTTTAACATATCATGTGGCTCCGTGCACAGGCTGTCCCCTTTGTCTCCAATACTCCCCCTTCTTTCTGCTGTTACCTTCTACCTCTTAATAAGCTGATTCTTGTTAATCTTACCCACTAATATATTATCACGATCCCCCTTCTGCTCTTCTACTGACTTTTCAAGATTAGCCCGACAGTTTCTATATTCATTTAGTGCATCCATTGACCTGATCACTTTGTACCTGTTTTAAGCTTCTCTTTTGTTTTTAATTCTGTTCTGATTTTTTGTTGAGAACCGAGGTTCTCTAGGCTTGTTTTCCAAATTTTCATCTTTCGTGTAACACGTTGGGCGGCAACTCTCATTAATTCCATTTTGATCAAGTGATTCCCCAACCACCCGCAACGCGGTGTTCTGCTACAGTTTCACCCAGAAGCCACTGCACTCTGGCCAGATTCCGTCATGTTTATTTCATAAAATCGGTCTCCCCAATCCAAAAACCTTTTATTTACAAGACAGTGCGGTTTTTTGAAATCTTTTCCTTACCAAACATAAAATGTATGATGTAACGGTCACTGGCCGTTTACTGCTCTACCAATCATTGCCTGAAATATCCTGACTTCATTCCCTTCAGTGAGGCACATCACTGCCCCACCGATTGTTGTATCTGCTCCATGATGATACAACGAGCTTTCTGGAATAAATTTCAAGGCATCTGTCCCCTCTTAAAATATTATCACTGCCCTAATTAATGCTTGGAAATGAAATGCCTGTGTATAATAAATCTATTATTGTTTTTTACACACCTCAGTCAGTTCGTTTTATAGGGTGGGCTACTACATTCGAGGATGGAACAAAGGTTGGTACAATTGTGGGTAGTGTGGAGGGCTGTTGGAGTTGGCACTGGGACATGACAGGATGAAGACCTGGGCTGATAAGTGGCAGGTGGATTTCAACCTGAAAAAGTATGAAGCGATTCATTATGAACAATCAAATGTGAATGCAGAATACAGATAAAAGATAAGTAGTGCTCATCAGGTGCCCAGCAATTCACTCTCCTGTCTAGGCACCTTCCCCTGCTACCACAGGAATGGTAGACCTGCGCCCACACCCCCCCCCCCCACCACCCCCAGGCCCTAAAGATCCTTCCACATCCATCAAGGTTTCAATTGCAGTTCCACACATGTCAGCTACCGTATCCGTTATTCCCAATGTGGTATCCTATACGTTCGGGAGATAGGACCTCTACTCGCAGATCACTTCAGAGAACATCTCTGGGACACCCGCACCAACCAACCACTCTGTCCCGTGGCCGAACGCTTCAACACCCTCTCCCACTCTGCTGAGGACATGTAGGTCAATGGCTTCATCCATCGCCACTCCCTTATCACCTCATCTTCGACCTCGGTTCACTCCAACCCCGTGGCATTAATGTGGATTTCACCAGATTCCACATTTCCCCTCCTCCCACCTTATCACAGTTCCAAACTTCCATCTTAGCACCGACCTCATGACCTGTCCCATCTTTTTAGTCAAAGTGGGAAAGAGTTTTTTTTTTAGATTTCCTACGGAGTGGAAGCAGGCTCTTTGGCCCACCAAGTCCATACCAAACGTCCGAAGAGTAACCCATTTCACTTTGACTAAGGCATCTATTATTATGGGCAATTTAACATGGCCAATTCACCTGTGGGAGAAAACCGGAACACCCGGAGGAAAGCCGTGCAGACTCATGGGAGAATGTGTAAACTCCACACAGAGAGTCGCCTGAGGCCGGAATCGAAACTGGTCCCTGGCACTGTGAGGCAGCAGTACTAACCACTGAGCAACCATGCCCATATGTCCATCTTCCTTCCCACCTAACCACTCCACCCTCCCCTCCAATATATCACCATTACCCACACCTGCATCCAACTATCGCACTCTCAGTTACCTTTCCCCAACCCCTCCCATTTACCACTCCACCCTCATGGATCCCATTCTTAATGCTGACTAAGGGCTTTTGCACTAAACGTTGATTTTCCTGCTCCTTGGATGCTACCTGAGCTGCCGTGCTTTTCAAGCTGCAGCCTCACGACTCGAACTTCCAGCATCTGCTGTCTTCGCTTTCACCTTGTTGACATCTCCACTCAGTGTCTGTCCAGGTTACAGATGTATGGAGTCTGGGAGGTAGGCCAGATGTCATCACTGTAAGTAATTTGTGTGGTATGCTTCTGACACTCCATGTCCTCACATCTGCTCTCTGGGACAGGGTCTGACTGAAAATGAATTTGTAAAGCATGGTTGCTAGCCAGTCAATGATGTCTCATTTGGACAGCATTTGTATTTATATAGAGACCAATGGTAGACTGGTGGCTAGTTTCCCACCGACCCAAGGTAGATTCCAAATGTTTTGTTGTGAAATAATGCTTGAATGATTTCCCTGAATCACGTGGTTGTGCTCTGGATACATTTAGGTGCAGGCCAGTATCTCACTAAGTGCCACAGGCAGCTATGAGGTTCAGTAACACTCTGCCTGAATTCAGATCCTTTTAAATCTATTTTCAACGAAGCTTATAATTGCAAGGAGATGAGTTTAGTGATCCGAAAAGTAATCAGATGTTTGCTATGTTTCATGAATTGTGCAAAAATAAGATGCGAAGTATGATTATTCAAACAAACAATAATTGCATCATCCCAGAAAACAATTATGTTGATGTTATATTTATGGAACAAAAATACAAACTCCTGTCAACATTTAATTATTCAAAAATAAAGAATGTAAATTTTGTTTTATTTCGAACAAAGAATATGCTATCTGACTCTCGGCGTGATTACAATTACATACTCACTGTCGGTATTCAAATAAAAATATTGTCACACCAACATTTGGAAAGTTCTTGGCATCTGACCGATTATATATTAAGACTGAGAAAACAATTGATCAATCATGCGGA
Organism: Chiloscyllium plagiosum; assembly: GCF_037043375.1. Lineage (NCBI taxonomy): Eukaryota > Metazoa > Chordata > Chondrichthyes > Orectolobiformes > Hemiscylliidae > Chiloscyllium > Chiloscyllium plagiosum. The sequence continues at coordinate 69,463,585 of NW_028270162.1, read as the reverse complement.
AAAAGCGTTCTTATATATTTAAATACCAATCAGTTTAATTTCTCACTTAAATGGTGGTGTTATCGCTGAACTGTTAAGGGAGAGACCCAGCTAATGTTCTGATGACCTGGATTTGAATTCTGCCATGATCGATGGTGGAGCTTGAATTCAAATGTGGAATTAAGAGACTGATGGTGATCATGAATCGATTGTAAGGGAAACTTCGTCTGGTTCACTAATGTCCTTCAAGGAAGGAAACTTCCATCTTTACCATAGATTCAGCCCTCTTTGGCTGAAGGCGTTTCTCCTGATCTCCGATATAAAAGGTCTTCCCTTAACAATGATACTATGCCTCTGGGTCCTTTGCCTCCAAACAATTGAAGCATCTTTCTGACATCTACTCTGGCCAGGCATTTAGTATTTTGTATGATTCAACTATATCCCCTCATCCTTCTCAACTTCCACGAGTTTAATCCCAGAGACCTCATATGTTCCGCTTTTCATTCATGAGGTCATTCCTGTGAACTGCCACTGAAAACGCTCCAGGGGCAGTATATCTTTCCTGAGATATGGGGCCCAAACCATCACACAATAATCCAAATGTAGTCTGATTAGAGCCTTAATAGAGTCTCAGAAGTGCATCCATGCTTTTATATTCAAGTCCTTTCAAAATAAATGTCATCATTGTATTTGCCTTTGTGACCAGTTTTGCCACCTGAAATAATGAATTTATGATGGACAATAATAAATTATCATGGAGTTACAAAAAATAACAATGATTAAAGCATTATGAGAAATGGATCCCGGCCTTGAGTAAACTCTCTGTGCTATTCCACAGGCTGCAGAATCCAGACAGGCTGCAGCTAACCACAGACAGTTTGTAAACAGACTTGACAGCTACAGACCCTGCAATACAATCCTGGAGTTGAATTTGAATGGTACAACGTAATGCCGCCCTTGTGCCATCAATGTGCCAACCCTTGGTTGGGTCTAATTGATCAGAGTTATCCAACATGATCATTCTGTTGACAGATCCTCCAGGTCGTCCTAAAATGAGGTGAAGACCCTGAAGAATGAGAATCACCGCCAAACCCCACTTAGTGCAGTAAATCGAGAATAACCACCAAAGCATAAGATACCTCCAAGTCCATCGTAAGAAGGAGAAATCAGCACGTGGAGCCCGTCAACGGTCTGTTGGGGTGGTATACGATCATACAAAGTTAAGTTAAAGCAGAAGGTAGCTTGTAGTGTGTTTCGTTACATTATAGTACAATTTATTGTTCTAATATTAATTGTGTTCAATAAACAGGTATTGTTGTTTTACACGCCGTGACGTCGAACACTTCTTCCGTCGCCTCCGCCTCCGCGCTTACTTTCACAATCAGGACCCCCGCCCACCTTCCGAGGACCCCTTCGCCCACCTCCAACACACTGCATCCACCTTGACACCCCGCGCTGGCCTATTACCTGCCCTCGACCTCTTCATTTCCAACTGCCGCCGGGACATAAACCGCATCAAACTGTCGACACCCCTCCCCCACTCCAACCTCTCACCCTCACACACGCAGCCATCCAATCCCTCTGCTCTAATCCCAACCTCACCGTTAAACCAGCGGATAAAGGGGGCGCAGTGGTATTCTGGCGCACTGACCTCTACACCACTGAAGCCAAACGCCAACTCGAGGACACCTCTTCCTACTGTCCCCTCGACCATGACCCCACCCCCATCACCAAACCATCATCTCCCAGACCATACAGAACCTCATCACCTCAGGAGATCTCCCACCCACAGCTTCCAACCTCATAGTCCGGGAACCCCGCACTGCCCGGTTCTACCTCCTTCCCAAGATCCACAAGCCTGACCACCCTGACCGACCCATTGTCTCAGCATGCTCCTGCCCAACTGAACTCATCTCTACCTAACTCGACACTATCCTATCCCCCCTAGTCCAGGAACTCCCCACTTACGTTCGAGACACCACCCACGCTCTCCATCTCCTACAAGATTTCCGTTTCCCCGGTCCCCAACGCCTCATCTTCACCATGGATATCCAATCCCTCCATACCTCCATCTGCCATGACCACGGCCTCCAAGCCCTCCGTTGTTTCCTCTCCAGACGTCCCCAACAGTACCCTTCCACCGACACTCTCATTCGTTTGGCCGAACTGGTCCTCACCCTTAACAATTTCTCCTTTGAATCCTCCCACTTCCTCCAGATCAAATGGGTAGCCATGGGCACACGTATGGGCCCCAGCTATGCTTGTCTCTTTGTTGGCTACGTAGAACAGTTGATCTTCCGTAATTACACCGGCACCACTCCCCACCTCTTCCTCCGCTACATTGATGACTGCATTGGCGCCACCTCGTGCTGCCGTGAGGAGGTTAAGCAATTCATCAACTTCACCAACACATTCCATCCTGAACTTAAATTTACCTGGACCATCTCTGACACCTCCCTCCCCTTCCTGGACCTCTCCATCTCCATTAGTGATGACCGACTTGACACGAATACTTTTTACAAACCCACCGACTCCCACAGCTACCTAGATTACACCTCTTCCCACCCTATCTCTTGCAAAAATGCCATCCTGTATTCCCAATTCCTCCACCTCCGCCCTATCTGCTCCCAGGAAGACCAGTTCCACCATAGAACACATCAGATGGCCTCCTTCTTTAGAGACCGCAATTTCCCTTCCCAAGTGGTTAAAGATGCTCTCCAACGCACCTCGTCCACATCCCGCACCTCCGCCCTCAGACCCTACCCCTCCAACCGTAACAAGGACAGAACGCTCCTGGTGCTCACCTTCCACCCTACAAACCTCCGCATAAACCAAATCATCCGCCGACATTTCCGCCACCGCTAAAAAGACCCCACCACCAGGGATATATTTCCCTCCCCACCCCTTTCCGACTTCGCAAAGACCGTTCCCTCCGTGACTACCTGGTCAGGTCCACGCCCCCCTACGACCCACCCTCCCATCCTGGCACTTTCCCCTGCCACCGCAGGAACTGTAAAACCTGTGCCCACACCTCCTCCCTCACCTCTATCCAAGGCCCTAAAGGAGCCTTCCACATCCATCAAAGTTTTACCTGCACATCCACTAATATCATTTATTGTATCCATTGCTCCCGATGCGGTCTCCTCTACATTGGGTAGACTGGGCGCCTCCTAGCAGAGCGCTTTAGGGAACATCTCCGAGACACCCGCACCAATCAACCAAACCGCCCCGTGGCCCAACATTTCAACTCCCCCTCCCACTCTGCCGAGGACAATGAGATCCTGGGCCTCCTTCACCGCCGCTCCCTCACCACCAGACGCCTGGAGGAAGAACGCCTATTCTTCCGCCTCGGAACACTTCAACCCCAGGGAATCAATGTGGACTTCAACAGCTTCCTCATTTCCCCTCCCCCACCTCATCCTAGTTTCAAACTTCCAACCCGCACTGTCCCCTTGAACTGTCCGGACTTGTCCGACCTGCCTAACTCTTTTTCCACCTATCCACTCCACCCTCTCCTCACTGACCTGTCACCTTTATCTCCTCCCCCACTCACCTATTGTACTCTATGCTACTTTCTCCCCACCCCACCCTCCTCTAGCTTCAGGCTCTCTGCCTTTATTCCTGATGAAGGGCTTTTGCCCAAAACGTCGATTTTGCTGCTCGTCGGATGCTGCCTGAATTGCTGTGCTCTTCCAGCACCACTGATCCAGAACTGGTTTCCAGCATCTGCAGTCATTGTTTTTACCTACGTTGTTGTTTATGAGTCGATCACAGTTCTTTTGGTGAATATAAGATTTTAAAACACACTGTGTCGTGATATAAAAGTTTCCGAACAATTGGTTCTCCTGCAAGTTTATCTTGAGACAATTGTGGTCGAGAACTCCCAAGTCTCTTTGCACTTCAGGCTGAAGAATGTTCCCGCATTTAGAAAATAGTCCTTGCCTGCAATCTTCTTACCAAAGTACATGACCTCACACTTCCCCCCATTGTACTCCATCGTACTTCTTTGCCCACACTCCTAACGTGTCTAAAACCTCTGCAGCCTCTCCACTTCCGCAATGCAAACTGTCTCTCCACCTATCTTTATATCATCCAAAACGTTAACCAGAATGCCCTTAGAACATTTATCTAGATCATTAATTTACAAAGTAAAAAGTCGTGGTCCCAATACTGAACCTTGTGGAATACCACATGTCGCTGGCTACCATATTGACATGATCATTTTTATCCTCACTCGCTGTTATCTGCCTTTTTAACCTGTGTTGTTTCTCAATTCCACCCACACAGATTCTACACCATCTGTCCATATTTCAGTGATGGGAACCGAGTGATGGGACTGCAAAACACTTTAGCATTGTCGCTAATAAATAGCTTACACATGGAGTAAAATATGACATTGTCGATTTCACTGAATTGTGATGACAACCTATGCCTTTGACAAAATATTCTGTTTGCATTATGGAAGAATATAAACATGTGAACCTGCTTGAGAGGACACAGACAATTTCAAATGTTTGTATTCTTCCATAATACAGACAGAATATTTGGACAAAGATATAGACTGTCGCCATATTCCAATGGAATGGACAATGCAATATTTTTACTTTTTTTGTTTTTATTTGTATATGAAGAAGACACTAGTTAATAAGTTGGTCAAATGAACAACAAATATTGGTGTATGGAGCATATAATGGAAAGTGTGTCTGTGTTCAAATATGTTGAAAGTTTAATGGAAACGCACGAATTATTTAAATAGACAGATTGGATTGAGACATAGAGGAATCAGGCACCTGGATCACACAACAAAGATCATGTACATCAAAGTTTTAGAGAGCCCAGACAAGTGTTGAAACTTTTTTGAAACAGAATTCATTCAGAAGTAGGTAGAATTTTCTACAGTTTTACAGGGTACTGGTGAGAACACATCGAAAGAGTTATGGCCATATTGACATGCAAAGCAGTGCAGAGAAGATTCACTCAACGGACTCCTGTGAAGCATTCTGTTTCAGGAGGAAATATTGACCAGACTGACCCTGGATCTCCTGGAGTTTAGCTGGACAATATGTGATCTTGTTTAACCTCAGAATATCCCGAATAGTGTTTTTACTTTGAATTTTGAAATGATATTTCAGTTTGTATGAGAGATTACAATAGGTGGATGGAAAGTAAAATTGAAGAATATCTCATTCCATAAGATGTGGGTCGTTTCAAACCGCTCAAAGTGTTGTGTAGTTGGAAAACTCTCTTCCCAGAGAGCGTGAAGGCTAGGACATTGAATATTCCTAAGGCAGAGGCAGGCGGATTCTTGACTAAGCATGATACACTAATGTTGTAAGGGCAAAGAAGGAACACTCACGCTTGATGCTAGTTTCTACATTTTTGTTGTCTTCAGCTACTGAAAAAATAGGAGACCATTCTCATGAACATGAAGATTTTCCTTTCAGATTGATGGGCACAAGTTTCCAAATGTGTTTTTTAAACAAGTGAAAAACTCCTTTGAATCTGCTTTAGAAATTAGATAATGTCGAATAGATGTCTTAATAGTGCAGCTTCCTTTCAGTTGTTGTTGTGAGGAGGGTTTTTTTTTAGGGGAGAAAGTGAGGTCTGCAGATGCTGGAGATCAAAGTTGAAACTTTATTGCTGGAACAGCACAGCAGGTCAGGCAGCATCCAGGGAACAGGAGATTCGACGTTTCGGGCACAGGCCCTTCCTCAGGAATGAGCAGAGAGTGTTTTTTTTTAGCAAAGCCACCGAACTGCTGCCGACGTCTAATTTCCACTCATAGTGTGTTAGTGCACCCCAGTGGTCCTCGTGGTGCAGGAACACGAACATTTTTATTTCAGCGAGCGTTGCAGGATTCTGAACATGTGGCAGTGAATGGACAATGGTTTCGATTCAAGTTAGGATGCAATATGACGTTGGAGATTATATTCTTCACCAATCGATGCTCACAAGCTATGGAAATGGTGAGACTATTTTCTGTTTTCAAGAATTAAAGTGATAGAGTCTTATGGAACACAAACAGGCCATTCAACGCAACATGTCTACACCAGCTAGAAAACACCAAACTACATGCATGAAAGTTACTTCAAGGTGCATTGCCGATTCTGCTCTGGCATTTTGTGCTCATTCAGCTGCTGATTAAATGCTGCATTAACATGTATTATTCGTGACCTGGGCTGTCAGTTGGCATTTTATTTCAATGTATTCACGAAATGATTTCTGCAAATGGATCACACTACTTCAAAGTTCGCAACGAGTTCATCAGATCAATAAACATGGTTACATTGTTCAATTATTATTAGGAAATTGGATTATTCAAAAAATCATTTGGGATTTTAACGGAGCTAGTCCAACATTAATTGCAGTTGAGAAGGTCCAGTCCAGTTGATGTTGGCCCATCCAAGTGGCTGTTGGGAGGGAGTGCCAGCTGTGCATCTTATGTGCCAGGTTAACTGGGAGTAAGTATTACTGGTGTTGGACGTCATGTTAAGAAAGCCGCTGTATTGTGATGAACAGCTGGCAGAAAAACACAGGAAAACTGATTCTTTGTCAAAGCGAATATATGGCAAGGAATGTATTATTCTGCAGAGAAATAACAACCTTACAACTAGAAGTCTATATAACAATGAGGGAAAGTTTGTTTCTATGTGATTGGTTTCCTTAAAATAATTGTGTCAAACAGCTGGAATAATATTGGTGGGCTTAGTGAACGAAACTTATATTGAGCATGTGAATTATCTTGGATATTTTCAGAGATGGCTGGGCTGTCATTGAATTAGTAAGTGCTGATGCTTCATGGGATGATGCTGATTTGTAATCTCCCCACTTCCTGAGCACAGTTCGATGGAACAAACCAACAATTACCATTGGGTGGTGCTTCGCAATATATCATGGAATCGTATAATAAAGAAGATGCCTATCAAATGTGTCACCATCAAGTGCTGATACAAGTGCTTTTCCAAGTTTGTACGGTTTCCTTCATCAACCACCCTCACAGGCATTCCAGAAGCAAAACACCCTCTGGGTTCAAACAGATTCCACAAATCCTCACTCAATCTCTTGTCTTTCCCTTTAAACGTGCACACTCTTGTATTTAACCGTTTGACTAAGGGCAACAGTTGCTGTCTGTTCCCCTCTGTATATAACTCTCGTGATGTTACACACCTCATTCAGATTCACCCCATCACCTTCTGTGCTCCAAAGTTAAGAAAAAGCAAGTCTAGCTTATCTTCATGGTTTGAGTACTCGCTTGTTTTGTTACTTCTTTCAAAGTGCAGCATCTCACATATTGCAATGTTAAGTTTTTCGGTCATTGATCTGGCCATTTGAACAACCCCTTTGTACCCTCCTGTAACCTTACAGTTTCGTCCTCACTGTGAACCACGGGAACAAACATTGTGTCATCCACAACATTGTTTATCGTGCTCTAAACCCCACACCCCATCTCCCACATACTTATCATCAACGTTGATGAATATCAGAACCAAAACTTGATTTTCAACCTGTTCTACAGACGTTGTTGCAGAGGAAGAATTGATAATCCCAGTCTCTAGTGTTTCCTCTTTTGGTGAATTTGCAGCATGATGCAGGGGAGGGCTTTTCTTAGAGAGCCACAAAGGCTATTTTGGACACAGAACTGAATTCTATTTTTATACTCCTGCCCTCTGCATGTATTATTCATAAGGCTTGGACATCATTCATCTTGGATTAGATTTTGGCACTGTGCGCTGCAACATTTCCATTTTATGTGGTCCTGCAGCACATTCTTTATAAAATTCGCTACAATAATCAGTGCCGAGGGATTTTTTTTAATCTGCAGGATGGCAGCAGGCTCATTCATTAAGTTTGTTTGAAAGAGCTAGGCTGATGAGGAAAACCATTAAATTAAATTCTGCATTATAAGCAAACAGTAGAAGATCAAATCACATTCTCATTTCTACCTTGAATTGGAAGCAATATCAAAGAATACCACCCACCGTTCTTAATATTGTTTATTGACATAAAGTGACATAATGGTGAGATAGTGAATTTGGGAGAACCGAAAGTGTCTGCGTTTGATGGAGATACAGATATGCAGAGTGAATGTACAAGACTCCTGTCCATAAAGAATTACGCCAAACCTTTTCCTAATTTTTAAAGGATACCAGATCCCAATTTTCTTTAACAGTGATGTTTGATTTCCATCAATCTCAGCTTTCCAACTGCATGCTTTTCCCTGCCACTGATGCTCATTGTGACACACCTCCTCCACTCCCTTCCTACTCTTTCCTTACCCACCTACTTCCCTTGCATTGTCCCTTCTGCTGCGACATACCCTTCCACTGACCATCTCCCTTCACACTTCTCGCACTGTGTATCACACCACTTTCCTGTTACTCCCACTTTCCCTGACTCTCCCTTTAGCTTTTTGCTCTCACACTAAATGCTGGAAATTGCTGACTTCTGTGCGACTACATGTCAACAGTGAATGGTGAGTTTCGAATGATCACTGTCCAACAGCAACAGAAAACAGTCTGTTTGCCATTGTCTGATGCACCGTGACTAAAATGGCTTTGTTTACTATTGGTACAGAGTGGAGCTTCTTCCTTTCCCTTTATCACAAAACTTAACCAAACAGCCTAATCGCCATCAGGACACACATCTTGGGACCGGATTGGATGTCCATGTATCAATTATCTTTTTTCATATTGTGAGGATGTTGTTCAAACAAATAGTATGTTTGTCTTTTGCCCCTTGTTCTTTCAACTGATTTTCCGATACAATTTGAGTTGAGATCAGAAAGACTTTCCTTTCAATCGAAGCAGGACTTGACTGAGGGTAGAATCAAGGACTCTGAGCAAAACTGTGATGAATGAGAATTAGAGAACATTCTGCACTGGGAATGGGAAAAATGGGAAAACAATCTCTACAAGTTATCTTCCAAGTTACATGTCATACTGACTGGGGACTAATTTGCTGTTCCTTCCTTACCAGTTGTTAAAACATCTTGGAATGTGCCTACAAACAGCTCTGTGTGCATGTGCATCACTTGGACAGAAGAGATTCAAGTAGACGGCTCTCTGTCGCCTCCTCCGGAGTGATTGTGTTTGACAAGTAAAATCTGCCCATGCCAGTTCCTTCCAAAACCCGTGGATGACGACGTCCTGTACCAATGTACCTCATGTTTCTACAGTTTCATCTAAAGTTTCAGAAATGTAACATCTTGCTGAATGTGTATGACCCCAGTAAAACCAGGAGCATGATATGACATTGAGGTAATGACTGGGATCCTTAATTCAATTGGCTACTGATAGGGGATTGATCATGTGATTCATGGCCACTGAGTTCAACATTTTCATGATGATTTATGACATGGAAAATGTTATTGATATTTATGGCACTGACGAACAAAACGTTTTTAATTTTCATTCAATGACTATAAGAGTCGACTGAAATGGCAGCTCCACTGCTCCCTTTCAGATCAGATAAATATCCACACTCCAAAGGAAAAAGGAAGTTGTAAGTGCTGGAAAACTGCAACAAGTCCAGCAGCATCTGAGCCGAAAGGGAATTGAGGTTTTGAGTCCAATATGACATTTTCAGAACAGAGTCATGTTTGGCTCAATATGTTAACTGTTTCACTGTCTAGATTATGACTCATCGGCTGTGTTTCACCAATAGTTTCCAATTGTATATGAGATTTCCATGTTCGCTCGTGTACGCTAGCATAGTGACATATTTGGGAGCGAGGCACGGTGGCTCAGCGGTTAGCACGGCTGTCTCGAAGCACCTGCGAACCTGCCCACAATTCCACCCTTAAGACACTGTCTGCAGGTGTTTCGTCCAGGTGTTTTTGATTCCTCCCAATTGCCCATGAAAAATTGCTCATCTGAACCTACTTGCTTTATCTCTGGGAGATAGAGGGACCGTGTTGGAGGTGGGTCTGGGTGCAATGTCCTTCACCGGATCAATGTCAGCTCGATGGGCTGAATAGTTTATTTTAACACTTTAGAATCCTGTATCATTATTATAACAAAGGCGATGGTTACTGGGGCCAACCTCTCTGCATCAGCTCATAATGAGCTATGTTTCTCCTGATGTTCCGTATTCTTCTCATTGCCCTGCACATTATGTTATCCATGTCGCTGTTTTTACTTCTGAAAGGTCTGTGCATCGAAGAGCCAGGAGGGGACAGGAGAAGTCGTTGGTGGATTGGGCCAGTGAAAATTCGAAGGCTTTCGATAGTTATATCAGGAATAAAATAATAACTATAGTTGGATTAGTGCCTATCAAATATAGTCGTGAGAGGTTGTGCTTCGAGTCATAGGAGATAGGGGAAGCGCTAATTGGATACTTTTCGTCAGTATTCACACGACAAAAAAAGCCAATGTTGTTGAGGACAATCCTGAGATATAGGTCACTAGATTAGATAGGATAAAGATTCACAAGGAAGAGGTTTTAGTAATTCTGGAAAGTGCAATAATAGATAACTCCTCTGTGCCAGGTGGGATCTATCCTAGGATTCTCTGGGAGGCCAGAGAGGAGATTGCAGATACTTTTGTTTTGATCTTTATGTTGTCATTGTCTACAGGAATAGTAACAGAAGGCTGGAGGATTGCAAGTGTTGTTACCTTTTTCATGAAGGGGTGTAGAGTCTAATTATAGACCAGTGAGCGTTACTTTCGTTGTGGATAAAGTATTGAAATCGTTAAACAGATAGGGTTTGTACTCATCTAGAAAGGAATAATTTAATTAGGGATAGTCAACACGGTTTGTTGAAGGGTAGATCGTGCCTCACAAACATTATAGAATATTTTGAGAAGGTGAATAAACAGGTGGATGCGGGTAAAGCTTTTGGTAAAGTTCCCCACAGTAGGCTATTGCAAAAAAAGGAGGCATGGATTTGAGGGTAATTTAGCAGTTTGTATCAGGAATTGGCTAGCTGAAAGAAAACAGAGCGTGGTAGCTGATGGAATATGTTCATCCTGGAGTTCAGTTACTGGTGGTGCACTGCAAGGATCTGTTTTGGGCCCACTGCTGTGTGTCATTTTTATAAACGATCTGGATGAGGGCGTAGAAGGGTGGGTTCGTAAGTTTGCAGATGAAACTAAGGTCACTGGAGTTATGGATAGTGCCAAAGGATATTGTGGGTTACAGCAGGACACAGATAATTTGGAGGCTGGGCTGTGAGGTGGCAAATGGAATGCAATGCGGAAAAATATCAGATGATTCACTTTGAATGGAGCAACAGGAATGTAGAGTATTGGGCTCTTGGTCAGATTCTTGGTAGTGTAGATGAGTAGAGATTCCTCAGTGGCCATGTACATAGATCCCCGGAAGTTGCTACCCATTTTGATAGTGATGTTCAGAAGGCATATTTTGTGTCTGCTTTTATTAGTAGAGGGATTGTGTTTCGGAGCCCTAAGGTCATGCTGCAGCTGTACAAAACCCTGGTGCAGCCGCACTTGGACTATTGAATACATTTCTGGTCACCTCATTCATGGAAGAATGTCGCATCTTTGGAAAGGGTTCAGAGGAGCTTTACTAGGTTGTAGCCTGGTATGGTGATAAGGTCTTACCAGGAAAGGCTAAGGGACATAAAACTGTTTTCATTTGAGAGAATGTTGAGAGGTGACTTAATTCAGGCATGGCTGGATTGCGAGAGCCTTTTTGCTTGGATTGTAATGGCTCGCACGAGGAATACGTAGCTTTAAATTGAGGTTTAATGGATATAAGACAGTGGTCGGAGGTTGTTTCTTTACTCAGAGAGTAGCAGGCGTGTGGAAAGCACTGCCTGCAACAAGAGTAGACTCGCCAACGTTAAGGCCATTTAAGGGATCATTGGATAGTCATATGGGTGAATAATGGAATAGTGTAGGTTAGATGGGCTTCAGATTGGTTTCATAGGTCGGCGCAACATCGAGGGCAGAAGGGTCTGTACTGCACTGTAATGTTCTATGTTCTATATGTGCACAACCCTGTCAAACTGTGTATCCAGTGATACTTATGTAGCATACTATTCTTTCCATTTGAAGTTGCCCTGTTCATATTCTTCGAATGTATGTAGTCTGGAAACAGGTTCTTGGAAGAGTAACCAGACCAAACCCATTCGTCTACCCCCAATGTTGACCCCTCACTATTGTGCCTAACCTATACATCGGTGAACACAATAAGAAGATTAGCTTGGCCATTTTACCTAATCTGCATATCTTTGAACTGTGGGATGAAATACATGCAGATCTGGGGAGAATATGCAAACTCCACACAGAGATTCGCTTGAGGTTAGAATCGAACCAGGCCCTAGCACGTAACAGTGTAGCGCTAATCACCGACCCACAGAGCCACATCAGCAATGAACATTCTTTCAACCCAAATGTAATCAGTTTCATTGCTCTGCGTTGCATTTCATTCTGTCTGTCAGAAAGTGTGATGGTGACTGGCGTATTATTGTTGTATTCCCCTCAAATCTCCACAACCACTGCTCCCATTCCGTTCTGTCTCCTAACTAATGTTATTTTCATTCTGTCCCTGGCTCATTAATCCAGGGATATTAATGAACAAGGACTTTGCATATTCCATTTTTATTTTTTGGACTGAAGTAAAAAACATGTAAATCTCACTGTTTTAAAGCGAATAAAACAGCAATAAGATGCTTGTCGATTTAAAAAAAACTGAAGCGCATTGTGCGTTTTCATGACAGCGTTGCCTTAAGACAGCAGTCAGTGTCATGTCCTGACGAATCCAAGCTTCTTCTGTAAGTCAACAGCAACTATGCCCAGTGACAATCTTTTGGTTTGCAGTTGTTCTAGCGGAGGAGAGAACAGAACAATAACAACAACTTGATTGTGTGATTTTTGGGACTGCAAGCCATTACAACATTGTACATGAATAGCACAGCAGAATAATCTAACCTGCGAAAAGAAAACATCCATCACTCCCACTCCGCCCTCACCTCGCCACTGACTTTGTGAGAGCAATTAGTGTTTGGAGGTGTGGTCAATAGCTTGAGATGTCGGCATCCAAACCAGTCCAGTTGTTAATGTGAGCTGCAAGTGCTGTCGTGAAAGGATTAACTGGAACTGTTTGTTCAGTAACTGTGATTGATGTCAGTCTCCATGGATTCAACTGTGCCAATAGAGGCCTTCACTCTCCTATCAGTAAGGGACTTCTTTCGGTGCCTTTTCCCATGGTAGCAGCAGATACACCACCTCCGACACTAACGGAGTCAGCAGCTACTGAGACAGGGACAGGAGAGATCAAAATCTGCGAACAATAGACTGGAAAGTCCCAGTAATGGATCATAACCTGAGAATATTAGACTGGAATGTTACAACAATAGGGATCAGAATCTAAGAACGTTAGACTAGAATGCTCCAATAAACGACCAGAATCTAAGAGCAATAGACTGGACTATTACAACAGTGTACAGGGGTTTATCCAATGGGCTTTTCTGGTTTTCCTGGTCTGGGTCAACATCATCATTGCAAATATTGGATGTACTGACGATTATTCAGGCAGGTTATTATCCCATCCTCGCTATTGTTGATGATCCTGGGAAGTTTTTCCATCTCTATCTATTTATTAATTACATAAACCATGTTGAACTTCATTTTTTTTTGTTATCTATATCTGGTGAAGACAGAAACTACTGTATTTAGTTTCATTATAAATTCCACTCATTATCCACAAATTTCAGACATCTCCCTCACAAATATCTGAAACAAAACTGTGAGGACCATTTTTGCGTTGAACTGATGTGTGTCTTCGTATTGTCTCCATCACCAAATCTGCACACTACCAGCTTCATAATACCCTGAGTCTCCACCACTGTGTCAGTGCTATTGCTGAATAAACCATCATCTATGCCTTGGTAAAGGTCAGACTTTACAGTTGTAGTTCTCTTCTAGCCACTGCTCCAGTTACAACTAGATCTATCACAAAATTGTTATGTCTCTAAAATAAGTTCATGATTGGGACACTGTGTCAGAGTAGTAATGTCGCAGGAGGGGTAATTCAGAGGCACACGTCAGAATACTAACGATTACTGTTTCGAATCCTACCACAGCTGATCGCAGAACTTAAATTCAAATGATAAGAATCTAAATAAAAGCAATTGCACGAACTGTAACCAGAAAGCGAGGAGCATTTTGTCTGACAATCTACCGGGTCTGTATTGAGAGTGATTTCAGACCCACAACAATATGCTTGGGTCTGTACTGCCTTGTGCAATGGTCACAATTAAGGGCAATTAGTGATGGTCATCAAATGCTGCTCTTGGCAGTGATGCTGACCGCATGAAATACCAAAAATAAACATTAAATCAAACAAAGAAAGCTATTGAAGATCTGAATCAAAAAGACACAAAGTGCTGGGGAAACGGAACATGTATGGCAGCTTCTGTTGAGAGAAAAACAGAGTTAACATTTTGAGTCCACTCACCATGCATCAGATCTGAAAGCAGCTGGGAAATAGTGTAATATGCGTTGGTGGAGTTCAGGTGAATATATGGAGAAAGAGAGAGATAGAGAAAAAGAATCAAACAAAGGAATTCTTGATAAGCCGTTGGTATGGAAATAAAATGTGATACTAATCTCGTTGATTTTTATTATCTTTTCCCATATTCCGGAGTATCATGCCTATGGAGATATATATCCAAGTCCCTGCTAAAAACGAGGTATGTCTCCTCTGTCTCTCTTCCATGAGTGTGGTCATCTTATTTTATTCAATAATGGGATATGGGTGTCACTGGCTGGGCCATTATATATTTCACTTTCCGGGTTGCCCATGAGAAGTTGTTGGTGAGCTTCCTGTTTGAACCAATGCAGTCCACATGCTGTAGGCTGCTAGTGCTTAGATCTGTCTGCTTTCATTTCTTTTAGATCTTGTAGTGATATAACTGAATGGCTGGCTTGGCAATTTTAAAGGGCAATTGAGAGTCAATCACATGACTTTGGGTCTGGTGTTACACGTAGGCCTGACCACGTGAAGATAACAGATTTCCTTCCACGAAGGAGACAAGGGGGGCATTTGTTTGTTTTTATTTGACAATTGATAATCTTTCATTAGAGTGTTAACTCAAATACTCCATTGAATTCAAATTCCACCATCTGATGTGGCGGGATTCAAGTCCAGATCTGAATCATTAGCTGGGTCCCTGGATTAATAGTCTGGAGATAATAGCACTAGACCATCAGTTCCAGAGCATCTACACTAGTAATGGTAGTGTTGCTGTTATTGTGACTGAGGTGCAGAAACTTTTTCAGTTATTTTGTCAACTATTTCCATGGAGAACAGAACCGGTAATATTTCAGTTCGCAGGGACTGTGCAGAGCTGCAATGGTTTTTCAGCCAGGAATAGAAACTGAGGAGAGAAAGCCATTTATTAACTCTGAGTGGGTGTGACATGCGTACAGAGATTTGACTTATACCCGTCACTGGAATGTGAGAGGAGGTTCTCTGCATGTTTTCTTGGGTTTGTGTTATCAGCTACTACAATGATTTAGGGAAACCCGAGGATCTGGTGTTCCCACTCTGGACTAGGTTTGGCATTGCATTTTGGAGAGAGTCTGGGTCTGGAGAGACTGCATAGGAAGGAGCAGGACACTACACTATCCTTTCTGAGATTTCCACAAATAATTCCAAATGTTGAAACTTTTCAATGTGCAAAGTGTGAAGCCAGTTAATTTCAACAATGAGGTCACAGAGCTGTAAAACCTGCTCCAGCATAAAATGTAATTTCGCAGCAGGAAGAGGACAAAATGCCCATCAACTGTTTTGATTCTGGAACTTTCTAGGCAGGAGTGCGTGAAGCATCCATTTTGCCAGAGTGCGATCCTCTCATGTCCTCACAAGGTGACAGAGGCCATCTCCATCCGGGTTCTGTCTCCACAGAGGAAGGAATAGAAAATCTTCCCGAAATGTTAGGGAACATGGTAACTAGCGAAAAAGTGGAAGTGCAAGAAGTTAGAATTATTAAAGAGGAAGTACTGGGAAAAAAAAACAAAGCTCATTGTATTGAATGTTGGTACGTTTGCTTGACTAAATGTGCTATGAACTGAGACGGCTACAGAGTCAGAGCTGGAGAGTTGTGCTTGCTGGGTAGCTCTTTCGGCAGCAAGTACAGACTGGCTAGATTCTGTACAGTCAATTCCTTAAATCTTTGAAGGAGGGTAAAGTTTGTCATAGCATTTTATGTTGTGGAAAAGATACTGCAGACTTGGAAGTAGCTACTGCGACCACAAATATTTAAAACAGGAGAGAGAGAGAAAACAGAATACCAACTGATGAATAAATCGATCTCAGATGTGGGGGGAAATATTAGAATTTTTTTTAGTAAATCATAATAACTAGATCTTTGGAGGATAATGATATGATTTGCGGAGTCAGCCTAGATTTTACAAAGGGAGATCGTTTTTGATAAACTACTTTGAGTTTGTAGTGGATGTTGATTGTGACATCGACAAATGAGAACCAATGGGAACAGTGTATTTGAATTTTCAGGAAGCGTTTGACAGGTAAGTGAAAAACGTTAGAGTCCTTGTGTAAAGGGTGAATATACTACATGGATTGAGAATTGGACAATGGGGAGAATACAGCGTGTAAGATTCTGCTCTGGACTAAAAGTCATGGCCCATCCTGTATCCCATGTATCAGTGCTTGGAGCACAGCTGCTCACAAGGCAAATAAATCATTTGAATGTGAGCAAAAAAGTCCTTTTCATTTTGAATTCATTAAAACATGAGAGATTTGGAACTGCAGATATCACATACATAATTCACATGTGCCAGCAATTAATCAGGACAGTAAGTGGTATGTTGTCCTTCATTATAAAATGATTGAAGTGTTGAAGTAAATTCATCTTCCTGCAGTTGTAGTGTGTTGCTTGGACAGTATTTCGGCCACTGAGTACAGATTCTCTCTCCTTTATAAGGAATGATTTCATTGCGACTGAGATAGTGCGAAATAGTTTCACCAGACTTATTCCGGGGATGATGGTACCGTGAGGAAAGCGTGAGGAAAATGAGGCGCTGAGAGCGAATAACAGGCCTTTAATTTAATCTTGAAGATTAGGCACTAACACTCATATTGTCAAGAAAAAGACAATGATCACGTGAAACATTATATTTCTCCATGATATTTGATTCCCAATAGTTCGCATACCTGCCCGGAGCCCCATGTTGGTTGAGAGGCAGCTTCAGGCTCTGAATGAACTCTCACTGTCTCAATATGCAGTTTTTGTGCGAATCTACACTGTTCACAAATCTGTCAGCATCCACAAAACCTTACTCCTGAAAGAGTTAGCCATTCCGACCAGTTTCTAATCTCCATCGAAACACCAGTCTGTCTTCTCGGAGACAGAAGTTATTTCGTTGAGACTTGGCACGAAACATCCGCTTTCCCTTCTCACCTTCTGTAATCCAAGTTAAAGAAACACATGTACCATGAGCAATGGATCCAGGAGGAACAACATAGAGCAGTTTATCTGTGTAGTCTCTGCTTCACTGCTTGTCATGTTGGGGCATCAATGACAGCTTACTATTTATGTATAATTGACTTGACAGACTGAGTGACTTCTTCCTATTCACATGGAAGAGACTCAAATACCTCACTTGGCAACTCCTGACTCCTGTTTAACACCTCGATGTGCTGTCTACACTCCTTCCCTCCTTGCGTAATAGGCAGGAGGGACTGAATGGGCTATCCTTCTTCTTATGCAAAAGTTTTAGTCGGTTGAATACATTTCGTTACAACCAGCTTGAGGTGCTGAATGAGCTCCTCTTATTTAACTGTGGAACACTAGAAAGAGAGATTTACAGTATGAATGTTACCTTCACTTTAACAACACAGTTTGGATGCTATCCAGATCTTGCTGCACATGGACACGGACTGCTTCAGCAGTAGACAGGTGACAAATTATTCTTAACATCGTGTGATCTTCAGTGAACATCTCCCACTTCTGACCGTGTGATGTGGGAAAGACGTTGAAGCAACTGAACAAAGCTACCTTGAGGATGCGCCCTGAGATGTCCTGTGACAGAAATGATTGATCCTCATCAACCACAAATATCTTCCCTTGCAGTCAGGGAGATCAGAGGATTTTGTGGGCATTCGCTGGGTGAGGTATAGCGGCTGTATTTAAAGTGAATCTGGATCGGAAACATGACCAACAAATGAAGACAGTTCTGTGAAGACAGAGGAGTAAGATGTTTCACACCGTCACCTACCCTTTCTTTTCCCAAGAATATTTTTCAACGCCTTGTCAAAATGTGTGTGACGGTCTTCATCCGCTGAATGGTTTCCGCTGTTTCTGTGCACCCGGTTATTTGGTAAATGGCCTCCGACTGTTCGTGCCCAGCAGGTTTGAGAGGTTCAATGGAACATAGGAACATGGGACTGAGGAGATGGGTTAGTCATTAGACACTTTGAGCCTTCTCCACCATGCACTAAGATTGTGGCTGATCAGGTTGTGGCTTCAGCCTCACTTGCTTGTCTGTAGTTCATTGTCCTTTACCATCCAATATCGTAGTAGCATGGTTTGAATAAATGCAAACACGCAGGCACCACAAACCTGTGGGGAAGACCATTGTGAATTTCTCCTCATCCCTGTTCAGACTGGGGCTGGAGAGGTCTCTGTTTCATTTTCTAGACCCTCTCCTCCATTGGTCATGACACATTTGAAATGTAACTAAGTTGGTGATATGACCAATGATGTAGTTCTCACATGAGGTTACGTGCTTTGTTAGGGAAAGTCAGGTAGATAGCTTAAATTTGGAAAAGTAATTTACCAAAGTAAATTATGGAAAGATACATGGCAGATGTGTGGACAAATATGTACATCAATATTTATCTTTCAATGACGCAGATTGTGTACACAGAAACATACACATACACAGACACACTTACAGTGTCACACACACAGGTGCACACAGACACACACACACATGCACGAAGACAAATAGAAAGAAACTCTGCAGAATATCAGCTTGAAAGAGCTTTTTGTCGCAAAAGTTAAATTCAAAACAAAAGGAAATATTAAATTTTATTCTGCCTCTGAGATCATTCTGTTCACACAAGCTGCTGTCAATCGGATTCCTTCCTGGAACATTTGGATTTGGCTGAATTCCCTTTTGTTCAGGCAGTGTGGAGATTCCAATTAATCATGAACAGGAATCCTTCACGACTGCTTAAGATGCCTGATGAGTTCTCACCTCTTATACGTTGCTGTGAGAAGGAACAAGGAAACAGAGGAAGCAATAATCTGTGACTCTCTAGCAGGTGGCATTTTCCCCAATTTTTAAATGAATCATACAACAATGTTGTCTGACCACCTAATTGGACCAAGTGAAGCCTCCTTGAACATGCTCGGGATTGTATGACTCCATCCCTGTTCCTGGATCCATGTCGGAGCAATTTATAAGCTATAATTTGAAGATGCGTTTGTATGTGTCCTCATAATTTTGTCAAATATATTCATGTCTGTGTACTACCTGTGTTAAAATGAATACATTGTTATTTTAACTTAGAATCCTTAGTTCTAGTTTCCCACATCAGAGCAAATATCCATCAGCCAAGCACCTGTTACACTCTCCTCAAGATCTTATATAGTTCAGTATGAAAATCTCTCATTCTCAAACCTGAAGTGCGCTGGCCTTGCAGAGGTTTATAAAATCATGAAGGGCATGGGAATGGTGAGTAACCAAGGACATTTTCTGAGGTTGAGGGAGTCCAAAACTAGAGCACACAGTTTGAAGGTGAGGGGGGAAGATTTAAAAGGGATAAAAGTGGTAACCTTTTCTCCGAGTGTATGGAATGAACTGCCAAAGGAAGTGTTGGAGGCTGGGAAAGTTACAGCACTTAAAAGCCATTTAGATGGGTACTTGAATGGGAAGGGTTATGGGCCAAGTGCTGGCAAATGGGACGAGATTAATTGAGGACATCAGGTCGTCATGGACAAGGTGAACCGAAAGGTATGTTCCTGTGCTGTATGAATGAACAAGGCCTTCTTTCGAGGACCAAGTACATTGAAACATCTTTACAAAGCTTCAGAATCAATTGAGTATATTTATTTTTCAGTTTAGGGAATCATCACTACACGCAATACATCAGATGTGGCCTCAGAAAGCCCCTGTACAAATGCAGTAAAATATCCTGATAGCCTTTGCATGGAGTAGAACCATTCCATATACTCTTCTAACCACTTACTGCATCTGCATAATAACTTTGGGTGATGCATGTACCAGGATGCACGAATCCTTTGTACTACTAAGTTTCGTGATCTCTCTCCTTGTAAGTCGTTTACTGTTGTTTTACCCTTTTGTCACAGCATAATTTTCATTCCCACAGGTTATACTTTTTCTGCTGAAGGTTTACACACTAACCTCCCCTGTCTCTACCCCATTACAGACTCGCTACCTCCTCTCGACATCTTATTGAATGAACATCTTGGTGACTGAGCTAGAGCTCCAATCCAATCGGTCCCCACATCCAAATCATTGACAGGTTCGAAATCGTTGTTGATCTCGCACTGATATCGGAGGCACTCCACCACGTTAAAGTTTTCCAAACTGAAAACCAACATCAATCCCTACTGTCTATTTCCTGGTCGTTACCCAGAGTTACCTGTTCCTGTGTAGCAGCCTAGAAAGGTTGGATGGCTTCCTCATGTGCTATGTAATGTACTCAAATATCTGAATGACTTCATCATCTTCCTTTGTAAATCCTTAGAGGCCTAAAAAATCTCCTCGTGACTCATTGCTGACGGGCTGAATTGGATCTTCCTGTCCCTCTAAAACAGAATCGAGGGTTTGAGTGAGAGAACAAGACATGGATTAGGAGCAGCATGTGGCCATTTAGCCTTTCGCGCCTGCTGCCCCATTCAGAATGTGCATTATTGATGTGATTGTAACTAAAGATCCCTTTCCTGTCTGTTCCCAATAAACATGGATTGTTTTGTTCATCAACGATCTATGGAAACCAAGTTTGAATGTTTACAGTGACTCAGTCCTCACTGCTGCTTGGGCATGGGAACACTACAGATCACACAGCCATAAAGAGAAAGGAACATCCCTGTCTCAGTCAGAAATGGGAATGCCCTTTTTCTTAAAATGTGCCCCTCTCAAGCCAATCACCATTCTTTTGACACAGGGACACAACAATTAGAAACAGATATAGGCCATTCAACACTTCAAACCTGTCCACATTTCCTTTAACAATCGACAATCAAATACTAACCAAATTTAGCCTCAACTGAAGTTTGATGAGTTCCAGATACCATAAGCTCACAAGAGTGTAGGAAATTGGAACACAGTATAGTGCAGCACAGCACAGCCCTGCAGCCTTCGATGTTGTGCCAACCTTTTATCATAGTCTAAGACTAAACTGAACTTCACACCCTTCATTTTATTATCATCCATGTGTCTATCCAAGAGTTGCTTGAATATCCCTAATGTATCTGATTCTACTACCACCACTGTCAGTGCATTCCACGCACCTACCACTATCTGGAGAAAAAAAACCTGCCTCTTACGTCTCCCTCAGCCTTCCTCGAATCACTTTAAAATTATGCATCCTGCGTGATAGCCATTTCCACCCTGGTAAAAAGTCTCCAATTGTCCACTGTATCTATGCCTCATCATCTTGCACACCTATATTATGTTAGCTCTCATCCTTCTTCATTCCAATGAGAAACGTCTCGCTCCCTTAAAAATTCTTCATATGACATGCCCTCCAGCACAGGCAACATCTTGGTAAATCCTGTCTGCACCCTCTGGAAAGCTTCCAATTACTTTCCGTAATGGGACGACCAGAACTCAACACAATACTTAATGTGTGGTCTAACCAGGGCTTTATAGTGCTGCAGCATAATCTCGCGGCTCTTAAACTCAATCTCCCTGTTAACGAAAACCAACTCACCATACTCCTATTAACACCCCTATCAACTTGAGTGGCAACTTGGAGGTACCTACGGATGTGGACCTTAAGATCCGTCTGTTCCTCCACACGGCCATGAATGCTTCTTTTCACCCTGTAATCTGCATTTGAATTCGATCTTCCAAAATTAATCACTTCAGAAAATAGAAAATTTGAGCAGAACTAAGCCATTCAGCGAATCGGATCTGCTGTGCCATTTGATCACGGGTGAAATGTTTCTCAGCCGCATTATTTTGCCTTCGCCAACTGATCAAATGATTCCCTTATTAATGACAAACATATTTATCTCTATCTTAAATCACCTACATTTTCTGTGTGCAGGAGTGTGCATGTGTTAGTGTGTAAGTGCTCATATCTGTATCTATATGTGTTGTGTGTTTAATGTGTCTATGTATGTTTGTTTGTACCTCTGTCTGCATCTCTGTTAAACGTGGTCTTTGTAGTTTTTGGGGTAAATCCACTGACATTGACATCAACATACCCCCCCCCCCCCCCCACACCTTCCTCCATCTCTATTGTCTGGCAATGTTAATTGTAGAGCCATACAATGCCACCTTCTGCTGGCCTTTTTAAGCACAGAGCAGTTTCGTCTGATACCTAGTGATATTGTTCCTGAGATATTACCAACATCACTGGGTCAGTTTCAGGACTATTCAATCCTTTCTCACTTGTAATTTGTAAGAGTGCCTTACAAAAGATTTCAAGTTAACGAACGTGCAATAAATGCATTGCATCACTTTACAAATGTATCATTCGACCTCCATTGGATGCAGTTGCAGTCGAAATACTCTTTATTGTGCACAGTCCGTGTCACGAATAAACTTCAGAGACAAATCACTTCCACGTTGTAGAAGGAGCGCAGACATTACTCGACATGAGCATTCTCCACTCTTCGGGTCCTCAGTCCAATTACGATACTCCCTTTACCTGTGCGCGTGTGCGCGTGTGTGTGTGGTGATGGTGCTGTCAGTTTGGATGGTGCTGTTAGCTGGCTTCCCTCCCAGACTGAAACTCTGATGTGCGAAAATAAGGTCTGCAGATGCTGGAGATCAGAGTGCTGGAAAAGCACAGCAGGTCACGCGGCTTCCAAGGAGCAGGATAATTAACATTTTGGGCCAGAGCACTTCACCAGGAATGCCGTCGACGTAGTAGAGTGTGAAGGCCAACCGAGGGGGCATTGCTTCACTTTAAATACCACAGAGGCTGACATATCCGCTATGCAGATGGATGCACAAAGAGACACGCAAGTACACACAGAGACGAATACAGATACGCAAAGACACACATTATTGATTATAGATACACACACACACACACACACACAGAATCTGATGCAGTAACACAGATACTAATACAGACATACAGAGACACATACCAATAACTGATCCGCATGCGCACACAGATACACAGTCATCAATACAGGCATACAAGACACACACTGACACACTGATGTTTATACAGACATGGAGAATCTGCCAGTATTTACTTTTTCGCGTGGTGACATTCTCAATATTTCACTTGCTGTGTGGTATGTGTCAATATTTCCGTTGCACTGCAGGAAATCCTCTGCATCGTCTCTGTAGCTTCCACATTTTTCTATGACAAGGCGACCAGATCTGAACACAATGTTCCACGATGAACCCTTCCGCTAATGAAACCAAACAGCCAGAAAAGCTCAACTCGCCACGTAAGCTGTTAAAGTACGAGTGCCAAATCTCAAAATTCAATCTTTAAGTATAAATAATATCAATTTATTCCTGAACTCTAAAAGTGAACATTGAACAACAACTATTCACAACTCTAAGCCCCTCTTTCTCTGAACTGATTGTTATTTGCCTTCAACTTTATAAGAACATAATGTTCCAATCCGAAAAGTCCATATTAAAAGTGCATCAAAACCACATAACATTTGTCATCTCCAGTGTCCTCCTTCCTTCAGCTGAAGATCTTGCTGGGTTGTCTTCTGAATTTTAGTGCAAGGATATTTCATACAAACACGGTATCTTTTTCAGAGAGAGTTTTGCATGGCAGTCTCTCTGTAGATGGCTGGTACTCTCAGCCTTACTCGCGAACAGCCTGCCTCTTTTATGCCACTCAATATTTGATCCTCTCGTTGGTTGGATGCTGGCAAAACAATAAATTCAAACTCGATTGACTTTTGTATCCTGGGGCATATTTAAACTGAATCGTTAAATTCGAATTGTTGTCAACCAGCAACCAAAACTCAAGGTATCTGTTTCACATTCAAGCGTTGCATGCTTTATATTTTCCAGTATACTCTGGGATCTGCTACCAAGTCATACGACAGGTGCTTGCAAGCTCTCAGTGCAGAACAACATTCACTCTCTCTTAAAAGTTACTATACACAGGTTCAACTTCATAACAGTGGTTTAATCCCGGATTTATAGAGCTGTAGCATAATTTCACAACTCTGAAACTCAGTTCCCTAGCTTGTGAAAGCCAACACAATATACACTTTCTTAACAATCACATCAACCTGGGTCAAGATTAGGGTGGTGTTGGAAAAGCACAGCAGGTCAGGCAGCATCCGAGGAGCGGGAAAACTGATATTTCGGGCAGGAGCCCTACATCAGATGATGAAGAGCTCCTGCTTGAAACGTAGATTTTCCAGCACCACTTTAATCTTGTCTCTGATCTCCAGCATCTGCAGTCCTCCCTTTTGCCGATTTGCCATGAACCTGGGTTGCAACTGTGAGGGATCTCTGTACATGTGCCCCAAGTTCCCTCGGTTCCTCCACACTGCCAAAAATACTGCCTTTAACCCAATACTCTACATTCAAATTCGACCTTCCAAAGTGAATGACTTCACACTTTTCCAGGTTTAACTTGATCCTCTTCTCATCAGCTCAGTTCTGAATCCTGTCGATGCTCCATTGTAACCTGCAACATACCTCAACATTATCCAGAACTCCACCAACCTTTGTGTTTTCGGCAAACGTACTTCCATTTCCTCATCCACACCATTAATAAGATTCGCAAAGTGCAGAGGTCCTAAAGCTGATCCTGCGGTACACCATTGATCACAGAGCCCCAGACTGAATGTTTTCCATCTAGTACCACCCTCTGTCTTCTTTGGGCCATGAATTGTGTATCCAGACAACCAGATTTCCCTGCATCCCATGCCTCCTTACTTACTGAATGAGACGACTGTGGGTAACTTTTTCAAACGTATTGCTAAATTCCATATACACCACATCCATTGATCTACCTTCATAAATGTGCATTATCACATCCTCAAATGATTCAAAAGGATTCGTGAGGCATGACCTGCCCCTCACAAAGGCATACTGACTGCCTCGATCAAACGATGTTTTTTCCACGCAGTCATAAATCATGTCTCTCAGAATCCTGTCCAATACATTGTCCACCACTGTCGTAAGACTGACTGGTCCATAATTCCCAAGATTATCCCATTTCCCTTGCTTGAACAAGGGAATAACTTTTGCCAATCTCTTTTCATCTGGCCTGACTGCTGTGGACAGCGAGGATGCAAAGATCATTGC
Source organism: Chiloscyllium plagiosum (assembly GCF_037043375.1). NCBI lineage: Eukaryota > Metazoa > Chordata > Chondrichthyes > Orectolobiformes > Hemiscylliidae > Chiloscyllium > Chiloscyllium plagiosum. The sequence continues at coordinate 69,438,170 of NW_028270162.1, read as the reverse complement.
CAAACGCGCAACAATCTCTTCTGTTGTTTACTGTAGCATACTTGCTTATATTCTGTTTGGCCAAGGATAATTATCTATCCCTGTGCTTCTCAAAGTTTCGTCACGCTTTCCTGTTCTAGCATATCAGCCTGTTTCATGCTCTCCCCATAAACTTCAATGCCCCTCTCAGTAGTGAATACTGAAGCAAAGCATTCATTAAGGACCTCTTCTACCTCTTCCAACTCATGACGCAAATTCCCTCCAAAATCTGTGATGAGCCCTACCTTCACTCCGTCCGTCCTCTTGTTCCTGACATACGTGTGGAACGTCTTCGCTTTTACCTTCATCCTACCCATCAAGACTTTTCATGCCTTCTTCTTGCTCTCCTGAGTTCATTCTTCAGTTCCTTCCTGGCTAAATTGTAACCCTCTGGAGGCCTGTCTGATCCTTGCCTCCTCAACCTTCAGTAAACTTCCTCCTTCCTTTTGACTAGATGTTTTACATCCCTTGGCACAATGGAGATATGAAGCTGTAAATGGAGGGGAGCTGCATATTCAACCACTTCCATCATGGGCTGCAAGTTTCCCCACACTGGGCAGTGATCTAACACAATTCTACTGAACAATGTACTAGGGTGATGGACACAGCTCTGCATGCTGGGAGGGTAACTGCTCCTGGTTTACAGATCAATGCACTGGGGTGATGTACACAGTCCTACATGCTGGGAGGTTAACTGGTCCTAGTTTACAGAACAATGTCCGAGGGTGGTGTACACAGTCCTACATGCTGGGAAAGTAACTGCCCCTGGTTTACAGTTCAATGCATTGGGATGGTGTACAGAGCTCTACATGCCTGGAGGGTAACTGCTCCTGGTTTACAGATCAATACACTGGGATGGTGTACACAGTTCTACCTGCTGGGAGGGTAACTGCTTCAGCTTTACAGAGCAATTCACTGTTATACACTGCACAGCTCCCCACGGACTGGTATGGTCCACACCGTCTGTACAGAGTACTGGGTTGTATTGAACAGTACACTAGCCTGGTCGGCACTGTGCTCCATGCTAAGCACATATCTCATCTGGATTATGGTGCCGGATTCTGTGTGGCGGTTTGAGCATCTAATATAACTGACCATTTGAGCTTATCTCTCAGCATATTTATTTTATGTGTTATTCTTGCTTTTGGACGCTGCCTCCAGCATCTGATATCTCCACCTTGTCCTATTTTTCTGAGAAGAGCCACGTTTATTCAATTTGTCAGTCAAGTAATCATCCAATTATGACATGAATGTCCGTCCTTCTGTACCATAACCTAGCAGTTGATGATCATATCCCTGGATTCCCGGGGCATCATTGTCAAGCTCAGAAACAATTTGCTAAATGTATGGCTTGAGCTCTCCTGTATGTTCCAGCTGTGGGTCCCAATTGGCTCCTTAGTTTATCGAGAGCTGGCATTGTGAAGCCGTGTTTGTTCAGACTTCTTCCCCCCATGGGGCATCTGGGACACCAGACACAATACTTATGGTTACACACGTCCTATCAAAAGGTTCAATTTTCTGGTGCATGTTAACTGTAAAGAGGTCCAGGGGGAAGTTCTCCATAACTAACCTACACCACCCCGAGAATCCTGGGGCATATTCCGACATCCACCTCATCAGAATGTTCTTTCTCGCACAAAATGAAAGAATACTAAACAGTCTCTTCCCAAAGATAGGTGATTTGGCAAACCCAAGAGGCGGGACATCAGATCTACCTTGACCTCGGTTCCAAGACACCTTCCAAGACATTCGCTATAGGGCCCCAATACCTACGAAGTTTGTGGCACGACCAGAAGCAATGAGTAAGCGTATCAACATCTGTTTTACATTTGGGCACATTGGGGCCGCTCCTTTCTTAAATTTGGAAAGCCAGTCCGATGCCAAATAAACCCCGTAGAGTACCTTCAGTTGCATAGCTTGCGTCCTATTGCAAATCTTCGAGACATTCTTCCAAATACCTGCCCACTCCTCTGATGAAGATATCCACCCCAATTGCTGAACCAAAATTCCACACAGCTGTTCGATGTCCTTTGAGACACTACCTCCTATTAAATGCTAGAGAGTGCTGACCGAGATAGTGCACATGGACTGAAGCACTCTCACCTCCATAGTCAACTTATGGGGACTAACCATTAATATGGTATTTTTCGATATAAAATCCCTACTCTCCGAGATAACTCATATTTCTGGCTCAGCTGCACGAAAGACATCATGACCTCCCCGTCAAATAAGTCTCACAAACAGGAAACTCCTCTGGACTCCCAGAGCCAAAAGCCAGAATCCATCAATCCTACAATGGGAGTAAAAGGGGATTTTTTTTTTTTTTGTAAATTGCCCTCACTTTGTTGCATCATTCTCCGTAATTGTGTTAAGGACAAGTGAATTTCTGCAATGGTCCATAACAGTCCTCATCGTGTCCATGAATTCAGATTAATGAGGGGACATTTTGCCTGGGAGGCATCGATGTCCAACCACATTGACCGCAGGTCTTGGCAAATCAAATCAGCCAAATAGGCTAAGAGGGAACTCAATTGGTATTTCTTAAAGTGTGTAAAATCCAAATCCCTCAGCCCCCGCGGAAGCTGCAATTGGGTGAGCTCCATAAGAGGCCACCCGTGATGCTAAATGAAAGATCCAAGCCAACTGTAAAGCTCCTTAGAGGCTGCCTGGGCAGCATCAAAAGGTGCATTTGCATGGGATATAATGAACGTGGAAGTACCTTAATTTTGACCGGAGCGATTCTACCCATCCATGGTATTGGAAGATCCTGCCAACGCTGAAGGTCCTGCCTAAGTTCTCGAGCAACTGCAGGAAGTTAGCTTTATCTAATCGATTGAAGGTCGGAGCGATAAAAATGCCTAAATACAGGAAACCTCCTTCTGACCATCTGAAAGGAATCGGATTCCATCTCCAAGATCGAGTACTCTAAAAAGACCTGAGACAGCATTGCCTATGATTTCATAAAATTGATTTTACACCCCGAGAAAGATCCAAATAAATTAATCACTTGTATTAAACGCGGCATAGATATCATTGAGCTAGTTAGAAAGAGAAGAACGTCATCTGTGTAAAGGGTGATCTTATGCCATTCTGATTCTGCCTCCAGGGCAGTTATATTGTGGTCCCTCCGGATGGCCTCTGCCAATGGCACAATCACCCATGTAAATAGTAATGGTGAAAGGGGACACACTTGTCGGCTGGCTCAGCCATTGCTAAAATTGTCAGACTTTATACCATGAGTGAGATCCGCTGCTTTAGGGTCACTATATAACACTGTCACCCACCTGACAAAGGCCCCTCCAAGGCCAAATCATTCCATGACATAAAATAGCTATGGCCATTCCACCAAGACAAATGCTTTCTCTGCATCCACGACCAAGCCTGGAATCGACCCTTGCTTGCACACCTGAACCATATTAGCACTCTCCTAATATTATTAGACAACCTGTGACCCCTAATGAAACCTGTCTGATCCTATTTCACAATGAAGGGCAAGACCTTCTCCAGCTTCAACGCCAGCATTTTCACCAAAATATTAAAGTACACATTTAATAGGGATATAGGCCTACATGAAGTGGCAGTCCTCTGGAGAATAAGATAAATATTTCTTTCTCTCAGCGAGAATGGGCGTCAGTCTTGGTTGTACGAATAATTGTACATATCCAACATTGGCCAAGCTAGCATGTCAATGAACTCCTTTTAAATCTAACTCTAAATTCCATCTGGGCCCGGTGCTTTACCACTCTGTAGCTGCCTCACCGCCTTCTCTTTCTCTTGGATTGTCAGACGGGCATTCAAAAGAGATGCCTGCTCTGAAGTTACACCTGGTAGGTCCAGGATTCAAACAAACGGTACCATCGTCGCCAATCTGTCCTCACAGCCCTCTGATTGGAACAAACCTGAAAAGAACTTCCTAATGCTGCCTTAATCTTTCTGGGATCGCAGATGATAGTGACAGCACACTCGCTAATGCATGTGATAGACTGGGGGCACTCTTCTTTCTGGCCAAGTATGCCAGATGTCGACCCGTATTATCACTATAATCAAAAAACCTCTGTTTCGCAAATGAAATCGCCCTCTTTGCTGTCTGGGTGAGGGCAGCGTTCAGAGCAGCCCGGTGCATTGTAATCTGCTGCAACTTAGTTACAGATGGTCTGGCAAAATACGCTCTTTCAGCTGATGCTCTCCCTTCTACCACTTCTCAGTCGCCGAGTAAGAAATAATCAACCCCCTTGCATAGGCCTTGAGAGTCTCCCAGAGCACCGTCGGATTTCTCGCAGTCCAAATTATATTTGTTTTTAAATTTCCATGAAAAATATTAATAAACTAGCTGTCCTTCAGGAGGAAAGTATCCATGCACCAGGGCTGCGAACCTATCCCATCGTCAACATCCTTAACCTCCATTTACACTGCTACATGATCAGAAATGGCTATTTTCCCAATTCTACAAAACAGCACTGAATTTAAAAGGGCCAATGGGGCAAAAACATGTCAATCCTAATTTGGCACTTATGTGGGTTAGGAAAAAAGGTGAAGTACCTAACCTTATGGTGAACCATCTCCAAACATCCACCAAGCCCAGCTCCCTGTTTAGATCCACCAGCTGCCTGGATTGCAGGGAAATATCTGCAAGAACCCGAAACATGCTATCCACCTTGGGATCTATATGTCGGTTAAAGTTTCCCCCTATAATTGTATGACGCGCCCCAAGGGACATCAACCTGGAGAACGCATCCGTAAAAAAATTAAAGGGTGTACCAGGGGCAAGATGGAGGACGGGAAAAACATTCTGGTTGTAAGACCGCTCCTTTTTTTAGGTATTTTTGGTGCTGGAGGTGATTTACTCGAATTCCAGGAGAAACAATTACTGTTTTATATGCTGTTGCATTGTTTTGGAACTTTAGGAAAATGAAGTCAAAGCAACAGTAGTTTTAAAAGGGAGAAAGGGAGACAAAGGACGCACATTGTAGGACAGCGCAGGGGAGAGAGAGAGAGAGAGAGAGAGAGAGAGAGAGAGAGAACCTACACAGTTACTGCCTTTTTTGTTTTTCAATTCATGTATCGCTGGACATCGGAGTGCGTCGGGGAAAATAAACAAACAGTTAATTTCACGACTAATCTTGGAGAAGCCTGTTTGGGCAGAGTTCACAACACAGAATCAGATAAGTTAGTTGCTGTTTTAAGTTTAGCCAGTAGAAAACCTGCAGTAGTGAGTAGTGGGCTCTTTCTTTATTATATGTTTTTGGAGATAAGTCTCTTGATTAACCTTAAAATATAAGGCATAACTATTAATTTAACCTGGTGCAGTGTTTTGTAGAGGACTAAGACAGCATTATTTTCTAGGTCAGCAGATTGTGAAGGAGCAAAAATGGCCTTTGCAATGATATGTACTTCTTGTCAGATGTGAGAGTTTAAAGAGAGTTGAAGGGTGAATACGGATTATATCTGCCATAAATGCTGTTGGATGCGAATCTTATCAGATGGAGTGGATCGGTTGGAGACACCGATAGAAGAGATGAGGAATTTGCAACAGCAACAGTATGTGATGAATGGCAGTTATAGGAAGGGGGAAAGTCTCAGATACAGTCACATGGACGGGTTAACTCCAGAAAGTGTAAGAGAGGTAGGCAACTAGGGCAGAAATCTTTTGTGAATATACCCATTTCAAAAAGGTATGCTGTTTTGGAAAATTTAGGAGGTGGTGGATTCTCAGGGGAACGTAGCACGAACAGGCAAGTTTCTGGTATTGAGACTGGCTCTAATGCAACGAGGGGTACGTCGGCTTCCAAGAGATCAATTATGTTAGAGGATTCTGTAGTTAGAGGTACAGACAGACATTTCTGTGGCCAGCAGAGAAAAAGCAGAATGGAGATTTGTTTCCCTGGTGCCAGAATCAAGGATGTCTCAGAGATGGTGCAGAATGTTCTCACGGGGGAGAGGAGCCAGCAAGATGTCATTGTCCACATTGGAACCAATGATATAGGAAGGGAAAATGTTGAGATTCTGAAGGGAGATTACAGAGAGTTAGACATAAATTTAAAAAGGAGATCCTCAAGGGAAGTAATATCGGGATTACTCCCAGTGCTACGAACTACTGAGGGTAGGAATAGGAGGATAGAGCAGCTGAATGCATGGCTGAGGAGCTGCTGTATGGGAGAAACATTCACATTTTTGGATCATTGGAATCTCTTTTGGGATAGAATTGACCAGTACAAGAAGGACGGATTGCATCTAAATTGGAAGGGGACTAATATACTGGCAGGGACATTTGCTGGAACTGCTCGAGAGGATTTAAACTAGCAAAGTGGGGTGTGGAGGACCCAGAGAGATAGTGAGGAAAGGGATCAATCTGAGACGGGTACAGCTGAGAACAGAATTGAGTCAAACAGTCAGGACAGGCAGGGACAATGTAGGACTAATAAATTAAACTGCATTTATTCAATGCAAGGGGCATAACAGGGAAAGCAGATGAACTCAGGGCATGGTTAGGAACATCGGACTGGGATGACACAGCAATTACAGAAACATGGCTCAGTGATAGGCAGGACTGGCAGCTTAATGTTCCAGGATGCAAATGCTACAGAAAGGATAGAAATGGAGGCAAGAGAGGAGGGGGGGGGGGGTGGCATTTTTGATAAGGGATACCAGTACAGCTGTGCTGAGGGTGGATATTCCTGGAAAAACTTATTTGGGTGGAACTGAGAAATAAGAAACAGATGATCACCTTATTGGGATTGTATAATAGACCCCCGAATAGTCAGAGGGAAATTGAGAAACAAACTTGTAAGGAGAACTCTGCTATCTCTAAGAATAATAGGGTCGTTATGATTGGGGATTTTTAACTTTTCGAACATTGACTGGTACTGCCATAGTGTTAAACATTTTGATGGAGAGAAATTTCCTAAGTGCGTACTAGATAATGTTGAGATTCAATATGTGGATGTACCTACTAGAGAAGGTGCAAAACCTGACCTACTCTTTGGGAATAAGGCAGGGCAGGTGACTGAGGAATCAGTGGGGGAGCACTTTGGGGCCAGCGATTATAATTATATTGTTTTAAAGTAGGGAATTAAAAAGATCGATCAGATCTAAAAATTGAAGTTCTAAATTGGAGAAAGGCCAATTTTGAAGGTATTCGGCAAGAACTTTCAAAAGCTGAGAGGGCAGATGTTCGCAGGAAAAGGGATGGCTGAAAGATGAGTAGCCTTCAGAAATGAGATAACAAGAATCCAAATAAAGTACATTCCTGTCAGGGTGAAAGGAAATGCTAGGAGGTTGAGGGAATGCTGGATGACTAAAGAAATTGAGGGTTTGGTAAAGAGAAAGAAGGAAGCGTATGTCAGGTATAGACAGGATAGATCGAGTGAATCCTTAGAAGAGTATAAAGGAAGTAGTAGTATAATAAAGAGGGAAATCAGGAGGGCAAAAAGGGGACATGAGATAGCTTTGGCAAATAGAATTAAGGAGAATGCAAAGGGCTTTACAAATATGTCAAGGACAAAAGAGTAACTAGGGAGAGAATAGGGCCCCTCAAAGATCAGCAAGGCGGCCTTTGTGTGGAGCTGCAGAAGATGGGGGAGATACTAAATGAATATTTTGCATCAGTATTTACGAAGGAAAAGGATATGGAAGATATGGGCGGCATGGTTGCACAGTGCTTAGTATTGCTGCCGCACAGCTCCAGGATCCCAGGTTCGATTCCAGCCTCGGGAAACTGTCTGTATGGAGTTTGCACATTCTCCCCGTGTCTTTGTGGGTTTCCTCCGCGTACTCCGGTTTCCTCCCACAGTCCAAAGTTGTGCGGGTCAGGTGAATTGGCCATGCTAAATTGCCCATAATGTTACGTGCATTAGTCAGAGGGAAATGGGTCTCGGTGGGTCATTCTTCGGAGGGTTGGCGTGGACTGGTTGGGCCGAATGACCTGTTTCCACACTGTAGGGAATCTAAACTAATCATATAGACTGGAGGGAAATAGATGATGACATCTTGCAAAATGTCCAGATTACAGAGGAGGAAGTGCTGGATGTCTTGAAACGGGTAAAGGGAGACAAATTCCCAGGACCTGATCAGGTGTTCCCCAGATCTCTGTGGGAAGCGAGAGAAGTGATGACTGGGCCCCTTGCTGAGATATTTGTATCATCGATAGTCACAACTGAGGTGCCGGAAGACTGGAGGTTGGCAAACGTGGTGCCACCGTTTAAGAAGTTCGTTAAAGTCAAACCAGGGAACTATCGACCGGTGAGCCTGACCTCGGTGGTGGGCAAGTTCTTGGAGAGATCCTGAATGACAGAACGTACATGTATTTGGAAAGAAGAAGGGCTCCTGCCCGAAAGGTCGATTCTCCTGCTCCTTGGATGCTGCCTGACCTGCTGCGCCTTTCCAGCAACACATTTTCAGCTCTGATCTCCAGCATCTGCAGTCCTCACTTTCTCCTATGTATTTGGAAAGGCAAGGACTGATTAGGGATAACCAGCATGGCTTCGTGCATGGGAAAGTATGTCTGACAAATTTGATAGAGGTTTTTGAAGAAGTAACAAAAAGGATTGATGAGGGGAGAGCAGTTGATGTGATCTATGTGGACTTCAGTAAGGCGTTCGACAAAGTTCCCGATGGCAAACTGATTAGCAAAATTAGATCTCATAGAATACAGGGGGAACTAGCCATTTCGATACAGAACTGGCTCAAAGGTAGAAGACAGAGGGTGGTGGAGGGTTATTTTTCAGACTGGAGGCCTGTGACCAGTGGAGTGTCACAAGGATTGGTGCTGTGTCCCCTACATTTTGTCTTTTACATAAATGATTTGGATGCGAGCATAAGAAGTACAGTTAGCAAGTTTGCAGATGACACCAAAATTGGAGGTGTAGTGGACAGCGAAGAGGGTTACTTCAGATTACAACAGGATCTTGACCAGAAGGGCCAATGTGCTGAGAAGTGGCAAATGAAGTTTAATTCAGATAAATGCGAAGAGCTGCATTTTGGGAAAGCAAATCTTAGCTGGACTTATACAATTAATGACAATGTCCTCGGGAGTGTTGCTGAACAAAGAGACCTTGGAGTGCAGGTTCATAGCTCCTTGAAAGTGTAGTCGCAGATACATAGGATAGTGAAGAAGGCTTTTGGCATGCTTTCCTTTATTGGTCAGAGTATTGAGTACAGAAGTAGGGAGGTCATGTTGCAGCTGTACAGGACATTGGTTAGGCCACTGTTGGAATATTGCGTGCAATTCTGGTCACCTTCCTATCGGGAAGATATTGTGAAACTTGAAAGGGTTCAGAAAGTGCCAGGGTTAGAGGATGTGAGCTATAGGGAGGGGCTGAACAGGCTGGGGCTGTTTTCCCTGGAGTGTCGGAGGCTGAGGGAAGACCTTATAGATGTTTACAAAATTATGAGGGGCATGGAAAGTGTAAATGGGCAAAGTCTTTTTCATGGGGTCGGGGAGTCCAGAACTGGAGGGCATAGTTTTAGGGTGAGAGTGGAAAAATATAAGAGACCTGAGGGGCAACTTTTTCACGCAGAGGGTGGTACGTGTATGGAATGAGCTGCTCGAGAAAGTGGTGGACGCTGGTACAATTGCAACATTTAAGAGGCATTTGGATGGGGATATGAATAGGAAGGGTTTGGAGGGATATGAACCGGCTGCTGGCAGGTGGGATATCGGGTCGGTATAGACGAGTTAGACCGAAGAGTCTGTTTCCATGTTGTACATCTCTGTGACACTTTGACTCTCTCCCATGTTCCTCTCTATGTATTAAAGCTTTCAGGATCAGAAACAGCTGATATTCGTCCTTAATTTGTTCAAACCATTGATATAGAAGGTTCTTCTGAATGAGAAAAGCTACTCCTCTCCATCTTGAATTAAAGAATGAAAATAACACCCAGACAAACACCCTCTTCTGAAACTTTAAAGGTTCCTAATCCATTAGGTTTTTTTTTCTGGCACCAAGGTTACATCGACATTTTCCTTTCTAAGGCCTGAAAGCATAAATTGGTGAATGACTCCCCTTAACATTCCAGGTGCACCATTTAAACGACTGATTAGCCATCGCCATTTGAAACAGTCCGTGGCCCCCTGTAAGGAAGGACCCCTTTTATTGCACACCGAGCAAAAGTGGTAAACAGTTAATATAAACTTGAAAATACAACTGCAAAAACTATCAACTCAAAACTCCGAACAATTCCTTGCACAATATACGAACATATAACACAAATAAGAGGAGATTTTCCCCCCTTCCCTATAGGGAGCGCTCATACTACCCACTAATCCCCCTTGGTTCCTATTAAGCTGAAGCTGCTCCCCAAACCCAGACAAAACAAACTTTAAAAAGTTACATGTGACTTACAACAAGAAAATTAAAAGTGGGCACTCAACCCGTCCAATCCGTATCCAAGGCAGTCCTGGTGAAAACAAATGCAACCCCCCCCCCCCCCCCCACCCAAAGAACACTGCTCCAATTCCGTACTAAGAGAGTGAAACGAAAAGGAAATGATAGATAAAAAAAACCAAAGGATAATGGGAGGGGAGGAACAAAGGAGAAAAGAGAGAAAGAGAAATGAATGGGACCCCCACATATTATTTAAAAAAAACAAAACCAGGTAAACGAGGCAAACCACAGAGGAATCAAAGAGAACATGATTGTCCACATTATTTGAGCCAGCCAATCTATCTTAAGGTATCCATGAAGTCGTTTGCATTTTCTAGTTCGTCAAAATTAAACACGGACTCTCCATGGTTGAAATGTAATATTGTCGGTTGACTTACAGTATACTGAATATTCAATCCCCTCAGCTTCCTTTTTACCCTATCAAAAGCCTGCCTCTTGTGGAACATGGCCATAGAAAGGTCCTGGAAAAACATAATTCGTTATCCTTTGGATATCAGAGCCAGTGCTGGAGTTGTACAAGGACTGGGCGGGGGTACTGGTCTGACCCGGGCTTGCGCAGTGCGACCTGGTGGGCCTGCTCGACCTGCACCCGGCCCGCCTCGAATCCCAGCTTCAAAAACTACCGAATCCGTTTCTCCAAATACTGTCGGGCTGGCGGAACGGAAAGAAGAAGGCAGATATTCTTAAGATGGCCTCGATTTTCGAAGTCGACCAGCTCCTCCACGCCCGGTAGCCGCTATCCCAAGGCCTGGACGTGACCTGCTGAGGATTCCACTGCAGTTTCAGAGGACACAGTCCGCTGCTCCACCTCCATGACATGTGCCTGAGACGCTACATCTCCTATTCATGCTTCTGATCATGGCCGAGATCGGTTCCAGCCTGGTATGGGTCTTCTCCATCTCTGAATCAACCTTCTCTCGGAGTTTTACATACTCCATGACCAAGCTCTGCTCTCATGTTCAGTCCCCTGGCGGGTTCGCAGAGGTCGACGCCACGGCCGCGGAGGTATCCGTTGCTGCAGGCCAGTGCCTGGTAGTTGCGATCCATGTGGTCCTTTCCCTTAGTAAATTTCCTTACTCACTTCAACTGATATACATCAATACTGGGGATCAGTATTTTTTACCACAACGGGTAAGAAAGAGAAGGTGAATGCACCACTCTGTCTGGTTTCTGGTGTAGAGCTGAGCAGTGCAAACCTACTGGATCGCCAATATCTTGGGTCTCCCTCAAAAAGAAATCACCTTTAATGATTTTTCTTAAAAATGGTTTGAAGCTGTTTCATGTAGACAGAGGCAATGGAAAACCAGAAGATGTGATATAGTTAGATATTCAGGTTTAACAGCTCAGACAGTGAGTAGTAAATAATATTAAACAAAAGCGGTTCAGGAGGGACATTTGGAAATGGTAAGGTGAAATTGAAGTTGGCCTTAATTTAAAGGGAACGGAAACATAGAAGTACAGATGTTCTGCACAGGATGCATGGAGTGCGGATGAGATTATACCCGTGTTCTGTACTGTTTCAAAGAATGAGAGCTGATCTCAGGAAAACATAGAAAATTCACATACAGGAGACTTGCTAATACAGGTCCTTGAAGAAGTGCAGAAGGAAAGGTTAGAGAGAATCCCAAGGTTCTCTACAAAAAACATCAAGTAGAACAGAATAACCAGGGAACATTTTGAGCCAATTAGAAACCAAGGGGGCAATCAGTATTTGAAGCTGTAGAACAGTGATGGATTATTACATGAGTGCTTCGTATCTGTTATACCTGGGAGACGGAGGATCTAGGTACAGAATTCGAGAAGATGCATTGTGAGCTCTCAACTAAGATGCAAGTTGGAATGATGTAAAGTCTACATAAGTTGTAACACAGGATAATGTTTCAGACAAGAGAGAAAATGATCTGACCAAATGTTTAAGTCAAATCTGACCACAAGGGAGGTTCCAGAGGACTGGAGAGAAGCTAATGTGGTCCCACATTACAGAAAATATGGTGGAGATAGGCCAGTGTATTTTGGTTTATCACAGGAAGCAGTGCAGTGTATTTTATTATTTGTGTTATTTATAAATGATGTAGATATGAATGTGGAGGGGTCGTGGGAGGGGAGAATTGGGGCATGTGATAGGTAAGTTTGTGTTTGACACAAAGATTAGTCAGGTGGTGTTCAGTTAGGAGGAAGGCCTTATTCAACAGGAAGATACAGATGGAATGGTCAGATGGGCAGATCAATGGCAGATGGGATGTAACCCTGATAAATATGAAGTGATGCACTTTGGAAGAACGAGCCAGATAGGGGAATACTCAATGAATGGCAGCACACTAGGAAGCTCAGAGGGTACTTCTGCACACATTTCTGAATGTGATTGGAGCGGGTAATAAGCTAGTAAAGAAAGTACAAGGGACTGTAGGCATTTTGTTTATTCATCGAGGCGTACATAATATGATCTAAACACGTAATTCGTTAGGCAATAGATAGAATGTGTGTGCAGTTCTGGGAGCTACATTACAGTAACATGATTGCACTGGAGGGTGTACAGTGGAGATTCACCAGGACGTTCCCTGGGATGGAGCTTATCAGGGATGAAGAGAGATTGGATAAGCTCGGGTTGTTTATTTTGGAGCAGATAGGTCTGAATGGGACGTGATTCAGAAGGATAATATTCCAAGGGACATGGACAAGTTGATCAGACAGTAGCTGTTCCTTTTATTCAAAAGGCCGAGAACAAAGGATAAGACATTTAAAGAGTAGGCTTTGAAGTTTTGAGAAAATTTGACAATTGTTTTTCACCCAGAGAGTGTTGTGGTCTGGAATGCCCTCCCTGAGGGGGGTGTTGTCGTGGGTCACCTCACAACAGTTAAGAAATACATGGACCAGCATCAGACTCTCATAACATTCCCGGCTACAGGTTGCATGTAGGAATGTGGGAATAATGTATATCGTGCTGTACTTCTGATGGTGCAGAATATCTCCTTCTCTGATTGGATGATTGTGGAAGGGTAGTCATAGAGCACCACATGGCAGAAATTGCTGGGTTCTGAAAACACGTATAAATAAAGGTTATACAACTCAACTACAATAGCTTCTAAAAGTATGTTATTGTGAAAGTAAACGAAAAATAGCAGCTTATTACAATCTGAAACCAGAGAATGGAGAATGGAAATCAGGGAAATGGCAGAACTGTGAAGCAAGTACTTCAATTCTGCCTTCACAGATAAAAATATTAACAAAACAAAAAAAAAACTTCCCAGCTCGACTCGGAAACCCAAGTCAGGTGAAAAGAAAAATGAAATTAGTCAATACATGGTTTTGTAGAAGATATTGGGACTGAAAGTAATGAACAGAGACAATGTCTGCATAAATTTATGAAATGAGAATCATATTTGAGATACTGGCTGGTAAGTTGATTATGGTGAAGCAATGGACGTAATGAATTTGAATTTTTGGAAAGTTTTTCGGTAAAGTCTCAAAACTAGTGTGCAGCATCACATCTGATCGAACTAGGGCTAACATATAGACATGGCCTTAGCACGGCATAGCTGGCAGGAAACAATGAGTGGAATATTTTGATATCGATTTTGAGTTTACTCTCAGGTGTATTTTACAGGGTAAATGCAAGGCATTTCTGCATCAAACTGGCATCGTTTGAAATAATTTGAATACTGAATATTGAAAAGAAAGGTATAGCTGGAAGAAAGTCCATGGGTCCTGAGTCAGCTCCTCACTATCGGTTGCGCCTGCATCCACCATCACTGGACACCAGCTTCATCACTATCTGCACCAGAGTCCACCAACATCGAAGTTGCTGATCCTCACGTGCCATCTTTGCCGCTGGGTCAATACTCTTCCATCACTGCCTCGTCGCCCCCAGTGCTAGACCCTCCAATGTCAGAGACATGTCTCTTACTATTGTGCCCACCTCATCGAGTTGCCGTGATGTCCTTCCAACATCTACTTCATCAGCACCAACGCACCGACCAACCAACAACGAAGTTCGCGATCCTCTGGCATCACCTATTGCTACTGGGCCTACCTCACACACGTTGCCACTGCTGATGTAGCAGTCGCCAATTCCAGGTTCTGTGCTTGTTCCGGAAAAGTAAGCAGGGACACACTCTCCTCTGCACTGGGCCCAGCTCAAGGTCCATGCACTGTGCTCCACTCGAGACCTCTCGACTGCCATGCCCTGAGTCCATTCAAAGTTTGCATGTTTGGAATCTCGTTGCTGCTGATGCTGTCCAAGCTACAAGGTCAGTAAGTTACAGAGAGAAAAGAGAGTGGGAGAAAATAAAGGGAAAAAAGCAAGTCAGAGAGTACAAGCTCCAGCAAAGCAGACCTTGAACCAGACACACCGGAATAAAAGGACCCTTTTCTTGGAGATGAAGCCTCATGGTGTATCACAGGGATCGGGGATTGGGTCCCAGCTATTCCTCAGACACATGCAATATTTTATGAGGGAAACAAATGCAATATTTCCCAGCCTGCTGACAGCACTAAACCATGTTGGATTGTCAGTGGGTGAGGAGGATGTAGAAAAGCACTAAATTGATTGAGCTAAGTGGAGTGAATGCTTGGCAGATGCAGAGAAGTATGGATAGATGTGACGTTGTGCACTTCGTTGGATAAATAGAACAGCAGCCGACCATTTGAAAAGGGATTAGTTCAAAAATTTTGATCTATAAAGGGACTTATACTCCTTTATTTCTTTCCCTCTGCGCAGCCCTCTGAGGTCCATGCAGGGCAGTGAGTTCTGAATTCAGAAGTCAATACTGGGAATGGCATTGGCACGCTGACCAGTGTATATAGACCCAGCAAGTCGGGAGCTGTAACATTGAAAATGATTTGGATCTCCCTGTACACCAGTCACTGAAAGCAATTTTGCAGGAACAGTAAGCAGTAAGATAAATAATGTGTTGACCTTCATTTCAAGGGGATTTGAGTCCAGGAGTAAGGTTGTCTTACTGCAGCTGCACAGGGCCTTGGTGAGACCCCATCTCGAACATTGTATAGTATTGTGTGCAGTTTTGGTCTCCTTCTCTAATAAAGGACAAAGCTGACATTGAGGGAGAGCATTGAAGGATGACCAGACTGATCTCTGGGATGACAGGCTTGTTATGGGAGCAGAGCTTGACGCGACCGGGCCTGTATTCCTTGGTGTTTAGGAAAGTGCGCGGAGATCTCAGTGAAATATATAAGTCTCTGACAGGGTAAGACAGATTGGAAGCACGGATGATAATTCCCCTGGCTGAGATGTATAAAATCACAGGCCACAGTACCAGGTGCAGACTGGCCACACTGCATTGAGGTGAGAACAAATGTCTCCACTCAGAGACTGGTGAACCTAGGGAATTCACTCCCAGATCAGGCTGTGGAAACCAAGCCACTGATTATACACAATGATTTATAGACAGTAAAAGAGTGGCGATAACAGGCGTATGGTGTGCAGATAAAGGATCAGCTGTTATTGTACTGAATGGGGTAGAAGACTGTACTACTGTAGTTCCTATTTTATATTTTTCCGATGTTTAATCAAGTTGCTGAATGTGAATATTGTTTGGGAAAACTGCATTGAGGAAATTTCCTCCATGAGCTGGAATGGGGGAAGGCTCAGTGTGTTGATTAACCTACTCATTTTCTGATGTTTCTGTGCAGTCTGTGGAAAAGCTCTGTCAATGTTGCAGAAGCTCTCAGATGTTCAGAAGGAGGTCTCTGCAGGGACAAGAGGACAAGAGAATGTTTCCCATTCCCTTTTCTGATACTAATGCTGATGCCGATTGTTCTGTCCGGGTTTATCCTTTAAGACCTCAGTGCAGTTTGATGCTATTGAGTGTCTTCAGTTTAGAGACCATTGAAGAGCGTATCACATGTCTGTTTGTTCGGAGTCAGTTTTAGACCAGACCAGGAAAGCACGCGAGATTCTCTTCCTCAAAGTACATTGGGGAAGGAAATTGGTGTTTACAAATTGGCTTCAAGGTCACTACCACTGACCAGAATTTACACCGCGATGTGTTATTAATTGTTTTTAACTTCCACCAGATGCCAGAGCATTGGCCTCGTCTGGATTAGTAATCCAGTGACATTTCCACAACTCCATCATCTTCACATGGGGACCTATCAGAAACCACACTGAGCAGGTTATTTCTGTGCTGCTTGACAGATGTGTCGGAAAGGACTCCCTTTGATTTGAATATCGTGATGGGACAGAAGGGGTAGTAATTGGACAGATTGTAATTATTCCACACTTAGGGGACTGGACATAGCTTACTGATTTTCCACATTGCCAGGGAGATGTCAGAGTTGGATCTGGAATGAAACAGCTTCCCCAGGGACACGGCTTGTTGTGCAGCATACGTCTTCAGTCCTATTGCAGGAATAGGGTCAGGGCTCATTGCCTTTGTTTTATCTATTGTCTTCAGCTGTTTCTTCATGTCACGATTCGCGAATCGAATCGGTTAAAGACAGGCATCTGTGATTCTGCGGGTATCATAGTGAGGATGAGGTGGATTATCAACACCACGCTTCTGGCGGCTGAGGATGGTGTAGATACTACATCCTTGTCTTTTGCACAGATGTACACGGCTGTTCCGTTATTTTGCATGGGGATATTTCAGGATTCCTCTTCGCCAGTAAGTTGTTTAATGTTCCATTGACATTTATCCCTGGACATGGCAGTACTGCAGAGGTTAGATCTGATCTGATTGAATTGAGATCAATTTTCCCTCTCGAACAGATGTTAGTTCCGCTGTTTGGAATTTAACCAATCCAGTGCGATAGCTTTAAAGAGTTATCATCAAGTTTAGGTACACATGGCTCTGACTCTGGCATGTTCACACACACTAGTCACTTAACTATGGATTGGCTTGATGGTAATACTAGACTGAGGGATTGTCCTGGGGAAAATGTTACAGACTATGATTGAAAAAAATTCTGCTTCTGCTGCTGCTGTGGTTTTTCAGCATCACATGTTAACCCAGTTTTATCTGTAAAATCTGCGATTTAATTCTTCCAGTGACCCTTCTACAAAGCTCCCAGTCTGTTTAGAAATGTTTGCATTTTCATGTCTAGTATCCATAATTATTTGCTGAGTTGAACATTTGTGCTGTTCCTATTCATTTCTGGAGAAATTCCGCAGGTCTGGCAGCATCTGCAGAGACAGAGAAAAAGAGTTAGTGTTTCATGTCCAGTGTGGTGATTCTTCAGAACTGAAAATTATTGGAAAGTGAGCTTTTGATTCCTTGCCAGAGGTGCGGGATGCATGCCAGGGAAAAGAGGGTGTGGCAACAGATAAACTGACCTTTAGCAGTGGTGAACGAGAAGATGATGTAAAACGGGTGTAAATTAAGATATGAATGGGAAAAGAGGTTCCTTCTCTTGAGTGCAAGATAAAGAAGACATAACCATTCAATGTCAGAGGGATGCCAAGAGGGTGACTGTTAACTATGTGGTATTATGTACATCTGGCAGTAGTAAGTTTTCACTGTAGAGATCATCACCCTCTTTCGAAAAAGGAATTCAGGTGTGTGACTGCTTATTGGCACTAGTAAACGTTTCATGCTGCCTTAGCATTGTAACATGGAGAAAAGCAAATCACAGTATGAAATTTGGACTGTGTGTTGTTTACCAGTCACTTTTAGTATTGTTTCAAATTTGATATGTCTATTTTTAAATACTTGATCTTGAAGTTAGTATCAGATGGAGTGTAGGAGATTGATGTGTGACATTACAGAAATTAGAAAATCATGGGAGGCATGGATAGGGTGAATAGCCAACGTCTTTTCCACAGGATGGGAGAGTTCAAACATAGAAGGCATAGCGTTAAGGTGAAACGGGTACTATTTAAAAGGGATGAAGGAGCAACGTTTTTACACAAAGGGTGGTGAGGGCACGGAATGAGCTGCCAGAGGAAGAGTGGCAGCTGCATGTACAGCCGTAACATTGAAAAGACATTTGGACAAACATATGAATGGGAAACATTTAGAGGCATGTAGGCCAAATGCAAGAAGATGGGACTAGTTTAGTTTGAAAACTTGGCCAGCATGGACATTTAGAAAAGCTTCACGCAGAGTCAGTGTGGTTCTGTGAACGGGAAATTATATTTTGCCCTTTAAGTTCATGCAAACTGTATCTGGAGATCCCTGAGAACCTAACAAGCGGAATTGATAAAGGGGATCTGGTAGACACGATGCTTTCCAGAGATTTTCCGCAAGGTATCACAAAATAAAGCTTGTTACACAAGACAGAAGCTCATAGTCTAACGGATAATGTATTAGCATGGGATGACGATTGGTTAACACAGAAATCGGAGAGTCAGGATTAATGGATCATTATGACAAAAGTGTATCTGCTGGAGTACCACAGATATGAGTCGGATGGCATCAGTTATTTACAATGTATATGATAGCCTGAAGGAGGACATCACAGAGAGCACAATACTATTTCATTGTGGGACGCGTTATTTTAAACTTTGTTAACCCAACATCAAATCACGACCTCTTTTCAGATAAAAAAGATACAGTAATTAGGAATAGACAGACGCCAATCCGCACTCCAAACCTGTCCCACATTCCCACTGTCTCTTTCCGATTAAGTACTTATCAAACACAGCCTCTCCTGCTGTCTCAGGAAGAGAATACCTGAATGCGTAACACCACACTAGAATTAGAAAAGGAGCAGAATTAGGCCATTCGAACCATTGAGTCTGATATGCCGTTCAATAATTTCTTCTATGTTCCTCAACCTCATTCTTCTGCCTTTTGACTAGAATCTTTGACCCCCTTATGAATCAAAACAGATCTATTTGTGTCTTAATGAGACGAGTGTCTGTATGTGTGTGTGTGTGTGTGCGTTTGTGTCCATCTGCTTGTTATATGAGTATTTGTTTGCCTACGTCTGTCTGTGTATCAACCTGCGTATTTCTACCTGTGTTTGTTTCTATTGAGTGTGAATGCATATGTCTTTGTGTGCTTCTATGTGTGTGCATGCTTGTCTCCTTGTACATATTGTACATGTTAGTATATTGGGGTATTTACCAATATCTCTATGTAATTCTATGCGTGCATCTCTGTGCAGTGAGTTATCTTTGTTTTTGAGAGTGAGAGAGCTGACGCTGGAACTGCTAGCGGGTTTAAAGTGGGAATTGCCCTTCACTGATCATTGTTCCTTACTTGGTTGGTGGGACGTGGATGTTTCAGAATCGTCACACAAGTCGTCCAACCAATGTCCTCCCCACACGGCGCAGGGAGGGTGGAAGGGAACAGATATCAGGCACCCCACCACCTGGGTTGGCCTTTTTCTGTCCTATTCCAGGCTGTTTCTCCTGGAATGGGAGAAAGGGAGGGTATGAGCGTGGGAGTGGGTGGCTCTGCTTTCAGTGCTGGTCCAGGTGGGGTAACATGGTGAAGTCTCCTGAGTGAGGCAGTGCACAGTGATGTATTCATTCGTGTTATTAGTGCGGAGGCTATTGCATAAGTGACAGAGAGAGTGAGGGAAGGAAGTTGCTGAATTCAATAGTGAGAGTGTTTATGCCTGAGCCTTATTTGGAGATAGAGCTTGAGCCTTGTTCGGGAGTAAGTGCTATAATAGGTATAGAGTGAGTGTGAGGGAGCCGAGAGAATACAATGACACGTATCCTGGCAGAGCGGGGAAGATTGTTAATGCTTGTCCTGTATTGTTGGACATTTATTCATATCATCCCAGCGTCGAGGTGAGCCTCCCCGAATGTCTTGTCCATGTCTATCAATAATAACAACACAGACCATGTCCCTCGGCTTTCACAGAATCAGTTTAGGTAGAGATTATAAATAGCAAGGAGAAGATAAAATTGGTGTTTTATATATCTAAACCAAAACGGTAGCAGAAAATCTGAACATCATGTGCTTTGGAAATTACACATGCAAGTATTGTGAATATTGCTGTCTTATTGGATGGTCTCAAGTTGTATCTAAACTGCATTAACTAAGTGACTGCTTATGCTGTGAAAAATAAATTCCATGAGGTGGGTTGAAGTGTATGTTGTGAACCAAGCGAGAGAGCAGGTTATTTCGGAGTTGGTGTTGCGTGGTAAGAAGGACTAATTACTAACATTACTCTGAAGCAGCTTTTGAGGACTAGTGACGTTAATAAGGTGCATTTACATGCGTCCGCATGCAATATTAAATGTGTGAACATTCTGATCAAACATCATGGAAGCCTGGAGGGGAGATGGTCAAGTTCGCTCCAGTAAATTGGGAAAGTACAATACAACACTCAGTGGGAGAAAAGCAATGGTTGTTCGAGTCATAGGGTCCTACAGCACGGACACAGGTGCTTCAGCTCAAAGTGGTCCATTCTGAACAAAATGTCCATTCACACAAACCCATTTCCCTGCCATTGCCCTGTATCCTTCTAATTTTACCCTATCCATGCAATAGACCAAATGCATTTTAAATGTTGTTAATGCATCCACCTCAACCAAATCCCTGGCAGCTCATTCCATATGCATAACATGATGTGTGTAAAGACCATTGCTCGTCAGTTTCCCTTTTATTCTTTTCCCCTGACCTTAAACTGATGCCCTCTCGTCCGTGAGTGCTGTCCAACCTTGAGAAGAAAAGACTGGGTGCATTCACTCTACCCATACCTCATGTGATCTTTCAAGCGTCCATAAGACCCCTCTCGGTCTCATATACTCTAAAGTAAGAAGTCCTAGCTTGTCCAACCTCTCCCTAAACCTCAGACCATTAAAACGTTGGCAACATCCTTGTAAATTTCTTCTGCACTCTTTCCATTTTAATAACATCCTTCCTATAGCAAGGTGAACAAAGCTGACCATGACGGTTCAAATAATGCCTCACCAGCTTCCTGTATAACTGCGACCTAACTCCTCAACTTCTACAGTCAGTGCTCTGCCTTCTTTACTGCTCTGTCTACCTCTGAATCAACTTTCCGAGCCCCGTGCACCTGAACTCCAAGGTCCCTCTGCTCCACTACACTCCTTAAGGCCCAATCATTCACCATGAAACTCCAACCTTGACTCGACTTTCTAAAATGCAAGAACTTACACCGATCTGTATTAAAATGCAATTTCCATTTCTCAGTCCACTTCTCCAGCTGATCATGGTACTGCTGAATTTTCTGAAATTCCTGATAACCTTCCTCAGTCTCCATGATGCTACCGATTTTAGTGTCGTCATCAAACTTTTAATTCATGCCTATTACATACATCTATGATCAATTATCATCTAGATCATAGATGTATGTAATAGGTAAATTATATATATATATATATATATATATATATATATATATATATATATAAAACATATTAACATATTACATACATCTATGATGTGGATGAGAGTGTGTGTGTGTATATATATATATACACACACACACAAATGTATATATATATATAGAAACAAACAATGTTCCCAGCACCGATCCCTGAGGTATTCCACTATTCACAGGTCTCCAGTTCGACAAGCATCCTTCCTACATTACCCTCTGCTTCCTACCACCAATACAATTGTGTGTCTAATTTACCAGCTCCCCCTTGAATCCAAGCGATCAAACATTCCAGAGTAGCAGATGTTTTGCAACTTTATCAAACGCCTTACTGAAAACTATTTAGACTATGTATACCAATTTGCCCTCATCACTGTTCCTTGTCACTTCATGAAAGCACTGTAACATGTCTGAGAGCCATGATCTCTCATGCACAAAGCCATGCCGACTGCTGCTAATCACACCCTGTCTTTCAAGTGCATGTGCAGAGGAACCACGATTGTCCAAATATCAATTATCCGAAATTTGGATTATCCGAAGGGGACCTCAAGGTCCCGATAGAAACATTATGTCTTTCAACCCTGGATGCGTCTTTTGTTTGTAGGTAATGATTTAAAAAAACCTTGTCTTACGAAAACGGTGTGGATGGGGTTTGGATGATGGGTGGGGACGGTTGGGTGTGCGGGGTTATAGGACCAATGTTGATGTTGCAGGGTTAGGAACGGTCAAGGGCAGACGGGTGTAGCTTTGGACGGGGTTGTGGGCTGGTGTGGGTGGGGTTGGGATGGGAGCGGACAGGGTTGGAGGCGGGCGGGGGCAGGCGGTGGTATGGGGTGGGAGCGCATGATGATGTTGGCAGGCGGCGGAGGATGTGTGGGAGCAGGCGGGTTGGGTGTGCGTGGGGGCAGACAGGGACGTGGGGTGGGCGGGGGGGCGAGGTGGGAGTGGACAATGTTCGGGGTGGGCGAGGCATAGATGGGGCAGGTGGGAGCAGACATGGCGTGGGGTCTCGCGTGCAGTGTGATTTTGCTTTGTCTCCTGAACGGGCAGCAGACGTCACAGAAAACTCCGAGCCCCAGAGTAGATTTATTAACTGAATAATCTATTATCTGAATGAAATAGTGCTCCGTCCATCTCAATCGGATAATCGAGGTTCCTCTGTATATCTTACCTCTCGGAATCTTTTCAAGTAACTACTACAGATGTTAGTTCTCCTGGTCTATAGCTCCCAGGTTTATCTTTGTAGCCCTCCTTGAATAAGGGCACAGCATTCACTATCCTCCAGTTCTCAGGGACCTCACCCGTTGGCCAGCGAAGTTGGAAAAGTACCAACCAGGGCTGCCGTAATTTCAGCTCTATCCACATGCAGAGTTCCTGAATAGAACTGGTCAGGATCAGGAGATTTATTGAAGTACTGCAAAGTCGGAAAAATTCGTCTCTTTCGTGAATTTAAAAACACCACAGAGTGAGCACGTGACTTAATGATGGTTAACGTAACCAATTAAATATTTTATTAATCATAGGAAAAACTCCAGAAATTGTGGAAACCAGAGAATTCTCAGAAATTGATGGTCCAGAAAAGGAGGGACATGCAGCTGATTAGGAAATCTAAACGCGAACATGCATGCTCACAAACAGGAACACAAAGACTGCATCAATCTACTATCTATATTTCAAAGGAAACAAAACTAAAGCAATGTCAAATGTGGAAATTTGTAATCGGGAGAGGAGAGTTTATTGTGGAGAATAAGGAAATGGCAAAGAAAATAACCAGTTACTTTGTATGCGTCTTCATGGAGGAAGATCCAGAAAACCAAGTGATCAGATGGAGCTGATGGAACTAAAGACATAAAGCCAATTTATATCAGTAACAGGGTAGTACTTGAAAATGTAACTAGATTGAGCATTGCTAAGTCTGAAAAAAAAACAGATTTACTTCGTATCAAAATGTCAGAAATAAGGCACCAATCGATGTATTAATTGCACAGTCAATGACTATATTTTATTTTCTTGTACATTCTGCAGAGGCCGGAAGCCATTGTAGATTAATGGAAGGTAGTAAATGTGTTCCAAGCGTTTTAGACGAATGGAAGGGATCCAAGCAAATATTTGTGATTCTGAGGAGCTGGTGTTGGATTGGGGTCGACAACATTAAAAATCACACAACACTCGTTATAATCCAACAGGTTTAATTGGAGGCATAAGCATTCAAAGTGTACAACTACCTGATGAAGAAGCAGCGCTTCAAAAGCGTGTACTAGTGAATAAAGCTTTTGGACAGTAAGCTGGTTTTGTGTGATATTTAACCTTATCATTTATGGTTATCATAAATGATGGAGATGAGAATGTGGAGAGGAGAGTTGTTGGTAGTGTGATAAATCGGTTTGTGTTGGACACAAAGATTGGCCGGGTAGTTGGCAGTAAGGAGGAAGGCCTTAGGTTGCAAGAAGATACAGACAGAATGGTCAGAAGTGCAGATCGATGGCAGATGGAATGGATTGCTGATAAATATGAGTTGATGCACTTTGGAAGAAGGAACCAGGCAGGGGAGGGCTCAATGAATTGCAGCACACTCGGAAGCTCAGAGAGTGCTTTTATACACATCCCTCAATGTGACTGAACAGGTTAACAGTTGATCTAAAAAGTCTTAGGAGTCGTAGACATAGATTATAAGAGTTATAAAGGAGTTTGTTTACGGCAAGATGGTATGCAGTGTGCAGTTCTGGATAACTCATTATGAAAGGATGTCATTACACTGTGGGGGGTGGTGTTTGGTGCGCATTCATCCGGATGTTCCCTGGGATGGAGCGTATCAGCTATGGAGAGGCTGGATAAACGCGGGTTGTTTACTTTGGAGCAGAAGAGGCTGAGGGGATATGATTCAGAAGGTTAAGATTACGAAGGGCATGGACAGAGTGGATAGACAGCAGCTATTCCTTTTAGTCAAGAACAAGGGAATAAGTGAAGTGCTTCAGAGATAATTTAAAGATATTTTATCACCCAGAGGATGTTGGGGTCCGGAAGAGAGAGAATGGATGTTCCGGATAACTCCAGAACAATTACCAGTTATTTGGATGAGTTTTTGCAGTGTCATAACATGTCTGGTCCTGGACCCCATGTCAGAAAGTGGGACTAATGTAGATCGTTCTGTATTTCAGACGATACAGAGTCTGTGTTTCTGTGATTGTATGATTGTGGAATGCTCATCATTTAACTGTTTAAGGCAGAAATTGATGCTGTTGTGGTTCTGTTCGCCGAGCTGGAAATTTTTGTTGCAAATGTTTCGACCCCTGTCTAGGTGACATCCTCAGTGCTTGGGAGCCTCGTGTGAAGCGCTTCTGTGGTGTGTCCTCCGGCATTTATAGTGGCCTGTCCCTGCTGCTTCCGGTTGTCAGTTTCAGCTGTCTGCGGTAGTGGCCGGTATATTGGGTCCAGATCGATGTGTTTGTTGATGGAGTTTGTGGATGAGTGCCATGCTTCTAGGAATTCCCTGGCTGTTCTTTGTTTGGCTTGCCCTATAATGGTAGTGTTGTCCCAGTCGAGTTCATGTTGCTTGTCGTCTGTGTGTGTGGCTACGAAGGATAGCTGGTCGTGACGTTTCGTGGCTAGTTGATGTTCATGGATGCGGATCGTTAGCTGTCTTCCTGTTTGTCCTATATAGTGTTTTGTGCTGTCCTTGCATGGGATTTTGTACACTACATTAGTTTTGTTCATGCTGGGTATCGGGTCCTTCGTTCTGGTGAGTTGTTGTCTGAGGGTGGCTGTTGGTTTGTGTGCTGTTATAAGTCCGAGTGGTCGCAGTAGTCTGGCTGTCAGTTCTGAAATGCTCCTGATGTATGGTAGTGTGGCTAGTCCTTTGGGTTGCGGCATGTCCTCGTTCCGTTGTCTCTCTCTTCATGTTAATGAAATTGCGTGGGTATCAATTTTGGGCGAATACCATGTCCAGGTGTTCCTCTTCCTCTTTTTGCAGTTCTGGTGTGCTGCAGTGTGTTGCGGCCCTTTTGAATAGTGTCTTATGCAATTTCTTTTGTGTGTGTTGGGGTCGTTGCTTTCATAGTTTAGGACTTGGTCTGATTGTGTGGCTTTCTTCTATACCTTTGTGGTGAATGCTCCGTTCGGTGTTCTCTGTACCTTCGGTCTTCTTCTCACGAGAGAAGAAGAAAAGGATAACCAACTCCCATTCCGAGGCGTGATGGGACAGAGAACACCGAACGGAGAATTCACCACAAAGGTATAGAAGAAAGCCACACAATCAGAACGGTAAGTTCTGAAACCAGAAGTCAATACTGGAAATGGCACTGACACATTGACCAGTGTGCATAGACCCACCAGGTGGGTAGCTGTAACATTGAAAAGGAGTTGGATCTCTTTGTACACCAGTCACTGAAAGCAATATTGCAGGAACAGAAAGCAGTTTGGAAGATAAATGGTGTGTTGACCTTCAATTCAGGAGTATTTGAGTCCAGGAATAAGAATGTCTTATTGCAGCTGTACAGGCCCTTGGTGAGACTCCATCCTGAACATTGTGCAGTATTGTGTGCAGTTTTGCTCTCCTTACCTAATAAAGGACAAACCTGACATTGAGGGAGAGCAGTGAAGGATGACCAGACTGATCACTGGGATGACAGGTGTGTTATGGGAACAGAGTTTGGGGCGACTGGGCCTGTATTCCATGCGGTTTAGGAAAATGAGTGATGATCTCAAGTGAAATATCTAAAATACTGAAAGGGTGAGACAGATTGGAAGCAGGGATGATAATTCCCCTGACTGGGACGCCAAAAAACAAGGGTCCACAACATTAGGTACAGACAGGCCACTCTGCATTGAGATGAGAATAAATATCTTCACTCAGAAACTGGTGAACCTGGTGAATTCTCTTGCACATAAGGCTGTGGAAGCCAAGGCACTGAATATAAATGAGGATTTCTGAAAATTAAAGGGACAGACAGGGAGCAGGAACATGGTGTGAAGATAAAGGATCAGATATCATTCCAGGCTTTTCTCCAATAACACAGCAGTTGTATTGCTGTGGAACACCGTGTTTGTGAAAATCATGCAATATTAATAATGTGGCCTATGGAAAAAAGTGGGGAAGGGGCAAACCACACCCCCCCAAAAACATCAGTAAAAGCCAAAAAGTTAAGTTAATCTAACACACACGAGCATAGTCTAAGAAAATCTTTAAATCATATATTGTAATGAAACAATGCTGTAAATATAACACTTTCACACGAAAGTCACTGACGACAGCACTGTCCCTTTCACCAAGCTCTTCACCAGAAAGCGCGTGAGCCGACTGACCACATGATGCTGACATGGAATTCCGGTTTGAAATAAGGTCCTTCTAAATGTAGACTACAATTCCTGGTTTCAATCTCAGTTTCAAGGCTTGCAGAGCAGATTGCATTCCTGCTTTAGTGAACACACTGAGTGCGCACTTTGCAGATAAAGGATCCTGAGGCTGTGTTTTGCTGTACAGCTGGTGCTGGGGTTGGAATTGCATTACAGTGAATGGGAGCTTGCTTTCTAAAGAGGATGCGCAATTCACGAATTGCGTTGCAGACAGTTTGTGTTTAATAAACATGCGCTATCTGAACTGCCTGTATATTGAATGGAGGATCAAAATTGATGGACCAAAGCAACTACAGCAGTTCCCGTTTTATATATCCCGATGCTTAAACATGTTAAGTGATACGAAAACTATGCGGGACAAATCGGACTGAGAGATTTTCTCCACTATCTGGAATGGGAGATGCTCAATGTGTTGAATGACATCCTCCCTTCCCGATGTTGCTGTGCAGTCTGTGGGATAGCTCTGCAAATGTTGTCACAAGCTCTCAGACGTTCGGAAGGAAGTCTCTTCAGGGACGTCAGGACTGTGTTTCCCATTCCCATATCCAATAACAAGGCTGGGACCGGGTGTTCTGTCCCGGTTTATCCTTTAAGAATGATGAGCAGTTTGATACAATTGAGTGTCTTGCTTGGAAGTTTCAGAGACCTTTGCAGAGTTTATCACATGTCTGTGTATCTGGAGTCACTTTTAGGCAGACCAGGAAAGTACAGGAGACTCACTTCCTGCAAGTTCATTGGGGAAGGAAAATGGTATTTGCAATCGACATTGGCTTCAAGGTCACTATTCCTGACACCAGATTTTAGATCTCGATATTTTATTAATTGTTTCTAAATTCCACCAGCTGCCAGAGAGTTAGCCTGGTCTGGATTAGTAATCCATCGACAGCACAAGCACCACATGTGGAGCTATCAGAAACCACGCTGATCTGCTTATTCCTGTGCTGCTTGACAACTCTGTCAAAAAGTACAGCCACTAATGTGACTATCGTGATCGGACTGAGGGGGTGGTAATTGGACGGATTGTAGTTATTCCCTCTTAGGGGACTAGATATCGTTGAGTAATTTTCCACATTGCCAGGGAGATGTCAGAGTTGGAGCTGGAATGAAACACCTTCCCCAGGGACACGGCTTGTTGTGCAGCACAAGTCTTCAGTCCCATTGCAGGAATGGTGTCAGGGCCCATTGCCTTCGGCCTATCTACTATATTCGGCTGTTTCTTTATGACACGTGCAGAGAATCGAATTTGTGATTCTGAGGGTATCATGATGATGGTGAGGTGGATCATCCACTCAACACTCCTGGCTGAGGATGGTGCACACACTATATCCTTATCTTTTACGCTGACGTATAGGGCTGTTGGATGGAGATATTTGTGGAGTCCTCTCCTCCAGTGAATTGTTTAATAGTCCATTGACATTTATAATTGGATGTGGCAGGACTGCAAAGCTTAGATCTGATCTGTTGGTGTTGAGATAATTTTGTCCTCTCTATCCTGCTATTTGGAATGTAACCGGTCAATACCACAGCTTTAATGGTTTGTCATCAGGTTTAGGTACACATGGTTCTGATTCTGGTATGTTCACCCACACCCCTGACTGAACCATGGATCAGTTTGATGGTAATGGTAGATTGGGAGATTAACCCAGGGAAAAAGTTACAGATTGTGATTGAACACGATTCTGCTGCTGCTGCTGTGATCTACACCATCACATGAATGCCCAGTTTGAGCTGCAATATCTATAATTCAATTCTACTGACTGTCTCCGAATTCAAAACGAGACACAGTGATCTAACCTGGTTTCCGATGTGGTGGCATTTCATTTTCATATTCTCATTCTGTTAGGATCTCTCCATGGTGTCACGCTTCCAATTTGTTATATTACTTAAATTCTTTGACATATTCATCTGAATCTTTTCCATCTTCTATATTTAAAATGATAAAGAGCTCTGCAGTGTCCGTGATGCAACCTTATGCACCTTCAGAGCCAATGAGTATATGCACCTGGAGTTATTGTTCACGTCCCTGGTACACAGCGCTTCGCTTTGGACGCGGCTTTTGAGCATCTTTGACAGACATCTGTGGAACTTGTTCAAAGACGGACATAGCTGAAGAAACTTAGCAGGTCTGGCAGCATCTTGTGGAATGAAAGCAGATTTCATCTTTCGGGTCCGGTTTCTCCAGAAATATTCGTGTTTTTATTTCCAGTATCCATAATTATTTGTTTATTTGAAAATACGTGCTGTGCCGATGCAACCCTGGAGAAACTCAGCAGGTCTGGCAGAATCTGCAGAGACAGAGAAACCGTGTTAGCGTTTCAAGTCCAGTGTGATACTTCTTCAGAATGAAAAAGGATTGGAAAATGGGATTTTTAATCCCTTGGCAGAGATGGGGGAGTGGGTGATGCATAAAAGAGAGCATGGCAAAAGATAAATGGGCTTTTAACAGTGGTGAACGAGAAGATGATGTGAAAGATGCGAAAGGGGGAAAGGGGTTCTCTCTATTGAATGCAAGATAAAGTAGACACAACCACACAAGGTCAGAGCGAGACTAGGAGAGAGAAGGTATGAAAATGGAGAACAGTCATAATGGGGTCAGGCTGTGAAGTTATCGAATTGAATATTAACTCCTACAGGCTGTAACGT
Source organism: Chiloscyllium plagiosum (assembly GCF_037043375.1). Classification (NCBI taxonomy): domain Eukaryota; kingdom Metazoa; phylum Chordata; class Chondrichthyes; order Orectolobiformes; family Hemiscylliidae; genus Chiloscyllium; species Chiloscyllium plagiosum. The sequence goes on along the minus strand of NW_028270162.1, from coordinate 69,408,516 downwards.
ACCAAAGGTAGGTTATTGAAATGGGAAGCAATGAGAGGGTCAGGGTTATTTCTACAGACAGAGTGAGGCTGTTCCTCAAAACAGTTTCTGTGTGGTCTCCCCAGTGTGAAGGATCGTGCATTGCGAGCAGCAATGACAGGATTTTTTAGATTAGATTAGATTCAGCCCAACAAGTTCAAATCGACCCTCTGAAGACGAACCCATCCAGACCCATTTCGCTCTCATGAATCTAAAACTATGGGCAATTTAGCACAGCCAATTCACCTGCCGTGCACATCTTTGGACTGTGGGAGGAAAACGGAGCACCCGGAGGAAACCCACGCAGACACAAGGAGAACGTGCAAACTCCACACAGACAGTCGCCCGAGGCTCTAAATGAACCCAGGTACCTGGTGCTCTGAGGCAGCAGTGCTAACCACCGAGCCACCGTGCCGGCCTCCAACTGTGTGGAAACTGATTTGAAACAATATAAGTGAATGAGGGTGCAGTGGGGGCGGCAACACGGGGGATAGGTCAGTCACAGCATAAGGCCCTGTCCACCGTAGTTAGGGGATTCCTGGTTTGAAGGAACAGCGTCAGGGGCAGCTCACTGGAATGTGGCATCATCAAGCAGAATCGTCAGAACGGAGAAACTGGAGAAAGGAGTCACCCTCCACTGATCATGTGTTCAGCCGCATGCAGAAGTTCCCTCTGAATGATTGAAAAGAACCAGACATTAAATTGAGGAGTTCTGACTCACATCTGGTCTGAAGCGTGATGTGGATAGAAACCCAGAGGAAGGTCAGTGAGGAGACATGGGCAGACATCCAAGCAGATATCTCATAATGCTCAGCAATTATTTGTTTCTGCTCAAAAAGAAGGACTTGATATGGAGATGAACCACCATTGGTTGACTAAAGCTCTCAAGGATACTATTCAATCACAAATTGATGAGCATTGATATCGGGCCAGATTTAGGATGTTTATTTCAGGGACGACTGGCAGATGCTAGGCATGAATTATGCCAGAAACCCCTGCCATTGCTGCTCAATCCGCTTCCCTGGTCGTCTCCCCTTCCTGATTCCAGGTTCACCCTCTCCAATTACAGAGCATATTCTCTCACCTTATGGTCCCTCCCCACATCACCTTAAGTTGTTTGATCTAGTCTACCTTCCCTGCACTTGCATCAAGCTGCGTTTTGTGCTGCCACTTTGCCTCTGGTCTCAGTGTGACTCGGCCTCTCCATTCATGCTGTTTTCCACCTCCCACCCACATCTCATTCCGGAAAGTTTCCTTCTTGGAGTAAATCGTATTGAAACCACCTCTCCCTCATTGCCCTGAATTCATACTGTAATCCAAATTTCCAAAAGTATACTCAACCTTCATCTCACTCTGCTAAAGGTAACTGCATGCTGACCGTGTGGTACAAGAATTCCCTTCGTTACATAGATCTGGCCAGAGATGCTTTTTCACTATAGCGATCATCACCCCATTTAGACAAAGGTGTTTGATGTCTTTTTGGCACTAGTAAGAGTTTCCTGCTGCCTTGTTACTATAACATGGAGAAAGACAAATCACAGTGTGAGGTTTCGACTGAGTGTTGTTTACCTGTCATTTTTAACATTGTTTCAAATTTTCAGTGGTTATCTTTAAATGTTTGTTCTTGAAGTTATTATCAGATGGCGTGTAGGTGGTTGAGAGGTGACACTATAGAAGCTTATAAAATCATGACAGGTATGGATAAGGTGAATAGACAATGTCTTTTCTCACAGGATAGAGAAGTTCAAACATAGAGGACATAGCTTTAAGGTGAAAGGGGAAAGATTTAAAATGGACAATGGGGCAGGATTTTCATGAAAAGAGTGGTGTGTATATGGAATGAGCTGCCAGAGGAAGAGTGGCACATGCAAGTACAGTTGCAACATTTCAAAGATGTTTTAACAAACATATGAATGGGAAACATTTAGAGGCTAAGTGCAAACAGATGGGACGAACTTAGTTTGAAAAACCCGGCCCACATTGGCACGTTGGATCAAAGGCTCTAAGTGTGCTCTCTATGATTGTATGAATCTAGAAAGCGAGGAAAATAGAAGAAAAGATATGATGCAAATAAATTAGCAACAAATATAAAAACAAACTTCACAAGCTTTTCCGTGTATATATAAAAAAACTTTCAAGATGCGTGTGTGACTGAAGTTAGAAATTAAGTCAGGAGAGTATATTGGGGACATTTGGAGGGTGTGACTGAGGAACTGGCTACAGGGAACAAATAATTTACACCAGCATTTCACATCATTCCTCATAGGGACTGTAAGTATTTCAATGATATAAACAAAATGGTAATAGGAGGGAAGCTCTTGAACTGTCTGTAAAAAACGAACAAGGTTTTTAACAAATAGATAAGAGTTAGGGTAGACAAGTCATGAATAATTCATACCTGGTTTTCAAAGAGATGGTGACAGAGTGACTCGTGGTAATGTGTGAAATATTCCATAACTCTGTGGATTTCAGGAGTGTTCCAGCGAAACTGGCGAACCTCCAATGTGGCGCCTGCCTTCAAGAAAGGAGTGAGATGGAAAACAAGAACCATTTAGCCGAACCATTATTGCTGGGAATCTGCGAGAGTCTGTTTTTCAGGAAGAAATTGCAGGGCTTTTAGAAATGCTTCACGCAGAGTCAACATGGTTTTGTGAAAGTGAAACTATATTTTGCCTTGTTAAATCATGTAAGGTTTTTTTTCTGCATATCCCTAGAGAATGTAGCAAGGGAATGTGATTAAAGGGAACTGGTAGAAACGAGGCTTTCCAGAGATTTTCCACAAAGTATCACAAAATCAAGATTCATATACAAGACAGCGGCTCATAGTATGATGAAAATGTATTAGCATGGGATGCCGGTTGGTTAACACATAAAAATCGGAGAGTCAGGATTAATGGATGTTTATGACAAAACGTACTGGAGTAAAAATAACTGTAGTACACAAATATCAGTCCAATGACCAGAGTAATTCACAATCTATACTGATAGTCTGACTGGGGGAGCTGAGTGCAATATACATACGAGTTTGTGGATGACACTGAGAACCAAAAGGTTGTTATTTAATTAAGATGACTCACAAAAAGAAGCAGTACAAAGGGATTGGAGTATTTTCTGTATGAAACATAACGTCAGCATGCTGATGCAACAAGTAACTAGGTTGGTACATTAGGCGGCTTCCTGGGATGAAAGAGTTCAATTATTGAGTATATCTAAAATGGTGAGGCGATTATCCATTATGAGTGAGGGTGATATTACTGAAATTACAAGATACAGAGGGGGCTTGACAAGGTAGATGTGCGTCTACACCTGTGTAGAGTCTCGAACTCTGGGATATAGATACAGAATAGCAGGTATTGATTTCATTCTGAGATGCAAAAGAAAGTCATCTTTCAGAAAGTAGTCAATGTCTGGAATTCCCTCACCCAGGGAGTTGTGGGGGCTGGGTCACTGACTGTATTTACAGACACGGCGGATTGTTTTCTGCCATAACAGCAAGTTGAGGGATACAAGGTGTTTGCAGGAAAGTGGAGGTGAGCCGTGGAATAGATCAGCCATGTAACTATTGAATGACAGTGCAGGCTTGCGAGGCCGGATAGCCTGCTCCTGTTCCTATTTCGTACGTTCTCATGTCCGATTTTGGAAAGTCACTGGTTATTTTACTGGAAGATGTGTTGTACAATGTTGCATTCAGGGAAAGCAGAGAATTTCTTTGAGTTAACCCTGGGTGGGGTATGTGGGCTGTATTCACAGTGAATCTGGGTCGGTAACATGACCCACATCTCGAGCAGAAGTTACAGAGAAGGGAAGCCTGAATGGAGGAATTGGGGGTGGGGGTCAACTCCTGACTCAGCCTGGATTTTCCAAGTACATTTCCCAAACTACACCTAACCAGCAGAGTGGCCTCAATCTGCCTCTGTGCAGCAGATCTGGAGGGCTGAATGGAACATAGAACATAGGGCTGAGGGACACGAGAGGGCCATTCGGCCCTTTGACACTACTCCACCAGTAAATAAGTTCGTGGCTCATCACACTGTGGTCTCAGCTGCACTTTTCTCTCCATGCACCATTATCCCTGATTCACCTGTCAGTGGAAAATCAAACGAACCAGCCTTAATATAATATAAAGATTCAGCCTTTCCAAACTTCTGGGAAAGAGAATTCCCAGTTGAATGAAATCTCACATTGTGAATTTCTCTTTGTTCCTTTTCAAACTGAGATTGGAGGGTGTCACTATTTCGTTTCCTCGTTCCACTCATGCACTGGTCACAACAAATTTTAAGTGTAGCTGGAAATGTGTTGCTGGAAAAGCGCAGCAGGTCAGGCAGATCCAGGGAACAGGAGAATCGACGTTTCGGGCATAAGCCCTTCTTCTCCTGTTCCCTGGATGCTGCCTGACCTGCTGCGCTTTTCCAGCAACACATTTCCAGCTCTGATCTCCAGCATCTGCAGACCTCACTTTCTCCTCAAATTTTAAATGTAACCAGGTTGGTGTTATGGCCAAGGATAAAAGTCTCAGACTGGGTCAGGTTCAGTGATAGGAACAAGTCAGGGAGATTTCTTTAGTCAGACACAAGTAACTAATAGAGCTAACGAAAGAGGATGGTGGATCTGTGGTTCGCACTGCTGCTTCACATCACCAAGGAGCTGAGTACAATTCAAAGCTCGAGCGACCAGCTACATGTCTGTGGAGGTTTCCGCCCATTGCTCCAGTTTCCTCCCACAGTCCAAAGATGTGCAGCTTAGAGTGGATTGGTCATGCTAAGTCCCCCACATTGCCCAGGGATGGGTAGGGTAGGTCGGTTAGTCATGGGATGTGCAGGATTACATGGATTGGGTAGGGGACAGGTCTGGATGGGATGCTGTTCGGTGGGTCGGTGTGGACTCGGTGGGCAGAATGTCCTGCTTCCACACTGTCGAGATTATCTGACAATGGCAACAAGATTGGGCTGTACAAACACCCAGTGGATATCGACCTGCTCCACTCTCCTCATAGTCTTGTATGTTTCAATAAGATCTACTCTCATTCCAAGAGTAACCTGTTAAAACCTCCATATTATAACCATTCATCCGTGGAATACGTGAAGTGAAACATCTCTGAATTGCTTCCAATGTAATTATATACTTTCTCCGGTCAGGCGACAAAAAAAATCTTATACACAGATGAGGCTAATTTTTGTTTTCTCAGTGTTGTACGTCTTTGGATCTCACTTCCCCGCAGAGCATTGGAGGCAGATATATTGAATATTTTTGAGGCACTGACAGAAGGTTATAAATGACAACTGAGTGAAGATTATCGGGGAATGGGCAGGAAAGTGCAATGTGGGGGAAATGCTGACAGTGGTACAAAACCACACTGCTCCAGAACATCCAGGAATATAATGCAAATCGAAATAATAACATAGGCAAATTTTAAAATGATAACAGTGACAGATTGGAGTTCCAAAGGATCATGGGGCTGCTCTGTCATTAGAGACAGACCACTTGTAGTGGTTTAAACTGAGGATCTGCACACCCCAGTGACAGGTCTCCTTCATAGTAACCTCTGACAGTGTGGGGAATTGAACCTGCGCTGCTGGTCTCCGTCCACATCACAAACCAGCCGTCCAGCCAACTGAGTGGGAGACAGTGTAACTGTTACAGACAGAAACAGTCACAAACAAAGGGCAAGAGAAACTTTCATAACAAGGTTAAAAGTGCAAATCAAATAATGGTCAAGATAACGGCTGAGGATAAAAAGGTTCTCTGCTCGAAATTGTAATTTAAAACGAAACAAGTGTTGAGAAATTGTCTTTGGCTGAATACAATAAGGTGAGACAAGTGAAATAACTAGAATTACTAAATGTGTTTGAATGTCGATAACCATGAAATAAGTGCATATATTGATTGGTCTGTGTAAAATGTGCTTATCATTACGTAGAAGTATAAAGCGGATGGAATATATTGGAAGGAGACTCCATTCCCATGGGAAATGCACTCGAACAGACACTTGAAGTAAACCGAGGTAAAAGTGTCTCATGAATCGTTTGCTCAGTGTCAGAAACCCTGGGAGTTGAGTGACTGAATTTTCCTGTAACATGGAGCTGAGAAAGCCATCTGATCAGCCACGTTCTTTCTCAATGCTAAAGCAAGTTTGAAGGGACGAATGGCCTCATGATGGATTTGAACTGTATGTGATTCGAGAAGCGAGCATCTCTACTCCTTCCCTTTGTGCATTACCTACTGGGGCATTAACATTTTCCTGAAAATACGAATTATTTGGAACATTAACTGGAGCATTTCAGATTCGCCCCCCTGCAGAATATTGAATCACCATGTGGCAGTATAGCAAAGGCGACAGAGAGAGAGAGAGAGAGGGGTGTAAAGGTTTTGCATGCAGTAGTGACAGAGGTGGAGCATAAGCCCAGTTCGAGCAGCTCCATAACTGTGAAGTTGGAGAGACAATATGGTGACCCTTATCCTGGCAGAGCGGGGAAGATTATTGATGCTTGCAGTGTATTGTTGGACATTTCCTCAGACCACAGATTCTGCACTGAGCTGGGTGGTGAGTTCAGACCATGCTCGGTGGGTCTGGTGGTGCACCCTCCTATGGGAAGAGAATGGTCCCCATCTGTACCACCCATTCACCAGTACCTCCACACACCTGTTGAAAAATTGTGGTGTAATTGCCCCTTTTCTGCCCTCCTCGGGGTAGACTATGCAGGGCAACTCCAAACTGAGAAAACTCAACTGTGTGTCCATTGGCCTTTTCACGATGACACCAGTACCATGAATCACGAAATACCCAGGGGTATTCGGGCCTTGGTAAATACCTCTAGCCATGATGGGTGGGAGAATCGGGCTGGCATTGATTAGAGGGATAACATGGAGTGGGGTGGGTCGTTAATGAAATGAGTTTGATAAGATAGCACCGGGAAACTAGTTCGGCCTCGTGCAGACAATCCCTTTGTCAAACTCAGTGAAAATGGTACTGAGACAAATTATTGTTAGATTCAGCCCAGTGAGTCGAAGACTCTGCTGACCACACTCCCAGTTACAAAGCTGCAGAACAAATTCTCAGCCAATACTTTCCATCATTTGAAAATACACCAGCATCATGTTCATCCATCATTCCTGAGAATACTGGCTCATGTTGCAGGATGCAGTCGAAATATCTTCATTTCAGCATTCGGAAACCTGTGATCTTATGATTCTTTTTTTTATCAATCTCCTTTCTCTTTTTCTCCAAAATCCTTTCGTTTGTTGGTACTTAAGCTGATTCGCCTGCCATCTCTCTCTGACAGGGACCAAGAAATAGGGAGATAGACAATGGAATAAGGACTCTGTGCCAGAGTGATAATGCAACTGGACGGGTAATTCAGAGGTACAGGCTATGAGTTGAAAGGCAGTGTTTAATATCCTACACAGCTGAAAACAGAGCATAAATCCGAATGACAAAAGTTGGAATGAAACCTATTTTCACTCATGGAAAAGAGAAACCTCAGGATTTAATATATTTTTCACTGAAAGCTTTTGGAAAACAAAATTAACATTATTGCCCAATCTGGACTATGTGTGTCTTCAGACTCACAACAATGTGGTTGGCTCCATATTGTCTTGACAAATTACCCCACAGTCAAGGGCAATTAGTGATGGACAACAAATGCTGCCCTTGCCCTTGTTATGGTGGGACATCCCAGGAATTAACAGCATTAAGGTGAAATAAACCAAGGAACTGTGGATGCTGGAGATCTGAAATAAAATTCCCCAGCGTCTGAAAGTGTTGGAGAATCTCAACAGGTATGGCAGCCTCTGTGAGGAGAAACACAGAAAACGTTACAAGTCCAGTGAGCCTGCTTCACAACGGAAAGCAACTGGGAAAGAATATTATTTATCCTGGTATCAGGGATGGTTGAGTTGGAGGGATAGGTGGGGCAAGTTTTGAATTGAATGAATGAAGAAATGGACGGAAAGAGAGAGGAAAATGCAAAGCGAGCAAAGGTATTGTTGATGATGAACTGAAAAGAAAATAGAATGGAAAGTTATTCTAACGTTTCCCCTTTCCCAAAATTCCTGAATATCACGTCTATTTAGGATGTCTGTTTAAAGTGAGTTATGTTCCCAATGACTCTCTTCTCTGAGTGTGGTGACCTACTCCTTTGGCAATACTGGTGCTGCCTTTATAGTTGCTGAGATACAGAGAAACGCAATGTTCCATTTTCAACTGCTTTAGACAGATGAACTGTTATGGTGAGATTGTGCAGAGATGTAACGTCTTTCTCAGCTAGGAAGAGAAACTGAGGAGATGGAGGCGTTTTCAACACTGAATGGGTGCACCATGTGTGTGGGGAATTGCCTTTCTCCTGTCCTTGGAAAGTCAGTGGAGGCTCTGTGGACGCTTTTCTCTGGTTTATGCTGTCAGCTGCTGGGGTCATTCAGGGAGACCCGACGGGTTGGTGATCCCACTCTGGACACTGCATTTACAGAGTGTCTGGGTCCACGTTAAACAAATGGAGCTGAGACTACACAGAAGGGAAGCATTGTTAACAGGGAGGAGCAAGGCACTGCACTATACTCCCTGGGATTTCCAGGAATAGTTGTCTAAGGTGGACTCATTCCAAGTGTAAAGTGTGAAACTAGCTTATTTAAAATATGAGATAATCACTAAGTTGTGTCCCCTCCTTCAGTATAACCTATAGCCTCACACCAAGGACAGGACTGTATCGATACTCAGCATGAGGTGAACTGGATTGATTCTGGAACATTACAGGCAGAGGTGGGTGACATATCCACCATCTCCGGAATGCAGTCCTCCGATGTATTACTAGCTGACAGAAGCCATCTGCCTGCTGACAGGAATACAGTGGTTCTGTCTCCACAGAGAAAGGTAACGAAACAAACTAGGAAACAAAGTGGTTGGTGTAAAAAAAAAGGTACTGCAGGAAATTAGAATTAATAAAAAGTATGTCTTTGAATGTCTCGTTGAACTGAAGTTTTGTAATGTGATGGATTTGATGAGCTACTTCCAAGAGTATAGAGGAGGCAGCAACAGAGCTAGTAAAAGAATTATTGATTACTCTTCAAAGCTGCTTGGATTCTGGAAAGGATCCTACAGACTGGAAAGCAGCTATTGTGAAACTAACTATTTAAACAGGATGGAGAGAGAAAGCAGAAAAGTATTTACTGGATTGGTTGAAGTCAGCTGTGCGAAAATTTTTTTTAGCCTTTTAAAAGAATGTAACTACTTAACACTTGGAGAATAATGATATGATTTGGTAGAGTTTGTCTAGATTCAGGAAAGGGAAATTATTTTTGATAAACCTGCTGGGGTTTGTGGACATTGCCCGTTGTGACATCGACAATTGAGAGCCAGTGGGAATGGAGTATTTGAATTTTCGGCAGACGTTTGACATAGTTGAATACGTGAGTAGGGAATGTTAGTGTTCATGCGTAATTATGGGTGGAATGTACACCGCATGGATTAAAATTTGGGTAATGGACATACGAGAAGAGTAGTGCTTTTCCCTGGACTGAAGGCTTGATGGGTGGCAGGAGGATCAGTGTTTGGGCAATAGGTACAATAACGATTCAGATGTGAACAACAAATATCATCATGTACATTTATATTTATTCAATTGTGAAAGTTTGGGAAGGGTTGTTGTTGAAAACGACCTGGATGTCCTTGGTCATAATCACTAAAATAATTCTTATGGGGCAGGAAGTAAATGATATGTGGCTCTTCATGCAAAATTATTGCAGTACCAGAGTTAGTATATCTTTCCCAAAGGTAGTGTCTTGTTGAAAGAGTATTTGGTGCATTGTGTATAGATTTGCTCTGCTTTATAAATAATGATCTCTTTGTCAGCGAGACAGTGCAAATGGGTTTTGAACAGACTAAACCCTGGCACAGTAACTATGTGTTTAATCTTTAGCACTGAGAGAGAATAAGAAGTTAGATCCTAGAACAATACAGCACAGAACAGGCCCTTCGGCCCACGACGTTGTGCCGAACATTTGTCCAAGCTTAAGCACCTATCCATGTACCTACCAAACTGCCGCTTAAAGGTCACCAATGATTCTGCCTCTGCCACTCCCACAGGCAGCGCATTCCATGCCCCCACCACTCTCTGGGTAAAGAACCTACCCCTGACATCCCCGCTATACCTTCCACCCTTCACCTTAAATTTATGTCCCCTTGTAAGACTCTGTTGTACCCGGGAAAAAGTCTCTGATTGTCTACTCTACCTATTCCCCTGATTATCTTATAAACCTCTGGAGAGTCACCCCTCATCCTTCTCCGTTCCAATGAGAAAAGGCCTATCACTCTCAACCTATCCTCGTATGACCTATTCTCCATTCCAGGCAACATCCTGGGAAATCTCCTCTGCACCCTCTCCAAATCTTCCACATCTTTCCTAAAATGAGGTGACCAGAACTGCACACAGTACTCCAAATGTGGCCTTACCAAGGCCCTGTACAGCTGCAATATCACCTCACGACTCTTGAATTCAATCCGTCTGCTAATGAACGCTAATACACCAAAGGCCTTCTTACAAGCTCTATCCACCTGAGTGGCAACTTTCAAAGATCTATGAACATAGACCCAAAGATCCCTCTGCTCCTACACCTTACTCAGAACGCTACCGTTTACCCTGCATTCCGCATTCTTATTTATCCTTCCAAAATGGACAACCTCACACTTGACAGGGTTGAACTCCATCTGCTACTCCTCAGCCCCGCTAAGCATTATATCTAAGTCCCTTTGCAGCTGACAACAGCCCTCCTCACTATCCACAGCTCCACCAATCTTCGTATCGTCTGCAAATTTACTGACCCACCCTTCGACTCCCTCTTCCAAGTCATTAATAAACATTACAAACAGCTGAGGACCCAGAACTGATCCCTGCGGAACTCCACTTGTAACTGAGCTCCAGGCTGAATATTTACCATCGACCACCACTCTCTGACTTCGATCGGTTAGCCAGTTCTCTATCCAAAACTTGATGGTTTTAGTGGAAACTTGATGGTTATGGACGGAAACTCATTATGTCTCAATCAGCTGTATAGTGTGAAAATTCTATACTTTCCATTGGATGTTTGATTCAAGTCACCCCCCATCCTTCGCCGTTCCAATGAGAAAAGGCCTATCACTCTCAACCTATCCTCGTATGACCTATTCTCCATTCCAGGCAACATCCTGGTGAATCTCCTCTGCAACCCTCTCCAAAGCTTCCACATCTTTCCTAAAATGAGGCGACCAGAACTGCACACAGTACTCCAAATGTGGCCTTACCAAGGTCCTGTACAGCTGCAACATCACCTCACGACTCTTGAATTCAATCCCTCTGCATCTGCAGAGCTCCATGTCGATTGACAAAGAGGTACAGGCTCTGAATGAACTCTGAACACTTTAATGCACAGTTACTGAGTGACACAGCATTGAATGCCACTTTATACACAATCCTGTCAGCACCCACAATACCTTCATTTTGAAACAGTTCGTCATTCAAAACAAGATTCCGACCTCAATGCTGACCAAGGGTTAGCTTTCTGGGAAATGGAAGACAACTTTGAGAATGGCTAAAAAAGTTGGCTTCATTCCGCCTGCCAGAAAAACATGTAAAAGTAACACGTATGTACGATGGTTAATTAGGCCAGGTGGTTCACTTTGGAGCAGTCTCTCTGGTAAATCCCTGCTTCATTTGTTTGTGATGTTGGAGCGTCTCTGACACCTTCCTGATGCCATGTTAGTGACTTGAAAAGCTGAGTCACAGCTTCCTGTTCCTTTTAAATGACTCCGGGTATGCAATGGTCTCATGGTGATCCTGTGTAAGTGACGTGTGGGAGTGAGCAAATTCCTTCTGTTCCTGCGTTACAGGCAGGAGGGACTGAATGAGATAACGTACGTCCTGCCGAGTAGTTTTGATGGGCAGAAAGACGTCTCTATATTCCTGTGAACCTGGATTGAGGTGCTGAATGAGCTCCTCCTTTTAATGTGGAAATGTACAGTGCTGTCATATGAATGCAACCCAGACTTTAACAACACGATATTGAATGTTGTCCAGGTCGTGTTGCACATGAACACAGATTGCTTCAGGAGCTGAGGGGGACAACTTATTCTGAAAATTATGGAAACTTCAGCGAATATCCCCATTTCTGCTTAGTATGTACTCAATCGGCTGAATGGCCTCCTTCCACACTATATGTATTCTATGTTGATAAATTGGAGATGCCTGGGCTGAGGGAGCTATCCTGAGGATCTCCTGCAGTGATGTCCCAAGGCTGATATGTTTGATGTCTCTGATAATAGGCATCTTCCCTTGTGCTGTCAATGACTCCAAACACCGGAGAGATCACAATCGATTCTCATTAAGTGCGCTTTTGCTCAGGCTCCTTGATGGTTTCCTCCGTCTAGTACTGAATTTGTGCATCTTGCATTATTGTTCACTTCCCGTCTATGGTGCTCCATGTTGGACAGGGAGTTTAAGCAGCTTTGACACACGTCTTTGAAACTTGTTCAAAAATAACACTTGCTGGAGAAAGTCAGCAGGTCTGGCTGCATCTGTGGAGACAGAGAAACAGAGATAATGTTTCAAGTGCAGTATGACTCCTGTTAAGAACTGAAAATGACTTCCTAATTCTTTGGCAAAAGTGGATGAGGGAAGATGGGAAACAGGGCATGTGGAGGTGTAATGGCAGAGAGAATTGGACTTTTAATTGGGGTGAAAGAGGAACCGATGTAAAATGGGTGTAAATTAAATTGTGAATGGGTGAAACTGGTTGTCTCTATTCAGTGCAAGAGAAAGAAGACACAGACAAAATAATAGGGAGAACACAAAAATAGGGAGACCAGGAAACAGACTGTATGAAGAATGGAGGACAGCCATAATGGGGTCAGGCTGTGAAGTTCTGAAATTGAAGATTAACTCCTATAGGTGGAAACGTACCAAAGTGTAAAGTGAGGTATTGCTCGAGCTTGGATTGTGCTTCACTGGAAGACTGCAGCAGCCCAGGACCGAAATGTTAGCATGAGAGCAAGGTAGGTTTTGAAATGGGAAGCAATGAGGAAGCCATGATTATTCCTACAGACAGAGTGGAAATGTTCCTCAAAGCAGTCTCTGTTTGGTCTCCCCAATATAAAGGACACTGCATTGTGAGCAGCAATGAGAGGAGACTGGATTGAAAGAGTACAAGTGAAACGTTGTTTCACCTGGGAGGTGTGATTGAGGCCTTGGATTGTGAGAGAGGAAGAATTGAATGAACAAGTGTTGCAGCTTCTGCAATTGCATGAGAAGTTGCTGATGGGGGAGTGGAGAAGTGTTTGGGAAGATGGAGGGTGTCACAGAGGGAATGGTCCCTGTAAAATGCTGACAGTGAACGGGAGGGGAACATGTTTTTGATGGTGCTGTCTTGCTGGAAGTGTTGGAAGTGGCGAAGGACGATTCTGCGACTGTGGACTCTAGTGCAGTGAGAAGTGAGGGCAAGGGAGATCTATCATTGTACTGGGAAAGAGGGGACGGGGTGAGCGCGATGCCACGGGAGATGGGACAGTGAGGGTTGAAGGTCCTGTCCACATGAATTAGGGGATTTCTGGTTTGATGGAAAAGGAGGTCACGTCACTAGAATGTGGCATTATCAAACAGAAACAACAGAGATGGTGAAACTGGGAGAATGGAGTCAGCCCCCACTGATTATGTGTTTAGCCACATGCAGAAGTACACCCTGAGTGATTTAAAAGAACCAGACATCTAAATTGAGGATTTCTGCCTCCCATTTTGTCTGAAGCGGAATGTGGTACAGACCGATAGGAAGGTCATCGTGTATGCATGGGCAGATATTCAAGCAGATATCCCATAATGCTCAGAACGTATTGATTCTGTTCAAAAAGAAGGACTCGATAAGGAGATGAATCACCCACAGTTGACAAAAGCTGTCAAGGAAATTATTCAATCACAATTCGATGGGTGTTAATGTAGGGCCTGATTTAGGATATATATGTTAGGTTCCAGAAGCAGATGCTAGGTATGAATTTGAGCTGTGCTACCTAAATAATCCCCAGAAACGCCTGTCATTGCTGTTCCATCCTCTTCCTTACTCGTCTCCCCTTCCTGATTCTCGGTTCTCCCTCTCCAATTACAGAGCACATTCTCTCAAATTATGCTCCCTACCCAATTCACCTGAAGCTCTATGATCCAGTCTCCCTTCCCTGCACTAGCATCAAGCTGCATTTTGTGCTGTCACTTTGCTTCTGGTCTCAGTGTGGCTCGGCCTCACCATTCTTGCCGTTTTAAACCTCCCACTCACATCTCACTCCTGAAAGTTTCCTTCTTGGAGTAAACCTTACTGAGAACACCTCTCCCCCTTTGCCCTGAATTCACACTGTGATTCAAAATCCAAAAAGTATACTCAGCCTTCATATCACACTGCAAAAGGTAAGTGCACGCCGACCGTGTGGCATAACAATTCCGTTTCTCACAAAGATTTGGCCAGAGATACGTTATCACACTTTAGACAAAGGAATTCAGGTGCTATCTCCTTCTTGCCACGAGTAAGAGTTTCCTGCTGCCTTAGTATTGTAACATGGAGAAAAACAAATCACAGTATGAAGTTTGTTTACCTGTCATTTTTAATATTATTTCAAATTTGCAGTGCTTATGTTGGTTCTTGAAGTTAGTATCAGATGGAGTGTAGGAGGTTGAGGGGTGACATTATAGAAGTTTATAAAATCATGAGTGGCATGAATTGGGTGAATAACCAAGGTCTTTTCCACAGGATAGGGAAGTTCAACATAGAGGACACAGGATTAAGGTGAAAGGGGGAAGATTTAAAATGACAAAGGGGTAACGTTTTCACGCAGAGAATGGTGTGTGTCTGGAATGAGATGCCAGACGAAGTGTGGTAGATGGAAGTACACCTACAGCATTTCAAAGACATTTGGACAAGCATATGAAGAGGAAATGTTTAGAGGCATATTGGGACACGTGCAAGCAGATGGGACGAGGTTGTATTGGAAATCCTGGCCAGCATGGACAAGTTAGAACAAAAAGTCTGTTTGTGAACGATGTGACTGATGAATCTAGAAAGCGAGAGAAAAGGAAGCAAAGCGGTGTCATGGTGGTTAGCACTGCAGCCTCAGAGTACGAGGGTCCCAGGTTCAATCCTAGTCTCGATGACTGGCTGTGTGGTGTTTTGCACATTCTCCCCGTGTCTGCGTCGGTTTGCTCCGGATTCCTCCCAGCTACAAAGATGTGCAGCTTAGGTGAATTAGCCATGTTAAATTGCCCACAGTATTAGATCATTAGTCAAGGGGAAATGGGTGTGGGTAAGTTACTCTTCGGAGGGTCGGTGTGGACTGGTTGGGCTGAAGGGACTGTTTCCACACTGAAGGGGATCTAATCAATAAAACCTCAGTATAAGTAAATTGGCAAGAAATATAAAAGGAAGCATTTAGAGCTTTTCCGTGTATATGAAAACATAGTCAAGGTGAGTGTGTGACCTTTAGATTAGATTACATTACAGTATGGAAACAGGCCCTTCGGCCCAACAAGTCCACACCAACCCGCCGAAGCGCAACCCACCCAAATCCCGACATTTACCCCTTACCGAACACTACGGGCAATTTAGCATGGCCAATTCACCTGACCTGCACATCTT
The DNA here is from genome assembly GCF_037043375.1 of Chiloscyllium plagiosum. Taxonomy (NCBI): domain Eukaryota; kingdom Metazoa; phylum Chordata; class Chondrichthyes; order Orectolobiformes; family Hemiscylliidae; genus Chiloscyllium; species Chiloscyllium plagiosum. The sequence goes on along the minus strand of NW_028270162.1, from coordinate 69,392,868 downwards.
TGGACGGTGGGAGGAAACCGGAGCAAGCCCACGCAGACTCGGGGAGAACGAGCAAACTCTATACAGTCATTCGCCTGAGGCGAGAATTGAACCCGAGTCTCAGGCACTGTGAGGCAGCAGTGCTAACCACTGTGCCACCGTGCCGCCCGTTTGGCAGAAATAAAGTCAGGAAAGTACATTGAGCACATTTGGAGGGGGCTACTGGAACAGGCAGATAATTCACATCAGTATTTGACATTCATTCTTGACAGGGGAAGGTACAGTAAACATTTCAATGATATAAACAAAATGGTAATAGGAGGGGACTTCTTCAACTGTCTCTAACCAAAAGGAACAAGGTTTTTTAACAAACAGATAAGACTAAAGGTAGACAGGTCAGCAGCAATTCACAGCTGGTTTTAATAGAAGTGTTTACAGAGTGACTGGTGGCACCGTGTGAAATATTCCGTAACTCTCTAGATTACAGGAGTTTTCCTGCGAAAGTGGAGACCGTCCAATGTAGCGCCTATCTTCAAGAAAGGAACGAGACAGGAAGCAGAAACCATTTAGCCTCACCATTATTGCTGGGAATCTGAGAAAGCATGTTATTAAGGTTCAATTGCAGGACATTTAGAAAAGCTTTACGCAGAGTCAGCATGGCTTTGTGAAAGGGGAACTATGTTTTGTCTGTAAAATCAAACAAAGTTTTTCTGGCAGTTCATGATGAAGGGAGACTGGTAGACATGGGTCTTTCCAGAGATTTTCCACTAGGTATCACAAAATTAAAGTTGTTATACAAGACAGAAGCTCATAGTACGACGGATAATGTATTAGTATGGGATGACAGTTGGTAAACACATCGAAATCGGAGAGTAAGGATTAATCAATCTTTCTGACAAAGGCGTATCTCCTTGAGCACCACAAATAACAGTCCGGTAGCTTCAATTATTTATAATCTACACTGACAGCCTGATGGTGGGAGCTGAGTGCAAGACACGTCTGAGTTTGGGTATGACAATGAGAACCAAAATGCAAGTTTTTAGTAAATGAAGAGGACTCCCAAATTAAAGAGCCGTGCAAAGGGATTGGCTTGTTTCTGTGAAAGAACCATAACGTCAGCATGGTGACGCAGCAGGTAACTAGTTTAGTTCATTAGGCGGGTTCCTGGGAGGAAAGAGTTCACTTATTGAGTACATCCAAAATAGTGGGGCGATTATTCATGAAATGCATGAGGGTGGTATTACTGAAACGTACAAGAAACTGAGGGGGCTTGACAAGGTAGATGTTGAAAATGTGGTTCCATTCTGGGCAGAGTCTCGAACTCGGGGACATAGATACAGAATTAGGGATATCGATTTCAACCTGAGGTGTAAAAAAAAGTCTCCTCTCAGAAGATAGTGAATTTCTGGAATTCCCTAAGCCAGAGAGTTGTGGGGGCTGGGTCACTGAATGTATTTACAGATAGGATGGATTGATGTTTGACACATCAGAGAGTTGAGGGATACAAGGGGTTAGCAGCAAAGTTGGATTGTGCTCTGGAGTAGATTAGCCATGTTCTGATTGACTGAGAGTGTAGGCTTGAGAGGCCTAATGGCCTACTCCTGCTCCCATTTCTTACGTTCAAATGTTATGCTTTTGGAAAGTAATTGGCTATTTTCCCAGAAGTGTTATTGTAGAATGTTGCGTTCAGGCAGATAAGAGGGCTTTTTGAGTTAATCCTGGGGGACAGGGGTGTATGGGGGCTTTATTCCCACTGAATCTGGGTCTGTAACATGACCCACATCTCGAGCAGAAGTTACAGAGTGGGGAAGCCTGGAAAGAGGGATGGGGGACATGAGGGTCACTTCCTCACCTGGCCTGGATTTTCAAAGAACATTTCCGAAATTACACCTACCCATTGGAATGGCCTCGATCTGCCGTGCAGCAGGTCCGAAGGGCTGAATAGAAGATCAGAACACAAGACTGAGGGAGACGAAGGGGGCATTCGGCCATTTGACTTTACCCTACAGTAAATAAGGTCGTGGCTCAACTCGTTGTGGTCCCAGCTGCACTTATCTTTTCATGCGCCATTATCTCTGATTCACCTATTTGTGGAAAATTAGACGAAGCCAGCCTCGATATAATATAAAGATCCAGCCATCACAAACTTCTGGGAAAGAGAATTACCATTTGAATGAATTCTCACTTGATGAATTTATCCACGTTCCTGTTTTGACTGAGGTTGGAGGGTGTCACTATTTCCTTTTCTAGTCCCACTCCTCCACTGCTCACAACAAATTTTAAATGTAACCAGGTTGGTGAAATGGCTGATGATAAAGGTCTCAGACTGGGTCAGGTTCATTGATAGGAACAAGTCAGGCAGATGTCTTTAATCTGACAGAAGTAACGTATATATCTAACAGAGGAACATGGTGGATCTGTGGTTAGCACATCTGAGTTCAGTTCCAAAGTCTAGATTAGAATGGTGCTGGAAAACTACAGTAGGTCAGGCAGCATCCGAGGTCCAGGAAAATCCTAATTTCGGGCAAAAGCCCTTCATCAGGAATGGAAGGGTTCAATTGCAATCTCGAGCGAACCTCTAGGTGGAGTTTGAACATTCTCCACGTGTCTGTATGGGTTTTCTCCCAATGCCCAAGATTCCTCCCACAGACCAAAGATATGCAGCTTAGAGTGGATTGGCCATGTTACATTGCCCAAAGTGCCCAGGGATGTGTAGGTTAGGTGGGGTAGTCATGAGAAATATAGGGTTACATGGGGGCAGGTATGTGTGCGATGCTGCTTGGTTAATTGATGTGAATTTAATGGGCAGACTGTCCTGCTTCCACTCAGTAGAGATTCTATGACAATGACAACAAGTTTGGGCTATACAAACACCCAGTAGGTAATTACCTGATCCACGCTCCCCAAGGTTTTGTATGTATCAATAAGATCAGCTTTCATTCCAACAGTAACCTGTTAAAGCCTTCATAGTACAAGCCCTTCATACCTGGAATATGTGAAGCGAAACATATCTGATCTACTTCCAATGTCATTATATCGTTACTCAGGTAAGGATAGAGAAATTAATCTCAGAAGATTTTTATGTTTGTTTCCTCAGTCTGTGAGTCTTTGTAACTCTCTTTCCCACAGAGAATTGGAGACAAAGATATTGATTTTTTTACGCACAGATGGAAGGTTCATAAATAACAATGGAGTCAAGGATTATTAGGCAGGCATATGCAGTGTGGGGGAAATGCTGACAGTGGTACCAAATGACACAGATTCAAAACGTCCAGGAATATAACGCAAAACAAAAGTATAACATAGATAAAAATTTAAAATGCAACAGTGATAAAATACAGTTCGAAAGGACCATGGGACTTCTCTGCCATTATAGACAGACCACTCGAGGTGTTTTAACCTGAGGGTCGCCAGACCTCGGGTGATGGGCTGAGGTTGAGAGAGCGTCTTATTCATGGTAACCTCTGACAGTGTGGGGAATTGAACCTGCGATGTTGACCTACCTCTGCGTCACAAACCAGCCATCGAAATAACTGAGTGGGAGATTGTGTAACTGTAACAGACAGACAGTCTCAGACAAAGGACAAGTGAAACTTTCATTAACAAGGAAACAGGTACAATGTAGATAACGGTCAAGGTAACAGCTGAGGATAAAATCGTTCTCTGCCATAAATAGTATTTTATAAGGAGAAAATTGTTTAGAAGCTGTCTTAGGCTGAATATAATAAGGTGAGACAAGTGAAATAATCAGAATTATTAATTGAAATTTGATATTGATCTCCACAAATAAGTGTATATTTTTGATTGGTCTATGTAAAATGTGCTTACCATTGCAAACATGTATAAAGCTGATGGAATATATTGTTTGGAGAGGCCATCTCCATGGGAAATGCCCTCGAACAGGCGCTTGAAGAAAACCAGGCTAAAAGTGCCTGAGTGTCGTCCGGTCAGTGACATGAACCCAGGGGGTTGAATAACTGAGAGTTCCTGTAACATGGAACTGAGAAAAGCATCAGATCAGCCGTGATCTTATTAAATACTAGAACAGATCTGAAGGGCTAAATGGCCTTATGATGGATTTGAATTATATGTGATTTTAAAAAGGTACATCTCTACTCCTTCCCCTTATGAGTTTCATACTGGTGCACTGAAAATTCGAAATATTTGGAACATTGTCTGGAACATTCCATAATCAGCATTCTCCAGAAAATTCTATCGCGTTGTTGTGGTATTGAAATGGCGATAGAGAAAGGGAGAGGGAGAGAGTGAAGCTGCTGCAATGCGGTAGTGAGCGTAGTGGACCATAAGCCTTGTTCGGGGGTCGGTGCTGTAACAGACGTACAGTGAGTGTGAGGGAGCAGAGAGAATACGGTGACCCTTATCCTGACAGAGCGGGGAAGGTTATTGATGCTTGTCCTGTATTGCTGGGCATTTCTTCAGACCGCAGAACTGAACTGGGTGATGAGCTCAGGCCATGCTCGGTGGGTCTGTTGGTGTGGCCCACTGTGGGAAGAGAATGATCCCCCTGTGTACTAAACTATCCACCAGGATCTCTGTGTCCTTGTCGACAAACTGTGGTGTAATTGCCCCTGATCTACCATGCTTGTGGTAAACTGTGTAGGGCAGTTCCGAAGTGAGAAAGCTCAACCATGTGCCCATTAGCCTTTTAAAGATGGCATCAGTGTCAGGGATGACGGAATATGCAGGAGTATCCGGGCAATGGTGAGTACGTCCAGCCATAATGGGTTGAAGAATCGGACTGGCATTGAATGAGAGGGACACCATGGGGTGGGGTGGGTAGTTAATGAGGTGTGTTCGATAAGATAGCACCATGAAACTAGCTCGGATTCGTGCAGATAATCCCTCTGTCACACTCAATGAAAATGGCACTGATACAAATTATTGTTAGAATCAGCCCAGTGAGTCGAAGACTCTTCTGACCCCACTCCCAGTTACAAAGCTGCAGAACATATCCTCATGCAAAACTCTCCGTCATCTGAACTCACACCGATATCCCGTTCACCTATCATTCCTAGCAATACTGGCTCAAGTTGCAGGACGCTGCTGAAATATCTTCATTTCAGCCTTCTGAAACCTGTGATTTTCCATGACATTTTCTCTCAATTTCCCTTTCTCATTTTCCCAAAATCCTTTTGAGTTTTAGTATTTAAACTGATTTCCCTACCCTCTCTCTCTTGCAGCCATTTTCACATCCACATCACCGCTTTGTCAGGGCACAATGGAGATATGGAGCTGTAAATGGATGGGAGCTGCACATCCTGTCACATCCAGCATGGGCTGCAATTTTCCCCACGTTGGGTAGGCACCTAACAGAGTGTTACTGAACAAGGCACAGGGTTTGTATACACAGCTCTACATGCTGGGAGGGTAACGGCTCCAGGTTTACAGATCAATTCACTACTATTCACTGCACAGCTCCCCATACTGAACAGATAACTCGTCAACGTTTATAGAACAAGATACTGGTGCGGGCTGCATATTTCCCCATGCTGGACAGACCGTTTCTTCCACGTTTCTCACTCACTGCACCGGTATGGTCTGTACTGCTCACCATGTTGGACAGATAGTTATGGACGAGTGAGAGTTGCACAGTATTCCATCCTGGACAGATTGCTGAGTTGTACTGACCCTGGTCTGCACAATGCTCCGTGCTGAACAGATATCTCATCTGGTCTTATACGTGCCTGGGCTGGCTCTACAAGGTAAATTGTGTATCCGATATAATTTCTGATAGAGGTATCGCTCCTCCAGCTCCGCGCATTCAGCTGCCAAACCGCGTGTTTCTGCAACATATCGTCCATTTAGTAATTCGACAATTACAACATGAATATCTGTCCTTCTTGTTATGGACCCGAACAGACGCCTCTCACAATATATGAAGAAGGCAGTCTCGACCGAACGTTTTCTTATATTAAATGTAATTATAAGGTTCTGCGTTTCAGATGCAATTCGTTTGGTCAAAATGTTCGACATGAAGCAACACACAATTTAATCAATCACTGTGTACAAAATACAATAAAAACAAGAGGAACTTGGAATTACTTAATTTATCGGAAAACTTAAGAGAATAATGGATTATTCAACTACTACACAGTAACTGCTTCAATATGGTAACATGCAACAAAACAAATTCAGGAAACAGATTGCCTGACATGCAGTTCTGCAATCCAAGAGGAATGAACATCAAAAGCCAATTCTGAGAGAAATCTCAGAGAGACAGTGCAGCAATCGGAATCCAATTCTTGTTCTGCGAGAGTTTGACCTTCCCTACACAGAACCAGGTTGTGGCTGCAAGGACCACAAGGAATGGACTGTATCTACACTGTCTATGGTACTGTAGTAGTGTCTCAGAAATACTAACACCACCTAAGCCGTGCAATGTTGGTCAGATAAATGTCAAAGTTAAACATAAATAAATAAAGTCAAAGGATGCAGCAAGCCTGGTGATCAGACACACCCTCAGGAGCGCCGCAATTCCTACTCTGTGAAAACACAGGAGAATCATCGAGCTTGTGAAGAGAAAGCATCATCTCTCTCCCTCACCTCTAACTTTACAAATGGAGATGTGTCATTAACCCAATCGTCAGCGATGTCAACATCTCACGAAGGCCAAGTATCATTGTCGTATGTCAGGATTGTTGTGAAAGCGGTTTAACTGGAGCTGTTTGTTCAGTGACTGTGATTGATGTCAGTCTCCATGAATCCTAACTGTGTCACTGGAGGGTGTTCTCTTCTTTTAATAAGGGTCTTTCTTCAACCTGTTATCTCATAGTATCAGCGGCAGCGTCATCCTCAAGTTGATTGGGATCAGCAGCTAGAGAGAGAGGAAGAGGAAGAGCATCTTAGAACGATACACTGGAATGTTCAAACAATTGATCAAAATCTGAGAACATTAGACTGAAATGTACCAACAATGGATCCGAATCTGAGAACATTAGACTGGAATGTGCCAACAATTGATCAGAATCTAAATGCATTAGACTGGAATGCTACAACAAAGGACAGGAGTTTATCCCATGGCCTTTACTATCTTTCACGGGATTCGATATGGTTAGAGTTGCGGATAGAAGCCGTCCTGATGATTATTCAAGCTGGGTACTATCCCATACTCGCTATTATTGGTGTTCCTGGTAAGCCTATCTCTGTCAATTCTATAAACGATGGTGAAGCTTATTGCTATTTCAGTTAGTTATATTTAATAAATGCACAAACTGTTATCTTCAGTTTCAGTCACAAACTCCACTTCATTTCCATCAATCTCAGACGACTCACTCAAAAACATCTAAGAAGGAACAAGACTGTTCAGACCCCGAGTTTTCTTTTTACTCTCAACTGATTCTCTATATTGTCTCTGACATCAAACCTGCCTACACCCATCACCATAATATCCCCAGTCTCCACCTCTGCCTCATTGTTGTTGTTGAATTAGCAGTAATCTGCCCCTTTGTTAGCTTCAGATTTTACGTCTCCAGTTCTCTTCTGACCTCTCCTCCAGCAGCAAATATTTTGAACACATACTTGTTCTGCCTCTCCAGCTATTTCATAATGGGGACTCCATATCAGAGTAATAATGTCACTGGACGGGTAATTGAGAGGCACAACTTATGACCTTATAGGCATTGTTTCAAATCCTAATACAGCCGATGACAGGACTTAAATTCGAATGACAACAATTGGAATAAAATCTCATTTTCCTAACTGCCACCACAAAACATCAGGATTTCTTTCATTATTTCACTTATTGCCTTTGGTAAAGAAACTAAGTGTGACTTCAGACCCACGACCACACGGTGGCTCCATATTGTCTTGACAAACGACCTCACAGTCAAGAGAAATTAGTGATGAACAACAAATGCTGCCATTGCCGGTGATGCTGACATCCTGTGAAATAACAACATTAAAGGTGAAATAAACCAAGGAATTATGGTTGTTGGAGATTTGAAATAAAATACACCAGCGTCTGGAAATATTGGAGACTCTCAGTAAGTATGGCAGCCACTGTCAGGAGAAAACCAGATAAAGTTGCAAGTTTAGTAACCCTCCATCAACACTGAAAGCAACCAAGAAATAATATTATTTCTATCAGGATGGCTGGATGAGTGAAGGGGCGGTTAGTTGAATGGATGGAGAAATGTTCAGCAAGAGAGAGAAAAGAGAGAGAGAGAGAGAGAGAGAGAGAGAGAGACAGGGAAAGAAATAAGAAGCAAACAAAGGGACAGCTGATGATGAAGTAGAAGGAAAATAAAAAGGGATCTTCTTCTAACATCACCCCTTTTCCCCTTATTCCTGTATATCACGCCAATCTTGTTATACCCCTGTTTTAAAGTGAATTATATCCCTCTATCTTTCTTCTCTGAGTATGATGATCAACTCCATTGGCAATAGTGATGCTGTACTTACAGTTGCTGAGATACAGAGAAACGTAATGTTTCGTTGTCAACTGCATCTTCAGAAAAAGGGACTGTTACTGTGAAACTGTGCGAAGATGTAACGGCTTTTTCAGCCAGGAAGAGAAACATTTTCAACACGGAATCGGTGCACTGTGTGTGAGAGAGGTTTTGACTTGCACCTGTCATGAGACAGTAAGGGGAGGTTCAGTGGATGCTTTCCTCAGGGTTGTGTATGATCAGCTTCTGCATCCATTCAGAGACCGGAGGGTCTGGTGACCCCACTCTGAACACTGCATTTATAGAGTGTTTGGGTCCATGGGAAACAAATGGATCTGAGACTATACAGAAGATATGTTCCATACACGGGGAAGGTTTGGGCATTGTACTATCCTGTCTGGGATTTCCAGGAATACTTTCCTAAGCTGAACCAATTCCAAACGTAAAATGTGAACCTTTCAAAAATGAGCTGGTCACTGAGTTGTGTCCCCTCCATCAGTATAATCTGGAGCCTAACACCAGGGACAGGACTGCTCTCTCAGCGACGGAAGATGCCTTTGAAACTGGTTAAAAATTGGCTTCATTCCTACTCCCAGGATACCATGTTAAAGTAAAACGTCTGTGATATGAGTAATGAAGCCACGAGGAACAAGGTGGAGCAGTTTATCTTTGCAGTCCCTGCATCATTTGTTTGTGGCGTTGGAGCATCTGTGACATCTTCCTGTGCCTGGTTAGTCACTTGAGAAGCAGAATGACCACTTCCTGTTCCTTTTTAATGACTCCGGGTGTGGAATGGTCTCTTTCTTATCCTGCATAAATGACGTGTGTGAGTGAGCAGACTCCTTTTTCGTAACAGATTGGAGGGACTGAATGGGTTATCCCTCTTTTTGCACAATAGTGTTGATGGGCTGAATGACTTTCCCAAATTCTTGTGAAGCCACATTGAGGTGCAGAATGAACTCCTTCGTTTACTGTCTAAACGTGCAGTGTCTGGCAGCGCTGTTCCTTGAATGTTGCCGACACGGAAACTTGAATGCTGTCCAGGTCTTGTTGCGCATGGACACAGATTACTTTAGGACCTGAGGGATGACGAAATTTACTGAACATTGTGTAAACTAGAGTGAATATCCCCACTTCTGTTCGGTGTGAACTCAATAGGCTTAATGGCCTGCTTCCACACTGCATGTATTCCCCACTGACAAACTGGAGATTCCTGGGCTGAGGAAGCTACACTGAGTATCTCCTGCAGTGATGTCCCACGGCTGAGATGATTGATGCGCACTGATTGTAAACATCTTCCCTTGTGCTGTGAATGACTCCAAACACGGGAGAGTTTTCAATGGATTCTCATGATGTGCGATTTTACTCAGGCTCCTTGATGTCATCCTCAGTTAAATACTGCCTTGATATCAGGGCCAGTTGCTCTTAGCTAAGCCCTTGTATTCAACTCTATTGCTCATATCAATAGGTCATGGTGTAGGAGCAGACAATGGTTTCTCAAACCGAGGGTAGTGAATGTCAGGAATTCTCTATTCCAGAGCGTCAGGGGAGCTAGATCACTGAAAGACCTCTGAATGGTCTTCCCTGTTTCTGTGCACCAGGTAATAGCAGTAAGTGGCCTCCAACTACTCCTGTCTAGCAGGTTGGATGGGCTGAATGGAACAACGGGACATCGCACTCAGGAGCAAGATTAGGTCGTTCGACACTATGAAACATCTCCACCAGGCACTAAGTTTGTGGATAATCAGGTTGTGGTCTCAGCCCCACTTTCCTGTCTGTATCCCTTTATCCATGATTCAATCGCTGTCAAATATTTAATGATTCAGTTTGAATAAATGTGAACAAAGAGGGACTACATACCTCTGGGGAAAAGAATTCCCACTCAAATGGCCCTTTTAGAGTTACTCCTTATCTCTCTTACAGTGTCGTACAGCAGGGAACCCTGTCCATATAAACCAGACATTCCAATCTGCTCTCAACTCATTCGCCAACATTAGGCAAATATCCTTCTAAATCCTTCCTATTAATATGCACATCCAGATACCATTCAAATGTTGTAAATTTAGCAGCTTGCAACACTTTCTCTGACAGCTCATTCCATACACACACCACAGTCTGCATGCAAACTTTGTCCCTTTAATTCTTTCTCCTCTCACATTAAGCCTTTGTCCGTTAGTTTTGGACTCACCGAACCTGGGAAAAAGACCTTGGATATTCAGCTTATCCATGTTCCTCATGATTTTAAAATCCTCTACAAAGCTACACCTCAGCCTCCGATGCTCCAGAGTAAACAATCCCCAGTCTGTCCAGCCTCTCCCTGTAGCTCAATTCCTCCATGCCCGGCAAGATCCTTGTAAATCTTTTCTGCACCCTCTCAAGTTTAACAACATCACTCCTATAGCAGTAAGAACGAAATTAGACACAATATTCTAAATGTCACCTCACCAACATCCTGCCCAGTTGCTATCTGATATCCCAACTTGCATGATCAACGTACTGACCAATAAAGGCAAGCATACCAAACCCCTTCTTCACCACCCTGTCTACCTGCGACTCCACTTTTAAAGAACAATGATCCTGCACACCTTTGTTCAACAACACTCCCCAGAACCCTATCATTAATTGTATATGTCCTGCCGTATTTTACCTTTCCAAAATGCAACACTTAATCATTTATCTAAATTTAACTCCACCTTTCACTCCTTGGCCCATTGCCCCATCTGATCAAGGTCCGATTGTACTCCAAGGTAAATCTTGCTGGCTACTGCACCTCCAATTTTGATATCATCTGTAAAAATAATAAACAAGCAAATATTCACATTCAAATCATTTATATAAATGACAAAAGCAGTGGACTCAGCACCATGTGTTACACCACTGGTCACAGGGATCCAATCTGAAAAGCAGTCTTCTACCACCCTCTGCCTGCTACAGTCACTCTAATTTTGCAGTGAATTGGCTAGCTGATCTTAGATCTATTTATGATCTAAACTTACGAACTTGTCTGTCATGCAGAATCCTGTCGAATGCCTTGCTGAAGGCTGTATGGACAGCGTCTACCACATTGCCTTCATGAAACTTTTTGTCACCTCTACAATAAACGCAATCAATTTTGTTAGAAATGATTTCCCATGTACAAAGCCATGTTGACTATCCCTAATCAGTAGTTGCATCTGCAATTACATGTAAATCCTATCCCTCACAATCCTCTCCAACAACGTGCCCACTAATTACATCCGGCTCACCAGTCTATTCTTTAGATGACTATTCCTTTTCGTCGTCCCATGCCTCCGCTGCTCACTGCAAATGCTAATGTAACCGGGTTGGTGATTTGACCAACAATATAGGTCTCAGACTGGGTCAGGATCAGGAACAATTTAGGTAGGATTCTTAATTCTGCTAAAATTAACAAAGCTATGACCCAAACAAAGTTACTCAAACTACGTTGGAATGATGAATGACAAACAGTTTGCATATTACAAATCTGAGCAGCAATGTTTCTCAGAAGTGCTGACACGTGCAAACGTTTGATGACCAACAGAACAACAAAATCTCGGCAGAGGGTGATTTTGGAAGAACTTTGACCAAATATTAATTGAACTCATGACGAAAGGAAACATCAGTGATTGTTCCAAATATCATTCAACTTATGGAGCTATTCTGCTCTTACAAGTTACTTCCTGTAATAGGTGGTTTAACTGAATTCCTTTTACTTCAAGCAGTGGGGCGATTCCAGCGAATCCTCAACAGGAATCCTTCATGAATGGTAAATATGACTGAGGTGTTTTCAACTCACACACATTGCTGGGAAGAGCAACGGAGAGAGAGGGAGCATGAGTTTGTTTCTTCTGAGGAAGAATAACTTTTCTCCCTCTCTGAGTTGAGTCACACAATAACCGTATCCAACGCCAAACTTGACCAAATGAGGTCTCTTTGGACAGTGTCTGAACTGGACGACTCAATTGCATTTCCTTCTCCATGTGGGTACATCATTGCTGTTGTCGTATGCAGAGCCAATACTTTCGTAACAAGTAGCCCCATTAGATTTGAAGATGTGTTCCGGTATACTTTTAAAATAAACCTTCTAATATCTTCACAATATCTCTATTTAAATGAATATATCTTCGTCTTCAATTACTTCCCCAGTCTTATTCTCCCATACAAGATAAAATATCCATCAGGTATTAACCAGCTTATATGGTCAATAAGAACATTTCGCATTCTCAGGCCTGAACATCTAATCGCACATGACATAATGCCTTCATCCCAGAATGAGTAAAGAGAAACATCTTTGAAAAGTTTCTAAAGCAATTTGTTTATAACTTCAGTGGACTTACACCCCACATACAGTACGTCAGATATCGTCTCAGCAACGGCCTGTACAGATGCAGTAAAACATCCTTAAGATCAGACCCAATACTCTTTGCAAGAAAAAGTATCATTGCATTTATTTTCCAAATCACGTGCTGCATCTACAGACTAACTTGATGTCATTTATGTCCAGGACACACGAATCCCTTTGTACCACAGGTTTCTGCATTCTGCCTCCCGTTACCTAATTTACTGTTGTTTTATGCTTTGTCCAAAACACAAACTTCCCATCACCGACATTGTGCATTTTTTTTTTTGCTGAGGGTTTGCTCACGACCCTCCCCTGTCTGTATCCCATTGCAGACACCGTGTCTCCACTTTACATTTTATTGAATGACTATTCTGGTGTTTGAGCAAATCGAGCTCCAGCCCATTCAGCCCCTTCATCCAAATCAATAATCCAGATTGTAAACTGTTGATGACCGCACACTGATCCCTGTGTAATTCCACAAATGTCAGCTTTCCAACCTGAAAATAAGTAATTATCTCTACTCTGCATTCCCTGGTAGCTGACCAGCGCTTCCCTGTTCCTGTGTACCTGCACAGAAAGGTTGCATGGCCTCCTGCTATGTTGTGTAACTGATTATCGATTTGTTTCTGATCTCAGTGATCGTCCTTCCGGCCATTTGTTGTCAGATGATCAGGTGGATTTCGTTCTGTCAATGATCCTGATCCCTGAGAGTTTAAAAGATGAACACAGAATATAGACTAAAATTTCGGGGGATCGCTACTCGGTTAAAAAAAAACATGCTTTCTTTCAGATGCGGCAATAGAACCATTCTGCAACATCAGTCATGAGCTCAATTTTCATCAGGCAGACACTGAGGAAGAGGGGAGATTTCCTATTAGCCTCATTAACATGTGTTCCCTTAACAACACAATCAATAATCTAAATCATTACTTTCATTACTGGCTGTTGGTGCTGTGTTGAAAAATTGTCGCATTCACTACACTTTAAAATAAACTATTGTCTTTGAGCGATGACCTTATCGATATTTATAAAATCACGAGGGGCATGGATAGGTTAAATAGGCAAGGTATGTTTCCTTGGGTAAGGGAGTCCAGAACGAGGGGGCATATGCTTAAGGTGAGAGGGGAAAGATATCAAAGGAACCTAAGGGGAAACTTGTTCACACAGCGTATGATGTGTGCATGGACTGAGCTGCCAGAGCATGTGATGGAGGCTGGCGTGATTAGAATATTTAAAAGGCATCCAAATGTGTGTATGGAAAGGAATGATTCAAAGGGATATGGGCGAAATGCTGGCAAATGAGACTAAATTACTGTAGGATATCTGGTTGGAACGGATGAGTTGGACCAACGAATCTGTTTCCTGATGTATATCTCTATTACACTATGACTGAATCCTTCAATCTATTCATGTGTATCTCCTTAGAGGGGTATAATGGGCTCCTCCTGCCTCATTGCAGTGATTCTGACTGGCTGAATGGGGTCTTTCTCTCCCTCTGTAATAGCCTCAAGGGGTGCAGTGAGAGAAAACATATGAGATAGAAGCTCCAGCCGGCTGCTCAGTTTATAAAGATAATGGCTGGTCTGTTTGCGGCTGAAAACTCTTTTCCTGTCTATTCCCAATAAACACGGACTCTCCTGTCCAATAAAGGTCAGTCAATGTCAGCCTTGAATATCTTCAATGACCAGGTCTTCACTGTTCGCTGGGGATGAGAATACCACAGACAGTACAACCCTAAGGAGATAAGAACGTCCTTATATCAAACTTCAATGGGGAACCTCTAAATTTAAAAGTGTATGAACTTCACCAGTACTATCAATCACTGGGCTGAGGACTGGCATATGGAGTTTAGTTTCGATAAACACAAGATATCACAATTTGGTTAAACAAAGAACGAGAGGACATATACAATTCAATGTCAGGCCATTGGTAGTGTTATAGAACAGAGTGATCTAGGGGTTCTGGTATATTTCTTTGAAGTTTGCACCATATGTAGGCAGGGTTTTTATGAAGGTGTTTGACTTGCTGTCCTTCATTGCTCAGACGTTTGAGTACAGGGGGTGAGCATTATTTTCAGTTTGTGCTGGACATTCGTGAGGTCTCCCGTAAAGTACTGTGTGCAGTTCTGGTCACCCAGGCACATTGAGGATATTATTAAACTGAAGAGGGTTCAGAAAAGGTTTACCAGGCTATTGTTGGGAATGAACTGTTTAGGTTATAAGAGCAGACTCGATAGAGTGGGGCCTTTTCCACTGCAGCGTAGAATGTTGAGACCTTATCAACCTTATGGAGGTTTATAAAATAATGAGGGGTATAGATAGTGTTGAATGGCAAGGTGTCCCTTCCTTAGGGTAGTGGATTTCAAGACTGGGGGTAATTTTAAGATGACAGGAGAAAGTTTTACAGGAGACATAGTGTCATTGAGGTGTCCAACATAGAAACAGACCCTCCTATCCGGCTCGTTTCTACTGAGCAGATGTCCTTAATTAGTGTAGTTCCATTTGCTAGCATTCGGCTCATATCCCCTAAGTACTTCCTATTCATGTGTCCATGCAGATGCCTTTTAAATGTTGTAATTGTACCAGCCTCCACAACTTCCTCTGGCAGCTCGTTACATACACAGCTCCCTCGATTTGAAACCGTTGACCCTTAGATCCGTTTTACGTCTTTTCCTCTCACCTTCAGCCTATTCCCTCTAGCTTTGGAACGTGCTATCTTGGGGAAAAGACCTTGGCTATCCATTCAACTTATGACTTTTGAACCTCTACGATCACCTCTCAACCGCTGGTGCTCAAGGGAAAATAACCCCGGCCTACTCAGCCTCTCCATAAATCTCAGAACCCGCATCCCTGGCAGTATCTTTGTAAATCTTTTCTGAATACTTTCAGGTCTCACCCATCCTTCCTCGATGATCGAAAGGTAATTGCACGAAGTATTCAGAAGTGGCCTAACCAATGTTCTGTACAGCCGCAATATGACCTCCCAACTCTTACATTCAATGCACTGACCAGCAGCGGCAAGCATATCAAACACCTTCTTCACTATCCTATATACCTGCGATTCCACTTCCAAAATATTATGAACCTGCACCCCAAGGTCTCTTTGTTGAGCAACACTCCCCAGGAACTTAACTTTAAATGTATAAGCCAAGCCTTGATATTCCTTTCCAAAATGCAGTACTTCACATTTATCTAAATTAAACTCGATCTGCCACTCCTCAGCTCATTAGTCCATCTGAGCAAGATCCCGTTATACTTTGAAGTAAGCTTTTTCTCTGTCCACTGCACCTCCAACATTGGTGTCATCTATAAACGTACTAATAATGCCTCCTATGTTCATATCCAAATCATTTATATAAATGACAAATAGCAGTGGACCCAACACCGAACTTTGTGGCACTCCACTGGTAACAGGCCTCCAGTATGAAAAGCAACCCACCACCACCATTCTCTGTCTTCTAGCTTTGAGCCAGTTCTGTATCCAAATGGCTAGGTCTCCTTGTATTCCATGAGCTCTAACCTTGCTAACCAGTGTACCATGAGGAACTTTTTTCGAACGCCTTACTGAAGTCCATATAGATCACGTGCACTGCTCTGCCCTCATCAATCCTTTACTTCGTCAAACAAAAATAATTATTTTGTGAGACATGATTTCCCATGCACAAAGCCATGTTGACTATGCCGAATCGGTCCTTGCCTTTCCAAATACATGTATATCCTGTCACTCAGGATTCTCTCCAATAACTTGCCCACCACCAATGTCAGGTTCACTGGTCTATAGTTCTCTGGCTTTTCCTTCCCGGTTTGTTCAATTATGGCACCACGGTAGTCAGCCTGTCTTCCAGCATCTCACCTTTGGCTATTGATGATAAGAACATGTCATTAAGATTCCCAGCAGCAGCCACAACCTATTCATTCAGACGCAGTCAGACCATTCCTTTCTCTATATAGAAAGAAATTAATGTATCTTAAAAGCCGTCCCCTTGCTACACGTTTCAAAACACTGTCCCCACTGCCAACCAACAACGTCAAAAATCCGGTATGTACTGCGAGCAATTGGGCCACTGGGAATGTCACGGAGCTGATCACCAGAGAGACGGAGCAAAACCTCCCATGTATAAGTGAGTCTGAGTGAACTCCCCAGTACACAGTATTGCTAAGCCCTGTAATCTCTTTCCATTTCAGTAACATACCTCCTTCCATCCTTCCTGTAAATGGAATGACAGGTTATATCATGTTATATTCCACTCCCTCACTTGATAATTTAATGACTTGCTTATCACAGAGTCATCACCAAACGTAATTACAAAACATCCGTTCCATATTCCTGATCATTGATATAGATTGCAAGTAGTTGAGGACCTAGCACTGGTCATTCTGTGACTCCACTGGTGACGTTCTGTCAAACTGATTTATATTGATTTATCCAGAGAGCCTGCTTCCTGTTTGATAACCTGTCCTCCCCCATTCCTGTGTAACACATACGAAGAGCTAAATACGAACAAGGAACGTCAGTCAGTAGTTCAGCCGCTCCAGGCTACTGCACCACTGAATACAATCATGGCTGATGTCATCGCGGCCTCTGTTCCACTTTCCTGCCATCTCTCCATTCTGAAACTCTGGTCTGTTTTTTTGTAGACTGCGGCACATGAAAAAATATCCACTCCATATCTACACTGTCAATTACTTTTAGCATTTTACAGACCTCAATGAGATATCCAGTCATTATTATAAACTTGAGACTATAGACCTGAACTGCTCAATCTCTCTTCATAAGAAAAAACCCTCATCTCTGGGATCAATCTAATGAACCTCTTCTGAATTACCTCCAATGCAAATGCATCCTCAGAGGCAGGGGCATTACCCACTATGCAAGATCTAAACCATGCCCAGAATTTGGGTCACATTTTAACTGCAAGCTTTCAGTCCGTGTGCATTTATTACAATCTGTTTAACATTGCTGTCTTACATAATATGTTTTGCATTGTTAAACATTATCTGTCGTCTGCAATATTTAGGACATAAATCCTGCAGGCACACTCTCCACAATGAAAGGTCTAGGTATTTATTACTGCACACCAGAGACAAAGAAAGACCATACTTTCTGGTCCCAAAACACCGATCAATATTACCCACCTCTAACGTGTGACTGCCCTCTTCCTAAAACCATGAAAGAATACCAGGCTGCTGATCACTGCCCAGACTCTCCTCCCCACTGACTGTGTCCCTTTAACTGCACAAGGCAATCCAAGCTTAGAGTCTTTAAGAAATTCAAGGCCGGAGTGTGCAGAACTCCACGAAAGGGAGAGGGAATGGTAAAATTAAACGGGGAAGTTTAGAAGGTGGTAATATCACCTTCGTGAGTTCATGGAATGCCCTGCCAATAGCAGTGGTGGACTCTCCCTCATTATGGGCATTTAAGTGGGCATTGGATAGGCATATGGAGGATAGTGGGTAGTACAGGTTAGGTGGGCTTGGATCGGCGCAACATCGAGGGCCGAAGGGCCTGTACTGCGCTGTATTCCTCTCTGTTCTATGTTCTATGTTCTATCACTCACTTGGGCTGAGGAGTGGCAGATAGAGTTTAGTTTGGATAATGTGAGGTATTGGATTTGGTTAACCAAACAAGAAGAGGATATATACAATTCAAAGTAGTGCCTTTGGCGGTGTTGTAGAACAGAGGGCGAGGCCGTCAGGTATAATTCTTTAAAATTTGCACCTCATATCGATCGTGTGGTTAAGAATGTGTTTAACACACTTGTCTTCTTTGATCATACCTTCGAGTATCGGAATTGGGATGTCATGTTGAGTTTGTACAGAACAGTGGTGAGACCTCTTCTGGAATACTGTGTCCAGTCTGGTCATCCTGCCCCTCATTCCATATGCAAACCACCCTCTGTGTGAAAAAGCTACTCCTGAGGTCACTTTTCAATTTTCCCCTCTCGCAGTAAAACTATGTCCTCCAGTTTTGGACACCCGGTTACCTTAGAACACACCTTGACCATTCACTTCGATATTATTGACCTTGATATTATTAATCTGGAGAGGGTTCAGAAGAGATTAACCTCGATGTTGTTGGAAATGGAGGGACTGAGCTTTCAGGAGAGGTTGGATAGTTTGGGACTTTTTTCACTGGAAAGTATGAGATTGAGGGGTAACTTTATATAGGTTTATAAAATCATGAGGGGTGCAGATAAGCTGAAGGGCTGATGTCTTTTCCCTAGAGTTGGGGATTCAAAACTGAGTGATATTTTAAGCTGTGAGGAAAAAATTTTACAAAAGTCATGAGATGTAATTATATTAGACAGAAGTTGGCTTGGGTGTGAAATGAACTTCCAAAGGAAGTGGTGAAAGCAGAGACAGTTACAAGTTTAAAGGACATTTAGATCAGTACATGGATGAGACATCAGTTTGGTGGTGCTGTGAGCAGTTGCCCTCTCCCTCCACCTCTCTGAATGGATCCCTGTTGGTTTTCACCCTCTGCCAATACCTGTGCAGTGGCGTGGCGAGGCCAGCAGAGGGTGGCATTGCATCACTTTAAACACCTCACAGACAGCCAGACCTGTCCCTCACAGAGACACACAGATACACACACACAACCATTGTTAGGACACGGCGTGATTCACATCCTGTAATTTAAACTAAGCATAAAGAAATGCTCAATTCACCTCGTAAACTGTTAAAATATGAGTGACAGAGAACTCCCAAATTCCACTGTGTAAATAAAAACATCATATTAATTCTGAAAGTGCAAATTTTACGTCAACTGTTCACAACTCTGAGAACTAATTTCTCTTAACAACTTATTACCCAACTCCAACTGTATAATAATATACTCTTTCAATAAGACACTTATTAAAATTACATAAATTAATTTGAAAGGCACACAGGAGCTGTTGTTTTCGGTTTACTCTTCCGGCTGTAGATCTCCCTGGGTCATCTTCTTTCTGTTTACTGCGGATATGTTTCATATGAGATAGAGAGTGTGCCCTAATCTCTTGCATATGTGTTGATGGCATTTGTTCTGCCTGCAATTTTCAAAATGCCTACATTCTTAACATCCACAACATCGGAACATCTCATTGGCTCAATTTTCGAAAATCAATAAATTCAAATTTGATTTGTTTTTTGTATACTGGGATATAATTTAAACTGATTGGTAAAATTCGAGTTGTTGTCCAAAGCGCAATCAACTCATGGATTTACTTCACAGCCAAGTTACATATTTTCAGTTGTCCTTGACACTCTGGGTCTGCGATCCTCTCATATCACAGATGCTTGGAAGCTCTCAGTTCAGAACAGCATTCACCCTCTCTTAAAGGAACAGTACGCAATTTTAACTTCATAACATTAATATCCTGATGTTAATGAAGATAGGTGGAGCCTTTCTGGATTTCTCTTGCTTTTTGGTTTGTCAACATTTCATTCACTCTGTCTGGAGTGAATCAGGATTTTTGTTGCTCTGCTAACAGCGTGTCATTATTTGACTCCATCCGTGGGCATATAGCAGTATTTCACTTGCTCACAATCGTGATTGTGAAAGGATTTCAGTTGTTTCATGGGGACTGTGACGCTATGACAATCTCAATGTTTGTAGATGACATCAAGCCTGGAAAAATTGTAAGGACTATAGAGTACAGTGTGGAACTCTGACAGGACAATCACACCTTGGTGTAATGTGAGGTGATGCACTTTGGTAAAAAGGACATTGAAAGACAATATAAGACAGGCTGCATCATTATAAGGGGGTGCAGGAAGAGAAGGCCCTGGGTGTATATGAACACAGATTATTGAAGATGTCAGGACAATTGGGGAGAGCAGTAAATATCACAGCTTAGCTTCAGTATCTGAGCTATTTACAGGAGGAGGTGTTCCTTTCCGTGCTCCCTTCCTGGGACGTGGTGGCGACGATGTGTTTTGAGCCCATCCTCCTGCCCACTGAGACCGTGGGGATTCCATTTGTACCAGCTCGACAACAAAGGGAGATGGCATCAGGGCCACGGCTTCTAAATTGTACCGGAGGAAACGGAACTGCCAGTGTTTAAAGTGAACATTTCTCTTCACAGAATATTGCTCCTTACTCGGTCATTGGGACGTGGATGAATCAGAATCTCTGCACGAGGCGTCCAGATCCTCTCCGGCTCGTACCAGGGTCCTCCCCACATGGCGGGGAGAGGGGGTGTGAGGGAATGGCTATCGGGCACTCGACCACCCGGATTGGCCCTCACTGTCCGATTCCAAGCTGCTTCTCTTGGAATGGGAGAAAGGGAGGGAGGCAGTGAGGGTGGGAGTGGGTGGCCCTGCTGTTAGTGTTGGTGTAGGTGGGGGTGGGGGTGCATGGAGAGGTGTCCCGAGGGAGTCAGTCCACAGTGTTGTATCAATGCAGTATTATTAATTTGGGGGAGTGGTTTAAATTGAAGGGAAGGGGGAAGGTGCTGCATGCAGCAGTGGGAGTGGTGGAGCACGAGCCTAGCTCGGGGTCGGTGCTATAACAGATATACAGTGAGTGTGAGGAAGCAGAGAGAATACGGTGAGCCTTATCCTGATAGAGTGGGGAATGTTATTGATGTTTGTCCTGTATTGGTGGACATTTCTTCAGATCGCAGATACTGCACTGAGCTGGGTGGTGAGCTCAGACTATGCTTGGTGGGTACGGTGGTGTGGCACCCTCTGGGAAGAGAATGGTCCCCCATCTCTACTAGCCCATCCACCAGGACCTCCGTGAACTGTCGACAAACCGTGGTGTAATTGCCCCTTATCTGCCATGCTCGGGGTAAACTACGCAGAGCAGATCGAAACTGAGAAAGTTCAACCGTGTGCCCATTGGCCTTTTAAAGATTGGCATCAGTGCCAGGGATCACGCAATATCCAGGGGCATCTGGGCGATGGTAAGTATCTCCAGCCATGATGGGTGGGAGAATTGGGCTGGCATTGAATGAGAGGGACACCATGGGGTGTGGTGGGTAGTTAATGAGGTGAGTTCGATAATCTAGCACCAGGAAACTAGTTCGGCCTCGTTCGGACGATCCCTCTGTCACACTAAATGAAAATGTCACTGAGAAAAATTATTGTTAGAATCTGCCCAATCAGTCATAGATTCTGTTGAAGCCAATTTCAGTTACAAATTTTCAAATCAAATGCTCATCTGACCTCACACCAATATACCTTTCTCCCATCTTTCCTGGGAAGACTGGCTCATGTTACAGGATGCTATCGAAGTGTCGACATTTCAGCTTTCTGAAACTTGAGACCATGACACTGTCTTTCAGTCTCCCCAGCTTTGTATATACCCAAAACCGCTCCCATTTGTTATTGTTTAAACTGATTCCCCCTCTATCTCTCTCTGGCAGTGATGTTTACACCTACAGCACCCGATTGTCATGGCACAATGGAGATATGGAGCTGTAAATGGATGGGAGCTGCACATCCTGTCACTTCCAGCTTGAGCTGCATGTTTCCCTACATTGGGCAGGGATCTAACACAGTGCTACATAGAAATGCATTGGGGTGGTGTACACAGCTGTACATGCTGGGAGAGTAACTGCTCCTAGTTTACAGATCAATGCACTGGGTTGGTGTACACAGTCCTACATGTTGGGACGGTAACTGCTCCTAGTTTACGGATCAATGCACTGGCGTGGAGTACACAGTCCTACATGTTGGGAGGGTAATTGCTCCTGGTTTACAGATCAATGCACTGGGGGAGTGTACACAGTCCTACATGTTGGGAGAGTAATTGCTCCTGGTTTACAGATCAATGCACTGGGGTGGTGTACACAGTCGTACATGCTGGGAGAGTAACTGCTCCGGGTTTACAGATCAATGCACTGGGGTGGTGTACACAGTCCTACATGTTGGGAGGGTAACTGCCCCTGGTTTATAGATCAATGCACTTGAGTGGGCTATACATTTCTACATGCAGGGAGGGTAACTGCTCCTGGCTTACAAATCAATTCACTGGGTGGTGTACACAGACCTACATGCTGGGAGGGTAACTGCCCCTGGTTTATAGATCAATGCACTTGAGTGGGCTATACATTTCTACATGCAGGGAGGGTAACTGCTCCTGGTTTACAGATCAATGCACTGGGGTGGTGTACACAGCTCTACATGCTGGGAGGGTAACTGCTCCTGGTTTATAGATCAATGCACTGGGGTGGTGTACACAGTAATATATAGACAATAGACAATAGGTGCAGGAGTAGGCCATTCAGCCCTTAGAGCCTGCACCGCCATTCAATATAATCATGGCTGATCATTCCTAATCAGTATCCTGTTCCTGCTTTATCTCCATAACCCTAGATTCCACTATCTTTGAGAGCTCTATCCAACTCCTTCTTAAATGAATCCAGAGAGTGGGCCTCCACTGCCCCCTGTGGCAGAGCATTCCACACAGCCACCACTCTCTGGGTGAAGAAGTTTCTCCTGACCTCTGTCCTAAATGGTCTCCCCCATATTTTTAAGCTATGTCCTCTGGTTTGACACTCACCCATCAGTGGAAATATGTTTCCTACTGCCAGAGTGTCAAATCCTTTCATAATCTTATACGTCTCAATCAGGATATATACTGGTAAGGCGATTGCACCTGGTTTACAGATTAATTCACGGGTTATCACTGCACAGTTTGCTATGCTGGTTGAGGTTTATAGATACTTCAGTGATGTGCTCTGTGCAGCTCCCCGTGCTGGACAGATATCTAATCCGGGTTTATAGATCAATGCACCGCTGAGGTCTGCACAGCCCTCCTTGCTGGATAGATATCTAGTCTTTGTTTATAGATCAATGCACTACTGTGTTCTGCACAGCTCCCCGTGCTGGACAGATATCTAATCCTAGTTTAAAGATCAATGCACTGGTGTGGTCTGCATAGCTCTCCGTGCTGGACAGATATGCAGTCCGGGTTTAAAGATCAATGCACGGGTGTGCTCTGCACTGTTCCCCATGCCGAATATTTGCTGGAGGAACACAGCACTCTAGGTAGCATCAGGACTCTTGAAGAAGGGTTGCACCCAAAACGTCGACTACTCCACCTCCTGATGCTACCTGGCTTGCTGTATTCTCCCAGCTTCCTCCTTGTCTACTTTGGATTTCAGCATCTGCAGCTTTTCTGTCTCTATCGCAGCTTTCCATAGTGTGCAGATGTCTTGAGTGTGACTGAAGATAAGTACCCTGACATGATCTGTGCAGTGTTTCACTCTGGTCTGAGTCCCGGATTGTATTGACCAGTGCAATGGATAAATCAGCACAGTGCTTCACTCTGGACAGATTGCTGGGTTGTCCTGAGCAGTACACCGGCCTGGTCTGCACAGTACATCATGTTGGTGGAGTGGATGGGGGAAAGGTGATGGACAGGTCAAGGAGTTCGCCGGAATGTTCTGTCCCCAACATTCCATAACTGCCATTCCCCGGAATGTTCCAAACCTGACATTGTTTATGAACGGCCGGACGTCAGTGAATTAAACAAACAATAAAATCCCGACAGAAGCGATCTCGTTGCAAGGAGAAGGAGACACTGCTTCGAAGGCCCCTCCGGCAGTTAAAGGGGGTGATATGTTTTACCTGCGTTTACATTTCTTCCCGACACATGATCGACCACAATTTAGACAAAAATGCTGAAATTTCCAAACTCCGTTTGTCTTCAGGAAACAGGGAGAGAATCCTTCAGGATAGCAACATTTCCACTCTCAGTATTAGGAACTGGGAATAAGTGACCTGTGCCCGCTGTCGAGTGATCAAGTATGTAGGAATTCTCCAGAAACCATTTGTCCTCATGGATGTGTCTCTGTGTGTTTGGGGAGGGAGGGTTTCTTGTGGCTTGTGACACATTTTTGTCAGTAATTTAGACCTTCCCAGTTGTTATTCCAGCTCCAATTATTTTTATAATTCTCAGACACACATTTGAAAATCTCACTGGCTCCCCAATCAAACGGGTCCCTTTGCCTCCACGCTGATGGGTAATGTGTTTGTTTTTCTTCCTCACAGTTAACGTAGTGACGATCTACGTCCTGCTTTATAAAGATTGTGGATTGTCTCCATGCGTCACACGTTACCTGGGGGCCATAGCAGCGGCGGATCTCCTGGTCATTATCCTCGATCTGATACTGAGACACATTCCCATTGTTTTTCAGGAACAGTTTTATTTCCTGATGCACTCCGTCCCCGTGTGTAATATCCACGCCGTCCTGCTTTATGCAGCCACTGACTGCTCTGTCTGGTTCACTGTCACGTTCACCTTTGATCGGTTTGTGGCCATTTGTTGCCAAAAGCTGAAAAGTAAATATTGCAGTAAGAAAATGGCGGCTGTGGTTCTAGGCGCAGTAACTGTACTGAGCTGTTTAAATAATATTTTCTGGTATTTTATGTTCTTACCTTGGTATCCGCTGATGAACCAGCCCTGGTTTTGCTTTGCAACAGACGCTGTTGCATCCTCCCCTGTCTGGGCCACAATCGAGTTCCTCCACCACATTCTAACCCCGGGTGTCCCATTTCTCCTGATTCTGCTGCTCAATGTTCTCACCGTCAGACACATTTTAGTGACCAGCAGAGCCCGCAGGAGACTCCGCGCTCATACCAATGGGGACGCTCAGTCTGACACTGAAATGAGAAACCGAAAAAAATCCATCATTTCACTGTTTGTGATCTCGGCCAATTTCATTCTGCTATGGTCAACGTTAATGGTGTTTTCTATATGGTTCCGGATGTGGTGGATTGGGTATCAGTCTGTGTATCTCCATTGGTTTGTGCAGGAATTGGGCTTCATGCTGCAGCTCCTCAGTTGCTGCACAAACACAGCGATTTATGCCGTGACCCAGACTAAGTTCAGGCAGCAGCTGAAGAATGTGCTGAAATATCCCTTCACCCAAATCCGTCAATCAATCAAATTCCCTCATTAATCAATCCATCCGGGATTTTCTCATTTCAGTTCAGTGTTTCAGCGATGGAGCAGCCTGTCGCTATGGTAACAGAGTGAGGGTAGCGCTGGTTTGTCCATCCTTATCCCACGGGGGGTGGGGGGGCGGTACAAGGACACATCCCACCGACTGTATCCATCACTTCCATTTGTAAACAATAAAAATGTTGATTAAAGCGTGCCGAGCAGCAGAGTGACCGATGTTGTTGTGTGTCTTTGTGTTGGAGAAGCTGAGCTGGAGAGAGACAGACTCAGCCCCAAGTCCTGTTCCTCAGGGAAGGGTAGGGAAGGGAAGGGACCACGGCCTGAGCTCAGGAGTTGGGTTTAACTCACTCTGTCGCCCCGACTCCAACCTGGCCTCCTCATTTCCTCTCCCCGACTCTTTCTCCTCAATTCTCTCCCTCTCTCTGCACACTCACGATTTCTCACCACCTCTCCCTTTCACTCTCCCTTTTCCCCCCTCTCTCTCACACACACCCTCACCCCGGTAACTGTTCCGGCCTCCATTCTTTCCTCTCCCCCTCACTCTCAGTCGACTGCCGTGTCTGTGTCCCTCCCGCAATTCTGTCTCGACACAATATCCCCCTCCTTCCACATCTCTCTATCCTCTCACACCAGCCCCCCACCCCACACGCAGCTTCATCACCAACCCCACAGTCTCTCTGGGTCAGAGGGAGAGGGAAGGACCAGGGAGACAAAGTGTGTCAGAGAGAGAGGGAGGGAGGGAGGGGCAGGAGCGAGAGAGATTCAGTCAAAGTGAAACGGAGGGAGGTTACGAGAAAGAGACATCGAGGGAGGGGGATCGAGAATGAGAGAAGTTGGAGAGAGAGTGAAAGAGCAGGCGGAGAGAGGGAGTGGCAAGAGAGTGATAGGGGTAGGAGAGAGAGAGAAAGAGAGAGAGAGAGAGAGGCGGAGATAATGGGAGAGAAGGGGAAAAAGAGAGTGGGCGAGGGAAAGAGAAATAAAGGGAGAGAGAGAGGCAGAGGGGGGTCGACAGAGTGGGATGAGAAAGGGAGAGGAGTGAGAGAGAGGGGACAAGGGAGAGGGCCAGAGTGAGAGGGGGCGAGAGAGAGAAAGAGAGAGGGAAGAGAGAGAGGAAGGTGATGATAGAGAGGAGGTGTGAGAGAGAAGTGGGGCAAGAGAGAGGGAGTTGAGTGAGAGAGGAGGGTATGGGAGAGAGATGTGGGCATGAGAGTGAGGGGGCGAGAGAGAGAGTGAGGGTGTGAGAAAGGGAACCAGAGAGAAGGGGGGAGAGTGAAGGGGAGAGAGAGGAGAGAGAGTGAGGGGAGAGAGATGGGGAAAGGGGGGAGGAGAGGTGGGAAAGAGAGTGGGGAGAGAGAGTGGGGGAGAGAGAGAGTGAAGAGACAGAGAGCGCTAGAGAGAGTGGAAGAGAGAGAGCGGAGAGAGATAGGGGAGATAGATAGTTGAGAGAAAGCGGGGAGAGAAAGAGTGATGGGAGTGGGAGAGAGGGAAGAGCGAGGGGGAAGAGAAAGGGGGAGAGAGGGGGAGGAAAGAGAGTGGGGAGAGGGTGAGTGGGGAGAGAGAGTGGGGAGAGAGTGGGGGAGAGAGATAGTGGAGAGACAGAGAGGGATAGAAAGAGGGAGGGAGAGAGCGGAGAGAGAGGGGGAGAGAGAGTGATGGGAGTGGGAGAGAGGACCAGAGAGAGAGAGAGAAAAGAGAGAGGGGTGGAGAGACGGGGAAGGGGGAGAGGGAGAGAGAGAAGACAGAGACAGAGCACGAGTGGGGAGAGAAAGATGGAAAAGAGAGAGGGGAGAGAGAGAGTGGGAGAGAGTGTGGGTAGCGAGAGAGTTGAGAGAGAGAGAGCGAGGTCAGAGAGAGAGCGCGAGTGGAGAGAGCGAGGGGAGAGAGAGATGGGAGAATGAAGGGAGAGAGAGGGCAGAGAGGGAGAGGGGAGAGAGAGAGTGAGAGGGAGAGGGAGAGGGTGAGAGACAGGGAAGAGCGAGAGAGGGGGTAGTTAGAGAGAGGGGAGAGAGAGGCGGGAGAGAGGGAGGGGAGAGAGAAAGAGTGGAGAGAGGGGAGAGGGAGATGGGTGAGAGAGGGGAGAGGGAGGGAGGGGAGAGGGGAGAGAGGTGTTGGAGAGAGAGGGAGAGAGAGAGCGGAGAGGGAGAGGGGAGAGAGAGGTGAGAGGGGAGCGACAGAGGGGAGAGTGAGAGAAAGAGTAAGAGGAGAGAGTTAGGGGAGAGAGTGAGGAGAGAGAGATATGAGAGAGAAGAGAGGTGTGTGATAGACAGTGATAGAGAGGGGGAGAGAGAGGTTGGAGAGAGGGGAGTGAAAGGGGAGAGGGAGAGTGGGAGAGAGGGGCAGAAGGAAAGAGAGGGGATTGTGAGAGAGAGGCAGGAGAGAGGGTGGTGGGAGAGAGGGAGTGGGAGAGAGGGGGAAGAGAGGGGGAGATAGAGCGGTAGAGAGAGGGGGAGCGAGAGACAGGGGAGCGAAAGTGGGGAGACAGAGGGAGAGACAAAGGGAGGACAGAAGGGGAGAGACAGGAAGAAGATGGAGAGGGGGCAGAGACAGAGTAGGAAGTGAGAGGGAGAGAGATGAGGAGAGAGGTAGAGAGAGGTGAGAGGGAGAGAAAGGGGAGAGATGGGAGAGAGGAGGCAGAGGGAAAGAGAGGGGATTGTGAGAGACGGGAGAGAGAGAGGCGGGAGAGAGAGAGGCGGGAGAAAGGGAGGGGGAGAGAGGGGAAGAGAGGGGGGAGATAGAGGGGTAGAGAGAGGGGGAACGAGAGACAGAGGAGCGAAAGTGGGGAGACAGAGGGAGAGAGAGGGGAAGAGACAAAGGGAGGACAGAAGGTGAGAGACAGGAAGAAGATGGATAGGGGGCAGAGACAGAGTAGGAAGTGGGAGGGAGAGAGATGGGCAGAGGGAGATGGGGAGAGAGAGGCGGGAGAGCGAGCGGCGGGAGAGAGATGATTGAGAGGGTATGGAGAGACAGAGTGGGAAGAGAGTGGGGAGAGAGAGTGGCGGCAAATAGAATGTGAGGAGAGGGAGTATGAGAGTGGGAGAGGTGGTAGACAGAGGGGTAGAGAGGGAAAGATGGGGAAATAGCGGAGAGAGACGGGGGAAAGAGAGGGGTAAGAGAAGGGAAGAGGCGGGGAGAGGGGAGAGAGAGGTGTGGAAGGGGGTGTAGGGAGGTGTGGAGGGTGGGGGAGAGAGGGCGGGAGAGAGGGATTGAGAGAGGGTTAGAGAGAGCAGCTGGGGGGAAGAGGTAGGAGAGAGTAGGGCAGAGACGGGGAGAGAGACAGGGAGAGAGGGGGCAGAGAGGGGTGAGGGAGTAGAGAGGGGGTGTGAGGGGAAGTGAGACGGGGAGCGAGAGGGGGAGAATGAGGTGGAGAGAGTGGAGGACTGAAAGTGGCGAGGGTAGAGAAGGGGAGCGAGAGGGGGAGTGAGAGGGGGGATAGAGATGGGTGAGCCAAATGGGGACAGAGTGGGAGAGAGGCGAGTGAGGCGCGTGAGAGAGAAGAAGAGAGAGGGGACATAGAGACGGGGAGAGATGGGGAGAGAGGGGGCAGCGAGGCGTGAGGGAGGAGAGAGGGGGAGTGTGAGGGTTAGTGAGAGGGGAGAGTGAGGTGGAGATAGTGAGTAGAGAGATGGTGAGGGAGAGGGGTGAGGTGGAGAGAGGGAGAGCGAGGGGGGAGTGGGAGGGGGATCGAAAGGGGGAGCATGAACGGGGAGAGAGTGTGGGGAGAGAGTGTGTGGAGAGAGAAGGGATAGTGACAGGGGGATAGAGAGGGCTGAGAGAGATGGGGAGAGAGGCGGAGAGAGGTAGGAGAGAGGGGAGGAGAGAGGGAAGAGAGGGGGTGAGGGAGGAGAGAGGGTGAGAAAGGGGGGTGAGAGGAGAGAGAGGGGAAAGAGAAAAAGTGAAGAGAGAGGGGGCAGAGAAAGGGGAGGAGAGAGAAGTGGGCAGAGGGAGAGCGAGAGAATGCAGGTAGAAAGAGAAAGGGCTGAGGGGGAGAGACGGAGTGAGACGGAGAGGAAGAGTGAGTGGGAGAGGGAGAGGGAGAGAGATAGAGAGCGAGAGAGCGAGAAAAGGAGGCGAGAGAGCGACGGGAGTGAGACAGAGGGAAAGAGAGAGGGGAGAGAGAAACGGTAGAGAGGGGGTAGAGAGAGGGGGAGCGAGAGCGAGCAAGAGGGGTATAGAGAATGTGGAGAGAGGGAGTTGAGAGAGAGCGCAACGGGAGAGAGAGCGAGGGGAGAGCGCGAGGGGAGAGAGAGATGGGAAAGCGTGAGAGGGGGAGAGAGAGTTGTGAGAGAGAGAGTGGGGAGAGAGAGAGGGTGGGGAGAGGGAGAGAGAGAGTGGAGAGAGAGCGAAGGGAGAGAGAGCGAGGTGCAAGAGAGTGAGGGATAATGAGAGAAATGGAAGAGCGAGAGAGGCAGGAGAGAGAGACGGGAAGAGAGAGAGTGGGGAGAGAGAGAGGAGAAGTCAGAGAGTGCGGTGAGAGAGAGAATGGAGAGAGAGAGAGAGCGAGGGGAGAGAGAGACTATCTGGATATAGAGAGATTAGAGAGTGAGAGATTGGAGAGTGAGAGAGTGTGGAGAGAGACAGGGAAGAGAGAAAAGAGAGAGAGCGGTGGGCGGGGAGAGAGAGAGGGGGCAGATAGAGAGGGGGAGAGAGGAAGAGAATGAAAGGGGTAAGAGAGAGAAAGTGGGGAGAGTGCGAAAAAGTGGAGAGCGAGAGGTGTGGAGAAAGAGGGGAGAGGGAGAGAGAGGCGAGAGTGCGAGAGGAGAGAGCGGGAGGGAAAAGAGAGGAGAAGAGAGAGGGTGAGAAAGTGAGAGGGGAGAGAGTGAGAGAGGAGAGAGGGAGAGGGGAGAAAGGCAAGAGAGATCGTGGACAGAGAGGGGAGAGAAAAAGGGGAGAGAGTGGGGGTAGAGAGAGATGGAGAGAGACGAGGAGTGAGAGAGCGAGAGGAGAGAGAGCGAGGGAAGAGATAGAGTTGGGAGAGAGAGAGGGGAGAGAGAGAGAGTGAGTAGTGAGGGGAGAGAAAGAGTGCGGAGAGAAAGTGGAGAGAGAGAGAGCGACGGAGAAAGAGGTGAGAGAGGGGGAGAGAGAGAGGAGAGAGAGGTGGAGGAGAGAGAGAGTGGAGAGAGAGCTGTAGAGAGAGAGGGGAGAAGGAGAGATAGAGGCGAGAGAGCGACGGGAGAGAGGGGGGAGAGAGCGGAGAGAGGGTAGGGAGAGAGAGGGGAGAGAGAGTGGAGGGAGAGATTTGCGGAGACAGAGGGGAGAGAGATGAGAGAGAGGAGAGAGAGAGGGAGAGGAAGGAGGGAGAGCAAGGAGAGAGAAAGCGAGTGAAAAGGGAGAGGGAAGAGTGAGGGGGAGAGGGGCAGAGTGGTAGAGAGAAAGGGCAGAGAGAGAGGGCAGAGAGAGAGGGAGAGAGGGGAGAGAGAGATTGGGAGAGATGGGGAGAAAGTGAGAGAGAGAGAGGAGAGAGGGAGATAGGGGAGAGAGAGAGGCAGGAGAACTAGCGGCGAAGAGAGAGGAAGAGACGGTATGGAGAAACAGAGTGGGGAGAGAGAGTGGGGAGAGAGTGGGGGAAATAGAATGTGGGGAGAGGGAGTATGAGAGTGAGAGATGGGGTAGAGAGGGGGTAGAGAGGGAAAGAGAGGGGAGACTGCAGAGAGAGGGCGGTGAAAGAGAGGGGAGAGAGAGGGGGAAGAGAGATGAGAGGCGGTAAGAGGGAGAAGAGAGGTGTGGAAGGGGGTGTAGAGACGTGTGGAGTGTGGGAGAGAGAGGGCGGGAGAGAGGGGTAGAGAGAGGGGTAGAGAGAGAAGGGAGAGAGCAGCGGGGAGAGAGAGGTAGGAGAAAGTTGGGGAGAAAGACCTGGGGAGAGAGGGTTGAGAGAGGTGAGAGAGAGGGGGATGAGAGAGGGGAGAGAGAATGGGAGAGGGAGGGAGGAGAGAGACGGGGAGATAGACGGGGAGAGAGGGGGCAGAGAGAGGTGAGGGAGGAGAGAGGGGGTGTGAGAGCGGGAGTGAGACGGGGAGCGAGAGGGGGAGAGTGAGGTGGAGAGAATGGGGAGAGAGTGGGGCACTGAAAGGGGTGAGGGGTAGAGAAGGGGAGCGAGAGTGGGAGTAAGAGGGGGAGCGAGAGAGGGAGAGTGAGCGGGGAGAGAGTGGGAAGAGACAGTGGGGAGAGAGGGGGAGTGAGAGGGGCATAGAGTGGGGTGAGAGAAATGGGGAGAGAGTGGGAGAGAGGCGGAGCGAGGCGCGAGAGAGAGGAGAGAGAGAGGGGGCAGAGACGGGGAGAGAGGGGGCAGAGAGATGTTAGGGAGGAGAGAGGGGGAGTGAGAGGGTTAGTGAGAGGGGAGAGTGAGGTGGAGATAGTGGGTAGAGAGAGAGGGTGAGTGGGAGGAGTGAGGTGGAGATAGGGAGAGCGAGAAAGGAAGTGGGAGGGGGATCGAAGGGGGAATGTTAGCCGGGAGAGAGAGGGGCTAGTGAGAGGGGGATAGAGAGGGCTGAGAGAGATGCAGAGAGAGGGGGAGAGAGGCGGAAAGAGTGAGGAGAGAGAGGGGAGAGGGGGGAGAGAGGGGGGTAAGGGTGGAGAGGGGGTAGAGAGATGGGGAGTGTGGGCGTAGCGAGAGGGGAGAGTGAAGTGGAGAGAGAGGTGGAGACAGAGGGGGAGAGAGTTGGAGAGAGTGGAGAGTGAGAGAAGAGAGATGGGTAAGAGAAAGAGTGAAGAGAGAGGGGACAGAGAAAGGGGAGGAGAGAGAAGTGGGCAGAGGGAGAGACGGAGAGTGCAGGGGTGAGGGATGAAGGAATGAGAGGGGGAGATAGAGCGGAAGAGAGAGGGGACAGAGAGAGAAGGAGCAGAGAGATGGGGCAGAGAGAGGGGAAAGAGGGAGAGTGGAGCGTGAGAGAGGGAAGAGTGAGAGAGGGAAGAAAGAGAGAGGGATGAGAGAGAGGAGGAGAGACGGATTGAGAGGGAGAGGGAGAGTGAGTGGGAGAGGGAGAGAGATAGATAGCGAGAGAGAGACGGGAGGGAGACCGAGAGAAAGAGAGAGTGGAGAGTCAGGGGAGAGAGAGAGACGGGAGAGAGAGGGGAGAGGGGGAGCGAGGGGGAGAGAGAGGGGTAGAGCGAGTGTGGACAGAGAGTTGAGAGAGAGAGTGCGATGGGAGAGAGATCGAGGGGAGAGAGAGCGAGGAGCGAGAGATGGGAAAGCCTGAGAGGGGGAGAGAGAGTTGTGAGAGACAGTGGGGCGAGAGCGAAGGGAGAGCGAGCGAGGGGCAAGAGAAGGAGGGATAGAGAGAGAGAGCGAGAGAGGCGGGACAGAGAGACGGGGAGAGAGAGTGGGGAGACGGGGGGAGTTACAGAGTGCGGTGAGAGAGCGCGGAGAGAGAGAGCGAGGGGTGAGAGAGAGCATGATGAGACAGAGAGAGAGGAGAAAGAACGATTAGAGAGTGAGAGATGGGAGAGTGAGAGAGTGTGGAGAGAGACAGGGGAGAGAGAGGGGAGAGAGAGCGTTGGGAGAGGAGAGAGGGGCAGAGAGAGAGGGGGAGAGAGGGAGAGAAGGAGAGAGTAAGAGAGAGAAAGTGGGGAGAGTGCGAGAAAAGGGAGAGAGAGAGGTGTGGAGAGTGAGGGTAGAGAGAGGAAAAGAGAGAGGGGAAGATAGAGGGAGAGAGAGAGAGGGGAGAGAGAAGGGAGAGAGGCGAGAGAGCGTGGAGAGAGAGGGGAGAAAAAGAGGGGAAAGAGACTGGGGGTGAAGAGAGACGGGGACATACGAGGGGTGAGAGAACGAGGGGAGAGAGCGAAGGGAGAAATAGAGTTGGGAGAGAGAGACGTGAGAGAGCGTGGGGAGAGAGAGAGAGTGAGGAGCGAGAGTCAGTAGAGAGAGAGGAGAGAAAGAGTGCGGAGAGAGCGAGGGGAGAGAGAGATAGTGACCGAGAGAGAGGTGAAAGAGGGGGAGGAGAGTGGAGAGTGGAGAGAGAGACAGCTGTGGAGAAAGAGGGGAGAGGGAGAGATAAAGGCGAGAGCGAGGGGAGAGAGAGAGAAGGGGAGAGAGAAGGAGAGAGGGGAGAGAGGGGGAAAGAGAGGGGGAGAGAGACAGGGAGCGTGTGGGAGAGAGAGGGGGCAGAGAGACAGAGGGAGAGAGGCGGAGACAAAGGGAGGGAGAACGTGAGAGAGGGGATGGAGTGGAGAGCGAGAGGGGGACAGACGGTTGGTGGGAGAGAAAGGGTAGAGAAAGACTGAGGAGGGAGAGCAGGAGAGGGAGGAGAGATTGCAAGGAGAGAGAAAGCGAGTGAAAATGGAGAGGGAAGAGAGAGGGAGAGGGGGAGAGAGAAAAAGAGCAGAGAGAGAGGAGAGAGAGTGTGGAGAGAGAGGGGAGCGAGAGAGGGGAGTGAGAGAGGGGAAGAGAGGGGGAGAGAGGGGGGAGAGGGAGGGGAGAGGGGGTGAGCGAGAGGGATAGAGATAGGGGGAGAGAGGGGAGAGAGAGGAAGAGTGAGATAAGGGAGAGACAGATGGGGAGAGAGCGAGCGGGGAGAGAGGGGGAGAGAGAGAGGGGAGAGAGAGAAGGAGAGAGAGGGGGAGAGGGGGGAAAGAGAGGGGGAGAGAGACAGGGAGAGTGTGGGGGAGAGAGGGGGCAGAGAGAGAGGAGGAGAGAGGCGGATACAAAGGGAGGGATAACGTGAGAGAGGGGATGGAGAGGGGAGAAAGAGGGGGAGAGAGGGTTGGTGGGAGAGAGAGGGGAGAGAAAGGCTGAGGAGGGAGAGCGGAGAGTGAGATGATTAGAGTGAGGGGAACAGATAGGTGGAAGAGGTGAGAGAGGAGGGAGAGATAGAGGGGTGGGGGGGAGCGGCGAGTGAGAGAGACGTGAGAGTGGGGTCGAGAGACAGTGAGTGGGGGAGAGAGGGGAGAGATGGGGTAGAGAGAGGGAGAAGAGAGTGGTGTGAAGAAAGGGGGAAAGAGAGAGGGCGGACTGAGAGATGGAGAAAGAGAGAGGCAGGAGAGGTGGTGAGAGACGGGGTAGAGAGGGGGAGAGAGGGTGGGTAAGAGGGAGAGGGGATGGGGAGAGAGCGGGAAAGAAGGTAGGAGAGGGTTGGCGAAGGGGAGAGAGGGGGAAGAGAGGGTGGGAGCGAGATGGGGAGAGAGGAGAGAGAAGGGGAGAGAGTCGGGGAGTGGGGGTGAGACAAAGGGAGAGAGATGGGTGAGAGAGGGAGGAGAGAGTTCCGGACAGACGGGGAGACAGGGGAGAGAGGGCGAGAGAGGTGAGAGAGGGCGGGAAAGTTTGGAGAAATGGGGAGAGAGGGAGGAGAGAATGGAGAGAGAGTGAGTGGCGAGAGAGAAGGGCAGAGAGGGCGGCGAGAGAGAGGGGGGAGAGAATGGGGAGAGAGAGTGGGTGAGAGAGAGTGGGGAAATAGAGCGGGGAGGGAGCGCGGGGAGAGAGCGCGACGGAGGGAGGGGGTGAGTGGGGCGGAATGGGGGAGAGTGAGGGGAAGAGACGGAGGGATGAGAGGGGGAGAGAGGGGAGACAGAGAGGGAGAAAGAGGGTGAGAGATGGGGACGGGAGGAAGAGATGGGGAGAGAGGGCTAGGGGAGAGGGAGGGGGAAGAGATGGAGAGAGAAAGCGAGAGAGAGAGGGGGGCAGACAGAGGGGGAGAGAGAGGTGTGGAGAGACATAGGCGTAGAGAGATAGAGGGGAGGACAGAGATGCTGTGAGTGCGGGAGTGAGAGGGGTGGAGAGAGGGGTGGAGAGAGAGCGATAGAGAGGGGGCGAGAGAGGTGGGGTTATAGTGGAGAGAGAGGGGGGATAGACAGGGGCGAGAGAGAGGGATGCGAGACTGATGGAGAGAGGGAGGGGAGAGGGAAGGGGAGAGAGGGAGGGGTTAAGGGAGGGGGAGAGAGGGAGGAGGAGAGAGGAATGGGGTGCGAGGGTGTGGTTGTGAGGAGGGAGAGAGAGTGGGGGTAAAGAGTGAGGAGAGAGACAGGGGGAGAGACAGGGGAGAGAGAGGGGAGACAGCGAAGGAGAGAGAGGGGAGCGAGTGGAGAGAGGGGAGAGAGAGTTGGGGATAGAGCGGTGGTTCGTGAGCGTGGGGAAAGAGTGCTGGGAGACGGGGAGAGAGGGGGAGGGAGAGGGGAGGGATGGGGAGAGAATGGTGGAGAGAAGGGGGCAGAGAGGGGCAGAGAGGTGATGAGAGAGGGGAGAGAGGGAGGGGGAGAGGAGTGGAGAGAGGGTTGGAGAGAAGGGACAGAGAGGGGGAAAGAGTAGGGAAGAGAGATTGTGAAAGTGAGAGGGGAGAGAGAGGAGGAGAGATTGTGGTTAAGAATGGGAGGGACAGAGTCGAGTGAGAGGGGAGTGAGAGAGGGGAGAGTGTGAGAGGCTGGGAGAGAGAGAGGTGTGTGAGAATGAGGAGTGAGAGAGAGTGGAGAGAGAAAGGGAGCGAGACAGGGGAGCGAGAGAGGGGAGCGAGAAAGAGGGAGAATAATGGGGGGAGAGAGGGGAGAGATGGTGATGGAGAGAGAGAGAGAGCGAAAGGAGAGACAGGGAGAGAGGAGAGAGAGAATGAATGGATAAAGGGGAGAGAGAGGGTAAGAGGGAGGCGGAGATGGGGTAACAGGGGGAGAGAATGGGGCAGAGAGGGGCGGAGAGGTGGAAACAGAGGGGGAGGGGGAGAGGGCTTTAGAGTGGGATGTAGAGTGGGGAATGGAGAGGGAGCGAGAGAGGTGAAGAGTGCTTGGGGAAGAGAAAGTGTGAGAGAGGGGAAGAGAGAGTGGGAGTGAGTGTGGGTAAGAGTGGGTGAGAGAAGCGGAGAGAGAGGGGGAGTGAGAGACGGGAGCGATAGAGGGAAGAGAGAGGGAAGGGGGAGAGAGGGAAGAGAGAGTGCGGAGAGAGAGTGGGAGAGAGAGAGAGACTTAGACAGAGAAGGGAGTGAGGGGAGAGTGAGATAGTGGAGAGAGGGGGGAGGTGGGCGAGAGAGGGGAGCGAGAGAGAGGGAGAGGGAAGGGGAGAGAGAGGGGAGAGATGGTGAAAGAGGGGGAGAAAGAGGGGAGAGAGAGATGGGAGAGAGGGAGAGACAGAGAGAGAGAGGAGAGAGAGAATGTGTGGAGAGGGGGAGGGAGAGAAGCAGAGAGTGGGGAGACAGGTGGGAGAGAGAGGGGGTAGAATGGAGAGAGAGACAGGGGGAGAGAGTGGAGGGTAGAGAGACAGAGGGGAGGGCCGGGAAAGTAGGAGAGCTGGGAGAGGGTGGGTTAAGGAAGAGAGAGATGGGAGAGGGAGAGAGGGGAGAGTGAGAAAGGGGATAGGGAGACAGAGAGGGTAGAGAGAGGGGGGAGAGCGAGAGGAGAGAGAGAATCGAGAGAGAGTGAATGGAGAGAGAAGGGGAGCAAGTGGGAGGGAAGTGAGTGAGAACGGAGCGAGAGAGAAGTGATCGATAGAGACTGGAGTGAGAGAGCGGGGAGCGAGAAAGAGGGGAGCGAGAGAATGTAGAGAGAGGTGGGGAGAAAGAGCGGAGGGGAGAGCGTGGGGGAGAGAGAACGGGGAGAGAGAGGGGGAGAGAGAGGAGGAGAGATCGAGAGAGAGGGGGAGAGAGTGGGAGAGAATGGGGAGGGGGGGCAGTAATGGGCGAAGAGGTGGAGACAGGGTGGAGAGAGGGAGGGAGAGACCGGGATAGAGAGGGAGTGAGAGAGGTGGGGAAAGAGTGGGAAAGAGAGTGTGAAAGAAAGAGCGGGAGAGAGAGGGGAGAATGTATGTGAAAGAGTGGGTGAGAGAGAGGGAGAGAGAAGGGAGAGAGGGGATAGAGAGAGGGAGAGAGAGAAGGGAGAGAGGGATAGAGAGAGGGGAGTGAGAGAAGGGACCGAGATAGAGGAGTGAGAGAGGGGAGAGATTGTGGAGAGAGAGAGGGGGGAGCGAGAGAGGGGAGCAAGAAAGGGGGAGCCAGAAAGACGGGAGCGAGAGAATGGAGAGAGAGGTGGGGAGAAAGAACGGGGGAGAGAGAGGAGGAGAGAGGGAGAGTGAGGGGGAGAGAATTGGGAGAGGGGGCAGAGATGGACGGAGAGGTGGAGAGAGGGTGGAGAGAGGGAGGGAAAGAGGGAGATAGAGAGTGGGCGAGAAAGGTGGGGAAAGAGAGAAGAACAGAGAGTGTGAAAGAGAGAGTGGGAGAGAGGGGAGAGGGCGAGAAAGTGTGGGTAAGAGTGGGTGAGAGAAAGAGGGAAGAGAGAGGGGAGAGAGGAGACAGAGGGGAGAGAGAGAGAGGCGAGAGAGAATGCAGAGGGAGTGACTGGGTGACAGAGAGAGAGGGGCTGGGAGAGAGATGGGAGTGAGAGAGGTGAGCAAGAGAGGTGAGCAAGATAGCGGGAGAGAGAGTGAGAGACAGAGAGGGGGAGAGATGGTGAAAGAAGGGGGTGACATAGGGGGACAGAGAGAGGATAGAGAGAGTGTGGAGAGAGGGTTGAGAGAGAGGGTAAAGTGGAGGGAGATGGAGACAGAGGGGGGAGAGAGTCGGGAAGGGGAGAGAGAAAGCGGGGAGAGATGGGAGAGGGGGAGAGATGGGAGAGGGAGAGAGGGGAGAGGGAGAGAGCGGATATGGAGAGGGGGAGAGAGAGTGTGGAGAGAGAGAGGAGAGAGAGAATTGAGAGAGAGAATGGAGAGAAAGAGAGGGGAGCGAGTGAGAGTGAAGTGAGAGTGAAGAGAGCGAGAGAGAAGCGAGCGATAGAGATGGGAGCGAGAGAGAGGGGAGCGAGAAAGAGGGGAGCGAGAAAGAGGGGGGTCTAGAGAGGGTAGAGAGACGTGGGGGGAACGAGCGGGGGAGAGAGCGTGGGAGAGAGAGAACGGTGGAGATAGAGGGGTAGGAGAGAGAGGGGGAGAGAGGGAGGAAGAGAGGTATGGAGAGAGCGTTAGAGAGAGGGGTTAGAGAGGGGGCCAGAGAGGTGGAGAGAGAGTGGGAAAGAGAGAGTGTGGAAGAGAGAGCGAGAGAGAGGGGTGAGAGTGTGGGTAAGAATGGGTGAGAGGGAGAGAGGAGAGAGAGAGGGGAGAGAGGAGAGAGAAGGGAGTGAGAGAGGGGAGAGAGGGTGTACAGAGAGCGGGAGAGAGGGAGAGAGGGGAGAGAATGGGGTAGGGGGCAGAGAGGTGGAGAGAGGGTGTAGAGAGGGAAGGAGGGTGGTGTGGAGAGAGGGTGGACAGACGGGAATAGAGAGGAGGCAAGAGAGTTGGGGAGAGAGTCGGGAAGAGATTATGAAAGAGAAAGAGGGAGAGAGTGGGGAAGAAAGTGTGGGTAAGAGTGAGTGAGAGAGAGGGGAGAGAGAGGTGAAAGAGAGGAGGAAGAGAGGGGAGTGAGAGAAGGGAGCGAGAGAGGGCAGACTGAGAGGGGAGAGAGCGTGGAGAGAAAGTGCGGCTGGAGAGAGTGGGAGAGAGAGAGGCTGGGAGAGAGAGGGGAGGAAGAGGGGGAGTGAGAGAGAGGAGAGAGAGGGCGAGAGAGAGAGGGGAAACAGAGGGGGAAGGAGGGGGAAAAGGGGAGAGAGGGGAAGAGAATGGGGAAGAGAGGGGGGCACAGAGGGGCGGAGAAGTGGAGAGATAAGGGAGACAGGGAGGGAGAGAGGGGTGGAGAGAGGGGTGGACAGAAGGAATAGAAAGTGGGGAAGAGAGATTGTGAAAGAGAGAGGGGAGAGAGAGGAGGAGAGAATGTGGGCAAGACTGGGTGAGAGAGAAGAGAGAGAGGGGAGTGAGAGAGTGGACTGAGTCAGGGAGAGAGAGAGGCTGTGGTGCGAGAAGAGTGAGAGAAGGGAGCGAGCGAGGGGGAGAGTGAGGGGGAGACAGACGGGAGAAATGGTGAGTGAGGGAGAGAGAGAGAGCGAAAGGGAAGAGGGAGAGACAGGGAGAGAGAAGAGAGAATGAATAGAGTGAGGGGAAAGAGAGGGGGAGAGAGAGGGAGAGAGAGGGGGAGAGAGAGGCGGAGATAGGGGGACAGACTGGGGAGAGAGGGGTGCAGAGAGGGCGGAGAGGTGGAGAGAGAGGGGGAGAGATGGAGGAAGAGAGGGTTAGAGAGAGGGGCGTGGAGAGAGGTGTAGAGAGGGGGCGAGCGAGGTAGAGAGGGTGTGGGGAAGAGAAAGTGTGAGGGAATGGGGAGAGAGAGGGGGAGTGAGTGTGGGTAAGACTGGGTGAGAGATGGGAGAGAAAGGGAGAGAAAGGAGAGATAGGGAGTGAGAGAGTGGAGCAATAGAGGAGAGAGAGAGAGGCTGGGAAAGAGAGGGGAGCGACGGGGGAGTTAGAGAGGGGAGAGAGAAGGGAGAGAGAGAGGAGCGAGAGAGGTGAGCGAAAGAGGGGAGCGAGAGAGGGGGGAGAGGGGGAGAGGGGGAGAGATGGTGAAAGGGGGAGAGACAGAGGAGCGAATGCAATAAGGGAGAGTGGGAGAGACGGAGTGAGAGGAGAGAGAGAAGGAGTGAGTTGGGAGACAGAGGGGGAGAGAGGGGAGAGAGAGGGTAGAGAGAGTGTGGACAGAGAGAGGGGACAGAAAGAGGGTAGAGTGGAGAGAGAGGTACAGAGGGAGAGAGAGGGGTGAGAGACAGGGGGGTAGACAGACAGAGCGGAGAGCTGGGAGAGAGGGATACCTGGGAGAGGGTGAATCCGGGGAGAGGGAGAGATGGAAGATGGAGAGAGGGGATAGGGAGAGAGAGGAGAGAGAGAATGGAAAGACAGAGTATGGAGAGAGTGAGAGAATGGAGAGCGTGAGAGATTGGAGAGAGAGAGAATAG
Source organism: Chiloscyllium plagiosum (assembly GCF_037043375.1). NCBI lineage: Eukaryota > Metazoa > Chordata > Chondrichthyes > Orectolobiformes > Hemiscylliidae > Chiloscyllium > Chiloscyllium plagiosum. The sequence continues at coordinate 69,352,533 of NW_028270162.1, read as the reverse complement.
AGAGAGAAGGAAGAAAGTGAGAGGGGAGCGAGAGAGAAGAGAGGAAGAGAGAAGTGAGCGAGAGAGAGGGGGGCGAGAAAGAAGGGAGCGAGAGAGGATAGAGAGAGGTGGGGAGAAAGAGCGGGAAGATAGCGTGGGGGAGAGAGAACGGGGAGAGGAAGGAGAGAGAGGGGGAGAGGGGGAGAGAATGGAGAGAGAGGGGGCAGAGAGAGGCGGAAAGGTGGAGAGAGAGGGGGAGAGAGGGAGGGAGAGTTTGGTGTTGAGAGGGTTAGCGAGAGGAGGATAGAGAGTGGGCGAGAGAGCTGGGGAGAGAGTGTGGAAGAGAGAGTGTGAAAGAGAGCGGGGGAGACAGAGGGGTAGAAAGTATGGGTAAGAGTAGTGGAGAAAGAGAGGAGTGAGAGATGGGGTGAGAGAGGAAGAGAGAGGGGAGAGAGAAGGAGAGAGAGGGGAGAGAGAGGAGAGAGGGGAAGGGGAAAGAGAGAGGTGGGAAGAGACGGGGAAGTGCGAGCGGGGAAGAGAGCGCGGGGGAGGGAGGGGCAGAGAGGGGGAGACAGTGGTGTGAAGAGAGGGTGGAAGAGGGCGGGAAGAGAGAGCGAACAGAAGGAGTGAGAGATAGGGGTGAAAAGAGGGGAAGAATGGTGAGAGAGGGGGAGAGAGGGAGAGAGGCGGGGAGAGAGCAGAGGAGTTAGCGCGGGGGAGAGAGCGGAGGGGAAAGAGGTGCCGAGAGGAGGGAGGTAGAGGGGGAGGGAGAGGGGAGAGATGGGGAGAGAGAGAGGGGAGAGAGAGAAAGAGAGAGAAGGAGAGAGGGGGGAGAGGGGGGAGGGGGACAGAGAGAGGTGGTGAGAGAGCGTTGGAGTGAGAGCGGCAGAGAGAGCCCGGGGGAGAGGCGGCAGAGAAGGGGGTAGAGATAGGGGGAGGGAGAGGGGGAGAGAGAAGGGGAGAGAAGGGGAGAGAGGGGCTAGAGAGAGGCGGGGAGTTGGAAAGAGGGGAGAGAGAGAAGGACAGAGGTGTGGAACGAGGATGGAGAGAGGGAAGAGAGCGCAGGAGAGAGTCTGCGTAACAGTGGGTGAGAGACAGGGGGAGAGAGATGGGAGAGAGAGGACAGAGAAAGGGGAATTAAGAGAAGGGAGCGAGAGAGGGCAGAGAGTGAGGGGAGAGAGGGGAGAGAGAGAGGGGAGTGAGAGGGGGAGAGAGAGTGTGAGAGAGCGGCTGGGAGAGAGAGAGGGGAGTGAGAGGGGGAGACAGAGGGGGTTGAGCGTGCGAGGGGAGTGAGAGAGAGGGACAGAGAATGAGAAAGAGAGCAAGGGGAGAGAGTGAGAGCATGAGTGAAGAGAGTTGGGGGAGAGGCGGAGAGAGAGGGGGAGAGATGGTGAGAGATGGAGAGAGAGAGGGGAAAGAGAGAAAGGGGACAGGGGGAGAGAGAGAAAGAGGAGAGAGAGAATGAGTGGAGGGAGAGGAAGAGAGGAAGATAGAGGGAGAGAACGAGTTGGAGGGAGTGAGAAGATAGAGGCGGGAGAGGGGGTGAGCTGGGAGAGGGTGAGTTAGGGGAGAGGGAGAGATGGGAGAGTGAGAGAGGGAAGAGATGGGAGAGAGCGGATAAGGATAGGGAGAGAGGGGAGAGAGAGAGGAGAGAGAGAATGTAGAGAGAATGGAGAGATGAGAGAATGGAGAGAAAGGGAGAAGGGACCGAGTGAGAGAGGAGCGACCGTGAAGAAAGCAAGTGAGAACGGAACGATAGAGATGGGAGCGAGAGAGATGGGAGCGAGAGAGACGGGAGCTAGAGAGAGTGGTGGGAGAAAAGGGGAGCGAGAACGAGGGGAGCAAGAGAGGGTAGAGAGAGGTGGGGAGAAAGAGCGGGTAAGAGTGCGTGGGGGAGAGAGAACGGGTAAGAGACTTCGGGCAGAGAGATGCGGAGAGTGAGGGGGAGAGATGGGTGAGAGAGGGAGGGGAGAGAGAGAGGGAGAGAGAGGGGCAGAGTGAGGAGCATAGAGTGTGAGTCAGAGTCAGAGGGCAGCGAGTGGGGGAGAGAGGGGAGAGAGGGAGGGAGCGAGAGAGGGGGAAAAGAGGGGGAGAGAGAAGGGGAGATAGGGGATAGAGGGGGAGAGGGAGGGGGAGAGAGGGAGGGAGAGAGAAGGAAGGGGGTAGACAGTGGGGCATAGAGTGGGAGGCAGCGAGAGAGGGCAGTGAGGCGAGGGAGAGAGAAGGGCAGAGGGAGAGGGGGAGAGAGAGGGGAGAGACGGGGTTCAGAGAGGGGCATAGAGAGTGAAGCAGAGAGAGAGGGAAGTGAGTGGAGTGAGAGAGAGTGGCAGAGAGAGGAGGAGAGATAGCGTGGAGAGAGAGGGTAGACAAAGAATGGGAGAGAGAGGGGGAGAGAAAGGGGAGCGAGAGGGCAGACAGAGTGGAGAGAGAGAGGGAGAGAGAGGGAGAAAGAGAGGGGAGAGATAGTGTGGGAGAGATAGTGAGGGAGAGAGATTTGGGGAGAGAGAGATGGGGTGAGAGAGGAAGAGAGAGGGGAGAGAGAGAAGGAGAGAGAGGGGAGAGAGAGGAGAGAGGGGAAGGGGAGAGAGAGAGGTGGGAAGAGAGCGGGGAAGTGCGAGCGGGGAAGAGAGCGCGGGGGAGGGAGGGGGAGAGAGGGGGAGACAGTGGGGAGGGAGAGGGGGAGAGAGGGGCAGAGAGGGGGAGAGAGAGGGGCATAGAGAGTGAGGCAGAGAGAGAGGGCACTGAGTAGAGACAGAGGGGAGGTGCAGAGAGGGGGAGAGATAGAGGGGAGAGCGAGTTGGGAGAGATGGGTAGAGAGATGTGGAGAGAGAGAGGGTGAAGGAGAGGATGGGAGTGAGAGGAGGAGAGAAAGGGGAGCGAGAGGGAGAGAGAGGTGGAGAGAGAGGGGGAGCAAGGGGGAGCGAGAGGAGGTGAGAGTGGGAGAGAGAGAGAATGGGGAGAGAGGGAAGTGAGCGAGGGGAGAGAGAGGGGGGAGAGAGGGGGAGAGACAGTGGGAGAGATGGGGGCAGAGAGGGGCGGAGAAGTGAAGAAAGAGTGCGACAGAGGGAGGGAGTGATTGGTGGAGAGAGGGTTGGAGATAACGAGATAGAGCGGTGGAGAGAGAGAGGTGGGGAGAGTGTGGGAAAGAGAGAGTGTGAAAGAGAGAGGAGGAGAGAGATGGGTTATAGAGTGTGGGTAAGATGAGAAAGAGAGGGAGTGAGAGAGGGGAGCGAGAGTGGCTGGAGAGAGAGGGGAGCCAGAGAGGGAGACAGAGGGGAGTGAGAGAGGAGGAGCGAGAGGGGGAGAGAGAGGAGTAGAGATGGTGAGAGGTTGGGAGAGAGGGGAGGGATAGAGAGAAAGGGGAGAGGTGGAGAGGCAAAGACAGGGAGGAGAGAGAGTGAGTGGAGAGAGGGGAGAGAGAGAAGGAAAGAGTGGGGAGAGAGAGGGGGGAGAGAGGGGGAGAGAGGGGCGAGAGAGAGGGGGATTGAGAGAGGGAAAAGAGAGGGGAGAGAGAGAGAATAAGTGGAGAGAGGGGAGAGAGAGGAGAGAGTGGGGAGTGAGAGAATGGAGAGAGAGGCAGAGAGAGAGGGGAGAGAGACAAGGAGAGAGAGGGAAGAGAGGGGAGAGAGGTGAGGGGGAGAGAGGGAGAGAGGGGAGAGAGTAGGAGAGTGCGAGGGAGGGAGAGAGCGCGGGGGAGGGAGGACAGAGAGTGGGGAATTGAAAGTGAGGCAGAGAGTGTGGGCACTGAGTAGAGGGAGAGAGAGGGGAGGAGCAGAGGAGGAGAGATAGAGGGGAGAGCGAGTTGGGGAGAGATGGGAAGAGAGATGTGGAGAGAGAGGGGAATAGAGAGGGATGGCAGTGAGAGGGTAGAGAAAGGGGGAGCGAGAGGGGAATAGAGGTGGAGAGAGAGGGGGAACGAGGAGGCAGAGAGAGGAGGAGAGATGGTGGGAGAGAGAGATAATGGGGAGCGAGGGAAGTGACGGGGGAGTGAGCGAAGGGAGAGAGAGGGGGCGAGAGGGGGAGAGACAGTGGGAGAGATGGGGCAGAGAGGGGCGGAGAAGTGAAGAAAGAGTGCGACAGAGGGAGGGAGTGATTGATGGAGAGAGGGGTGGAGATAGGGAGATAGAGAGGTGGGGAGAGAGTGGGAAAGAGAGTGCGAAAGAGAGAGGAGGAGAGAGATGGGGTATAGAGTGTGGATAAGAGGAGAAAGAGAGGGAGTGAGAGAGGGGAGCGAGAGTGGCAGGAGAGGGGGAGTGAGAGAGGGAGAGAGAGGGGAGTGAGAGAGGAGGAGCGAGAGGGAGAGAGAGGAGTAGAGATGGTGAAAGGTTGGAAGAGAGAGGGGAGGGATAGAGAGAAAGCGAGAGGGGGAGAGGCAGAGACAGGGAGGAGAGAGAGTGAGTGGAGAGAGGGGGGAGAGAGAAGGAAAGAGTGGGGAGAGAGAAGGGGAGAGATGGGCGAAAGAGAGGGGGAGTGAGAGAGGGAGAGAGAGGGGAGAGAGAGAGAATAAGTGGAGAGAGGGGAGAGAGAGGAGAGAGTGGGGAGAGAGAGAGAAAGGAGAGAGAGGCAGAGAGAGAGGGGAGAGAGAGAAGGAGAGAGAGGGAAGAGAGGGGAGAGAGGGGTGGGGGACGGAGAGAGTGGTGGGGAGAGAGTGGGAGATTGCGAGCGGGCGAGAGAGCGCGGTTCAGGGAGGGGCAGAAAGTGGGAGAGAGTGGGGAATAGAGAGTGAGGCAGAGAGAGTGGGCACTGAGTAGAGGAGAGAGAGGGGAGGAGCAGAGGGGGAGAGATAGAGGGGAGAGCGAGTTGGGAGAGATGGGAAGAGAGATGTGGAGAGAGAGGGGAAAAGAGAGGATGGCAGTGAGAGGGGAGAGAAAGGGGGAGCGAGAGGGGGAGAGAGGTGGAGAGAGAGGGGGAGCGAGGAGGCAGAGAGAAGAGGAGAGAGAGTGGGAGAGAGAGAGAATGGGGAGCCAGGGAAGTGAGAGGGGGAGTGAGCGAGGGGAGAGAGAGGTGGAGAGAGAGAGGAGTGACAGTGGGAGAGATGGGAGCAGAGAGGGGCGGAGAAGTGAAGAAAGAGTGCGACAGAGGGAGGGAGTGATTGGTGGAGAGAGGGGTGGAGATAGGGAGATAGGGAGGTGGAGAGAGAGGTGGGGAGAGAGTGGAAAGAGAGAGTGTGAAAGAGAGAGGAGGAGAGAAATGGGGTATAGAGTGTGGGGAACAGGAGAAAGAGCGGAGTGAGAGGGGGGAGCGACAGTGGCAGGAGAGGAGTGAGTGAGAGAGGGAGACAGAGGGGAGTGAGATAGGAGGAGCGAGAGGGAGAGAGAGGAGTAGAGATGGTGAGAGGTTGGGAGAGACAGAGGGGAGAGATAGAGTGAAAGGGGAGAGGGGGAGAGGCAGAGACAGGGAGGAGAGAGAGTGAGTGGAGAGAGGGGAGAGAGAGAAGGAAAGAGTGAGGAGAGAGAGGGGGAGAGAGGGGCGAGAGAGATGGGGAGTGAGAGAGGGAAGAGAGAGGGGAGAGAGAGAATAAGTGGAGAGAGGGGAGAGAGAGGAGAGAGTGGGGAAAGAAGGGAGAGAGGAGAGAGGGAGAGATAAAGAGGTGGGGAGAGAGTGGGGGAGTGAGAGCGGGGAGAGAGCGCGGGGAGAGAGGGGCAGAGAGAGGGAGAAAGGGGAGCATAGAGAGTGAGGCAGAGAGAGTGGGCACTGTGTAGTCGGAGAGACAGAGGGGAGGAGCAGAGAGGGAGGAGAGGTAGATGGGAAAGCGAGTTGGGGAGAGATGGGGAGAGAGGTGTGGAGAGAGAGGGGGAAAGAGAGGATGGGAGTGAGAGGGGAAAGAAAGGGGGAGAGATAGGGGAGCGCGGGTAGAGAGAGGAGGAGAGAGACTGGGAGAGAGAGAGAGTGAGAATGGGGAGAGAGGGAAGTGAGAGGGGGTGTGAGCGAGGGGAGAGAGGGGGACAGAGGGGGAGAGACAGTGGGAAACAAGGGGCAGACAGGGGCGGAGAGGTGAAGAAAGAGTGCGACAGAGGGAGGGAGTGATTGGTGGAGTGAATAAGTGGAGAGGGGGAGAGAGAGGAGTGAGTTGAGAGAGAGAAGGGGAGAGAGAGTGGAGAGAGAGAGAGGAAGGGGAGAGAGGGAGATAGAGGGAGAGAGAGAGAGGGAGAGAGAGGGGGAGAGAGAGTGGGAGAGAGAGAGAGAAAGGGGAGAGGCGGGAGAGGGGGAGACCTTGGAGAGTGTGCGTTAGGGCAGAGGGTGAGATGGGAGAGGGAGAGAGGAGATGGGTAGAGAGTGGGGTGGAGAGAGAGGGGGAGAGCGGGGAGGAGAGTGAGTGGGGGGTGTAGAGAAGGGGAGTGAGGGGGCGAGAGCGGGAGCGAAAGGGGTTGAGAGATGGGGAGAAGAGGCAGAGAGCGAGAAAGAGGGGAGCGAGAGCGTGTGGAGCGAGAGAAGGTAGAGAGAGATGGGGCGAAAAAGCTGGTGAGAGAGTGTGAGTCAGAGAGAACGGGTAAGAGAGCGAGGGAGATAGAGAAGGAGAGGGGGGTAGAGAGAGTGGCGTAGAGAGTGAGGCAGAGCGAGAGGGCAGTGAGTAGAGGGAGAGAGAGGGGCAGAGAGAGAGGGGCAGAGATGGGGAGAGAGAGGGGAGGGACTGGCGGAGACAGGGGAGAGAGGGAACAGGGAGAGAGAGAGGTGGGGAGAGCGTGGGGGTGTGACAGCGGGGAACGGATCGCGGGGAAAAGACGGGCAGAAAGTGGGGAGGGAGAGGGGGAGGGAGAGCGGGAGAGAGGGGGGAGAGAGAGGGGGAGTGAGAGGGGAGAGAGTGGGGTAGAGAGAGGGCATAGAGTGTGAAAAAGAGAGAGGGTAGTGAGTACAGGGAGATATAGGGAAGAGATAGAGGGGTGAGAATGTTGGGGAGAGATGGGGAGAGAGGGGAGAGAGAGGAGAGGATAGAGTGGGGGAGAGAAAGGGGAGCGAGAGGGGGAGAGAGAGGTGGAGAGATAGAGGGGGAGAGGAGAGTTGTGGAGAGAGGGGTAGAGAGGGAGAGAGAGATAGCGGGAGAACGGGAGCGAGTTTGAGAGAGCGGGAGAGAGATCGGGGAGAGATGGGGGAGAGAGAGCTATAGAGGGAGACCGCGTGGAGAGGGAGAGAGCGGGGAGAGACAGAGGGAGAGCGCGGGGAGAGGGTGAGAGAGGGGAGAGTGGTATAGAGGGGATGGGAAGTGGTAAAGAGAGAGTGGATGAGAGAGTTGGTAGAGAGAGGAGAGAGAGAGGGGAAATAGAGAGGGGAAAGAGAGCGGATGAGAGAGAGGGAGAGCGAGGGGAAGGGAGAGTTGTAGAGGGAGGGGGAGAGAGTGGGAGAAAGAGTGGGAGAGAGTGTGGGAGAGGAGGGAGAGAGGGGGAGAGAGAGGTGGAGAGAGAGGGCAGAGTGCGTGAAAGAAAGTGGGGTGTGGGGAGAGAGAGTGTGAAACAGAGAAGGAGACAGGGGGGCGAGAGGTAGGGAGAGAGGGGGAGACACAGGATAGAGAGGAGTGAGAGATGGGGACAGTGGTGTGAAGAGAGGGTGGAAGAGGGCGGGAAGAGAGAGGGAACAGAAGGAGTGAGAGATAGGGGTGAAAAGAGGGGGAGAATGGTGAGAGAGGGGGAGAGAGGGAGAGAGGCGGGGAGAGAGCAGAGGAGTTAGCGTGGGGGAGAGAGCGCAGGGGAAAGAGGTGCCGAGAGGGGGGAGATAGAGGGGGAGGGAGAGGGGAGAGAGAGGGGAGAGAGAGGGGAGAGAGAGAAGGAGAGAGAGGGGAGAGAGGGGAGGGGGACAGAGAGAGGTGGTGAGAGAGCGTTGGAGTGAGAGCGGCAGAGAGAGCCCGGGGGAGAGGCGGCAGAGAAGGGGGTAGAGATAGGGGGAGGGAGAGGGGGAGAGAGAAGGGGAGAGAAGGGGAGAGAGGGGCTAGAGAGAGGCGGGGAGTTGGAAAGAGGGGAGAGAGAGAGAAGGACAGAGGTGTGGAACGAGGATGGAGAGAGGGAAGAGAGCGCAGGAGAGAGTATGCGTAACAGTGGGTGAGAGACAGGGGAGAGAGATGGGAGAGAGAGGACAGAGAAAGGGGAATTAAGAGAGGGGAGCGAGAGAGGGCAGAGAGTGAGGGGAGAGAGGGGAGAGAGAGGGGAGAGACAGTGCGGAGAGAGAGTGTGAGAGAGGGGCTGGGAGAGAGGCTGGGAGAGAGAGAGGGGAGTGAGAGGGGAAGAGAGAGGGGGTTGAGCGTGAGAGGGGAGTGAGAGAGAGGGACAGAGAATGAGAGAGAGAGCAAGGGGAGAGAGTGAGAGCATGAGTGAAGAGAGTGGGGGGAGAGGGGGAGAGAGAGGGGGAGAGATGGTGAGAGATGGAGAGAGAGAGGGGAAAGAGAGAAAGGGGACAGGGGGAGAGAGAGAAAGAGGAGAGAGAGAATGAGTGGAGGGAGAGGAAGAGAGGGAGATAGAGGGAGAGAACGAGTTGGAGGGAGTGAGAAGATAGAGGCGGGAGAGGGGGTGAGCTGGGAGAGGGTGAGTTAGGGGAGAGGGAGAGATGGGAGAGTGAGAGAGGGAAGAGATGGGAGAGAGCGGATAAGGATAGGGAGAGAGGGGAGAGAGAGGGGAGAGAGAGAGGAGAGATAGAATGTAGAGAGAATGGAGAGATGAGAGAATGGAGAGAATGGGAGAAGGGACCGAGTGAGAGGGGAGCGAGAGTGAAGAAAGCAAGTGAGAACGGAACGATAGAGATGGGAGCGAGAGAGACGGGAGCTAGAGAGAGTGGTGGGAGAAAAGGGAAGCGAGAACGAGGGGAGCAAGAGAGGGTAGAGAGAGGTGGGGAGAAAGAGCGGGTAAGAGTGCGTGGGGGAGAGAGAACGGGTAAGAGACTTCGGGGAGAGAGATGCGGAGAGTGAGGGGGAGAGATGGGTGAGAGAGGGAGGGGAGAGAGAGAGGGAGAGAGAGGGGCAAAGTGAGGAGCATAGAGTGTGAGTCAGAGTCAGAGGGCAGCGAGTGGGGGAGAGAGGGGAGAGAGGGAGGGAGCGAGAGAGGGGGAAAAGAGGGGGAGAGAGAAGGGGAGAGAGGGGATAGAGGGGGAGAGGGAGGGGGAGAGAGGGAGGGAGAGAGAAGGAAGGGGGTAGACAGTGGGGCATAGTGTGGGAGGCAGCGAGAGAGGGAAGTGAGGAGAGGGAGAGAGAAGGGCAGAGGGAGAGGGGGAGAGAGAGGGGAGAGACGGGGTTCAGAGAGGGGCATAGAGAGTGAAGCAGAGAGAGAGGGAAGTGAGTGGAGTGAGAGAGAGTGGCAGAGAGAGGAGGAGAGATAGCGTGGAGAGAGAGGGTAGACAAAGAATGGGAGAGAGAGGGGGAGAGAAAGGGGAGCGAGAGGGCAGACAGAGTGGAGAGAGAGAGGGAGAGAGAGGGAGAAAGAGAGGGGAGAGAGAGTGTGGGAGAGATAGAGAGGGAGAGAGATTTGGGGAGAGATGGGGAGAGAGAGGGGGACAAAGACCAGGAGAGAGATGGGAAGAGATGGGGGGAGAGAGAGGGAGCCATAGGAGGAGACAGCGTGGAGAGGGAGAGAGCAGGTAGAGAGAGAGAGGGGACAGGATGATAGAGGGGTGAGGGTATTGAGGGGAGGAGAAGGGGGAGAGAGGGGGGTAGAGTGTGGGGAGAGAGAGGGGAGTTGGAGAGGGGATTGAGTGCCTGTGAGAGAGAAGGGGAGAAGGAGGGATGAGAGAGACTTGGAGAGAGAGGGGAGAGAGAGTGAAAAAAAACGTGTGGGAGAGAGTGGGTGAGAGAGAGGGGGAGAGATGGTGAGAGAGGGGGAGAGAGAGAAAAAAGTGGAGAGAGGGAGAGACAGAGAGAGAATAAGTGGAGTGAGAGGGAGAGAGAAAGGGGAGAGAGAGGGGAGAGAAAGGAGGGGGAGAGAGGGGGAGAGAAA